>NC_138657.1:11811908-12494797 GCF_964273445.1 Streptopelia decaocto
CTCAAAAATACCTTGTGCAATGAGGAACTACTAATTCCTATCCCCTCCTACATTCAAAGTAAACGTATACTAACAGGTGTAATTCGGTACTCAAAGGCATGTGACTGATTCCAAGTTTGCTATTGCTTTGTCCACTTACTGTCTTGTCTTGTATTTGACTTTTCTCAAATCATACCCTTTCCATCAACTCCCTGGGTGCTTCTGCTTCTCATGGCAGAAAATCCAGAAATCTTACATCCTCTAGTGTTGCTCTTCATGCAGTTCACATACAAAAAAAAACATGTGCTACAGCCATAAGGATTTTGAATAGTCTCTTTGGATTTAAATGTGCTTCTGATTCAAAGAAGAGAGAGGCCTCTGTCTGCAAAGTGGAAAAGCTAGCAAAATGCTGCATGGACTGCTGAAAACTCACTTTTGTGCATGAGTGAGACCAGTTTGATTTTGTTTTTTCTTCATGCATCTGCTGCAAAACCACTTCTGTATTTTGCTGTACAGTAAAGTATTACTAAATAAAAATGACTGGATGATCTTCTGTATCTAAGATTAAGGTAACAGGTCCTGGTATTTAAAAAAAAAACATTCACCTGCAAACCTCGACTTTCAGTCTAGTTAAACTTGTTTTAAGATGTTTGCAGAGAGTCAGCAAGCCAGAGAAACACTGTTGAGTCTGCTCCTATAATGAAGAAAAAGTCATATGGCAACACTATAGGTGGCTTGCAGCATTTTTACAGATTCAGTTCACCTTGTAGCAAACAGCTGCAAAAAGTATTCAGATGACTGGAAAGCTTTGCCTGTTAAGCATAGTTTTGATGTATGCCTAAATGGAAGAATGCATTTAAGAAGGATGGAACTCCAAAAAATCTGCTGCTTTCAGGACACAGCGCACAACCTTTCATATGCCTCCCTGTTCTCTCAAATTCCAGCCCAGCTGCCAGCTGGATAGAAAGAGTTTTCACTAATGAATCACATGAGATGGTAGAGCTGATCAAACCTCTCTGTCAGCAGAGAGAAGGCCTGGATGACTTTTCCATCTGCCTGCCCCCTGCTGTAGAAACCTACCTGCTCTTTTTGCACCTTCTGTGAGAAACCTTCAGTAAACTTCTCATCCAGTGGTGATATCTAATTACTGCTTATGAGCATTTGGACCTCTCAGTGCCCTCAGAGAGTGGACTTCCCTCTCATTTTTCTCATTTGGACAGCATCTGCTTAGCTTCTGCTCTCCTTGCACTGTGCTCTAGTCCATGCAACAATGACCAGAAGTGGTCTTCACTGCTTCTGACTTGCAAAGGGCCTTTTCCAAAACCCAACAGTCCCAAGATCTCCACAGTGGAATGGACACCAGTATGCAGCTGACAAGGCAGGGAGTCTGTGGACCCTGCTGTATTAAGTGTATAAAGCAGGAAAGGTTCATCTCAGAGCTTGCACTGAAATTTTTCTGGGAACACTCCTGATGGGTGAGACAGTAGCTTTTAGCAAAGGACACAAACCTCTCTGCTTGCTCTGTCCAGACTCAATATGTTGCCACAGTGTCTTCCCTAGGAGCAAAGCCACCTTGGACTTCTGGATTGGCTTCTCTCAGCCAGCAGCACAGGCATGTGGAAACAGCCAGCAGATGACCTTGTGATGTAGGTGCAGCCCAGGCTGAGGTATGCTCTATAGGGCTGAATTGTTCTCAAAACAATTCGAACTTGTATTGATGTCTGGCCTGGGACTATTGTTGCTGTCCCTTTAGTACAGCTACGCTGAAATAAACAGAAGAACTGGACAGGCACAGTGTCTTCTGTTTCATACTAAATGTGTTACTTTTCCAAACCTGGGAAAAACATCAGCTTTCCAATTGCGTGATGAAGCTTCAAAAAAAGTGTAAAAAACCCCCTTTTTCTGTCTAAAATATTTAGTTGTATTTTATGTTTGGATGTTATGCTTTGATTTTTTTCTTTTACTTTCAAATTTTACTTCTTTGTAAATAAATACATATATAAATATTAAAGAATGTTAAGAAAAGTGACAATTTCTGGTTAGCACTGAGACAGGACTCCTTCAAAACAGGTTGTGCTTACACCACATAATTATGAATGTCCATCACAACTACAGTCATTCCAGTACTTCATCCAAGCACCTCATTTCACTAATGTTAGTACAATGTGTTGTGGAAGATGCATGAATATGGGTTCAAAACATCCTGATGAGGTCAGTAATACAACTGGATTGATAAGAGTTGCTTCTCCTATAATTCCAGAAATAACAATAAATAATTTATGTGTTTGTAGATACTCACAATAACTTTAAACTAATGCTAATTCAAGGCTTTCCTCCCTGCTCGATATGGTTGTATTCTTTGCATATACATTGGCCAGGAAAGTGTTTATTATCCAGAAATCCACATGGTAGCTTTTGCTGCTATTTATCTTGCAGACCAGGACAGATAAGCTGCATTGAACCCTGCTTTATTCCCTGCTCATTCCTACATGTTTCTGTTTCTGGACTTCACAAGGTAATTGATCTCACAGTTCTGTAACTTTTGTGATAATAATGTAATATTTGTTCTGTTCCAACCCTGTTTTGCTCAGCTGCAGCAGTCAGGAAGGGGAAATCATGTACTAGTGAACTTCCTGCTCAGACTACAGGCTGGGTTATCTTTTCAGACATGCAAGGCATCAGCTGTAGTTAATAATACATAATTTGAGTGTTTGCATCACTGCATCCATTTTGAAGATGTGAAGACAGAAGTCTGCAGAAGTTTCACCACAGGGAATCTGTTTACCCTTCTGGTTAAGAGGTGTTAGCATCTTCCAGAGAAGCCTCTTCTCTGAGGCAGAACAATCCCCGTAGATGCTTTGGCTGGAGAATTGACTCCAGCATTTGGAAGGGGGAGTTGCCTGGTTTCCTCCTCTTCCATGACTGCTGCAGGCACTGCAGTGTCTGGCAGCGTGTGTCCAAGGATTTCATGTGATCTCAGTTTGGCTGTCAAATCTTGCCATTTTCCCAGGAGACCAGAGCCTGTATAAGGACTTCATTAACTTTCTGAGGCTCTGGATTTATGTTAAATCTACTTCTTTTTTTTAGGTGGTGTTCTAAGGACTTAGACCCCCCTTTCCAGGTGAAGCTCAGATGTTATGTTGCCTATGGGGGGAGGGAGAGCATTAAAGGGCTTAAATGTCCCATCTCAGGCTCTAGAAGGAACAATGTGTCTGAATTTAGAGACATCCTGATAGGATAATAAAAGTAGTGTTATAAAAAGGAAAAATTGTTACATGTGAAAAGGCTGAAGTTTCTAAGCAGCATAATGCAGCAAATTCTTAACAAAGACTAACCCCTAATATTGTTCATTGAGACACAGTCTGACAAGGTTTTTGGTTATTGCCTGTGCTGGTTTGACTGGAATGGAGTTAATTTTCTTTACGCAGTTAGAAACTCTTTTTTTTTTTTTTTTTTTTTTTTTGTGTAGCTAGCATGGTTGTTGTTTGGATTTAGTTTAAAAATAATAAGATAACACCTGGGACAGACATAATATTTTTCTTCAGGTGACTTTCCAGTGTTTTGGAGTTGGAATGAAGAAAATGTAAGTAGTTACTGTTATCTTAGTTGTTGTCTGGGAGACCAAGGTCTTTCTGGGCACTATTGACAGATGTGGGGCATCTAGGAAGCGGGGCATGGATGGGACAGACCTTGACTGACCTCCAGACTGAGCAATGAGAATATTCCATGCCATTAGTGTCGTGCTTCATATTTAACAAGAGCTGGATTTTCCATGTAGGGAGGCCTATTCCAGTTTTGCTCTGTTCTGGTTGAGTTAAACCATTGGGATTAAACCGTGACATTGCTAAAAAGTATCAAACTTCTATTGTGAAAAAAAAAATCTCAGTAGCAGCATTGTAACACAGGTTCTCCAGGGTGTGGTGGGTATCAATGTATCTGAAACATTCATGAAGCACAGCAGTACATCATATAAGACAAACCAGAATGATATCATGCCACAGCTTGGGTACAGTAACTCTTGTAGCATGTGAGGAGGCAGCCAGCCCATTATACTGCAACTGTTGGCCTTGGAACAAATGTGAGGATATTATCTTTATCTGCATGGTCTAGACATTATTAGTGATCACACACATTTTGGAAGAGGTAAAAACGAGGAAGCTAATTTTTATTAGATTATGATGTACTTTTGCAATTCTACTCTTTTCTAAGATTCCACACATTGATGTGAAACGTTGCACATTTTGAAATTACGGCCTGGTAAAGTTTGTTCTGTTAGTGTTATAGCCTTATCAATTTTTAGCACATGCTGGAACTTTTTTTGTGAAGAACTAAAGAAGCAAAACTTTTCCCACTAGATGGCAGTGATAAGTTGTGAAAGTTATGGGAAAAGCGGTGTGGAGACGCCTAAAAACCTCTGTGAAAATCGAAGATACAGGTTTGATAAACCCATGAGAATTAGTATTCTACAGAATCACAGGAAAAGCTCTAGGTTTAGGACACTCTTTAGTGGCCAGACAGCATATATTTTATTGTATGTACAATCAGATACCATGGTGCTTTTTCATAGCCAGCCAAAATTGGCTGCAAGAGCTGATCACAATCATGCAAAATATTTTTTAACTGAAGTGTGTGTGTTTGTGTGTAGGGATTTCTTTCTCACACATACCTATGTTTATATTCATATGGGTTCAAAGTGTTCACATATGTAGTCTGCTGTTGACCAAATAGTGAGAACCCACAAATTATTTTGCCCAGAAAAAAAAAAAAAATCAAGTAGAAAAGACATCTCAAATGACAGAAAAAGAAGAAAGTTACTACAAATATAGCGACAAATACATATTGCGAAAGTGGTATTTTATTAAGAATATTAATTAACATTAATTTTTTTTTTTGCATATTTATGCCAAATTTTGCTCTTAATGTCATTCTATCAATATAAAAATCCGTAAGTCATGAAATGCTGCATAGCAGTGAGTTGCTATGAACATACAATAAAGAACCTGTTCATTCATGATGGGAACCATCATCAGAATAAACACAACAGTCTTCCCTGTTCCTAACTGAGAAATACAAACACATTTTCCCATCATCATAATAGAATACTGCAATTCTTTTCATCTTTTATTTAATCTAAGCTTAGCAAGGAAGCAAGTGGAAGCAGGGAAGTTGAAATAGCTAATCCCGACCTTCAGCAAAAGCTGATTTTTTTCCCTTTTTTGTACAAAACAAGGCAGCTTGGGCTGTATATTTGTCTCTCTATTCAGACATGCGTGTGCACATGCTCTGAATGTTTCTAGCTTTTCGTACACTAAATCCCAGCAGAATGTATACCTATATTCGTACATATGAATACTACTTTAGCATGACAATGCAAAGAATAAACATTTTCTGAGGATGTCAGTAGAGAGCAGGTCTTCATCTGGTGAAAAACAGCAGTCTGCAGACACAGGGAACAATGTCAGCTTTTGCTGGCTCAGGAGCTGTCCATGTGATTTAGGTGCATATCTAAATCACAGTCGTCTGTGGAGAATGGCAGATTTACTAGAGGTAATATAAAACCTTTCTGTGCTATTTGTATGAGCTAGGGGCTCATCCAAATAGTTCCCAAGTAAAGTTAAAAATGGTTATTCGGGAATCATGGCTTGGCCCCACACAGCATGTGCCCTTGCTGATAAAGGGTCACATGCAGATGCCTGTGTCTTTCCAAAACACAAGAGAGCTGGCTGAGGATGTCCACTTACAGCATAGCAAGGAATTGTAGCTGAGTCAGCAAACAGATTCTTGGTACTTTCTTCCAACATTGCAAAGTCAATTTTCTACTTTGCATCTTCAAGATAGGTTCCAAACAAGGTGACATCACTGCAATGTCAGGTCAAGCATTGGCTTGTCCTTCAGAAGCAAGAGGAGTTGTCAATCAGATTCAAAGCCAGCAATGAAGCAAACCTGGAAGGAAATCACTTGCTTTCTCAGCTGCTGTAGAGTGGATAAGGAGATGTATGGTAGGGTGCAGGGAGCAGACAACTTGAGCTGAGCCTTTGTATAACCCCAAGTTGTCCTGACTGTCCTTCTCTTGCTTTTACTCTGTCTGGGCTTTGTAATGTATAGAAATGCATATTTAGGGCTCAAAGAGACTGTGGAAGTCATCTCCCTGTTGTTGAGCTAATATTGATTTAAGCCTTGACTTAAATTGCTTGCCTAAGCTGTTGGGAAAGAAATACTGGTTGGAAGGGTGTTCCTCAAGTCACCCAAGAGTTTGAAAGCTTTTGCTAATCTCTGACATAACTTTCCTTATAATCCATCATCTGTATTTGAAGTCTGTTACGCTGCAAATGACATAAAAGAACAAATGGTCGTGATTCTCATTATTAAAAATATGCAGTTAGTACTACACCAGTACTATTCAATATAAACCAGTACTATTCAATATATTCATCAATGATTTGGATGAGGGAATAGAGTGCACTGTCAGCAAGTTTGCTGATGACACCAAGCTGGGAGGAGTGGCTGACACACCAGAAGGTTGTGCTGCCATCCAGAGACCTGGACAGGCTGGAGAGTTGGGTGGGGAAAAATTTAATGAAATATAACAAATACAAGTGTAGAGTATCGCATCTGGGCAGGAACAACCCCAGGTTCCAGTATAAGTTGGGGAATGACCTATTAGAGAGCAGTGTAGGGGAAAGGGACCTGGGGGTCCTGGTGGACAACAGCATGACCATGAGCCAGCACTGTGCCCTTGTGCCAAGAAGGCCAATGGCATCCTGGGGTGTATTAGAAGGGTGGTGGTTAGTAGGTCAAGAGAGGTCCTCCTTCCCCTCTACTTTGCCCTGGTGAGACCCCATCTAGAATACTGTGTCCAGTTGTGGCCCCTCAGTTCCAGAAGGATAGGGAACTGCTGGAGAGAGTCCAGTGCAGGTCAACAAAGATGATGAAGAGAGTGGAGCATCTCCCGTGTGAGGAAAGGCTGAGGGAGCTGGGGCTCTTTCAAGATCCTTTCCAATCCCTAACATTCTGTGATTCTGTGTGGCTTATTTGAGGAAAACTGCCTTATTCTTCTACCCTACATGTGTTTGGTTGGTTGGTTGGTTGGGTTTTGGTGGGTTTTTTTGGTTGTTTGGTTTTTTGTTTTTTTTTTTTTGGTAAATTTACATTAAATGAATTATAGACTAGATATATATAGACTAGATATATATAGAATAATACGTCTAAGAATAATGGAATATAGAATGTAGAATAATATAGAAATAAGACTATTTCAAACTCTTCCCAGCTTATCACTATATCAGTTTCAAATACAGTGCCTGGAAACAGATGCAGTGCTACTGTATTTAGTGCTTCTGACTTCTCTAAGGAAGGAGTTTCCAACATTGTTTTTGCTGAAATGGCTTTTTTTTTTTTCTTTCCATTATTGGCTAGTTACCAAATTCTCACTTGCTATGTAACTGCTTCATTCATTAAAGGCTTTGTAGGATGATTTATATTTCCTGTAGATCTCTTTCTTGATCTTGACCACAATAACTTCTTTTTACTTTATGATAATTTTATGGCTTTCCTGCTCTATGCAAACAAATGGTATTTCCATTTGCTAAGACTTAGATCCCACGTCTGCTGAAATCAAGGGTTTTACTGTCTCATCAATGAAAGTTAAATCAAGTTCTGAATGCTTAAAAGCTAGTTGATGTATCATTTAAGTATTACACTGACAAATGCAAATAAAGTACATGCTGTATCCTGGTCTTTTCTTGGTATGCTTTAGTTCCTACCTCCTACTGAACAGAAGTGATTGTCAGATAGCTTTATGTTTTCAAAAACACTTTGTTGCAACATGGAAAGACTGAAACGATTTTGTTTGCAGAAGTGAAAGCTTATTTTATAGATGTTAGATGTGCTTTTTGACTTATTACAATGTCAAGCTGACATGACACTGGTGTTTGGATGACTCAAACAAGAATGGGAAGAGTCTTATTTCCATAAATACCCTGCTTTATTGCTTTGGAATAAGCTGTTTTGATCTTTTTTTCATTACGGTTGTTTGGTTTGTTTTAAGTATATCAACATGAATCATGAGTAATTTTTTGTATTCTCTCCCTTTCTGAGCTTTTTAGACTGACTTTGGACCTTCAGACATTGCTAAAGACAGACAAAGCAAGAAATTATAATGCATTTTACCTGTGAAATGGAGTTAAAAGCAAACCAAGCAGACTATCGTTTGTACACATCGGTTTATCAGAAGAAAAATTCATCTTGGCTCTGGAACTGAAATGCCTGCAAGGTAGGATTTATCTCACCCAAATACAGGCTTTCAAATTGCAAACCGCTAGTGCTGTACTATAAATGACCAATTATCTTACCTTTTCTGTGTCTACACTACACTGTGTTGAAGAGTCTGAAAGTTTTACTTCCATTGTGAGTTAAACTTTTTTGCATTGTCACAGAAGGAAATAATACTCATAAAAAAGTCTTCATCAAGCTTTATTTGGCAATATGTTTGTCTAAAATCTAAATTCTAACAAAGTTAGTAGCATCATAATTGTTGCAAAGTACAATTGAACAATGTAGGAATGGAAGTGACTATGGTGCTTTTGATTCTTCTATTTGTTAAAACAATGTACATCTCCAATGTGATGCTTCAGGTGTTGTTTGCACTATTTCATAAGCAACTATTAGTAGTTAAGCAAGACAACAAATGGAATTAGCAAGTTCTAAATTCCTGATGAGCAAGGTGGATTACAAATTGAAGAGAATGTTGATGAAATGGTTGATATAACTGATTCTGTTATTTTTCAGATTTGCACAAACATAAATAAGAACAGAAATTTCTCAGTATTTAACATTGGATAATAATATTGTTTTGTGTTTATTACACTGTAAATATCTGTAAAAGCAATACATAAAAGTTTCAATAACTCATGTTCACACATCACTTGGTTTTGGGAAGAAGGTTGAATCTAGGGTGTGAGTCAGACTAATATTATAAAAACAGTGAACAAATTAATTCAAACACTGTTCTACTTTGAAATTATATGATCTCATGAGCTTCTTATTTATTGGTTCTTCATCTCTTAATCTGGGCCATTTTTGAGTAATATTGAAACATTTAATGATAGCTGGCTCTGAAATGTCCTTGGAACATGAAAGTTTGCTCTTTACATTTCACCAGAAATAAGGATTCTGAGGTCATCAGTTTCCCACCTATTCTGTTGATAGCAAGTCAGAAGAGGATCTAACCCATTATCCTAGCAATGTTCATATACTGATGTGAAAAGAATAGAATACACATAAAATAGCACATAACAATTCCAGCAGGTCTCTGAACACCAACAAGGTGTAGAGCTACCAATACTTTTATTTTAATTGTCTAAATTAGAAGTTTTGTAAATAGCGTGAACAAAAGAAGGAGGGAAAAACAATTAATTTGGTATAACTTGGTGTTTTCAACAGTCCCATTTGACTTTTAGCCTACATCTGAAGTAAAATTGTTCCTCTTCCTCTCCCAGGTCTTCTCAGAATTTCAGCCAAAATTTGAGTGATTCTGACATATTTTCAGGCTCTGTCTTCCCCTGCTTGAGAGGCTCCACCTTTGTAATTATTGCTTACAAGTTGAAGACATTCACTAGGATATGTAAAAACATCAGAAGTTTCTGTAGAAACACGGAACAAAGGGACAATGCTACCTCTAGCAGATATTATTGCCATGTCTGAGGATTGTTTTCTAGAGTTCTTTAAAAAAAAAAAATAAATTAAGTGTGTAGCTAAAATTCAGGGACAATTTCACCTTTTCCCCTGGTTAATTTTTGAGAAGTGTTTCTAGCTTTTCCAACAATTTTATGATCAAATTAGGCCACCCTGAAAAAGCCAAGAGGAAAACAAACAAACAAACAAAGAAACACCAAAAAAGCACACTACAACAAAAAAATCCACAGCCCCATCCCCCCCAACACTTCCATATATGCTACAAATCTGTGTTTTTATATCTGCCAAGTTTTGCTTGGTTTCACATAAAAATCCTGTGAAACTACAGATTTCTGTACCACTCTTCAGAAACAGCCTTTTGGAGAAATATTTTAGTAAAGAGGAGTAAAAGCCTGTGTGTTTATGTTCTCTACCAAGCTTCTCTCTTTTAAGTTTTGTTTTAACAGGTATTCTAGAAATCTTTTTCATCTCTTTAGATTTTTACAGAACAACACTTTTCAGCCAAAAGTCTTAAATCTTGAGTTGAGACCTGGCCAGCAAGTCCTCCTGAGGTTTAATCACAGTACCAGTGCAATGGTATCGGCTCTTTTTCACTATGGAGAAGGAACTTTACTGCAGTATTATCAACGTACAATTGATTTTTGGAAAACTATCCTTTCTTTGCCTGCCTGACAGAGCAATTCAGTACTTCCCTTACTAATCGTGGCACTTAAGCACTTCAGAAAGCACTTTCCATCTTCAAAGTGCTCTGCAAGCATTAAGTGATGTTTGTTAGATGTTAAAACACCGACACAGGGCAGGCAGAGAGTAGGAGCAGCTAAAGGGGTGGAAAGGTGCTTGAAGTCACCTGTGTCAGCTTCTGCTGCAGCCAGACATGTTAATATAGCTAATAATTTCACCCTGGCTTTAGCCCCCAAATGCCCACCACAAGGTTCTGCGTAAAATAAAACTAAACCTGAACCCTGGTCTGAGTGTCAACTTCTCCTTTCTTGGTGCATCAGGGCCAACAGATCCCTCTGTCTGCATCCTGGCCACCAAACTGACTGACCACCATGACCACTGCACTCTGTGATGCTGACATCCCTACTCTGGAGTTTTCTTTTGCAAAACAGGGACAGACAGGGCTCCAGCAGTCACATGGAAGTACTGAAGTACTGCTCCTCCTTCAACCACAGGGTTGCAGCCTTCGCAGGGTGGTAACTTTCTTACATAGTCTTTGCATCTCACTGAGTTACATGATAAAAGCCCCAAATAAACTATTATAGCACATTGTGCTCAAGACATTTAATTGCAACAAGCCATGTCACCGATTATGACTTCGTGGTGTATGTTGTAGTGGATAGAATATGTGATAAATTTTCAGGGAAACTTTATAGAGTTGCGTTAAGTCTCCTGTACCACATGTAATATATGATACCTGCAAGAAAATGTCCTAACTGAAGAGTTGGATATGTGGTTCACCAAGCAGTATGGCTGCTGTGTGAACCTGAGATGCATGCTCTCAGGAATGTTTTTATGGCAGGTTCTTTTCCTTAGCCAGTCTCCTTTTCTACAATGGTCTTATCGCTGGACAAATTATTTACTTCACCTGTGTCTCAGTTTTTTTAACTGTACAGTAAGGAAATTCGCACTTATCAATGTGTTTAAAAATCTGTGGACGGATTCACAGTCTTGTAGAGCTAATTGTCATTAGTGTTTGTCAGCAGTGACAAAACTTTACTGGAAAAAGATTTCTCCATGTCCAACATATACTGCAATATGAGATTCCCTATGACTGCAGAATAAATTTCATTGACACACAATTATTTATATACTGGCAGTATGATCCAGCCAGACCTAAAAGATCAAACACTGTCCCTAGAGTAACTACCAAACTTCAGACTAGTAATGACATATGCATCTAAATAGAAGTACTTCAATTCCATATATACGGATTTGCTCTGATAATATAAATGACGTCTGGAGACAAAAGCCTATATTGGCAGTGACTGACAGTCTTCACACAATTTCTATACAAATCTTACAAGTGAAGAGAAAACACTAGGAAAGAAAAAAATTGACAGACAAACAAACATGCATACCTACAAACCCTGGAGCATCTAACTTCCTCTTACTGGGGTGGAATCATACAGCCCTAAATTGTACTCTGTTTACTTCAGTACCTAGATTCAGTGACAGACATCTCATACCATCCTTTGAAGAACAGAAATAAAGTTTCTGTAGTTTGAAATACTTTTCAGTGTTTCTCATTTTTTAGAATGTAACACATATATCCGGGTTATACAGAGGTTCTTATGTGCTGTTGATCACAGTATGTAAGACATCGTTCTGTACCAAACCTCTACCAACTCTTTATTTTGCATTAGGTTTACTAGCACTTAGTAGCCCACCCAAAATGCTTAACCTAGACTTCTCTGTTTCTGACTGCCAGGAGCTCTGCACAACACTCCTTGTGGAGATCTCACTGTGAAACAAAGTCTGTTTCCTACTGACTGCTTTAAAATTCACTTTTTCTCCTCTGCCTTTGAAATTCAGTTGATTTGAGAGTGGAGGATTGCTTTTGTGAAGTGTTGATAGGCCTCTGCAGGACTGCGATCTGCAGAAGAAGGTGCTGGTACTTTTTTGATCAGAGGCTTTGTTTTCTGGTTTGGATCCTGGATTTACCAACTTGATAAGTTGTTTGATTTTTGGTTTTGTTTTACTATGTTTCTCCTTTTATATTCAAACACTCCTTGTTATTTAGCAGAGGGTGTTGAATTCTCTGGTGCACTCAGGATAATTGGGCGGATAGGGAGGGGGAGCTCTTTATTTTCAGACACTTTCTGATATCAATATTGAACTTAGTGAATTCCACCTACTCTGTAAAATGACCTTGCACTTCTTTAAAGTAAGAATGTAGAGGAGTGGGTATTGAAGCACTCAATTTGTGGTGTAGCCATGGTTACCAGAAAAATACTCTGGGTAACTGGTGGACCCAAGTGACCCAGTGTTCAAAGCAACAGCGGCATGGTTATTCTTCACCCTGATGTATGGCCAATTTCTCTGAAGATCAACTCCTGACCCCTGTAAGACTTCAAGTGTTCATGATACATGCTCCACGTAGGTTTCAGGAGAGCCTTAGAGACTTCATGTTTTGCAGATCCTTGCAATTTTCTTGAAGGAGTTCAAGAGGAGTACATCAATAACAACTGCAAACCACCCCGAAGTGGCTGGTCACTGTCTGGAGGACAGTCAAGCAACAATGGAGGAAATGGACTTGATTTTATTGAATGAAACTCTTTTCTGTTTGTTATGGTTAATTATTTTAATGTTTTACTCATATTTTAGTTTGCAATACATAGTCTTCTTATACTGATATTTTGCTATGCATAAAGAAATAGGTTTTGTTATCCTGTGACCAATAACCATGGCCAGGTTCTCAGCCAGCTTACTGACAAATTTGAAAAAGGAGATTAGCTATTGTGTCCCTGCTGTGAAGTTAATTTTCAATGTAGACATCCAGCCTTTCGAAATTTGCTTTAAGTCTGTTCCACTGTTCATGTTTGGTCCCTTGCCTCAACTTTCCTGTTACTTTCTATTTATATAGGATTTTAAATGTCTGTTGATCACATTCAATGTCCTGCTGCACTTGTGGGCAATGTAAAATACAAAACTGTTTCTGACCCAAAAATAATTGTTAAATATAATGAATTCTCTAAGCACTCTATTAAAATAAATCATTAATCCTTCACTTGTACTTACCCTGCAGGCTAAGCCATCAGTATCCAGCATTTTTTGCAGTGCTGTAACAAGAAGATTGTCACAATTTGTGCAGATGCACTCCCCACCACCCTGAAAACAACAGAAACTTGTAAGCAGATGGACCACTATGGTCATGCAAACACTCATTGCTCGACAGCCAGGGCCTTTGACCAATGAGACACCTCAGCTGAGAGAAGTTTCTGGACAATAACAAAAAATGACCACAGCTTAGATTCAATTACAGTATAAATGGAGCTGCCAGAGACCCCCTGTCAGCTGATCCTCCTCGGAGCAGTGGGTCTGCAGATGAAGACTCTCCACCTTAAACTGGCCATCTAAGGTACATTCCTTGAGGACTGAGACACATGGCTGACCTGGTAAGAGATCTGGGTACCCTTGAGAGTCCTCAGTTTGTAAGCATGGGAAGATGCGCATTTTGAACCATGACTCAAGAGTCTGGGATCTGAAGGCCTTTGGGTTTGAATCTTCTGTGTAGTAATTGAACTCCTAACTGGTATCCAAACCTTCATTGTGTAATGTTGTCAGAGTGCTGAATAATTTTGGATAAACACTGTTTATCATCAGTTTTCTTATAAACAGCTCTGGTTAGAATGGAGACCGTTTGGAGTTTATTGCCTGCCTAAATCGACTTTTGGGGTGTCTCTGTGATATGGTTTAACCCAAACTAGCAATCACAGCCATGATACTGTTCACTCACTATCTCCCCCACCACCTCCAAATAGTGGAGAGAATTAAAAGGGAAGGGAAAAACTCATGGACTCAGATAAACACAGTTTAATAAAATAAAATAAAATAATACTAGTGCACCACTACTACTACTGATAAATAAAAAATGGAAAATAGAGTATAAAGTAAAACATACTCCTGCACTTCCTCACAAACTTGGTCTGCACTGAGCAGCCAGTCCTGTGAAGAGAGAGAACACCTTGGTCCAGAACAGGTTATGCCAGAAAAGAGGGAAAAAAGGCCCAGAGGCCACTGCAAAATAGCGGAATGGCAAAAGGCTGAACTAAATGAAGTCCTGAATGGAACTGAAACCAAAAATGGACCAAAATGGAGCAGAACTGGAAAGAGGCTCCATCACCATCTCTCTAGCTGGAAAACCTGTCTTTCCTTAAATATAAAACATGATGCAGACGGCATTGAATATTCTACCCCATCCACTCCCCTTTTCCTGGCTGCCTTACACCTGTAGGCAGAGAGCCCACAAAGAGCCTCTGAGTGAATATTGTTTCAATGTTGCCATAGTGTTTCTGCAAGGAGAAGCTGAAAGTCAAAGCCACTTGAAAACTCATTCAAACTTCACTCTCCGCAAACACTCCTGAGAGACATATTGGGATCTTGTCCATGAGCACCAACTGGGTGCACAGTTCCAACGCTGTGGAGATTAAACTTGTTTTTCCCACATGGACACAGTTATCCTCATACAGATTACTCTTGACCAGGAGGAAAGGGCAGTTTTAAGATGCATCAGTGTCAAAATACATACTACTACATGGATAAGTGCCAGGGGGAGCGGGAAAAAAAAATCACTTGCAACTGGCATTACTATGCTTGTATAAAATCTGTCAAGGGCATCTTTCAATAACATTGAAAGTATCAACTGCATACTAACAGCATATTAACTGTGGTTGCCTTATCCTCTAAAGTACTTACCTTAAGAAATACTCTATACCTGCAACTCCAGTAAATGAAGCAGTCCTCCAGCAGATCTGCAGCCATGTCTCAGGAGATTAATCTTCTACCAAGTGCTGGTTTTGTCTGGTATAGGGTTGATTTGCTTCACAGTAGCCAGTATGTGCCTACGTTTTAGATTTATGCTGAAAAAGGTGTCAATAACCGAGGGATGTTTTTTTTTTTGCTGAGCAACACTTACACAGTGTGAAGGCCTTTTCTGCCTCTCACACCACCCCACCAGTGAGTAGGCTGGAGGTGGACAAGCAGTTGGGAAGGTAGACAGTTGGGACAGCTGTCTCCAACTGACCAAAAGGATATTCCAGATCATATAACATAATGCACAGTACATAAAGCCAGGGGAAGAAGAAGGAAGGGATGTTTGGAGTTATGACATTTTGTCTTCCCAAGTAACTGTTACATGTGATGGAGTCTGTTTTTCTTGGAGATGACTGAACACCTGCCTGCCAATAGGAAGTAGTGAATGAAACCCTTGTTTCACTTTGTTGGTGTGCACACCTTTTTCTTTATTTATTAAATCATCTTTATCTCAGTCCATGAGTTTTATAGCTTTTACTCTTTTGGTTTTCTCCCCTATCTCACCAGGGTGGAGTGAGCAAGCAGCTGTGTGGTGCTTAGTTGCTGGCAGGAGTTAAGCCAAGACATACTGCTCAGGGTGAAGAATTCAAATCAACTAGAACTTTGAACTGGTCTTTTAGTTGCACTCAGGAAAACATGATTAGAAAATGATAAGACATGGAGAATTAGCTTTCGTGTGGAAAACTTCCCAACAGTTTCCACCCTAAAAAAGAGAAGAGCAAATATACGTTAACAGGCTTTTGTCACTGACATAGATACATATATAAATGACAGGATAGTAACAACAAATGTCATTTGCACTAAAAATCCTGCTTGAAATAAATGGATGGTGGGAAAAGAGAAAAAGAAAGAAATGTCTTATTTTATGGTACTGCATTACAAGTTGCAAGTGTTTGCATTTGTTTTCACATAGTGTTCACTATTATCAAAACTCTAATGTTTGTATTGCCAGTTCTTTTAAATAATAGAAATTTTAAGGCAACAGACACCCTTAGGTCTTTATTAGGCTGTAGGTAGGTCTATTTCAATGCTAGCTTCAATACTATGAAATTGGGATCATTTTATTAATTCAGTTAGCTCCTGCTTTCCAACATACCACATGTGGGAAATTTCTTCTTCATGCATATTTACAGCAGTGAGCATGAAGACAACTCCTTCTAAATATATGGTGCCTTACAGGAGCCTTGTTTCTTGATTTTTATATCAAATTAAGTCATTATAGTGCAAAGTAATTAAAAGCAAGATTTGCATTAAACTGCAGTTGTATTTATTGATTGTTGCTAAAACTCAGGCATTGTATTTCCTTTCACTTTGGGAAACAGATGAAATAGAAGTACTTTATTGAGATCAATCTTTACTCTTTCAACAAAAGTGAGAAAATTTTCCAGTGTAGTCTAAAAATTGCGTATCTATGCTGGCTTCCAAAGAAATAAAGTGTTAATTCAATACCATGTTTCTCTTGAAGGTGTTTTTGGCCTGGTCTTAACCTAGTCCTTAACTAATTTTTGCAAAGGGCTTTACTGAGCATTTCCATTCTTTATGTGTGACAGTATCTTCTTAGGCACAGCTTGTATGTCTGCGAGGCAAAGAAGGTTAATATGCACATGTAGAACGAGATCTCTCGGAAACGAAGGACCTCTACACATCTCATCATGCCTTGCTACAAGCTCAAGGAGCGTGGTTTGAGTTCTGCAATGTAATAAAGATGTGAGATGTGTTTTGGCATCTAGGATCTGCAGACAGTGAAAGAAAGAGAAGCAAAAGAACTGGAGACATGTATATCTTACAAACACCTAGTTTCTCCTGTAGTGGAAATTCTGCAGCAGCTCTGGGGAGGGAACAGGCTTCACTTTATTGGGCCTTTTATATTTTGGAAAGTTACCCTACTTCCCCTCCTAGAAGAAGAAAAAAGGGTTGGTCTCCAAAATGACATTTTCCGCCTCCTTAAAATTGTCCCTTCTTTTAAGGCTTACAGCAGACATATCATCACTTGGTATCTGAAATCACTGCCTATCTTGCTGTTCAGTATTGTCTCACAGTTTCTGTCTGTGTTATTATAATCTGTAAAAGTGTGTCAGGAAAAAGATCAGTCTACATCCACATACCATTTCTTACACTTGCCTCACTTATGGTTACTTTCAGGGACAAGAATATAGGCCATATAATCTCACTCAGAAGAGCAGTATTTTGGTTCTTATACCACTAAATATTGTAGAGTTAGTGATCTTTTTGCTTTGTGCTGGTACGACAACTATCAAAATAGGGATATGATCTGTGAAAGTAGTTATCAGGAACTTGATTAGCAATCAATGATGTTTCAAATAAGTGCTACTGTGTTGGTATCAGAAAGGTATTTGTGTATTTCCAGGTTCTCCAGTCATCCTGGTTTCTTCTAGTTGTTGTATAGTGCTTAATTTTTATTTTTTTTTTCAAAGGAAAGTTATATTCCAGGCTTAATTTGAGCTTAGGTAAACTTGGTCAGCAATGAAGATAAGCAGTGAATTTTTTTCAGCAGGTGCAAACAAGGCAGTTCTGCTAGGTCTACTAGGTTCACCAGGAATGTAAAAAGGGAGATGTTGTGGACCAACTGCTGCTTTTGGACTATCAAAATCTCATGAGCTTGGTGGGTTTAATGTCTTACACATGGGGTGGCTTACCTTCTTGACCCCATGCAAAATGTCTTATGCCACAAAAGAGGAGGGAAGAGATGCTACTGAGCTGAATGCACAGAGAGAAGGTTACCTCAGCATGAGAAGGGGTCTGGCTTTCCCAGGAGCTCCATGCCAGCAGGGTCCTCATCCTGGACCATATGCTGTGCCCAGGGATGGAGCAGAGCCTGGGCAATATGGGAACTATATACTGTGCATGCTCAGCTGGGGTCTTATGAGACTAATGGGACAAAAGCCAGGTTTTACCCCTGTGAAATAGTCTGCTATGCTGGAGCATCCTGGCCAGTTTCTACACCCATTCCACCCTGGGTGAGAGCCTCTCATTGCCTTTTGGGCTGCAAGTTCTGTTTTGTAGTTCCGGTTTGCACAGCACACAGCTTTGCTGAGGTGCTGACTGAGATCTGGTACTGGGTGAATAATAAATAACTTGTAACAATAATTTCAATCTGTCCCTACTGACATACAGAGAAGTTGTTGCACTGCACAGATAAACACAGAGAACCAGTGCAGAATTATTCAACTTGGGATCAAAACAAGCTGCAAGTTCATCTTCCCCCAAGGTGCAAAGCTAGTTCATTAACCCACTGCACTAAGCAGACCTTGCATTGACAACTTGTGTTAGTGATTTTTCATTCAGAACCTGTCATTCCAAGCAAGAAGCAGGTTTGTGTCCTTGGAGCTGGAACTAGACAAAATGTCATTGCAATTTAAGCAAGAGTGATCAAAAGTAGCTATCTCAAATCAGCAGGACTCAGTTCCAGTCCATTAATACTAATCCAAAATAAGTAAAGAACATCATGTTCAAATAAATTATTTTTGTATAAGACTTGACTTTTAAGTCTTCTGAATTTGTGTGCAAAAATATTCTTTTTGATCTGAGTTCAGTGGTTTCCCCACATATTAAAATGAGTTAGCAGAATAGGTAGTAAATTAAACTGGAATATTAAACAGGTACAGCAGTAGACAACTGCTTCTTCCTGGTTTTACCAGTTCAAGAACCATGTTAAGAAATTATTAATAGTGCTCTTAGAGCATGTGATTTAGTAGATTATCATGGCAAAGAGAACAAGAGGGAAGAGAAGTTATGGACTCTGGGCTATGTTTTGCCCTTGGGGTTGAACTCCTGTGACTGACCACATTTTGGGCAATTGCTCTTTTGGCTCACATGACACATGCACTTAGAGATCATTTTTGCTTTCTGTGCTAATGGTCCTTTGTGTGGCACATTTATAAATTCATATGGAGGCTAAAGAGGTCATATAAGTGTTTCTATCTGTAGCCTGTGGTGCTGAAGAGCCAAAATTCTGCCTGCATTTTAGAAGAAATATAGTGTGTTAGAACGTACACATTGCATGTAGCTCTCTGTGACAGCTGAAACATTTTAAATTAATTACAGGTTAAATCTGTTTTACAAAATCACTGAGCAGCAGCATCTGTGCAATTGACAATTGCTAATGAATCAATCTACACAGCTCCAGATGCCCAAGAACAGAACTGGCCACTGGGTTTAGATATGATGCATTTTGCAAATTGACAGGTAGCAAAGAATTTCAGAATCTTTGGCCTCAGGAATTTTTTGGTCAATATATGTTTCCGTAACATTATATTTCCACACTACTTCTAAATATGGTTGTGAGGATAGAGACTCATGTAGAAAAAGGTCATAGTGAGACTTCTCTTTGTTTCTTTGTCTTTTATAGCTGTGAACCTGTACACGATAATGTTGCTTCTTCATTTCAATCTAGTCTTGCCATATTTACTTAAGTGAACATGTGCTATCTGAGTTCTGTAGCTCCTCCTGGATTTGCTCTGATTTATAAACTTTCTATTTTCTCTAAGATTTTAAGTCAACAGGGGATATACAAATTGCAAAAGTGTTTACTCAAGAACAAATTTTGAGCTCACCAGGGTAAAAATATATATGTACAAAAATAAAACCTTTGGAAAATATTCAGAAAAGGAGGACACATGAAATTTCACACTGAAGCTAATCTGGAGCAGATGAAAGTGTTTGTTTTTATAGCAAAAAAATGGCAACAGCTGTGCTTTGCAGTCTGTACTTCAGATAAAACACACAGCAGAAATACTGTCATGCCCAGTCATTCAGCCAGGAAGACACTAACATTTTCCAAATGGACTACCTCTTTACTCAACCTGCCTTCCATTTTGCAGGTGACATCTCCAGTTCTCTGCTTGTCCCAAAATGCTTCCCATCCCAACACAATGCTCTGGGAACTCCTTTGTTGCAAAAACTCCCCTTAATAAATAATAAACCAAAGCTTTGTCTCAAGGAACATGAGGTTAGTTGTCAAAAGAGCTGAGGTTTGTTTACAAAGAGAACAACAAGAAATGAATGGATTAGGTAGAAGCACTGGGAAAAAGAAGAGTCATATCTAAAGGATAATGTAAAATTGAACGAAAGTCAGAGTGCATTTCAGGGAAAAAATCAGAGGCACCTGAAATATGACAAGCTACATCAAAGAAAAAATATTAATAACTAGGTCATGAAATTGTGAGAGACTTTTTGCTTTTATTCTGGAATGGAACTGGACCGGCTTGCAGATCATTTCCCTATCTATTCAGCAAAGGAAGCTGTAAAAATATTTATTACCAACTTGCATTGAGTGGAGGCTGGCATTAAAAATACTACTTATATTATTTTCCAAATATTTGCTCTTCCTGTACCAGCACAAAGATGTCTAAATATATAAAAAGCGAAACCTATCTTTTGAGAATCCACCGAACTGATGATTAGCCTTTACATTTGTGATTATTTAATATTTATAATGATTTAGTGTGGTGCAAAAAGGTCTAATCTGGGCTTACACCAAAGGGTGACAGTCAGCACTATATAACTTTACTGACTCTGAGTGAATTATTATCAATTTTTGTTTGGATAACTAAAGTGGTGATTAACACCTAGGAAAACACAGGTACTGAAATGAGGAACAAAATCCATGGCAACTTGCTGTTCAGTTTTCAGCTTTCTAATGTGGAGGAAGGTAATTAGATTTTCTTTATGTTTTTATGATGTATAATAGCATTAGTGATCTCTGGGTCAGACGTTTCCTGGCAGCTAATGGTGGGTTGGGTTAAGAGCCCCTAGGTTTATCTTAGACCTTTTACTCTTCCAGACAGACATTAGCTGCCAGGAAATGTTTGAGTCAGGGGTCATTATTGTTTAAATATTGCCTCTAAAAGCCTCTCATTACTATCAATTCATTTTGCTTTTGTGCTGTATTAGCAGGCCTAAGTAGTAATACAATTAACTATAATATCAAATCAAGCAAATAATAAAAGCTCTGCAGGCCAGGGACAGGTCCAAGACAAATTACATAATTTTCTACATATTTCTAATTTAGGGTTGGATATTGGCACTGTAATATATTCAAACAGGAAGAGTAAGTGACCTACTAGAAGAGAAGGAAAAAAAGGAGAGAAGGAGACAAAGATGATAAAAGGAGAAAGAGAAACAGTGTCATGGAAAGAGAGACAGAATCAGAGGGAAAGAATAAAGTAATGACAAAGATTTAAGTGAGGAATTTTGCATGCCTACCGATGAGATAAGGTGTAAGAACGTAATGCAATGTGCCAAATAACCGCAGATATTTAATCATCAGTAACCTGTTTTTGTCGTTTCCACTTTCTGTGTGTAAACAATGGCTTATGTCTTGAAGCCACAGTACAAATATTCAACAGAGCATTCTCTTCGATTTTGTCACAAGTTTCCTGCAAGGAGCAATCTAATCAGAAATCCCCAGAAGTAAATAAAAATGAA
The DNA here is from genome assembly GCF_964273445.1 of Streptopelia decaocto. NCBI lineage: Eukaryota > Metazoa > Chordata > Aves > Columbiformes > Columbidae > Streptopelia > Streptopelia decaocto. Next base: position 11,833,563 of record NC_138657.1, read on the forward strand.
ATATTGTCCCAGTATGAACCAAAACTTTGTCCCTTTTTCACCTGGTGAGGTTGCAGCTCAGTTTCTCATCATCCTGCATCCATTATCATGCATATTCGTTTTTATGCTCTTTCCATCAACCATCATGCAGCATGGTCCTTATACTCAGTAGTTCAGATTTTCAAACTAAAACAGCATGAAAACAGCTGTCAATACATAAGAACTTTTTTTCCAGGAAAAAGCCATAAGGTAAAAAATTGTGTTAGAATGTAACAGATATTGAGAGGAAATATGAGTAAGTTTAAAGAAAAAAAAACAATACACAGATATGTCATTAAGTATTCCTAAAAGAGAACTACGACATATTGCAGTAGCTGGTGGTGGTGGTTGTTGCTGGTGTGTTGTCTCACAAACAATAATGTTCCAGCTAGGAGAGTACAAAACTCGTCTTGTCTATATCTTCTCCTGAAGAAAATATGGTCTGGTTCAGTAGCACAGACTTAGCTAGATTTTACTGTCAGCAGGAGAGTGTCCGAGCATAACCATTCTGACAAAGTGTTACCCTATGAATGGCTGTGGAAAATGAGACAATGACACAAAAAAGTGCCCTTGATGGAATCATTGGAAAAGACCCTTGAGATCTCAAAGTCCAACTGTTATCTTAACACTGGCAAGCCTACCTCTAATAAGAGCATTTTCTACAGCCCCTCTCAACCCTGGGCAGCCTGTTCCAGTGGTTCACAACCCTTTCCATTAAGAAGTTTTTCCTAATATCCAATCCAAACCTTCCCTGTTCAAACTTGAGGGCATTTCCTCTCATCCTATCACTTGCTACTTGGGAGAAGAGACCAACACCCTCTATGCTACAACCTCCTTTCAGGTAGAGTGATAAGGTCTCCCTTGAACCTCTTTTTCTCCAGGCTAAACAGCCCCGGTTCCCTCTGCTGCTCCTCGTCAGACTTGTGCTCCAGATCCTTCACCAGCTTCGTTGCCCTTCTCTGAACTCACTCTAGCACCTCAGTGTATTTTCTGTAGTGGGGGGCCCAAAACTGAACACAGTATTTGAGGTGGGGCCTCATCAGCACCCAGTACAGGGAGATGATCACTACCCTGGTCCTGATGGCCTGGTATTTCTGATACAAGCCAGGATGCTGGCTCATGTCCAAAACTTCAAAAGCTTGCCTGCTTTCTGACTGCCTCTGTATACAGCACTCGAAGAAGAGCATTGCAAATTGAAAACACAGTAGCATACTATGCACCCTGCTTATATAGCCACTAGGCTACTGTTAAATTCCTAGCCCATTTATTGCATTATCTTCACAACTTTTGTTCACTTCAACTTTTACTCATATAAGGTGTTCATGAATGACACAGTGTTCAGCAGTGACACCTCTCACTGAGCTGCATTTTGGCAAAGGATTTCTGTGAACACTCATGTTCATCAACATTTCAGTGAAGTCTGGGCAAATACATTTTTAAATTATTCCAGAAGCAGATTTAATGTTCTTAAATTAAGCCTCTATACGTTAAAAACACATTCAGGCATCACAAATATTAGCTCTGATCTATACTATTACTATGAGTACAGTAAAATAAAAAAAAAAAAAAAAAACAAAACAAAAATAAAAAAGAAATAAAAAAAGTAATAGAAAGCATTATTTCTTTAGCATCAGTCTAGCTATTCTGGAGACCACATAGAGTATACTACCTTAAATCCTACTTATGTGGTTGCATCATACAATGCCTTTGACATGGTATGTTATGTAAAGTCCTTGACACGGTCCCCCACAACATCCTTCTCTCTAAATTGGAGAGGTATCAATTTGACAGGTGGACTGTTCAGTGGGTGAGGAGCTGATTGGATGGTCACATCCAGAGAGCGGTGGTAAATGACTCAATGTCCAGATGAAGACTGGTGACAAATGGCATCCCCCAGGGGTCCGTACAGGGACCAGTACTGCTTAACATCTTAATCAATGACGTAGACAGTGGGATCAAATGCACCCTCAGCAAATTTGTGGATGACATCAAGCTGAGTGGTGCAGTTGACACACCTGATGGACCTGGACTAGCTGGAGAAGTGGGCCCATGTGAACCTCATGAGGTTCAATAAGGCCAAGTGCAAGATCCTGCCCCTGGGTCAGGGCAACCACCGGTATCAACATAGGCTAGGGGATGAAGGGATTGACAGCAGCCCTGCAGAGAAGGACTTGGGGGAACTGGTGGATGAAAAGCTGGACATGAGCTGCCAATGTGTGCTTGTAGCTCAGGAAGCCAATTGTACCTTGGGCTGCATTGAAAGGAGCATGGCCAGCAGGTCAAGGGAGGTGATTCTGTCTCTCTGCTCCACTTTGGTGAGACTCCACCTGGAGTCCTGTGTCCAATTCTGGAGCCCACAGTGCAGGAAAGACATGGACCTGTTGGAGAGGGGTCAGAGAAGGTCACAAAAGGATCAGAGGGATGGAACAGCTCTGCTGTAAGGACAGGCTGAGAGAGTTGGGGTTGTTCAGCTTGGAGAAGGCTTCAGAGAGACTTTATTGTGGCCTTTCAGTACTTAAAAGGGGCCTGTTAGAAAGACGAAGACAGATATTTTATCAGGACCTGTTGCAACAGGACAAGAGGTACTGATTTTAAACTAAAGGAGGGGAGATGAAGGCTGGACATGAGGAAGAAATTTTTTACAATACTGGCCCAGGTTGTCCAGAGAGGTGGTAAACGCCACATCGCTGGAGACATTCAAGGCTGGACAGGGCTCTGAGCAACCTGATCTAGTTGAAGATGTCCCTGCTTATTGCACTAGAGTTGGACTAGATGACCTCAAATGTCCCTTCCATACCCAATCATAGAATCATTTTGGTTGGAAGAGACCCTCTCAGTTCATTGAGTCCAACCATAACCTAATTCTAGCACCACACCATGTCCCTAGGAACCTCATCTAAACATCTTTTAAACACCTCCAGTGATGATGGCTCCACCGCTTCCCTGGGCAACCTGTTCCAATGCCTGACAACCCTTTCCGGGAAGAATTTTTTCTTAATATCCAATCTAAACTTCCTCTGGAGTAATTTGAGGTCATTTCTTCTTGTCCTATTCTATGATTCTATGACTGTATGATTCTATGACCATGGTATCAGTACAAGCCTCACTCAGAATCGACAAGAGCTATTAACCTAACCCTGTCCATTATTCTGCAATAATAATTAGAAGCCATAATTTGTTATTTACCTTAATTTAAATCTAATGTCTACAGGTATCTGCTGCAAACAGAACACTAAATGAGTTTCAGCTGCAGAGTGAAAGTTGTTGCCATAGGAAAAATATGAGACAAAATAGTACAATAAGATGATCAATACTTAGAAACAGACCCATTTTATAATTTTCAAGCTAAATTAATTACTCCAACTCAAAAGATTCAGAAAAGGTTTTCAGCTTTATGAGGAAATATACCTTCCTTGTCAGCAAAATAAAGGTGCAAACAAGTAAGAATCCCATTCTTTAGAGCAGAAATAAAACTAAGGATCCAGCCATAACTTGCATAAGGAACAGTTCATTGAGCTCTGGCATTTGAAGCGGGCACATTTATTCCTAACTGTATTTGGCTTTTCAGAAGTAGATAAGTGTATTAAACTCTCATATCCTGAATTTCCCCATATCAAAGACAGCAAGAACAACACCCACTCAAATTAGTTAACTGAGACCTTATTTATTCAGCAGTTAATTGAATCAGTTTTCTAAGTGAAACAGACAAACAAAACACAAACACAAACAAAACCAAAATAAACAAAAACAAAACAAAACCATCTGTTAGCATTTTTTAACTTACTACCATGTTCAAAGTTCCAGACAACAATCCTGAACCATAAATATCCTTACTTATCTCCAGCTGACAATGGAAAACCACTAGATTTATGAATTCTAGTATACAGATAACGAGGAACCATCACAATGATGTCTGCATGTGAAGTTTGCATTGACCCTCTCTACGCACATGCATTACCTTGCAGCGTGCAGCTGTGTGGTGCTTGGCTGCCAGATGGAGTTAAACCACAACACAGCACACAAGATTTTCCACAGGGTCCCTGACTCAGCCAGGGAAGGGTGATCGTTCTGTATTCCCTTTCATCCTCACTGGAAAGGCCCCAGGCCTCACTTAACACACACAACTGAAAACCTTCAGTGAATTCAAAGTTAATAGTTGCCTCACTAATATTTCTATAGCAGTTACTACGTGTTCTCAAATGCTGCATTTTTTTTTTTTTTTTTAATGTGTTTAGATATCTGTCTGGGTTGCTAGGAACCTCTATGAGGTTTTCAAACTTAGCTTTGTCATTAGACACTGCAGCGATCTGCAAGCCACTGCGAGGTGACCATCTCCAGGAGGGAGTTATCCAGAACATCCAGGCCTCCCTTGTTGCAGTGGAGGAGGATTCATTCTCCTGTGGCACAGTCCAGATGTACAGTCTGGCAGACATCAAAACTTCCCTTCGTATTTTCCTTGTCTTTCATATCCAGCCAATCCCGCTATGTTGTTGACAGGTTTGGCCATGGGAACAAAGAAGCTGGGAATGCAAAGAGGCTTGGGTAGAGGCAAAAAGGTCTTGCAAGAGAACCCCCTAATTTGGGAGAAGTAGGCAACCAATTCAGTGATGGTTCTGCTGCTGTTCTCACAGGATCAAGGACCAGCAGAACCTGCGGGATGTGCATCCATCAAGTCCCTGAATACAGCAGAAGTGCATCAGCAGACATTAGTCTAAGCTATGAGGAGACTGGGAAATCCATTAATAAAGTGATGAATGCATATCAGTGACAGGGAACTATGTGGTATACCTCAATTTTTTAATCATGAGAATTCATGAAAATTCATCAATAAATGCTAATACTAATTGATTAACATTTGGGGTAAGCTACAGAACACAATCTGCTTTAAGATTACTTTTGGATGCTTCCAGAACACAATACAGAGGTCTGCTGTAATTTCAGAACGGGATGGAAAAACACAAATCAGAGAGGACTGGAGGAAAAAAAGAAGGGAAAATTTTAACTCTAATTCTTTGACATTAACTGATTGCATATAATGTGTTTCTTTCTTACTCAAGTGTTAAGAGCTGGTAGTTTTCTGTAAATGACCAGAAGAAAATGAATCTTAAGGAAAATTCAGTATTTTAACTATATATATATATAGGAAAATGAGAAAACAATGTACATGGACGTACAGGAGAATCCATATATACATAACTGAAAGTCACTGAGCAATGTACCTGTTTATCCCAGGAAATTAATACAATGGATACGGTCTATAAACAATTCATGCACTAACAATGGAACTGCCTGAAGGACAGAAATAAGTTACAACCCCAAATGAAGGACATTTTTTTCCATAATTTTAACACTCTACTGAACAATGAGTTCCCAAGGATTTGAAAAGCCAGAAGCTAGTAATAAACTCAGAAATGTCAGGCATTTAGTGCCGATAAGACAAATGTAATTTCTAGCTGTTAAGATATGAATAGGAAATGTCAGTAATTACTAATTACTCTTAACACAAACTTAAGTTTATATGGGATCACAAAAGTCAAAGACACATTAATCAAAAACTGTGTGGGCACTCAGGACATGATTCAGTTATACCCCAACAGCCTCATAATGTACAAAATGTTTTGGCTTGTCAGAACCAGATGGAACTTCTCACTTGCTATGAAGCTCATCTTCTGACTGTGAAGCAGTTACTGGATACCAAAACAGCGTGCTTGATCTTGGCCAAGGTGAAGCACATACCAACACAATGCCCATGATGTTTTCTTTGCAGCCGTGGGACTGTAGTAGCAATTCCAGTGGCAGGACTATAAGAGCACTTCTTTCTGCAGGCTAAATATTTTTTTTGTGTGTCAGTTAGTAGGAAAAGAGAGACATGGACAGGAGCTTTGAGAACATTAGCATAAGTAGTGCATGACACTTTAATCTCTATAATTCTTCAGTTTCAACCCATTTGGGGCCTCATAGATTTATAACTGTGCTCCCCCAGGAGCTGCCCAGAGGACTTGGCCCTACCACAATTGGGGAGCACTTTCACCCCATTCTTAGCCACAGTTCAGGAAGATTCTAGGAATGTATCTGGTTCTTATTTCTTCCACAGGCAGAGTTGGAAGAAATGGCCTGAGTGGGTTTTTCTTTGAGAGAATGGTGGTTTTCAGGAAGAAGGGGAGAAGTGCTCCTCTCTTTCCTGTTCAGAGCACAAGTGAAAACCCAATATCTGTTTTCCTAAAGGGAAAAGATGGGACAAGATTTTGGAATAATGTAAGTTTGTACCTGGAAATCTTAGTATCAAAAGTAAGGCCAAATGTGGTCACATTGCAGACAAAAAGAACTGACCAAGCCTTGCTTTTGGCTGTGCAAAACAAAACTCAGAGCAGTCACGTTCTGCATGGCTTTATGTTTTCTAAATGTCAGAGCCCTTTTGTATAAATAACTTTTTCACTGCTTTCTTGTGTCTATTAATATCAGCTGCCTTTAAACATCACCAGAGAATCAACATATAAATGTGTGCAAACTAATTTTTCAAGCTACTTCAAATGCTTGAAGTTATTGCAGCTAATAAGCAACTGTAATTTGAATAATTTTAAAGCAAATAAAGTAATCTTTTAAAATTAAGAAGTTTTTATTATAAATCTTGGAAAGGTTTTGGTTTCAACACCTTTTGAATAAATAGAAGTGCTCCCATTGATACAAATAAATGCTGAGTCACTCTTCAACTAAGAAAGAACATATCTACAAGAACAAATGGATAATTTGTACATTTTTAAATATTTGGAGCAATTTTGTTTTAAAATCTTACATAAATATGACAGTTGGCAGTTCATATTCATAGAGCCACACAACCACCTATTTGCTGAGACTGGCAGGCACCTCTGGAGATCATCCAGGCCAGCTCCCTGCACAAAGCAGGGTCTCCCAGAGCAAGCCACTCAGGATCACTCTCTGTCGTCAGATGTTTATACACACGGGTAAAATATCCTTCTTTTCTCCAGCCTGAACAACCTCATCTTTCTCACCTCTTCCTGTATAAGACATGCTTCAGTTCCCTGTCATCTTTGTGGACCTTTGCTGAACTTGCTCCAGCATGTCCCTGTCTCTCTTGTGCTGGGGAGCACAGAACAGGACTCAGCATTCTAGATGTGCATCACCAGGGCTGAACAGAGGGGAAGGATCACCTCCCTTGGTCTGCTGGCAATGTTTCTCCTAATGCAGCACTGGGTAGTTTGTCTTCTTTGAGGCAAGGGCACATTGTTGGTTCATGCATAAAAGGACCTCCAGGTCATTTTCTGTCAAGCTGTTTTCCAGCCAGCTGGCCCTCAGTGGATACTGATAACTAGGGTCTTTCCAGGTGCAAGACTTGACATTTTCCATTATTGAGCTTCAAGAGACTCCTGTTGACTCACTTTTCCAGCCTGTCCAGGTCGCTCTGGAAGGCAGCACATCCATCCAGTCTATCAGCCACTAGTCTCAGTTTTGTGTCATCTGCAAACTTGCCGAGGGTGCACTGTGTCCTGGCATTCTGGTCCTAGTATTGGTCCTATCACTAACTGCTGGGATACACCATTGGTGATGGTCCTCCAGCTGGAAACTTTGTGCCACTGGTCACCAGTCTATCAGCCCAGTTGTTCAATTTCATTCTTTTCTTCCTGCTTTTTCTTCCTGGAGACAGGAGTGATATTTGCTTTCTCCTAGTCCTTAGGAACCTCCCCAATCACCATGAGCTTTCAAAGAGGACCAAGAGTTGCCTCAAAATGTACTTGTAGGTGACTTCAATAACACTCCATGAATTTCTATCTGTCCAGTTTGTTTAAATATTCTCTAACCTACTCCAGTGAGGTTAAGTCCCAATTTTTTTTCCCTTCCTCTCAGATCTTGAATTCCACCACCTCCTTGATTGCTTGTTCCATGCTCTATTTCCCTTCCTACAGCAGACAGAGATCTGCCAGAATGAGGCTTATTCCAGTTTTACGAAGAAGACATCATCTACTTCTTCAAGTGGTCTGTAGTAGTAGTGTGGTCCCACCACAAGGTTGCCCACGCTGGTCTTCTCTCTAACCCCAGCCCATCACATCTCAGTGGCTAATGATGCCTCTCTAGGTGGAGCTTCATACATCCCCGCTGCTCTCTCAGTAAGTTGGGATGCATGGCTACCTCATCTGTTTTGGACAGGAACCATTGTTCAGAATCCGGGACTTGAATCTACTACTTCTGGCTCCACAAAAAGAATGTCATCGCCTAGTCGAAACTAGTGGCCAAAGTTGGCCTGTGTATAACTTTTGGCTGCTGCACAGTAGCTTGTTGATTTATTTACTTGCTTTCATAGGGTTTTCTATTGTTGTTAGTACATTTAACAGTTGCACCTTCTCACTTTTATGGTCCAAGCCCGGCAAATTACACTGAAATCAAGCTTTCAGTGTTAGGTAATTAATTGCAAGCACCCTTTTTTATTCTTGAGTAAATGCTTATGTTTATGCTGTTTGAATCTGCTTCTCAAAAAGTAGAAGAGCAAACTTCAGAGTGTGGTGAGAACATACAGCAGACTGGACACGTCTCATTTAAGAAATCTACCCGGACCAGATACTACTGCATATCTAATCCCATTTATGGGAGTTGTGTATTATTTCAGAGTTTTGTCCAACTTTGGAAGTATTTAAAAGGTAACAACTAAGTTACATATGGCAATAGGGAGAAAAGACAAGAGGAAAGTGTAGTTCTCAGCAGCACTAGTTGCACCTCAAGTGACTGATTTTTAATCTGTTGGTAGATATTAAGCCAGGGCTTACGTAAGTATGGGAAATTTTATAAAATGCAAAACATGCTACTTTGATTATCTAAAATGTAGTAAATGGGTTAATTTGTATTTTGAAAGCCTTGTGCAGCACACTCGGTAGCAGCTAACATTTGGATACCAGCCATCTTTGCATATCGTCTTTTGAAACCCCAAGAGCTTTCGCCATTTGTTCCAATTAGGTCTGTCTTCAGGAGATAAGTCTCGCAGGTAATTTGACGCACAGGCACAAAATGAAGTCCGTTTGATGGTCTGAGACTAGAAAATGTCTCTTACACAATTAATTAATGCTGTTCTTTTAAAATTCCTGTTCATGTTTCGTTTTATATGTCATTCTCTCAGATGTCTGAACCCCAGCACACTTATTTCAGGATTTTTTTTCTGTGGTTCTAAAGAATTGCTTTTTATGTAAGTAGCTACACTTTTTACTATGAGCTAAATAATGATCTGGATCCCTTTTTGCATCTGTGTGCACAGTGGCACACTCCCACCAGATCATTTCATACGATATCTGCTGTAGGCTTTAAAGCCAAAGTGACCTTTTTTACTCCAAAATATTACATCCACCAGACTGAGGATTATTTAACACCAGGAGCAAGCAGAAGATAGAGACAAAGTAGGAAGAGCTAAGCTCTCACTCTCTGTAATGTTTCCTGCTCTGTCCCCCTTTAATATTACAATTGAAGTTATTTGATCTGAAGATTTCCTTTAACTTTCATACCTTTTTTTTCCCCCCATTGAATCTGTGGCTGCTAGTGCTGACTGCAAAACTGATTTCCAGCTATAAAGTCACTGCATTATTTAAGCTCTCATCTCTATTATGTACTTACTTTATTAATACCTTTTTTAAGATCATGACCTTAATTCAGTGTTTAAAGGAACAAAGGCAAATGTCTCAGTCAGTGACACATTTCTCATTTTAAGGAGAGATAAACCTCCCGCTCAGCCCAGAATTATGGAAGTTGGAAATGCAGGAAGCATTTCTCAGCATGTATATTCTGAAAGACCTACTCCAAGGCAGCAAACGCTGCTTCTGAGCCTACTGCCTTTGTCAGCCATTTTACACATAAGTAACATTCTTGTGAGCATGGCAGACATCTTGCAGAGAAATAATATCACTTGTGCATGGTAACCAGCAGGAGACATTGCTAAACAGCACCCATTCTTTATTAGCACAGCTTAAATGAGCAGGAAAAATATACTGGTTTATTTTCGAGCACTGTGAAGGTACTAGGAAATTATACTGCTCTTGCAGCAGATAAGCATGTTAAAGATTTTACTTTTATTACAGACATATCATAGGGCTGTGAGGTAGTCAAAGAGATATAAAATTAAAGTACTGCACCAGCTAAAGAAACGCTGATACTTGTCCTTAAGTCGGTAAGAGTTTTATGTTGAAATGTCTGTGAAAGTAACTCACAAATAGCTCAGACTGGACTTAAGCCTTGATTTTCCTACTCCCAGCTCCTTCATTCCCTTCTTTTTTTTCATCCATCCAGCTTTCACCTTACTGGTTATCTAAATGTACACAGTGAGATGAGATACTGGAATTGGTAAGACAGAAGTTCCTCCCATTAAACTACACATTCTCCAAGAAAAATAAATAGGAAGCAAAGGATTCTATTAGGGTTTGATAATGTGGCAACTTTCACAACATAATGTGGTTCTTTATCACCACTGAATTTGTGGTGTTTTTTTTTCAGCTTCTGTAAAGCACAAGCGTAATGCTAAATCCTGTATCAGAAATTAAAATTATATACTGGGTGCACTTTTAAAAGCCTGGTGTTCTGCTGAGAAGAGAATACCAATGTTTCTCCTTGCATAACAGAAAGAACAGGGAGAGATTAAGAGTAAAAATAGAAGTGAAATAGCCAGTGTTGTCAGATACAATTTGACAGACTTTTGATCAGGAAAATATTTTGTATGACTTTTTTTAATCAGTAACAAAGATCGGCAGTGCTATTGTTCGCTGTAAGAACTGCAGAAATTATTACCCATATCAGTGCTTTACCTCAGCATTTTTCCTGGGTTATTAATTTCATTTATAATATGACACTTGGGTTTGTTTTTTTTTTCATAAGATGACTCTTTGCTTTTGTAAGTCAAGTGCTTTTGCCCGTCCCGTGCTGCTTCATGTTTGTGTAGTGTCTGCCCCCATGTAGCTTCATCCTGACAGCTGTGACATGTGTGGCACTCCTGCACAAATCAAACATTGATTCCCACTGTGATGCCCAGACCCTCTTTTCATCATTCCTTCTTAACGTAGTTTTCCTCATGTGTTGTACTGGACCCTTTTTAACAACCAGAGGACTTTAATGTTAATTAAACTCCTTTGATTTTGCCCAAGATTCAGTATATGGTATAATCTGAAGAACTTGAGACTTGAGCTCTTTTGATGTTGTTGCACATGGAAAAAGTAATAGCAGCAGAGCACTGCAGAAATCTCAATAGGGTGTATGTATCACACAATACTGTATGTATCCAGATTAGTTGTTGGAACTCACAACTCAGTATTGATATAAAACTTTATTAATAAAACTCTGATATTCTTACGCTGACATGCTGGCACTTGTCTTCACCTCATCCTGTCTCTTTGGAAAGCCTGTGGAAAGTGCTATCATTTCTTTGCCCGCATTTCTCTATTATCCTGTACATGGTAACAATCTGTGCATCTATAACAAGCCTCTTGCGAAGCCTCCCATCCCACTGCTGCCCTACATCTTAAAGTCTCTCCCTGTGACAAGAACAGAACCCCCTTGCTCACAGTTCAGAGGCAGGAGAAAGGCACCCATCCAGTGACAGATATAAACTAGCAGAAATCTACAGATAGGTACCCTGTAGGAAAGTACAAGGGCTATAGAAAGGATCCATGTTTCTGGAGAAAAGAAGCTGACAGGGCATCCCGCTTCCTGGACTTTGGAAGGGAGAGATCCCTTATCCCAGGAGAACATGAATGAGGAGGCAGAGATGCTACTGCAAAAAACTGTCCTGAAAAGTGTGGAAAATGTCTTTTGCAGATTTATGTTCACCAGCAGCAGACATACTGCAGAAGGCACTGGGATGACAAAGGCAAAATAGCGAATCAGTGGGGAGTGAGCTGAAGATTAAACTAGAATGTGAAAAAAAGACTATTGGAAACTTCCATGACACAGGGGTTAATTTGAAGGAAGAAAAAATCAGACTTCTTTGGAAACATGCTCTATACAGTATAGATGCATAGGAATGAATACAAAATAAAAGAATGCTCCTAAAAGGCTAGCAGCCAAACAAATGAAAATAACAGAGTTTACTCTTCTCTGCCCTGTCTGAATAATTACTTTTAATTGCTCCTCAAGTTATGTTTTTGATAGCTAAATTAAATAAAATAATTCTTTTTCTGATCTGTCAAAAAAGACCTGAATCAAAGTCAAATATTTTTAGTTGAAAGATTACTCTACTTTCTAAAACCTAGAAAGTCTGTTTTAGAACATTCCAAAACAAACCCTTTTTTTTAAAAAAAATGGAAATTTAGAACTTTTCAGTTTGGAAACATGAAAGAAAAATGCTCCCTTGTTCCTATTTCCTCCCTCCTGCTCTCCTCTCTTTTCCTTTTCCATTTTTAAATTGTTTTATGTTATTATTTCTTCTCTCATTCTTTTTCATGTTCTTTCTTTATTCCTTTTTCTTTCTTTTTGTCTCTTTCCTACAACTATTCACTGAATGTTCAAAAATATGCCTGGTCAGCCTGAAAACTAATTTCTTCAAAATATAAACGGTATGCCAGAAAATACGCCTGGCTGTAATATCAGCTTTTATTTTAGAGACATGAATGTATAGGAAAAGTATTTCAGGTTGCATGTTCAAAGAACATTCTTAGTATCCTCCAAGAACTCTTAAAAAGGAATAGAAGAAAATTAAAAACAAGGGGAAAGATGTGTTTGTTGACCTAGAAAATACACAGAAAGGAACAAACCTGTGCATACAACACTCAAAGATTGAACAGTGATCAATGACTATTCGTATGCTGAATGTTAGAAAAGTTCAGTTATCTATAAATTCTAATGCATGGCAAAAAAAAAAAAAAGCATGTTTAAAACAGGTTCTATGTCAAACAGAAGAAAGCTTCATCTTTGATTCTGTTCTGATATTGACCTGCCAGACGTTGGCAATAGAGTAAGAATAAGTGGAATTTAAAGAAGAAAAATGGAATTCGGTGAGTTGTCTCAACAGTTACAGTATTGAAAACATGCAAATATTCAAATTAATAGTTTCTGACTGCTCTGGATCAGATAAACTTCTGCTTCCAGATGACACCTGTGTCATCCATCCTGTAGTTGTACAACACAGCTTCACCAGGGGGAAGTTGTAAATGGACGTCCAAGTCTTAGAGAGCAAAACATGGATTTCTTCAGTCTCTTGAGCTTGTAAATGATGGTGCATCTGTGCTGACATTCACTGCACGTGTCCATCTAGTTACCAATGCTGGAATGCTTTAGCAAATGCAGGCTGCAGGGAACCTACTGTAGCACAAGATCAAATTGGCAGTAATGTAAATACCTGGAAAGAAGTGTCTCTCACGTAAGTCAGGTGTTTTTTGTTTTGTTGTTGTTTTTTGTTTTTAGTGATCAATAGTACCAGTGTATCATATAATATCTTCTCTTAAGTACTGCAGTCTCAACCCATGGCAGGGGAATGGCCTTATGAAATAACTGTTCTTATATGTATCCTTTATTTAATTGTTCCACCCTCTCTACTTCTCTCTCTTTCATCCTACAGTTTCTAATTGGATTAAAAGGCTGACATTTCAAGTATTTTTAAACCTCTGATTTATTTATTTATTTATTTATTTACTTACTTACTTACTTACTCACTTACTGTGTTGAAAATGCTCATCACCTCCCACCTCAGAAAGAGGAACTGGTGAAGACTGCTTGAATTCATTTATGAAGTTTACCTGCTGCTTGTCACTTATTACTTGCAGAAGAACAATTTTCTTTGTGGCTAAATCCAGGGACTTTTCTCTGGTGAGGTGGAAAACCATTTGATGAGGCTAAGTTTGGGGGAGAGATGTTAGGTAGAATTGAACCTCTCCTAGCTTCAAATTGATGACAAGAATTTTTCCCTCTATAGAACTTTAAGGAGGTTGATGACAGAGTGGGTAATTTTTCACACGAAATGCTGAAAGTGGGGAAAAAAGGATGGGGAAATAAGGAAGGGGACAGAGTGTACTTGAGAGAAAGGAAAGACAAAATTCTCTTTATAGTCATTAGCAAGTGTCAGAAAAAAGCTGACAAAATTCTCTCAATATCTTAAACTCAAAGATTTTCACACCACTCAGGGTTTCCTGGAGCTGATATATACCACGTTACATGAGCTTCTCTGCAAAAACTCCTATGCTATACTCTCATCTTTCCATGACATACAACTTTCACTTTATTTGCACTTTTGGTTGGGTTTGATTTCTACAGACATTCATGTAAGTACTTTTGTGTACAATAGTTTTGGAAATTATCTAGGGACACTTAGTTTGGAAACCTCATTGTAAGAATTATGCTCATCCAGAGAGAGATATAATTTGAGCTCACTATGCAATCCAACAGAGGTTTTGAATGTATTTTTTTCTCTTTTTAAGCAATTACAGAAAGATAATCAAACAATTTTGGATAACAAACAAATCTACAAAAAGACCATAGCCTGAGAGCCTTCTGTGAGTAGAGTAAAAGCAAAATCTAAAATTAATTCCTAATTTAAAATATTTTTTCAGTTACAGTTATTAGATTACAAGGATTCAGACAATGAGGTCATAAATGCAAACAAAAGTGCCTTTACGAAGTTCCAAAAAAAATAGTAGAAACAGAAAATATTTTTGTTTGTTGATTGATGTCTTGTGGGGAATCAAAATGCCTGTCTCAAATGCTGAAATGCTGTTGTCTTTCTAAAATAATCTAATGGATATACATCGTTCTGGTAGGGAAATGAAGAGATCTGTTCTTCTCAAGAGATCTTCCATGTTTTATTATATCTCCCAGTTAAACATTAGGTTTCTCATTGTATTTTACTCTTTGTCTCGTCCCTGTAAGAATCTTTTTTATGGTTTCAATCATCCTTATGACCTTCCTTTGTAGCTTTTTTACTATATCCTTCCTGCCTTTTTTATTTACTGTTCAAGAATCAGAAACATTGTGGATTTATGCAGTGGCATAAGGATGACTTCTGTTTCATTCCTCACTTCATTTCCATTTCCATTTCCACTTCCATTTCCATTTCCATTTCCATTTCCATTTCATTTCCATTTCCATCATTTCCGTCTTCATTGCTACCCTTTGTGGGACTTTGAAAGGGCCTTTGTTGAGAGTATCAATGGTTTTTTGCCTGGTCAGAATATATGAGACAGATTTCCTTGTCTATGTTGCAGATGACCTCCTTAGAAAACTCTGTATTTTTAGTATAATTGTATAATCAATATATATATACATATTATCAATGTAATTATAACATTCTTACCTATCTGTTTACTAATTACTCTTTAGAATGGATTGTATCACTTTTCTCCAATGGATGTTGATATCCTGACCTGCAGTTCCCCTCTACTGCATCGAACAGATTAAAAAAAAAAAAAAAAAAAAACAACAAAAACAACAAGTTGTAGCACCTTTCAGACCTTTAGTACCAACCCACTTTTAAGAAGCTTCTCATGTTCAGGCATTCCACTGATCATTCCTTTTAGGAGGGAAACCGACAGGAGACCAGTAAAAAAGTTATCCTTGGGGCCTTGGTGCTCAAAGATAGAATATGCTATCCCTCTTAAATGAGGGGATCTTCCTCTTTCAACTTTGCCTAGAGCTATGACTCTTAGTAAGGATAATGTTTTAAGGATACTTTCAGAGGTTTCAAAAAATATCATTTGTTTGTTTGTTTGTTTTGTTTTATTCCTGCAGGCTTTACTGGCTTGTTGGAATGAATTACCTAACACCCAACAAAACAGCTTCCATCAGGAAATACAAGTCTACCTGTTCTAGGTTCCTAGTAAACTGTAATTAACGTGGAGCAATTTGTGCTACATGAAACACTTGCTTTATACTTGTGGCAAACACATGACTTAGTTTCAGAATCTTGAAAAGTCACCTCTACCCAGATAAACCAATTGTTCATACAGCTCCAGTTTGCTACAGCTAGATCATCTTTCAGCTTAAGCTGCTTATCTCCAAGGGAGGCAGAAAATAAATTTCACATCTTGCCTGTATGTTCAGTGTACAGAGTTTGGTTCATAAAAAAGCCTTTCTCAAGCATCTTTTAGATTACTAATTAACTTGTCTCTCTTTTGAGTGAATGATTTATGGTATCTTTAACATGTCTCTGTTAAATCTTGCTGTCAGGGTGGTCTTGCTCCACTAAGAGTTACACATGGGTGGACTTCAATTAGAATAGCTGCTCACAGCTAATGATCCAGTCCAAGAAGGAGTCGTCGTGGGAGCTGGTTATTCCACTGCAGTGACCAGCGCCCTTTGTGCATTGCAGCATCTTTCCCAGCTAGACAAAAATTTCTGCCAGTATATCCTTTATTGCAGCAATGTTTCACTGAGAACAGTGGGATGGGTCTTAGAGCTCAAATCTGAACCTCTTTGTGGAACATAACATATTTTATCACTCTTTAATAATAGCAAAATTTGACAATATCATATCGTATCTGACAACTGTGTTCTGTGACTTTCTGACAGCCAGTTATTTTAGCAGAGTAAATGAACCATATTCAGAGTGAAGTCTATGCTACAGTCACATGTTAAAATTTGCCAGTGAGATACCTGAGTGGCAAAACATGGTCTTAGCCCTTTGTCCTTCTGGGATCTCCACACAGCTCATTGCTCCTGGGCAAGGGGTGAGCTGGAAGGAAGTGCTCATGGCATCCCATGGTGATGATCAACCACTTCTCTTCAACAGTTTACACAGGAGGACTCTCATGGTGTCTTCTTAGAAATATCAGCACATCATTTTGTAAAAATGTCTAGAAGAGGCAAGGTATAGGCAACTCTCCATCACCACCTTGGGTTATATCCCACCCCCAGCAGAAGTTTCCAATTATTTCTGCTTGTGCCCACTTCTATGTAGGTATCTCCATCTGTATAATATTTCCTGAAATTACTGGCAAGTTCTGTTTGGATAGCCTTGTCTTTAATTCCATTTCAACTTGAAAGAATGAGTCCTGGCAAAGACAGCTTAATTCGGTTTCAACTTTTTCATCATCGGTTGAAATTTGACTCAGTTGCATTTATTGTAATCATCCTTGCTATGCAGCAAGTCATCTCTCAGCAGGCTTATGCATTTTTCAGGTCTTTATATCACTCTACAGTACATATATATATATATATGTAAAGCCTACGAATATTTATGCTGCTTGACACAGGCAAATGATTCTTATTACTCCCTTTACTCCCTACATAGATACAGAAAAAATAAAAATGTTTCTTGTGGGGTTGCGGTCATAAAATGTTTGACAGATCCTGAAACCACTGATTCAAAAATGTTAATATACATGAGTATCACTGAAATGAGGAAAAAAACTCATGTTTTCAGTTCAGGCTGAGTACAGTTTAATCTCTTTCTGTATCTTTGAGGCAGAGATTGAGTTTCTTTGTATGTTCAAATTATGCACACACTTTGAAGAATTAAAAAAAAAATTGTGAAGTGTTCTTTTTAGCTTGACTCTTCAGAATGGTTTTGAGTTTCCAAACCTCCTCATGAGTTCACTTACTTCAAAATTATATAATCATTTTCTATAAACTTCTGGTTTCTTTTTCTTTTCTCTATGAATCTGCTAAAGACATTTGAGATTAATAAAAAGTGCTGACAGTTCTCTGGACAGAAGGAACATTGAAACCAGTTCTACAAAACGGTGAAAATTTTAAAAATAAGTAGTAGGAAAAAAAGGTATTTTATTACGAGGTTTTCAGTTACCACAATCTTAGATTTTAAATGGAAATTTAAACAGGTTAAAAACTAATTGAAATGGGGTACAATTTAAAGTCAGCATTTTTCTCTTGAATGCCAAAAAGTATTCTCTTACTAGAAAACAAATTACTTCAGATTTACCTGGTCAGTCTGATAAATTTGTTGATTTCTGGATAGGAAGACTTCTTGATAATCTCTGGCTGAAGTATGTTTTGTACTCTAGTCACTGTCCAACATCAGTCTTCCAGGTAAAACAGTGTACTTCTCAAAATGTTTGAGTAAATTATTTCAGCCCATTATAAAAGGGCAATGCTGTGCAATGACACTCACCTCATTGTTTAAAATCCTGGAAAACTTAGTTTTTATAGGAGTATACATTGTATTACTAGTTGCAATATCTATGCCTAACTTAATTTTATTGATGTAGTGCCACTGCCAAGTATCGTTATTAATAGTTCCTAGCACAATGCAAACCCATTCAGTCTGCACCTAAAACTAGTTTTAATGATACTTAATGATCCTCAGAATAGTCCTTATAATCTTACAATTTTTTTTTTTTTCTTCAAACTTGCCTTTGGGACCAAACAGCTAATTCGTGAACCAGATCAATTTTTACCTCTTTGTGTCTACTGATATCTTACTCACAAAATAATAATTAGGGTCTAGCAAACAGAAGTGGAAATAGAAATTTATAAACTCAGACGTAACAGAAGAAATTGAGAGGGAAAATGTGGCTGGCATTTCAGCAGACCATTTAATATGTTGTATCTGTAATCAAATGTAAAATATCAGGTAAGCAAGCTGAACTGCTAATATAAAATCAGTTAAAATATGGAACAATTAGTATTAGAAGGAAATCAAAGCTATTTAGCTAAAATAAATTATACCAAGATTTTCAAAAATTGTGTTTACCTTACTGCAAAATGTTCCCCCAAAGCCACAGACTCTCTTGATACCTACAGCTGGAACTCACATTTTTAAAACTCTAACACTGAATGACAAAGCATTTAAAGTGGTCACTTTGTGAATAAGTTTTCATTTTGTCTGTAATCCTTTCACCCTAAAATTTTTATATCTCATTGCAATTTTGTTGTGTGTTCTGCCCAAGGGAACATTAAGAAAAAAAGCTTTTGTCCAACAGTAAGGCATGCTGACACATCACTGATGACAGATGTTGCTGTGATTATACACATCATGAAGGAAAAAAAATTACTATGCCATGCAAATACTCATAATATATTTTCAGACAAGACTTGAGAAGGAAAAGCTCAAATAAATCTGAAAATATAGTTATATTTAATAGTAAAAGAGGAAAACTAATCTGTGATTACACTTAGGAAGCAATATAATTTATGCAGTTGAAGGATGCCCATCAAAGAAAAAGATATGTTTATTCCCTTGTGTGATGAGACCGTATCCAGTTTCACATGCAACGATTTAGATATTGCCTTTTGCATACCTATGGGATAGCAAAGAAAAGAAGATGCTGGTAATCATGGAGATGGAAGATTGTTAAAGTGTGGTTAGCTAAAAGCAGTTCTAGATTCTGAAATTTAATGTGTCAGGACATGGGAAGAAAGCCTGTTCCCTTCAATTATTCTTAGCAGGAAGAACTTGCATTTTTTATACCAAGTGCCTAATGCTTCTTTTCAAATTTTATTGAGAAAGGAAGGAGGGAAGAAAGGAGGGAAGGGAAGGGAAGGGAAGGGAAGGGAAGGGAAGGGAAGGGAAGGGAAGGGAAGGGAAGGGAAGGGAAGGGAAGGGAAGGGAAGGGAAGGGAAGGGAAGGGAAGGGAAGGGAAGGGAAGGGAAGGGAAGGGAAGGGAAGGGAAGGGAAGGGAAGGGAAGGGAAGGGAAGGGAAGGGAAGGGAAGGGAAGGGAAGGGAAGGGAAGGGAAGGGAAGGGAAGGGAAGGGAAGGGAAGGGAAGGGAAGGGAAGGGAAGGGAAGGGAAGGGAAGGGAAGGGAAGGGAAGGGAAGGGAAGGGAGGGAGGAAGGGAGGAAGGGAGGAAGGAAGGAAGGAAGGAAGGAAGGGAGGAAGGAAGGGAGGAAGGGAGGAAGGGAGGAAGGGAGGAAGGAAGGAAGGAAGGAAGGAAGGAAGGAAGGAAGGAAGGAAGGAAGGAAGGAAGGAAGGAAGGAAGGAAGGAAGGAAGGAAGGAAGGAAGGAAGGAAGGAAGGAAGGAAGGAAGGAAGGAAGGAAGGAAGGAAGGAAGGAAGGAAGGAAGGAAGGAAGGAAGGAAGGAAGAAAGAAAGAAAGAAAGAAAGAAAGAAAGAAAGAAAGAAAGAAAGAAAGAAAGAAAGAAAGAAAGAAAGAAAGAAAGAAAGAAAGAAAGAAAGAAAGAAAGAAAGAAAGAAAGAAAGAAAGAAAGAAAGAAAGAAAGAAAGAAAGAAAGAAAGAAAGAAAGAAAGAAAGAAAGAAAGAAATCAAATAGAATTTTCTTTATAAAACCATCCCTAAACACAGTAGTTTCTGGGGAAGCATTCTGATCAGATTGCCCATGTCCTCACAGCTCAGTACATTGCCCCATGGAGGAAGCTGGTCCAGTGATTTTCCTTTGTGCTATTGTATCGTCTTCTTCCTCTGAAGTCTGTAATAGCTGTTTTGTAGATCTTGCAGCACTGTGCCTGAAAAACACATTTTCTTCCTCTGCTGCAGTTTAATCTCAATAATGCTGTTTGCAGCCTCAGTGAATGTACACTTTATCTTCTTCTTTTACAGATGATTCTGAGAGCTCCAAATACATATTTTCATCTGCTGCAATGTTTGAATAAAGTTTTACAAGGGCAGATTGACTTTCAGGATAGTACAAGTCAATGAGTTTCCATCTTCATTTATTTGATCCCAGTCATTCCATGTCTCTTCATTATACTTGGGTCAGTGATTTTATCCCCTGTTTTAGAACTGAAATTCCCTGTAATCAGAGGATGCTGAGCAAATTCTTCTCTAGTGTAACTCCACTCTACTCAAAGTACTTACACGAGGGATGAATTTGGCTCAATATTTGGCATAATGTCAGTGAGTTACTATAGCTGCTGTAGGTCTCTTCATTTTCATCACCCTTCGCTGATCTACTTGGTACTTAAACTCGAGTAGTGGTCTGATTTATTTGAGTTCTTTAGAGGGGGATTAAAATAAACTTGCCACAGCCTGATATATGTCCTAATACATGGTGCTTCTTATTCAGATCCCTGTTATACCTTCACATAGAGCCAAAACTGAGTATCCTGAATGGGAGATAGGAGCTGAAGATGTACGTAATTCATTACAACTAAAGGAAATGAGAAAGAGAATTGAGTGTGTTAAACCTCAAGACCAAAATTCAGGGCACAATATGAGCTGGTCTTGTAACATATTATGAATTGTGCTATGTTAATTTATGTTAAAAAGTGCCAAACCCTGCAATTTTGGCCCTTGCATGATGAAATTACACTTCAGTACAGACTTGACTTTGCCATATAGCAACGTGGTAATGGTTTTGTACTCTTTATTCTTCTATTGTCACCACTAGAAACTGAAAAAAAAAAAAAAAAAATTGTGTTCCATTACTTTTCTGTGCTTTACGCAAAAGATATCATTTATACCTTTTCCATTGACAAATTTCTATAGTGTACAATTATGTCAGTAATATTTGTCCTTAATTTCACAGTGTGGCAACACCTGGAGAATAGTTAAGACAAAGAATCTACATTGTGCCATATTTACCTTTATATATAGGTACTGATTTGCTTACCTGCAAGAGCCTTGCAGAATATTTTGCTGTTTTAATATCAGGAGATATTTATTCCTTGATGGGAGAAAAATACAAGGCACATTTTGTTTCCTTTTCTTATCACATTCTCTGAAGCTTGTATATAGGTCATATCGTGTGACAAATTAGCTAAGTGACATTAAAAGTCTCTGTCTATTCACAAGCTCGTATTTAGGAGAAAGCCCAGATTTTTAGGTCAGGAAGGAATCCTTCTCTAGGATTGAGCAGCCATCTTCTCTGCGTGATTTGAGAATTTCACCTAGCATGTCCCTCCTGTTACAGGAAAATCAGATTTAGGCAGTTATTCTTATATCTATATCTCTCTCATTTGAGTAACACATTATAACTGCAACTATTGTTTTGTAATCTTTTTCCCCAAGTTTAGGAATTTATTATGGGATATCAGCAACATTACTCCAGTGCCTGAATCTGCTGTAGCAGGCTTCATGGAAAAAGGTCCTCCTAAGCCATATATTCAAGTGGTTTTCTTTTCATTACAGCAGTACTTGTTATTTGCTCTTTTTTATATGTTGCATACTGGTCCCTAATGACCAATGTCTCTGAAACAATACCATACCTGTTATATGTACAATCTGAAAAAATTTAATCAAACAATTTCCAGTCAGTGTGTGCAAATTCTCACAAGGTATTGTGCTGAAGCATATTTAACCATGACAATTTACAAAGCCAGTCAAATACAGAATAACCGATGGGCTGATTTGATGAAAAGTGCTCAAATTCATCAAGCCATTCCTATAACTAGCTTGCATCTGGCTAAGTATCAGGAAAAATAATTTGGTGAACAACCTGTAAAATAAATTAAAAAAAAAAAACAAACAAAGAAGGAGAGTGGGACAAATCACATTGAACAACCTGTGACATTCCCAGAGTAACAGGTTTGAAGTTTGTACTGAATGCCATCTGCAGGACTAAACTCTCTCTCAGACTCTCAGTATAGGCTGGAGAGGGAAACGTACCTGGTTTTGGTTGGTTGCTTCCATGATAATTCAACAGGAAAAGAGATGAGCAAAGCAAGGACTAGCCAGGACCTTGTCTGTCTGCCATAGACGTTGGGCACAGTATCTGAGAAGGCGTATTTCCTCCTGCTGGCCAGCAGTAGATGACCGTGGTTGCTCCTGGGACCACTGCAGTGGGGAGTTGTCTCCAGGACAGAAAGCTCTCTGGAAACTGACAACAGCATTCTGTGGAGAAAAAAAACCAAGAATGTAACTGTAGAAATGTTAGGGTGTGAGAATGTGCATTCTGTCCCATATCCACACACAGAAAGAGCAGTGACCTTGCTGAGCAAACAATGTCTTGATAAAAAATTCAGTCATTTCATAGAAAAGAAAACAAAAAAACAAATTTGTTTTGGTATACATAAAGCATATTCATGCAGAAGATCCATCCCTAAGAATTAGGTCAGATTTGTAGTGTACCATTTTTATGTAGTGAAGCACAGGAACTTCATTATTTTAGCTGAATTATTAATGTACTTTATATTCATGCAAAAGAGCTTCATTGCATTTTAATTTTTGTTTAGTTAGAAACAAAAAGCTCCATCTCATGGTTATTTTTCTTTCATGGTTGTTTGTAGGTGTGACCAAATTCTCCATTGCTTTTAAGGGCAACCACTCACACAAAAGAATTTTTTATTTGGATTTGAGTATGGACATATGTTAGTGATTGTGCATATGCCTCTCTCTGTGGAAATTATACATACAAATACCCTGTAAGTAGCAAACAGTGGTCATTTTCAGACTTACGATGGATTTTTGGGAGAAAGGAATAGTTTTTTAACTCAAGGACCTCTAAAATAGCAAACAATTATCCACCTTGTCTGCAACAGCAAAGATGGATAATATAGCAACGTGATTTAAAAATTGATCTTAGCTCCACTCAGCTAAGCATAAAGGAAAAAATATATGACCTGCTGAGGAGACATAGCAAGCCTGCAGCATACAGTATATCACTGCCAAAAGTTAGAGGAGGCTATAAAAGACCTTGCTACTAAGAATGGAGTTTTCAGTCTGATGTAAATTTCTAGCTAAACTTTTCTTTGACCTTGAAAAACTTAAATTGTCGCAAATGCTCACCTCATAGCACCATTGCAGGTACAAGGGTCAAAAAATTTTATTCCATATATGTTCCAAGCAGCACGTGTGAAAGGTAGTAACTGTCCCTGATTCAGCTGGAGGATCTGGAGACTTTTCTGTGACAGTGTCATAAGCTTCCATGGAGTTTTTAAAGACTATTACAGCTTCAGACTACTGGCTCTGTTAGAACTACTCCACTATCTGTTTGTATCTTCTTTAATCAAAATGCAAAGGACTGGATTTACTGCCTAGCAGTTTGCCTTTCCCTGCAAAGCAACTAAAATAAGGGATAAATTTTCTGAACTAACCTCTCATTGGTAGAGCTAAGGATTCAAAAATGCTGCAGAAGTGTTGCCACAAAATTTTGCAAAAATGAACTAGTGTGTGATTGAAACTGGAAATTTAAAATTGCAGATGTGTTTTTCTGCAGATAAAAATGGGAAAGAATTAGGAAAAAAAAATTAAAGCTGAAGTGCTTTACATGTCATTTTCCACCAGCTCTGAGAGCATACAGTCATTTTCTGCATGTTGGCTGATAGATGGTTATTTATTAAAATATGATACCTTGACAGTATGTCTCAAATGCTGTGATTCAGTTTCTCTGTAGCTATTGGAGGTTGGTGGGCACTTCTAAAAAGTAATAGCAGAACAACTCATTGCTGAGTGCATTGACAGCTGGCATCACTTCCAACCACAGAAAAGTGGGTTAGGTACATCCCTGGCAGGCACATGGAAGATGCTCAACAGATTCTTACCTCAGATCAGGCTGCAAAATTTCATCTTCATTCAATGCAGCTATGTTTGGTCTCTATCAGGTAAGGTACATGAAGCAATTTTTACATCTATTACACTGCCTAATGTTGCTCACATTATAAATACTCAAAATGCAACACAATGTAGTGGAAATAATTAATTAAACATTAAAAAAAATACAAATTTGGTATCATATACTTTCCTGTTCATGTATACTGCCTGTCCCACAGTCTATCATTAATTATACGAAAGAGCAAAATGTTCAGTGTTACTTTTAGTAATCAAAGGACAAATCTGGGAAAAAAGTGCTGTTCAGAATTTTGATGGAATTTCTCCAAACCAGTGTGATCCAACCTTCTTTCATTCCACATTTTATGTTGGTTTTTTTTTTCTTTTTTAAAAAAAGGGACCACTGTTTTTGTCCTCAATGAAGTTTTGCCGTTTGCTTTTTAAAGTTTCCTTTTTTGGGACTTTGAAGGGAAAAGTCTTGCAAACTATAGCTGGTAAAGATTGCCTATGAAAAATAGATACCATGTAAAGGTAACGGGGTAGAAGAGTTGGGTTGTCTCTGGAAATTCCAGGAAAATCACTACCATACAGTTGCTTTCCCTTTCTCTGTAGTTCTTTTAATTGAAATGGAGGGAATTTTTCTTCATCTATACCCTCATTATTGCAAGAAGGAAATCTGTGAAGTCCATATTTAATCAGCTGAACAACCATGAACCAGACCCAATCTCTTTACCATGCAACAGAAAATCTATAAAAGAAACCTGCCTAATTTCCAAAGATCAGACACTGTCTTTTAACTATGAACTATTAGCTATCAGTTGTGAACTAACATCATTGGTAGTTCATCTGAGTTACAATATTTCTGCAATTCTGCTGTGGCTTTACAAGTATAACTGGAAGCAGACTTTGGCATCATCTCACTACTTTAGATGGTTAAAACAAGTCTATTAATTTAATCACTGCTACTGTGTGGCTAAATCTGTCAGGCTAAGGGCCCTGGACTTCTCTCTGAAATGGAATAGCAGAAACTGGATTGAAAGTGATTGAAGGTGATGGTCCCTGTTTCTCCCTTGACAATTGCTGCTTGACTTCAAATCCCTGAAAATGGTACTGCTGTCCTTCATATTCAAGACCCGCTCACTTTTTTTGACATGTACATATCCCATGAGATTGTTGTGCTAGTCACTCTTCGAATGGTTGCCAGTAGATTTTTTCACTGTTTATTAAGGGATGGGCATAGGGGGGATCAGGACACATCTTAACCATTTTTAAGCAGAAGAGAAAATAAATTCTCTTTCCCCTTCCTCCTTTCATCACTAAGAAGTTTCTTCCCCACGTTGATGTGGAAATGTTGAGTCTTTTCTTCACTTCAAATAGTTAAATAAATAAAAACCCAGTAATTCTGTTTATGATCTCATTACCACTACTTTTAAATGGAACAAATTTTCTGAACGCAATGGAATAAAACCGATTTTGAGCGGGAGGGAGAGAAAATTCCACTCTTTCTTGAATTTTTTTACAGAGGTCAGAGTGACTTACAGCTGTCTGAAAACTGATTAAGAAAAAATGTCTAACTTGAAAGGTGTGCTCTTAAAAGACTTTTAGAGGCATTTATGGAAAGCTCTACATAATTTTGTGGGGATGGCACCAGAACAGCTATGCAGAAATTACTTTTTGAACTCATACAACTGAATAGCCTACATAATCTCTTCTATATGATTTTAACATACTTTGTTGTTAGAACAGCAGTCTTTTATCTTTTTCAGATATGTTGATTTTCTGAAAATATGGAGGAACTATCACATTGCCTTTCTGTCAACTTTTCTAGAATTTATATTTAGGAAGCACAGAGAATGAGCCCATTCAAAAGACTGGAAATTAATTTCTGATAGCATTACTCACTATTTACTTTCCCCATTCAGTTATTTCTCTTTGGGAATAATTCAAAGCCTTTTGACAGTCCTGTCAAAGCACCCTGGAGAAAAGCACTCAGTAGAGCTTCTAAGGGCTCATGTCCATGTGGTAGCTGTGCTGGTGCTGTACTATTGATTCAAGAGGCTGAGTGTGCAGGGTGGATTACTGAGAATATAATGGGGGCATAGGGAATTTTCTGTGCCTCTGAGATTTCTGACTTATGAATGATGAAAGACATACATAGCTTGTCTTAATCTTAGTGTTTGTGCTGAACTGTGAATGTGAACCCTCTCTGGAAGGCACAGCTGTGGTCTCCTCACCTTGGCTGGTGCCATGGGCTGCTCCATGCAGCTGAATGTGAATCTTTACTGTTAATGGTTTCAAGGTGAAGGTTTCTTTGATGCCAAGAAGATAAACCAGTATGAGAAATTTCAATGACACTGTAGTAAAAATGGGTTGAGAAAAGATTCCACTACAAGGCTGTGTTGCTGCTGCTGTCATTCACTTCATTTTGTATTTACAATATTGTTATTTCATCCTTGTTATTTTCCCTTTTCCACAATTTAACCTATCGCACAAGTGTAGTGTTGTATCCAAAGGCATGCTTGCCAGCCCTCTTCAGCAGCTGACTATAGCAGAGCTGTACCGTTTTAACCAGTGAAACATCTGACCCTGTTTTTTCAATTGCTGATTCATTGAGCTCTGCAAAAGCCACTTCAGTGATTACCATTTTAGGAAAGGAAAGGAAAATGGGAGAGTTTTTCATGTACCTGACTGAACTGTTCAGATGAGGAGGAAATACAGAAACTACCTATGCACCCATACGGTGCATTGTCCATATGTGAACTCATGACATTAGGAAGGCAGTGTGAATGCTGCCTCATCCTCTGAGCACACAGCTGCTGCATTCAGAAGTGTTTCACAGGTGGCTGAGGCTTTTCTCAGGTTTTGTTTCCTACTGGGGGTGTCAAGCTGCTTCTGATTTAGTGGGGTTTGTTTGTTTGTTTTATTTTAACAGGAACTAGAACCTGAAAGGACCTGAAAACATCCTTTGAAATGCTGCAAGTATGGCAGCTGTGCATTGGAGCTGGAAGGTAAGAAGGAGGAACTGGAGATTACAAAAGGAATATTTTTATATTACAGAAAATCTGCAAGATTTGAGATATTTTTTGCTAGAAAATATCCCAAACTTTTTAAAACACAATTTTTCTTTGTAGGGTCAAGGACATGTAATGAGCGAAACAAAATAAAACAAAACAAAACACCTGTTCCCCCCCAAGAAAGGCAAAACAAACCAAACAGGTAGCTTTCTTACACTTAAAGAGTCTAAAACCAGCTGTCTTTAGTTAGACCAATGCTTTATCAAGGCCTTGCAGGGATTCTTGCAGTTGCCAGCAGTGCTTGTCTGGGGAAGAGCACAAGAGAAGGGCAAGCAGGATTTGCTCCTGGTGCATGGTCTCTGACTCCACTGAGCTAAATCTTAGTGACTTCTTGCTCCTGAGATGGTGGACACCCATTTAATAGACTTTTTCCCAATAAGCTAGCACAATTAATTTTGAATGCAAATAAACTGTTAGCATCCACAGCATACTAAGGCAAAGAGTTTCACAGCTTAGCCACATATTCTTTGAGAAAGCATTTCCTTGTCTTTGTTTTGAACCATTTATATTCAAATATGTTATCGACAGAAATTATGTACAGCTTAGTTGATGAAACTGTTGTGGTTGTGAGGTACCAGTATTTGACGGGTAAAATAGTTGTACTGCTATTTTATTTATGCTGTTAAAATTTTACATTTAAAATACAGAATTCTGTGTTGCAGTAATTGTATCCTGATTCTGTAAGCTTTTATTTATTGCTCAGTATATTGGCATGTGCCTGGTCAGAAAAAACTTACGTTTGTTTTCACTGTAGAGACCAGTATTGGTAAAATGTTACCACATAAGAAAATGAGTAATGTGAACTTTCATTCTTTACCTATAGCATGAAACAATCCAGAATGTTAGGTACTTAAAGGCTAATGAAGCGTGCCTGAAGCACTCAGTTACAGCTGAATTCATGCAGGTCAGGAACTCTATACTAGAAGCTCTAAATTAGTAGATTCAAAATTGGTAGCAAAATGGTTAAGGCAAACAAACCTAACTTTAGACCAACTATTTAATTGTATTGTAATAAATTTGGAAAGAAACTTAATATTCTGTCAATGCTGGGGAAGAACCAGAAACTTATTCCTCTGTGACTCTGTGCTTTTTCCTGCAGATTCCTTGCCTAAGTAACACAGAGGGCAAAGTATTGATGTCACCTACAATAACAAGTAAAGGTAATTTCACTGTTAATGTTGGAAAAACAAAACTTTTCCTTCTGTCCACCACTGATTGCACTTCTAAGAACAAAATTATATTTTAAAGACATTTAGATGAATTAGGGGCCAACTTCCCACTGA
The DNA here is from genome assembly GCF_964273445.1 of Streptopelia decaocto. Taxonomy (NCBI): domain Eukaryota; kingdom Metazoa; phylum Chordata; class Aves; order Columbiformes; family Columbidae; genus Streptopelia; species Streptopelia decaocto. The sequence goes on from NC_138657.1 coordinate 11,862,249, forward strand.
CAGAGAGCTTGGAGACTACATTACTTCAAAGCCTTTTTAAAATTTCACCCACAGCAGTGTAGCTGTGCTGAGAAGACATCAATAAAACAGCCCTCAAAACAAGTCACATCTAGGTTTTGAGCTTAGTCCAAGGCTATAATGCATAGCACACATCCAAAATAGTGACATAAAGGAAGTGAAATATTAAACAAAGACAAGAAACTTATGTGACATTTATTCAATAAATAGCTATTTCAGTCAACAGATGTGGAGATTTTGACATTTGTGGTAGTTTTTGTCTGGGGAAAGAAGCTTCCTCTTCATGGACAGCTCATGTCAGGGAAGGGGTGAAATGCACGTAAAGAGACCACATACCTATTCCCTTACACGCTCCCCAAAACAAAACATTAACAAAAACAACAAACAAAAAGGCCCAACAATGCCCCTACTTGTCAGCAGGAACAGAAGCAGAGGTGAGCAAGCTGGACTCTGACCACCTTTGGTGACACCAGAACCCGTGGACTTGTGCAACAGAGCAAATATTGCAGTGCCAATCCACAATAACAATCAATATTAATATTCTCTCTAAAAAGCTTTTGTTTCAATCCTCTCATTTCACTGACAACTTGGACCAAATAGTCTGTGTTCAATATTAGGTTCTTTTGATTAACAGCTGCTTAGCATCTGATCATTTTCAAGGCCCTACTCAGGTTTCATTTTTTTTTACACATTGGAATTTTGTTAAACTCAACAAATACATAGATATGTATATTAAGAGGAAGTTCAAAATAATTACTTCTGTCCCAGATGCATACATACTCGATGAAGTTACATCTTCCTCTCCAACATACACACACTCATTTCATACAGTATAAATAGTATGAGTACATTACCACTTAGCAATTTTTTTTATCCTTCACCTATTTTTAATGCACTCTTCACTGTTATAAGAAGACTGCAATAATATAATTACACTATAACAATATAATAAAGCAGTAAGTAACAATTGTCTGTGACTATTGCCAGTGGTTCAGAAAATATATATCCTCACAGTACTAGCACTCAAATTCCAGGTGTATCTTGTCAAACAGCTAACAAATGGGCAAATACTCCTCTCCAGGCTACTGTAGATATTAACAAAAATTGATGACTGACATGTACTATATGGTATCTCTTCAGCCACGCATACAAAAATAGGTGCAACTAAAGCACTATGTCAGCAAGTAGTTAATTATAGAATCATACACTCATAGAATAATGCAGGTGGGAAGGGACCTTCAAAGGCCACTAAGTCCAACCTCTCTGCAATGATCAGGGACATCTTCAACTAGATTAGGTTGCTCAGAGCCCCATCCAGCCTGGCCATGAATGTCTCTAGGGATGGGCTACCTCCCACATCTTTGGGCAACCTGGGCCAGTATTTTACCACCCTCATTGTAAAAATTTTCTTCCTCATGTCTAGCCTGCATCTTCCCTCCTTTAGTTTAAAACCATTACCCCTTTTCCTACCATAACAAGCCTTGCTAAAAAGATTGTCCAGTCTTTCTAACAGGCCCCTTTCAAGTACTGAAAAGCCCCAGTAAGGTCTTCCCAGAGCATTATCTTCTCTAGGCTGAATAACCCCAACTCTCTCAATCTGTCCTCATAAGCAAAGGTGTTCCATCCCTCTGATCATCTTGGTGGCTCCTCTGGCCCCTCTCCAACAGGTCCATGTCTGTCTTGTATTGAGGGCTCCAGAGCTGGATACAGGACTCCAGGTGGGGTCTCACCAGAGCAGAATAGAAGAACAGAATCACCTCCCTTGACCTGCTGGCCATGCTCCTTTTCATGCAGCCCAGGATACAATTGGCTTTCTGGACTGCAAGCACACATTGGCAGCTCATGTCCAGATTTTCATCCACCAGTTCCCCAAGTCCTTCTCTGCAGGGCTGCTCTCAATCCCGTAATCCCCCAGCCTGTATTGATACTGGGGGTTGCCCTGACCCAGGTGCAGGACCTTGCACTTGGCCTTGTTGAACCTCATGAGTTTTGCATGGACTCACTTCTCCAGCTTGTCCAGCTCCCTCTGGATGGTATTCTGTCCCTCAAGTGTGTCAACTGCACCACTCAGCTTGATGTCATCTACAAATTTGCTGAGGGTGCACTTGATCCCACTGTCTATGTCATTGATGATGATGTTAAACAGTACTGGTCACCATACGGACCCCCAAGGGATGGCACTTGTCACTAGTTTTCATCCGGACATTAAGTCATTTACTACCGCTGTCTGGATATGACAGTCTAGCCAGTTCCTTATCCACTGAATCCACCCATCAAATCTGCATTTCTCTAATGCAGAAAGAAGGATGTTGTGAGGGACCATGACAAAGGCTTTACAGAAATCCAGATAGGTGACATCTGTAGCCCTTCCTTTGTTCACTGATGTAGTTACTCCATTGTAGACGGCCACTAGGTTGGTCAGACAGGATTTGCCCTTGGGGAAGCCATAGTGACTGTCTGGAATCACCTCTCTGTCCTCCATGTGCCTTAGAATAGTTTCTAGCAGGATCTGTTCCATGATCATCCCAGGCACAGAGGTGAGGCTGACAGGTCAGTAGTTCCTGGGGTCCTCCTTTCTACCCTTTTTAAAAAGGGTTGTTACCAGTTTGCCAGTCTTCATCATCAGCAGGAGTATGCTTTCTTTGACCTTCTTTTTCTGGTTGACATACCCGTAGAAGCCCTTCTTGTTATTCTTTCATCCATTGCCAAGATCAGCTCCAGCTGCACCTTTGCCTTACCAACCTCATCTCTGCACAGCTGGGGAGTGTCCCTGTACCCTTCTCAGGACATACAAAGTTAATTTAGCTGAACTATAGTGGCTTAATGAGTGTCCTGTTTCTCCTTTTTATTTTATTGGAGTGAATACCTGATTAAGTTTAATTAAGTCTTTCTTTACATGTTATTTTGTACATGCCACAGGGATTCTTCCCAGGCTAAAAGTCCATGTGATTTTCCATGACATTAACTCATTTTTCAAGTGTGCAGTAGTATTTATCACTCTATCAGTTTATAGTTGTCCTGCTTTTGTGAAAAACAAGACCAGTTTTTCTTTTAGTGAATTTTTCTTTCAGCTAAGTACTTCTTAGCAACTGCACTTTTCTGAAGTTTGATACATGTTTTGGTAGACATAGCAATGGTATACAAGGTCACTGATAAGAATGCACATCCCGTAAGCAAGGATGAGTGAGCTGAACAGGTGACTAAAACTAAGTAAGTATTCCATCCCATCCACTTCATAACACCATATAAAAGTGGGCGGTCAAGAAGGTCTCATCCCTCTTTGACTATGGCCGGCATCTGGGGAGGACCCTGCGAGTCATCCCTGCAATCTGGGACCTAGTGACAGACCCTGCATCCTTGAATCCAGTTCTGGTTTGTTGCAGAGTCCAATCCAGGATGTCCGGGTCCCTGCCCTGCAGCTACTGGAGCAGTGCTGAGCTACCAGGAAAATTCAAGATTGGTTTTCTGTATTTTGTATTATTTTTCTTATTTTGTAAGTAGCACTAGTAAAACATTTTTAACTTCTTTTCAACTTGCAAGTCTGTCTCTCTTCTCCCCCATAGCCCCCTGCCTTTTGGGAAAGGCAGGGGGCTATGGGGAGAAGGGGTTAACAAATCATCTGCCACTGTTTATTGTCGCCCTGCAATCAAATCATGACAATAGTTCTCAACTGTGTAACATCAGTGAGAACATTCATTTTAACCACTATAACATCTGGCAATTCCTGCCCAAATCATTGACTACTATATCAATCAGTCATGCATGCAGACAGTAAGATTAAATCCCAGAGGACCATTATATGGATCCTCTGCTACAATCATGGTTAAATTCACCTTCCAAATTCCACTATATATTAATATAAAATACCCTGTTACAGCACGTGGTGTCTAAGCAGTGTAGAAATTTCCTCTTAAACTTCAATTTGCTTTCTTTATCTTTACTTCTAATTTGGAGGGGGAAAAAAAAAAAAAAACACAAAAACCACAAAAAAAAATAAAAAACTTTAGTGAAAAATGCCTTTTTTCAAAGGAGATATTTTACTCTTGTCACTTAAATAAAGTGAGAAAAATCACTGAAGATGTGTTTTAGAGGTTTTATACTTTCTTATTAAGCTGGTGTTAAGGTTTTTACTTCTATTTGTGTCTATGGCTTATGAGCACATAGTGTCAAGAAGGCTTAAGAGAAGCCATAAGTAGTCTTCATCAACACCTTTTTGTTATATAAATTGTGCAACAGGTTACTTAAAACACATGAAATAAACTGTAATACTTCACAATTTACTACACTTGTGGTCTTCCAGAAGATCCTATTTGCTTCCTTTGCTGGGGAAGATATTACAGGCAGTAGGAGGTGTACTGTTGGAAAGGTAAAAGCAAGAGTTTCTTTGACATACAGCTTCACAGTGAAAGGTTGCTAGGAAATTGTCATAACTACTGCTTGAGACAGATTTGTTACTTGTGTGTCCCCATCACGGGCACCTGTAAAACACCTACGAAAACTGGAATGGACCGATATTTCCATCTTCAGATCTTAGAACCAAAAAGAAGGCGGTTTTAGAGACAGTATTTTACTTGTTTCAGAGAACTGATCAGGAGTGTGAAAAGTGTGGTGGTAGGATGTCATACAAAGCTTCATCTTGACAAATGGGTCCAACAGCTTTATCTTTACTGGTTAAGTTTCAGAGGTCTGAGAAAAATCCTCAGACTTTGGTCTAGCTGACATGGAAGAGCCTTCATTCATAAGCAGGAAAGACAGGGGTTGGAAAAGAGGAAAAATCGGCCAGGGACCATCCCAGCCAGGCTGACCCAACATACTAGCATGGAAAATCACTGAACATAAAAGGTTTGATAAAAGATGGAAAGAACATAAAAAGCCTCAGATGTAGACAGTGCTGAAGTAATTTTTGTTGCTCATCTTCAAAGATAGCTGGCCAAGACACACCTGCATCTTGTCCTGCAACAAAAATTCCTCATCATTATAATTTCACTCTTCAATTTCAGTTGTACACTGCAGAGTGAGTTCAGCTGCAGTGTGTTTGCCCACTTGCTGTGTTTCTGTGTGCGAGCAGTTAAATCTCCTGTCAGAATGGAGCTGTGCACTTCTGCTCACTGAAATCTGCCACCTAAACAGCAGTGCTGAGTGGGGGGAAGGTTGGGTTGCAGGAACCTCGTGCCCTTGCACTGAGTATTACATGCCTGGTCAACTGCATGCTACTCTACCGAAAAATATTTTATGCAGAACTAATTTTATTCTGTGAAAGGCATTTCAGGAGCTGTTACCATACCTGTGATATTTGAAAAATTAATTCAAAATTCACAGCTTATCAATAAAAGCACATTGACTTTCACAGAGGTTGTCTGGCAAATTTGAGTGCAGCAGTACAAACATTTACTTACATCATGTTCACAGCTGATAAACTGCCTTTGCTAACAGTTCGTTAATTAGATCTTAGTTAAGCTTTGTCCTTCCTGCTTTTGTGCAAACCTTTAACATTTGAGGACACATTTTGCATGCATCAGTCAACACAAGCACTGAAGGAAGCGCTTGTTTTGGTAATAAGATAAGGAGATGCTCTCTCCACTTTGGGGTTTTAGCTGCCACAGAGGTACCAGTTCCCAGGATTTGCAGCAGCTGCTTATTCAGGCAGCTCAGTGGTTTGCGCTGCATATTAATTTCTGTCCAACACGGGAATTCAATTTGTACTGTACATTTCATTTCTTCACAGATTTAGATTTATTTCATATTCTCTGCTTTTAATTAACTCTCTGGCACAGCTGCTGGACAGGATATAAAAACTCATTGCTCCGCCTGCATTAGGAGTGCACCACCAATCATTTAGCACTTAGATGGTGGTGCAGGAGCTATCAGTTTCCATGGCAACTAGGGCCATGGTGATTGATTCCTTGCCAGTATGGCATCACCACAGGGAGCGAGGCTTGTGATTTTTGTATGCTTGCAACATCCATCTAATTAAAATGGGATTAGAGAATCATCCGTGTATATGTTCAACAACTGCAATGCAATCCATTTACGTAAATGTCAAATCTATTCAACACAGTAGCTGTAGTGTTTATGTGGAAACAGTTGCTTTGCTCCCATTGTCTTGCAATGGGTGGTGAGGAATAAATTGAGAAAAATTTATACAGCCTTATTTTGGCTACTAAAAATAAAGAAAATTCCTTTCACTGGTGCTCAAGTGCTATGCAAACCGTATACTGTTTCTGAATCTCAATCATGACTATAGGGAGCAAAGATGGCGGAGCTGTTACAGCTCTGCTGATGTGCTGATGGGTAACCCAGGAAAATGTGCTGAGCCTGTCCTGGAAATTCATTAATTAATATAATGTGTGCGAATTATTTATTTGTCAGAAACCTTTAATTCATATAATTGATTTTATTTCAATGGCTTCTCCTGAGAGTAAAGTAATCCTTGTGGTCTCATAATTTTTCCTTCATAGAGCATTCTTCAAGTCTTATAACAGTTACTTGGAAATCTGTGAAGTCTTTACAGATCAGGCAAGATGACAGATATGTAGTATGCCAGGAGACTCCAGATGAAAAGAGAAACTCGGAGATTTTTTTGAGGGCTAAAAGTGAAATTAGGTTCTTTGGAGGATCACTATATGTAAATGCAAGGGAAAAAGAGAGAAAGAAAAGGACAGAGGGTGACGGATCTGTCAGGAATTTTTCTTTATATGTCACCATTTCTTCTGCATAATGCTGACAAAATAATCTGTTAGCATGAAAAATGACAGTTTGCAATACCTAATGGTCTCATGTCTGTATTCATTTCATTTTGTGATCTACTTCTGTTTTATAAATCTTAGAATTGCTGCATAAATTATAGATAAATTTAATAGCCCATGAGATTTTATCTAAAAGCCCATTGATACTAGTCACATGGCTTTTTTTTTTTTTTTAAACTATTTTCTCTCACAACAGAAGAAAACTGACTGTAGAGCGGACAACAATGTACAGATGGTTGAAATGCCATGTACCACACAGGGATGCTGTGTTTTATCACACTCCCATAATAAAATCTTCCTTCATGAACAAATCCAGCCCTGCTCTGGGAGACCAGAAATCATGTTGTAAGAAAACAGAGGTGAATTATTTTGATGCAAAGGAATCATTCTTGTGGGGCAGCAGTGAAATTCCTGAGCGACTGGTTGGGATGAAAATATTGTGGTTTTTTTTCTGAATGAAGTCTCCCTGAAGTTTCTAACAAATCTGTCCTGCCAAATTATCTGAGTGGACGTTGCATGATGCATCAACCTCAAGGTCTCCATCCTATCCTTTGAGTCCCTCTGGGAGAAGACAGCTCCTCTAGTTGAACATCAGGGCTCCTACCTACAGACGTAAAGAGTATTTGCCCTTTTTCAGTGCCCAGTAGCTGCACAGGTTTCACGCTTAACTCCTTTTATATTTAGCTGCACTTGAACTTGAGGAACTCCTCAGCCCAACCCAAGCCTGCAGAGGATACAGAAATCCATCCCTTCATCTTGCAAAATGTGAACTGGGCTCAAGATAAAAACTCATCCAGAATCTGATTGTATATTACCACCTCTTCCATGTCCCTTTGACACAGAAATCACTGTCACCGCGGCTGTGAAGCTACTGCAAGTCCTTCCACAGAAACTGTACAGGTATGGAACTAAAGATTAGTTGTACCTCATGCAAGATATGATAACAAGTTCCACAACCACTTTGGTTCAAAATTGCTTAATCCACCTTACTGCTCATAAAAAATACACCAAAACAAACCAACTGACAAACAAACAAAATCTTCCCACAAAACAAACAAACAAACAAAACCAGTCAAACAAACAAATGCAAAACAGTGAAAAAAGCCCCAAACAAACACACCTACAGAAAAAGGCAAAGCCAGTAGCAATAAAAAAATCTCCAGGCATGTTCTTGCCAAATGGAAAGCCCTGCCTTCCTCCTTAGAGTAAGCCCAGGAGGCATTGAGTGATCTTGTCTTTTCATGCATTTTACCTGATAGCGAACAATCCTTCCTTCAGGACTGAATGTCTTCCAAGTGGGAATCAATCTTCAAGATATTTCTGGCACTTGCATTTGCTTTTCTTACAGAGAGGGTCTAACAGTTCTCTCACATCCTTAAAGACATCACTCCATCTACATTAAAACAGTCTGATTACACCTGCTTGGACTTTCTTCTCCTTCTACACTTCATGAGTTGTTCCACTCGAACAGGAAAAAGCTTTGGAACTTTTTATCCAAAAATTCAAGCAGCTGGAAAATAATGTCTGAAACTGCGACATCTTAAAGGGAAGAATAATTAGCTTATTAAATCCTACATTTCTTATAAAATGATGATTCATTACCCCCAAAATAGCAGATTAAAATATTTTCGATCTACAGGTGGAGACTAAAGGGTGTGAAGGAGAAGATTTTTAAATATTTTCTCTGTAAAACAGGAAGAATATTTCCCTAAACAAACACATAGACAATTCAGTGTTCTCTTCAAATGTTACTAGGCCAAATTTGCAGATTTGATTCAACTACTGAAGTGCAAGAACAGATTTATATTTCTGCCTCAAATACTTTTCACAACATAACCATCCTTACGGTTTTGGCACCACCAGCTCTAGAATATCCTGCAATTATGCTGTGTTAAATGTGGTCAGTGTCTGTTTCTTCTGTGTAATGCTTCTGCATGACACCACTTTTCATCAGCAAACAGGACTGCAGTTTTGTGCAACACAGCAACAGAAACTTGAAAAGGTCCCCCAGGCATTTTGAGGAAGATTTCAGGAGTTTAACAGTACACCATCTGTTTTTCAGGTGGACAAATAAAGTACTAAAATTAGAAACTGTGATTTTTATGTGTCATTTTAACAATGTGCAGATTTTTCTATTCATTTAACTCCACATTGACCCAATGTTAAGATTAGAGATTTTCTCCCTTCTTCAGATTGGGGTCAGAGGCAGCCAGGAACTACTCTTACCAGTAACAGTTAAAGCTGATGCCAGATCAGTCCCGTATTTGCCAATTGCACTCTCTTGCTGTTGCTCTTTGCAGAAACAGAACTAACTCAATGTGATACAGTTAACATGTCATAGCAGTATGTAAACCATTGCTATAAGGTTGAGTAAAACGAAGTTACTGAAGAAAAGAATCTTGGGAAACAACTGTTCAAATTATCTTGTGAAAAATGATGAAGATTTTAAAGTAACGAATACAGTAGAAGAAACAAGATTCAGACTGTGAAACAGCTATATAAAATGATGGCAATAAAGCTCAGTATTTTAAAATAAAATATTACAATGAAAATAAAATTATGTAGAGAATGGAAACTTGTTGTCCTTGTGTGTAGCCAAAATCTTTCATGTTCCAGCAGACAAAATGATCTACTTCAGCTTTGTCCCCTGCTACCTTTCCCAGCCAAGCATTCCTGCTATCTTTCGTCCCTTACAGTTGGCTGAATATAGTGACCGGGGACAGGTGCCAATCAAACACCTGCGTCCTCTTCCCGCAGAGCAGTCTGCGAAGACAACAGACCAGCAAACTTCTTTATCTCCTTGCTGCAGCTCAGATGTGCTCTGGAGGAACTATTGGAAATGGTGTTTAGTATTTGTTCTGATAGAATCACAGGATGTTAACCAGTCTTTGGTGTTTCTGATAAATTTGGAATATTCCTTGTCATCTATTAACATGAAATGCAAGAAGCATTTTTTATTTTTATTCTCAAATGTGGATAACTACCCACTGAATGCAGCTGAGACAATTCATCCCATTTCATTTAAGCCAGTGGAGAGCCCTTAGATACTCTATTTAAGCCTATTTTTATCTGAAGAATCCTGTGCTGGCAGCATCCTGCCATCTCTGCAGACACTGTTTTCAGTCTTTCACACAGATAGAATCCAAATGCTATTTACCTTTTTATTTTTTGAGCAAACTCTTACTGTGCTGATAGAAGACTGTTTGCAGTATATCTTTTAGTACCTTTTTGTATATCTCTAGGAGTGGTCTGAATGCAGATTGACTAACCATTATTGTTAATTAATATCTGGAGAGATATTGCTAGTGAAGTGAAAATGCTGATCTCAGCTTATTCCCTGGTGTGGAAAATTATTGAATTTTGAAAGCAAGTTTTTTCCAGAGGTTGATTCTTGCAGGTTCGTGGCTGAAATGTTAATGGAAAATCTAACCTTCACATTGCAGAATTTTGCAGTTAGTATGAAGGATTGGCCAAGTGCACACCTGAAATACAGGTTTGTGCCTCATGTATGGTTTTATAGTTCTGTCTCATCGGTTTCAGCAAATGTAACTCCCAGTAACTCTGGGCTGGGAGTATGGAAAGCTGAAAGGGGCCAACAAAATTAGTGACTAACATCTGATCACAAGTCCTGCCCCAAAGAACCTCATCTACCATGTGGTCCCATGTTCTCAGTTTCTGATGTCTGACAAGGTGTGATGGATGGACTTGACCCTTCTTAACCAAACCAGAGCAGTTTGGCCCAAACTCCAGAGGAGGTGAAGGCCTGAGCGGCAGCCAGGCCAACAACTCCTTTTAGGAAACCCACAAGGAAGCAGAATGGCACACTGAAGACTGATAAGTTGTAGATATAAGGAGTCTTGGGCAGACCTTTCCCACTGTATACAATGTGGCTACAAGCCAACCACTTTATTCCATAAGTATGACAGCCTGGGTGAGCAATTGTGAGCTCTCTCTGCTAGACAAGCGTGGCTGTAGGGCAATGAACTTTTACTACTCACAGATCACTGATGAGCCCAATTTAAGTTTTATATTAATAATTTAGCTTAAGTAAACATGTTTTAAATAGAATGAATCACATAGAATTATAAGGCTGTGTGATTTTTAATATACTGTTTGCATCACATTCCGTAATAAGCTAAATTTGCTGAAATCTTAAACTGCATGTTGTAAAGTTCCACTCATATTTACCAAAATTGTATCTATGTAATGAAAACAAAGCAGCTACATGAAAACAAACCATCAATCATGCCCACAAGATAAGGCCTGTTTTGCACTTTGCTGGGCAAGCCAGGATTCATTCAGACAGAATAACACTTTCAAGGCCAGTACAGAGTGGATTTGGACTGTCAACAACATCTGCAGCTAAACAAACTAGGGCCTGTCTGAAGACAGTGAAAGAATCCAAAGAGAAGCAAGAAGACCCCAGACTCAAATATTACCATTGAACTGAATTATCTTGTGAAGGGCAGGTAAATAGTCTATAAGGGTATAATTACCCAGAGGCTTCTACGTGCAGATCAGCACCCGGTTTGAGCCAAACCTGCTGCTTTACTACTCCATTAAAATATTTATTTCTAAGAACTTTGATGCCTGAGAGTTTGCTTTGAGAGACCAGGGATCCAGATTTTGGAGCACCTGGCACCAGAGTCCTGGAGGGGAAGTAAGCAGATTGAGGTTCAGAATAATGAAACTTTGGAATCCTACCTAAGTGATATAAGGAAATGGGTGTGCACATGTAATCCTTTGACCATAACTGCATTTGGTCTCTTACCTGTTTTCCCTCACCCTCTATGTCTTTTAGACACAAATTGTTTATCAAGTTTGGGACTAAGTTTGGATCCAGCTGCACCTGGATTCCTCTCTGAGAAGGTGTTTAGAAAAACGGGGGTCCATTCTGAACCTTGTGACTCAGTTACATCTCCTGTCCCCCAATAAATCACTCTAAACCAGCTGTAACCCGATTCGGCATGGCGTGTCTCCTCCATGCTATGAGTAATAGACTGAACCTCTCCATTGAACTCTGTTAAGTTGTACTTTTCTTTAAGTGATGTAAACACTGCTCTGCAGCAAGCAGGACCCTAAATCACTCATCTGTGACACAAAAGGTAGAGCATGGTTTTACCTCAAGCTGTGACTTTAAATCCTTTTGGCTCACTTTCAAAGCACAATAAATTGTACATTTGATATTATTTTCTTCTGCCAGACCACCTTGGCTGAAGTACAGCTTCATTAGCCCTGCTACTTGTCCTATTTGTGCAGGACTTTCGATCACAACCAGTGCTTGTGATGCTTTCAGGGCTGGATGGAGGTCACCTGGGACAGATGAGTCCCCGGTTTTTTGAGAACACAGAACAGAGCTATGAATGGAACATGATCCACCACTGTGCACATTTCAAGTCACTCAGGCTAGCTGCTTCCAATAAGCACAGAGGAAAGTCTGAGAGAGTAGTTTTCATGCTGTATCATGAATACCAGTAGGGTTCTCATTGTGGTCCTCCCTCACTGCCCTTTGGTCCCAAGCTCACTTCTGTAGCTGTATATATGATCTGATATGAGATCTTAGCAGTAATGATATTTTTAAGAGACTTCACATGTCAGGGATTGGCTCAAGGAGCATGGACATGAGTCCATGAGTCCACTGTACGAGCAGAGCCCATTCTAGCTGACATAAGTAGGCCTTAGTTAGCTTGACTATTAGGCCGTGGGGAAGGGGGAAATGGAAAAGTACTGACTAAGGCACGGCCTGCATGTCTCTGAAGAGATAAGAACCAGAAGACTGGGGAGTGTCTTTGAAGAACCAGAAGACTGGGGGATGTCTGTGAAGAGATAAGAGTCAGAAGAAGGAATGCAGGATATGCATAGTTAGCTAAACCCAAGTAGGTGGAGTAAGTAAATGTAACCTTTTAGTGCTAATCCTATTAGATAGAGACAAGTATGCATAATTATGGTATTTGGTATAAATACGCGCTATCCCGGGCAATAAAACTGAATCATGCTTTATCACTCACATTGAGTAGGCCTGCATGTTTTCCTCAGCAGCGAACTCGCATTCACATGCCTGAAGTGGAATAAAAGGCATTGCTGGTTTTCCCACAGCTTTGAGAAGATTTTTAAAATCTAGGCAAAGTATCAGAAAGCAAAGAATACAGCTTGCAGAATCTACAGGGCAAAACCAAGGATTGTAAAGTCTCGCCAGTGGTGGTTCCTCTGTGTGCTAAAGTAGGAGTGACTGGGTTTTGGTCATTTTGGCATAGCTTTCACTAATTCTTTTACTAGCTCTCTGTTGATGGGAGCCATCAGTACCATTCACTAACTCAACTACCAACATGCTTCTTCCCATAAGATGCAGCCTCTGCTTGTTGTAGTTGTATCCATTACTGAGCAGAGATAGTTCCTTCCACCTCGTCATAGACCCTTTCATTCTCACAGTGGCTGTGTCTTCCACATAGCATCATATTTTCTGCAGACACTGTGTTTCCCATGAGTCTCCTGAGTCACCTCCATGAGATAGATGAATTACTGTCTAGACTGACCCTTCCCAGGGACAGAGTAGCTTATGGTAGGTGTTGTTGGAAGGCTCTGCTATGTCTGCCTTTGCAGGATTTGGCCTATTGACTCCTTATACAATCACATCTGGGGCTTTTTACTCCTGTAAAGCTGCAGCAAGGGACAAGGATTTGGCTTTGAATTTTTATTTACTAATATTTCTAGGACCATCAGAAAAATTGGCTTCTCCCTTATGTCATGGAATCTATTTGATTATTCCTTTCTTTGTCTGTCCATTGATGTGATCCCAAAGAGTTCAGTGCACAAAATATATGACCTTCACTCATCGAAGCTTCAGAGACTTCGGAATAAAGACAGCAGATTTGCCACCTGTCTTTCATATTTGTCTCCCCTAGCTTTCATTTTCAGGAACAAATTTCTAGAATAAAATACGTCACCCTGTATAGACCAACCCACCCAGGCATTTAAAGTTAAAATGAAAACTGTACAAAAGGTAAGCATGAGATGACTCTCATATCTTTTGCCCTTATGTTGGTGTTAGAAATAATTACCTCTAGACATATCATTGCACTGTGCACAGTCGGCACACAGGAGATTGCCAGGTGTTGGATGCGATAGGAAATGTGCAACCTGATTATATATGCTGGAATCCCAGTGCTGCAAAATATCTCTTTTAAATAGGATGAGGAGCAAGAATTTAAAGATACCACTTCATTTTTAAACTGCAGTCAAGCAACACCAGTGCTTCAAGATGAATTTGTTAATCACATGGGACTAGAGATTGCATGTGGTAATAAAAGACTAGAAAAACATTTCCTAGCAGGCAGCAATAACTGTTCCAGTCTGTTTAAGTATTTTTTTTTTCTTTGCTAGTTTAATTTCCCCTGCCCTGCTGCCTGCTCCAACTTATTTAAGTTGAAAGTGAATGCAGAGCTGGTGGAAGTCACTGGATTCATGACTGTGGAAATTAAATCCATTTGGTCGAAAGGCTGTGTGAAATTTACCCTTCACACAGCAAGGCAACACAGGATCTCAGCACCACTGCTGCCTTCAGAGGAGGTCTGGGTGGTGTATGAGCATCTCCCAGACCAGCACCATGGCCACGGTGGCAGAGCAATCCCCACATGCAGTGCCATCAATGTCACCCAGCACTTGCTTGGTGTTAGAACCTGTGTGGTTCCACCTCCCCATGTGAACTGCTGACAGGGACACTGAGATCCATCAGCTGGAAAGGCAGCTGTCAGGGCAGGGAGCACCTTGTTTTCTGAGCCCATCAGTTCCTTGACAGGACACCTCAAGCAGCAATCAGGTGATTTTTCAGATGCATCCTCCACTTGAGGAATGTGACCTCTCCTGTAGGTCTACACCATGCTCGGTGTGTTAGTGAGTGACCAACCGTGCGCACTGGTTGATATCACACTGCTCAAAGAAATCATCTCAGTGCGGACCCTTTCAGAAGCTCTAAACAAAACTGCATAAATTCACAGTATCTTTTTTCTCTCAGTGTAGAGATGGGCTAAGCAAAATGACCCTCAGGGATGCCTTGGTTATTCAGAAACACAACTGAAAACTAGTGTGTACTGCTCAGGCATGAAGGAACATGTTTCTTCAAATTCTCAATTGCTATTTAGTTAGATTCATATTTACATCCTTTTTTTTATGCATTTATTCCCAGTATGTATACAAACAGATGCTGAGTTTTTCCCTCTTGTGAATGTTTGAGAACAAGAGAAGTTTCTCAAAACAGTGTTTTTGTGCATTTCAAGTGTATCCATGAGGGAACATATGGCATTCTTCATTACTGCCTCTTAAAAGAAAAAAAAAAAAAAAAAGCTAGACATAATCAGAAAGTGACAAAGAAGCCACATAAAGATACAGCTTTTCACAGTACATGTTTTTTGTTTCTCAGATACTCAGTCATCATAGAAAAGCTTTTTAGGGCTACTCACCAGCTGATTTACCCTTTCTGCTCATTTAAAACTGGTTCTGGTATTGCTGTGCGGTAGCAACACTCAGTTTCCCTGTACTCTTCTGAGACTAATAATCTTGTAGCAGCTAACTTCACTAATCGATTTATCTTCTTTTTAAAGTCATATACTTGTCACTCCTTTCCCTTCACCTGCACCTCTTTTTCCTTCCATGCTCTGCAAGGCAGGAGCCCTTCCACTCTCCTTTCAAAATCTGCCATTGTTTCTGTTTTTGTTTTGAAACTGGTGTTATAAAAGGCAAGGCACTGTCTAGCTGAGATGTTGAGAAAACCACATATGCAGGCTTTTCTCTCTTTTTTTTTTTTAAATTTTCAGATAGGCTTCTGGTGATTTCTGGGTAACATCAACTACAGAACTTTTCACAGTCTGTTATTACAGATGTCTAAATAAATGCATGTACGTATACATACATAATATCGTTTGGCTTTGGAACACCTGAATAGAAAATAGCACATGTTGCTGAGGTGCTAAACATCAACTGTAATATCACTGACAGGAGTTATACAATTGAATCCCATGGAGTCAACAACCTAAATTAACCTGACAGCAAAGTCCTGAAAACTGTTCAAAATTATGTTGCCTTAAACTGACAGAACTGTAGGCTTTAAGAGCCTAAAGCAAGCATTAAATAAGGTGGTTTCCATATCAGGAATGCTTCACTGATCTGTGCAAAAATAGTTTTCTTGTTTGGATGTCAAGCCCTGTGCCTGTAGTGCAAGACCATGCTTTGGGGATAAGAAAGTTGTGTTCTGCCATCTTCCACTGATATATCCGCAGCAGGGACAACCTTGGCCTTAGTAGCTTTTCTGCTGAGTGGACCAGGCTGGAGCTGAACCAGTGACTCACACTGAGCAGCATACCTGGAGTATTTAGCCTCTTATTGGTGATTTTGAATTTGTGGCTTGATGTCTTCAGGAGGGGTTTGATCTGATACCTTTGGACACACAAAAAGGGTGAGCCTTGGTTCTGTACTGTCTCACATCATCAAGGAGCTGATCCATGTGGAGAACAGACTTTGTCCTGTGCAGATGTGGAGAAAAGGAGCTGCATGTCAGAATATGGAGGCTGCTGAGGGACCAAGATGAAGAAGCATCTCCACGGCTAAGTACTTTCTCCATCGACAAGGCCTTGCACTATTATTTGTGTGGACCTACATGATCTCTGCTTGTGATGTTACCTGAGACTCTGGTCTTCTCTTTATGAGCACAGTTAGTCATTGAAGAGAGCATTGCCAGCACAACATTCAACTTTATCAGCTGGACATGTTCCTTGTCTGCTCTGTAGAAAAGAATTAGGGCTGTACAGCCTGGTATGCTGCCTCTGCCTCAGACCAGGCTTTGTACAATTTCATACCTCCTTTTGAGATGCTATTTAGCTATGACCAAAAATTAAAAAAAAAAAAAAGATTTTTTGTAGTTTTATGTTGAGAATTCAATTACAGTTTTCAGAAAGTTTTGCTCTGAGGTATACTTGGGGTCTGTGTGATGCAGCAATGAGATTTGCTTCTGGTGCCTCCATGGTCAGCCAAAGGAAAACTTGAGGAGTATTTCCTTGACACTACAGAGTTTTGCAGGTAGAACTTGCCTGCCTTATATTTTTGTACACACCAAATGCAAGAGGATACAAATTTTATTGCCACAACTAATGTGGAAAATTTGTTCATCAGGCAGTGTTTTCTTGTCATACGATGCGGCTTGTTCCATGAAGTCAGGAGATGGTAACAAAAAAAATTCATTTGCTAGACCAGGAATCTTACTATTCATTCAACAAGGAAATTAATCCACATTTGAAGAATGACATGTAAGAATGAGACATCTAGCTCTCCCCACATTTTTGAAGGCAGGGCTCCCATTTTCTCCTGTCTCCTTGTCAATGTCAGTCTTACAAGAATTACAACATCTGAAACTACTACACCTGTGGTTGTTAATTAGCCTAACAACAGCTGAAGAAGGTTAAATTGAAGTGTTTGGTTCCTCAGAGACTGAGGTAAAGGGCATACTGAAATAACAGCAGGTATATATCAGAAGTCCAAGGTCAAGGAAAACAGAATAAATTTGTATCTCACTAGACTTTGTACTTTCATTTCTCGCTGAAGCTGAGTCTGGATTCTTTCTCATTCATTTGATAAGATTATCCCCATTGGTTAGGTGGCCCTGCTTATTTACTTTTCATCAGCTACCAGACTCTCATCTGAGAAGAGAGAACTTACTTCCTTGATGCTGTGACTTTACTGTCAAAGTGGTGCTCTATGTTCAGAGCTACCAAAAGAAGACAGTTCATTAATCAATATGCAGCCTTATTATAGAATTGTACAAGTTTTAGAATCTGGATCCTGGTTTGGGTCAGTTCAGTTTGTAGTCTTGCTTAAGGTATGTCATGTTTTTCCTCTGAACTCTGTATTCCCCAATAAGCTTTGACCCAAATGTTCAAGTACACTGCACCTATGGCACAGGGACTACCTATAGCATGAGAGAATGACAGGAATCTTTTTAATACAAAGCTAAGCTAATCTGGGTGCTAATCAACATGACATATATTGTGCACTGTAGACTGAAGGCAAACTTTTTTTTTCCCTTAAAAAACATTGCTAATTTACTAGCAGTCCTACTAAATGTCTGAGAAGAAATAAATTTATTACATCTGAGCACCTGTGAGAGGATTATTAATAAACAAGGACAGAAAAATGAAGTTAATAGAAAGAAGAAAGTTGATTCCAGTTAAAATCATTGAGAAAACAAGAAATTTATTCTGTCTTCAACCTCATCTCCTTTTGTATAATTCTTTTCTCATACAACTAGAAACAATCAGCTTCAGGTGCTAAAAAAATTAATATCTGCAGTTGGCTATGACCAAGGCCTTCATAGGATATTTACTACAGAAATCTCTAGACTTCAATTACAAATTCTGAATAGTGAACTTTTGTGCTGATTTTAATGCTCATACAATGAAGTTTACTTCTTGGAATCCAAACAGGTACTACCTTTCTCATCCCCTTTGTCAAGGGGATTATTTGCCTAGTATAATTACTCAGTAATTATCTGGGTAACAAAGATTTTAACATGCCTCTGAAGAAACAAAATAATAAATGCCCAGCTGGGCCAAAGAGAATTTAACAATACAACAACACATCTATCTATTATGCTTTAAAAATTTTCCTTAAACAACAGAAATGCCGAGAGTTAATTCTGGCCTGAGAGGATTATTTTGCCAGCACACAGGACCAGTGGCACTCCCCATAGTCTGCATAGGTAAAAACCACAAGTATTCATTTCTACGGCGGAGGCCAATAAACAGTATTTTCTGCATTTTCAAAGATAATGAATAAAGAATAGATGGATGTGGAATTCACCTTTTGGAACAAGTTCTCTGACACCTTTCTTTCACACAGGCTTCCTACTGTTGCAATACCTGTGACCGCAATGGAAAAACATACCAAAGCATTTTTTAATGAAAAAAACCAAAGCATACTGGTTCATCTGCATATCTTCTATTGACAAGAATGGCTGAGAGAAGCTAGGGAGGTAATTAGAAAAATGTATAAGTTTATGGGAAGCATTAAGTCCCCAGTCTTACAAACTACTCCCATGTATGTATATATGTACAGGAATTCTTGAAATGTCAAGATTTACATGTGTGGGACAGTTTGCTTTATGTCACCTTGTTCCCATTTCTACCTCTTTTACATACAGATATTTCTATGCCTAGGTTATGAAATGTCTTTCAAGCGGGCTTATTAAAACCTCTGATGTTATAGAATATTCACAGAAGAATAATTTTGACTCTTATTCACAGGGGCACACCAATTACAAAGATTGTGGCTTTTTGGTCGGAGAGGAAAAACAGTACCAAGTTACTCATACAAACAACAAAATCCAGTAGGTATGTCTCCCATTCTAATGGAAGGCTGTTTGAAACTGAATTATGGGCCACGAATTACACAATGCATGAATTGAATCTTTTTTAACTAAGAAGAATGAGAAAGAAAATAAACATACACAAATCAAGAATTGCACTATATTTTAGAACTGTAACAAATATACATTAATACAAGTTTCACCCAATGTTCAGAACATAGAATATTAACAATAGAATCCAGTATTAGAAAGGAAACCCTTCCAACTGCTCCTGCGTGACTCTGACCCACTGCCTGTGACATGCAGATAACAAAATTTCCCCACCTCAGGGGTGTGGAAATACGGTCAAGATGGTTGTCCTTCAGAACTCATAGCCATGGAGGTTGACCAGGTACCAAAGAGAGCTAGGTGGTCAGGAAAAAGTTTTGGTTTTAAAGACATGATAGTTGACAGAGAGGGGAGTGCAAAGGAAGGGTGGATCTAAGAGTGGATAAGAGCACTTTGTGTACAAGAAAACACAGTAGCATATGAGCTGTTGCACCACAGACAAGTAACTTCAAGTAGGACCCAAGCTGACCTGTCACATGTTAGGAAGCCATTTCACCCTGTGCTTTCCACAAAGCTTAACTGCAGTTCAGGGGAAGAGGTATCAGAATTACCAGCATAACTTCTGAGCTGCAGTTTCAGGTGATTTCAGAGCAGAGTCTGCAGCAGCTGTGAACACAGCAATACTGGAGAAGAGAAGTAACTATTTTCTGTGGGCTTTACTGAATCATTTGTGCAGCATATTATGGAAGGGGTTCTTGAAACTCTCTTCCATTTCCCTTCTGCTGCTATTTTTCATTCGCTACAGTCAACAAGATGAAATTATCCACTAATGGTGGGGATGGGAGCAAAGTTTACAGGTAGGGAAAATATCTCATGTTATTATTTTATTTATCCAAAATTTTGCATAGGGGTGTCATGGGGGAGTAATTTAGGGTTCTGCTTACTGCAGAACAATGTTTAGATATCTTAAAAAAAATTGTGACTTTAAAGAGCTTGGTGTCAGGTTCACTCTATTATTTACTATATGGGGGAAATATGCCCCGCCGAATGCTGCTTACCTTCTCTCCAGGTGCCTGTACCTATTCATGAAGTAAACTTTCAGGTGTCTTCCCTCCTTGATAACTGTTCACTCTGGAATCTGTGTCTTGGAGCTCCGAAGGCAAACTTTCAGGGGAGGCCTGTATCCGTTGCAGTGCAAACTGTCAGGCATTCCCTCCCTGATAACCGTTTGCTCTGGAGTCTATCTTTTAGAACTCCGGAGGCAAACTTTCAGGTGAGGCCTGATAACTGTATGCAGAGCAGACTTTCAGGAAACAAAATTATAAGAAAAAAAAAAAAAAATGAGTGGAGTAGAATAGCAGTAGGGCTGCCTCAAGCTTGGTACCTGCACAGAGGTCCCAACCCAACCATAGAAAATCATAGACTTTTATATCTCTACAGTCCGTTCATACCATGATTCAGTTCAACAGCAATATTTCATTCTGGGGTCTTCTTGCTTCTTATTAGATCTTTTCACTGATCTCATACGTCCCTTTGTTTTTGTAGGTGCTGTTTAAATCCTTTTCTTCTCAGCAAAGTACAAAACAGACCTTATCTTGCAAGTGTCCAGTGTAGTTTGTAGTTGCTTTTGGTAAATATGAGCAGAGCTTTACAGCTTGAAATTTCAGCAAATCCAGTTTACTAAGTAACATGAAGCAGAGAGTATATTAAAAATCATACAACCTAGATGATTCATTATTTTTCATATGCATCTACTTAAGCTAAATGACTGGCATGAAACTTAAATTGGGGTTATCCAATGACCTGCGATTAGTAAAACCAGTGCCATATAGCCAGCATATTTGGCAGAGACAACTCACAGTAGCTCAACCAGGCTGCCATGTTTATAGGATGAAGTGGTTGACTCATAGTCAAATTGCACCCAGTGGGAACAGTATGCACGAGACTCCTTGCATTCACAGTGTATTGGTGTTCAATGTGCTGTTCTGCTTCCTCGTGGGTCTCCTGGAAGAAGTTCTTGGCCTGGCCATGGCTCAGGCCTTTGCCTTCTCTGGAGCCTGGACCAAACTGATGCTGGTTTGGCTGGGCGGGGGTCAAGTGCATCCACCACAAGGGGCATCCCCATACTTGCAGTGATTTGTATGAAGGATCAGGGAGTTTTTCTTGCAGGAAGGTCTGATTAAAAATCATTCTGGAAGCTTTGATGCCACCTCAGGAAAAGTCACTGGTACTGACCTGAGGTTCCCAGAAGTAATTTCCTTGCATGCCCTCTCTAACCACGACATTTTAAAAGTAGCATATCAGAGCAAATAAATGTTGTTAAACTGAATGTCACTCATTTGTTTACCATTCTGATGTCAACCCGCACAGCCCAGATACCTGCTGTCATCTGTCATAGGGTTACTATCTCTTCCAGTACAGGGTCTACTAGCAGAAGAGTGGGTGACAACTGGACTTTGTGTGGAAAATGCAGAGTAGGAAAGCATTTATGTTGCTGCTTTTTATGGTTTAATTCAGAAATTTATTTCTTTCTCACAATTTAAATGAGTACATGAGCCTTTCTAGAACATGAGGGGGTTTTTTTAAATCGATGAAATATGTGGTGTCTGATATTTCTTTCACCAATAACTTATATGCCTGCACAATCTCTTCCATGTGTTAATGGCTCTTGTACTATCACAGTAACTAATTTATATATTTAAGTCACTTTATGTTCTGTTTACAATTTTTGTGCTCCATTTCTCTTACTGAAATTAGAAGTACCTTTCTCTTCCTGTTCAGTGTTAAATTTCATTTGCAATATTAACATAATACTGCTGTGTTTTGATTTCAGTTTCCAACAGAGTGGGTGGAGGGGACTGTTTAAATACCATCTTAAATTAAATGATTTCCACTGGAATGTGAGCAGTTACATTTAAACTTTTCTATTACCACTGGTTTTGTTTGTTTGTTTGCTTGATTTTAATCATTCTTCCACATTTCAATCAAACTCAAAGGTTAGAAAGTACCTGACAAAAATTTTAGACTGTATGTAATTTCTCTTCCAAAAAATAACTTCATTGTTTTGTTAATCTGTATCTTTTTCCTCTCTTTTAATCTTATTCACAGCTATTAATTTTAAAGGCAGATATTGGAAGCTATAGAGGTAGTAGTTGCTTTGCTTGCTAGTAAACTTGTATACTTGTATTGGTACATACGATGAATTTTGTAACAGTCCTGTACACACAGTCCACTCAGGTATAATGAAGCATTGAAAGCAAGGAGTTTGGCAACATGTAATTGCATTTCCTCATCACTTCAGAAGAAATGTTCTTCAGAATACGCTCTCAGGATTTTGATGGGTCTGTTGTTTTAAATTAAGAGTCCTGATTGATGTTTATTGTTCTAATGATGAATTAACAGGGCACAGAGGTTAACAACTTCTTCAGCGCATGTTACTTCCTCCTAGCTGCTTTGCTGAGTGGAGGAAAGTCATTGTGGGGAGAGGATTGACACTGGGGGAGGACATGTAAATAGGAGTGTTCTTACTAGCGAAGCTTTGCATCTGGTTAGCCTTCAGTATGCATCACGCATTCCACTACTGGAAGAAGAAAAATGTTCAATAAGGTACCAAGTATATTATACGTGCAGATGTTGACAAGCTGACATGTATGATCAGACCCTTACTCAGCTTTCACCAGCTGCACTGGATCAGTGGTCCACAGGTATTTCATAGCCCAGGTGATGATTTTGGCTTTCTTCTGTTGAGATCAGAAGACCTCACTGGAGATCACCTCACCAGACCTCACTGCATTGAAGCCAGGCTAGTTGACTCCACGGGGCTTGGGACACTAGTCCTTCAGGAGCCCATACGAGAACCTGAGGTCATCTTCATCCTGGTGGGACAGCAAGTCCCACTTCATGGGGTTATTTAGTGAAAGACTGCCTGAGAGAGTTCAAAGCTCAAGGAAATCTGAGTGGCTGTTACATTTTGTAGGTATAGAAACCAAGGCACGATCGGGAAATGGACTGGCTTGCAGACGCCCGGTGGGACAAGACCAGTCCTGACCAGGACAGAAGAGAGGACTATGGCAGCCCACTGTAGCTCAGATAGGAAGCGGTTTCAAAAGGGAAATACCATTTTCTGGTTTTAGACAGGTCTATGCTTTGGATATTGGAGCCAGGGGAGCAAAAGCCTGGGAAAGATACAAGCACTCTGGCTGCAAGCAGACCGGGTCTAGTGTGGTTGCAGGATCACTGATTTCACACAGCAGTGCGCAGAATGCATGTTGGTGTGCCCTGCTAGATTGCTAGACTGGGGTAGAGTATCACCCCAATACAATCTCCATGAAAATGTGCCACCAGCAATTCTCTGGTGGTGAATAATTCACGTAAATCAACTTGTTAGACAATATACGTCTTTTTCTGAAGCTACAAAGAGAACACAATCATCTCAAATGTTACTGTTATTCCAAACTGTTGAATGAATTTCTGTCCTCATGAGAGACACTTTTCCTTATCATTTATAAATCCATGCTGAGATTGTGATGCATGCAGATGAGTAGGAGGTGAGATTGCTTCCAGTGCAGCCCAAGCTCTTTTTCTGGAGCAAAGGGAACTCTGGGAAAAATTAAATAACCAACATACAAGTTACCTACTCTTCATAACTCTTCTTTCTCAACTAAGTATATTTTTCCCCAACACAGGCTAATATGCTGAAACCTTTTTTTCCTGTTATTACAAAGTGTATTAATTATAGAGCTTTTCTTAAATCTCATTTTAACTTTTCTGTGCTCTTGCAACCACAGACATCTCCAATGTTAATAAAAACACATGAGCATCTACTTCTAGGATAAAACTTTGGAAGCTTAAGTAAATTTTTAGTCATTCATGTTCTTGCAACTCCTTCTCAAGTCTTATTTTAGCCCTTATGCATAACAACATATCTAAGGAACAGAGAAAGGGAATGTTTTACTCAATGTTATAACCTCAGTTCTGAAGGATTGCCTCAGCAGAAACACCTAATTCATTTCAGCAATTTTATGGCATATCCAAAGACAAAACAGAGATACATTTTATTAAATCAGCTCTGAATTATATTATGGATGTATATTGAACTGATAATCAAGCCTCTTCTATTCATATTTTTTATTGTTAGACAAACTATTTTAAATCATTATTTTGGACAATTTTTTTCTATTTTTTAGAATGCTTCCATCACTCTGATAGCAATTCCCTTTGTCAGTGAGCATATACCTCAGCTAATTCATTTTACTCAGGTCTCTTGCACATGTGTCACTCAAGGTGAGGATTTGTTATTTATCCATATTGCTTCACATCAACCATCTACACAGATCATAGAAAGGGCAGGAGACTTTTGGTCCTGCAGTAAAACCCAAGACATGGAGTATTCCTTTCTATGAGTGCAAAACAATTTTTATCCTCTGGCTTGCTGACAAGTTGATGCCTGCAGCTGTGTTTTGGAATCCAGGCTTGTCCCTTTCTCCCCCTCTGAAAAGTCACACTGAGTATTTTTCTGATTACTTAGAGGACCTCTGCAGTTCCCTACTTTTTTAAGGTGCTCATCAACGGCTGCACTGCTTGCTTTCATAGCTGGTATCCCAAATCTTGTTTCCACAAGGAGACCCCTGGATAGATTTGCTTCTTGAGTGATCCTCAGAGATCCTGAAAATCTGTCCTCTGCTTGTCTTATGCAGCAGAAGTCTTGTTGGAGCAGCAGCCTGTAAGCAATGCCCCAGTGGGTTTCTTTCTCTCATGTCGTGTCCTTACCTATAGCAGGTCAGCCCTTTTCGGAACCAGTATGTGGCAGGATACTGAACGCAAACAGCTCAGTTCCTTGCTTCAGGCTAAAATACTAACCCCTTCAGCTCTGGTGCTATGTGAGACTTACATTGGACACAGTCATGCTAACATTTTGGTAGATTTCTCATACGCAAAAGCAGACTAAAGTGAGATTTCAGTGGATGTTAAGCCCCTAAATACAAAACTGTGAACAACATAATTGATATTCACATGCTGTTTCTCACATTCAGGGTACTTAAGTTCAACCAGCTAAAGATAGTCGGTGTGTTTCACATATCTTAGGTGTGATGTCTAACATTAACTGCTTCAGAAAAATAAATTCCTGTACTGCTGTTCTTCTCTGTCACTAAGTGCCCTTCTCAGAGCACTGGCTCCTCAGGTCCCAATGCGGTCACTGCTCCCCCTGAGCTGCCCAGTTAGTAGTCTAGCCGGGACCTACGAATCCCAATTTAGAAGCAGCACTACAAATTTACTGAGGTAAATGACAAGCCTTGAGTATTTATGAAAAATGATATCACTTTATTATAGTAAAATGCCCTGAATGTCATCACGTCACCATCTTTCAAATTGCAGTAATAATCCTTTCCTCCCTTACAAAAACACTGAGAAGCCTTTCAAGTCTACACCAAGGCTCTATTATTACACTGATAAACACCAAAAAAAAAATCTTTCTCAAATCAGAACCTCAATTGCTCTTCTGATCTTAAGCCTAACAAATGCAGGAGTAACTTGTAATCAAATAAATGACTGTGATTTACCCAGCTGGTGTTCCAAGCTGATATTTCTTATCACAAGCATGTGGCTGCATAGCTAGCTACCCAAAGTGAACTCTGATAGTTCCCAGTATACACATGCTGACTTTTTTTGCCAGATGCACCAATATTATGACAAGAAACATTTCAGTAAAAGAAGCTGCCTGGACTTCCCGTCTGATCTTCTTGTGATAACAGTGAAGCACTTTCAAATTTCTTCCAACACTGTGTATGAAAGGGACTGAAAAATAATCCTAGGAATTAAATTCTCTGGGCTCTTAAGACTCTTATTAGTCCTAACAGGAGCTTCTTACATACTTAGAATTGAAAAGACCTTAAAAGCACAGCTGGTTGGAAAATGTCTACAAAAAAAAAATACTGTGTGTTTTAAAGGCCAGATTTGTTTCACTTGCCAATGCACTGTCAAACACGCTAAACTAATTGTTGTCTATGAGCTGTGTGTACGGTTAGCACTGTCACTTGAATTGTTAGAGTTGCTTTTATATGGTGAAAATAGTTTTCCAGTAATCAAAGAACAAGTGATTCAGTCTTGCGGTTGTACAAACTGTGATGGTTTTGTCTAATTGTGAAAATGGGTCTTTTAATGGCATACCACAGTGGCAACAAGTCGATGCTGAAGTTACAAGTTTTGTTTTTGACAGAAAGCATTGAGTGTCAAAACAATTTCTTGGTTGTTATTGAACTGCTGAAGCTGGGCAGTTGGGATAAAGCTGTTAAGATGAAATGGGTGATCTCAGGTGGAGGTAAAGGAGCTTGCTCAAAAACCACTGAAAATACTGTGGAAAACCTTTTTATTCATTTCTCAGGTTTTATCTCTGGCACATCATGGGTTTCAACTCCACTGAACAGGCTGTTCAGAAATTCTCAAAGGGAACAATTTTTCCATCAGAGAATGAAGTTTCATCAAATTTCAGATATTTGCAGAGACATTTTGATTTCTGTGAGGGCGTGATAGGCTAGGCAGGGTTTTGAAATGTGCCAACAACTCTTTCTAACATCTCTGTAGCCTACCTGACTGCTGGAGATTACACAGCTCCCACACCCTTCAGTTGCTGTCTCAAGTGGGAATTGTAGGTTTACCAGGATTCTGAGGTTTCAATTATGACTCTAGCTGCTAGTCATGAGAAGGAGCTGGGAGACAAGTCTTGTAATCTACAGGCTCAGAATATGGAAACTAGCACTTCTAGGGTTTTCAGACTCCAGCTGTTAATAAAGGCGCAGTTTTACCTCACACCACCAAGTTTGGCTAGCATCTTTTACAAGTCATGTTTTGACATTTCTGAGAGGTATATTTTTTAAAAAGTGAAAAATCACAACTTGAAAATTATATTGAACAGAACTCCTAAATTCTCTTGAAAAGTTAATTATTTTTTCTGTTCACTTATTTTAATCACCTTGCAGTTATTTTTGATATATTTACGTGCTGCAAGATTCTTTCATTAAGGCTCCCAGTTCACCCCTTGCTTTTTTTTTTCTTTTTTTTTTAATAGTCATTGTATGTAACTTCTTATGTCTATATATATATATTTTTTTTTTAAGTTGTGAAATTGTTGTTTTTAAGTGCTTAGATCCCCTTTTTTTCCCCATCCATTTTTGCTTTTTTGTTGTTGTTGTTGATATTCCTGATGAAACTTGGCCTATAGTACCCCCAGGATAATCAACAGGATACTGAAACTCAAGGAGAGATATGTTTGGTCTTACTACTTCTTTTTGTTCATATTCTTCTTCCTAGACTCCCTATAATTCAACAGACTTGGGTGAGTGTACCTTCCTTTCTAAATCCTCTTGCACCAGACTCCCGGAGCCATTTGCAGTCCTTGCAACCCACACTGAGTGTCTGTCATCAGCCTTTGGTTTATCAGGCGTGTTCCATAGAATTGTTATTTATTGATATGAAAGTCTGTATCTTTCAATTCTGTTCAAGCTGCAGAAGGTAGACTCTCTGCTCATACATAATCAGTCAAGCCTATTTTCAGCAAAACTGACATATCCATAGCAGATCATTGTACTGGAAAAGGTTGTTGTTTCCCTTCGGTTGGGTCATTATCGAAATTTGGGGAAATGTAGAGGGTATTCTTTTTGGATTAAACCTATAGTACAATATCTGAGCATTATTGTCACAGTTATTTGCTCTCTTGGAAACTGTACCCTCCTCCCCCTCCCCCACCCCTCCCCGACTTCTCCCAGCAGCACAGGGAAGGCCTCCATCTGCACTCTCATTTGTCTGCCTCTGTCTGGTTTTCCCTTCCTCTCTGGTTTCTCCTTCTCCTTTTCTGTTCCTGCCCCATACACCCTTAAAAGAACTTCTGCGAAGTTCGCCCTCTGTTAATTGCTCACACAAGAGTTTTAACTCAATTCCTGATTTTGAAACGTAAGAAAACCCATTAACTTTAACCATCCCCCCCCCACTGAGCTTGATGTTCCTGCTAGATGACTCCAAGCATCAACCATCTCCTTTGTCTGCAGCTATTTTTAACTGCACGAAAGAGCTTCCTGTGAATGCTTAACACACCTATTCACTCAAACAAATTCTATGATTATATATTTTTTTTTCTTTTTTATCCCCAGGACACTTAATGGTGGACCATTAGTACCTCTTTCCTGATAATTAGAAGCAAAGGCAAAAATAGAAACGCTTTTAAAAAGAGTAATTTCCTAAGCAAACTTTCTTAGCTCCTGTTTTGCTGTCAGGTTCCTGTTTAACCCTTTGGGACTGGCATCCTTGGGATAGGCAGGGCTCTGAAGCATCTTTTTACTTAGGACTCTGACAGGTACAAAAAAAGGGTGACCCGGTTTACATTAGAAGGATGACAGCAGGGTACACGGCAACGTGTTATTTATCAGAACGGTGCCCTGCAGTTTGGCAGAGTCTGGGGTTCATTTGCCATGTGGATTGCACAGTCACAGTAAATTATAATTCTAACCAGCAAGAATTTGAAGTACAAAGCACTGAATTTGATTTAGATGCCAAATGGCTCTTGAGTTATTTTACAAGGGTTTGATTGGGTTTTTTTTGTTTTTTTGTTTTTGTGTGTGTGTGTGTGGTGTTGTTGTTGTTGTGGTTTGTTTGGGGGTTTTGGGGTTTTTTTTTGAGGAAACAATGAACTGTTTCCAAGAACCCCACTTTTATACCTGAAAAATGTGGTGGTGTCTGTTAACCGGTACCTGAGAGACTAGAAAGACAGAAAAAAGTGCGAAACATCTCATATCCAGGGTCATGGCAAAGCCCATATAGGGTCTATTTTAGACTGCTCTCAATGATTTATTCAGGGTTCACCCTTTATGGAGCTCTTGTCCAAGTTTATGCAACAAATATGAAATCTAAATAACCCCAAAGGCTCATGAGCATGCAGAATCCTACTCACATCGAGAGTGGCATAAATTAGGACAGAGCACAGGTTGGAAGCTTTTAACTCCCCTTTGGTGCCCTACTGCCTCTGTTTTCACATGATTCACACCTGCTTGGGTTTTGTTTTCAAGACAGAAGTATCTGGCAGAATATGATGCTGGGTGCTGTCAGTTGACTGTATTGTACTTAATGCTGATCTGACACAGTGCCTCTGGCTCCAAGGTAAATTTCCTGGATTATAAATCACTGTAGTAAGAAATATCTATCTGTTAGTCTTATCACTTTAATTGTTCCCACCAGTGAAAAGACACAGAATAGTGTTTTTTGCTGTGGTATGCATTACATTTTTGAGTGTCTAAGGCTTTAAAAGTAAAATGAAATCAACAAAATCAGACAAAATGAAATCATATTATTGGCAAATGCAGCATAGTACAGGACAGAAAACGTGTTCCAGCTTCTGTTTATACTGGTCACATGTTTATTTCTTAAAATACAGAAGAATCCATTAATGAGAAGATGTACTAATGGTGTGAATATGTGTATTCCAAACAGATTCTTGCTGAGCAGTTATTCCACAGCTTATAAACGGGAACTATTTGGCATTCTATTGAAAGATGAAAGTGTCTTCTGAAATTAAAGCGTGAGTTATTCTGAAGCTGAAGAAATACCTCCAGGTGTTGAGAGGGATAATACAGAATCTAAACTGCCCCAAATCTCAGTGGAAACTTGTACAGGTTACAAAGTAGGTTAACCAATAAATAATACTGTTCTTCAAAGCAATCAAATTTTCAGAGGATGACAGACAAAAAAAAAAAAAGACTATTGTCTACATGTTTCCTTTTCATTTTTCAATGTTTTTCAACCTCCACATGATTTCTACTTATGTTATCTGACTTTCTGTAAGAATCTTGGGTTGAAAACACCAAAGGAAATGCACCTTTGGCTGAGCCTCCTCAGACTACTTCTTAAGGGCGTCTGTGTACAAATCGCTGTTTCTCTCACTCCAGATAATGTATTCTTCCTCCAAGTGATTTAATTTAAAAAAGAAAAATTGTCTTACTTCAGTGAGAAAGGTCTGTACCTCTTCAAACCAGTTTCACAGTCCCAAAACTAAGTTCACCAGATAAGGTTATTTGGAGTCCAGTCATTGTTGATTGTCAGTGCATAATAACACCTTATTATAATACAGTTCCACAAGTATGTATAGTGAACTCTTTTGTCACAATCAAGGAATAGTGATTGCAGATAAAAAACAGGTTACCAATACCTTTCTCACAAGCATACAGACTTTGTGCTTTAAATATTTTTTTTAATATGAAGCATGTAGCTATGAACTCAACAATAACTGCCCAATGGCTAAACTGGGTTGAAGGCAGTACAGAGTATTCTACTATTCTAGTGGCTTTGAAAATTTTTAAATTTTGCTTGAAGAAAATAACAAATGTCCCTTTATTTTTTGTTTAAGCCTACTGAAAATAACATCCCAACAAAGCAAAACACACCCAGTTAGCTGCTTCACATAACTTCTCATTCTGGATTATACATAGATGTTGACTGAATTCTACTTCTACTTTTGTTATTATCACTGCTATTATTATTGCTACTTTTATTATTATTGTTATTCATTCTCTTCTGTGTATTCAGGTTCCATCTTCTTTTCCCTTTGCTGCTGACTATCAGAGGAGGAAGATGAAAATGCATGAATGACTGAATAGTCTTAATAGTCATGTCTTCAGTATAAGCTTCATTACTTACTGTTTACTGGAAAAGAAGATGTAGTTAAGACTGTTAAAACATTGCCTTGCAGATGACGGGTACTCACAGTCTCACAGGAGGCAGCCCTGTGTTATCTTATTATTGGCCATCTGTGAAGTCTCATCAAAAAGTGGGAAGGGGAGCCTAACCTGTCTAGTTGCTGCATAGACATTACCCTCCCCTTGATATCATGCAAGGTTACTGTCTTCATGGAGACCCCTCACTTGATTTATGGAGGAGGAAAGGAAGGGTAGGTCTGTTACTGTGGCCATTAGACTTAACACCGGGAGCATAAGTATGAAAGTTTCAGATGCAAAATAAGGAAAAAAGTGTTTTCAACTCCTACCTCTTTTGCAGCTATTCACAATGAAGTCCAGTTTTTGGTGCTTGTTTAAGAGGGGGCTCAAGAAAGACTGAGAGGTGGGCATCACACTTGTTCTTTAAAAAGGTAGCTTTGCTTACCTTTAATCCCAAAGTACCAAATTCAGCTTCAGTTCCTTTATTTCTCTTGTATCTTCTACCACCCAGTTGTCTTCCTTTAAACTGCAGCTCCAGCCTTGTGCACTCCCAAGGATTTCTCCTATTTCTTTTACTTCCTCAGCTAAGTGTTAACTTCTGTGAGTTTTGTCATCTCTTAATTAAAAAATCCCCTGTTTTCCTAGATAACTATTGCTCAGACAGCAAACCAAGCCAGAGCCAACAACGACTGTCCTAAACGTGTGTTTGCTTCCTGAGTGAACTACCTACTACTTCTGTGCCAGCTATCTAGAATATTCAAGGAGCAGAGAGCTTAATGGGTTATATTTGTAGGACCTGAAGAATAATAGCTTTGTGAATAATTGTTTCAACTATTTGTGCTGATTCTGTATCCAAAATTATGTGAAATCCAATATTATCGTAAACTCTCTCAGAGGCAAACATAAACATCCATTTCAAAGATTTTTTTAGTGTATTTCTTTGCAGCCTGTTATAAAAAAGTACACAATGAAAATAGTTTGTGTTTAGCTTCTTCATGGCTCCTATTATAAATTAATCTTTATTTTTCTCTGACAGGAAGAAGCTCTGAATGAATGCATAATAAAGACATTAAAGGAAATACATTCAGATTAATGTAATGTGATTATTGGAGAAGTCAAATATTTGTTCTGATGTTCAATTATTGAGTGATATGACAGTGACTCCTTCTGAGTCACAAGAATTTTGTATTTTAATTTCCTTCAACTTGCATATAGACTTTCTTTTCCTAGCAACACCCCAGTCTTTCCAAGGATCCTCATCTTGTTTATTATCATTGACCAATTCTACCCCTGGAATTACTTCAAGCAATTTCTTTATTGATTGGCCTTTTAAACCTTGTAACCATGGACTTTGCATTTATATTCTTATGCAGGCAGTCATGCTGTCTTTATGTTCTTTTTCTATAGCTACTTTCTTCCATATCTGTCCTCTTGTTCTTCTATTTCTTTTGTTTCAGTGTCATTCTTTTTCCCTTGTATTATGACATTAAAATTGGTGATTAATGTTTGCTAAGTTGCTGGTTTTATGCTATTCTTTAAGATTTCTGATAAAATTTCAGAAAAAGGCAAACATGAGTAAGAATCATAGAGCTCCTGGGTCAGCAAGCAATGTAATTATGTATGTAAATCTGTGTGCAACCGACACTATTTGCATGTTTAAAGTTACCCGTGTACTTCCTTCCTCTTCAAATCTGGGTCATAGGGAGGGGAAGAATACTCTCATGATTATAGCTGTTTTAGAAGGCTTCACTAGCATTTATTTGAATAGAAACCATGAATCAGCTTCCATAGTGTTCAGAGCTCCTTTCATTTACATTCTCCAAATGTTTCTGAAAGTAAATTTTTGTTCAGAAGAATGTTCAATGCAAAGTAAAATATCAGAAATAAGGATATGAATGCATGTTTGCCTGAGTGTTGACACTGAAAGCATTCACATGGCCATCTGGACAGCTCTGTGGGTTTGGGAGCCGTTCAAAAAATAGCATGCAATTTGAAAATTATAAATGGAGTACAAATAGCGGTAGCAGTAGTAAGGTGGTGATATTATAATTTCAGCATTCGTTCAGTGAGTCATTCAAGAGCAATCCATGGAATGAAGTTTCGCTAACTGCTACTCTTTCTAATTAACTATCAGCTGGGGTTTGTCAAGCTGGAAAGAAATGGCTTTAAAAATAATGAAAATTTCTGTAGAATTCCCTCTTTCAGTAATTGGAGTGTGAGAATATGTGTAATAAACTTACCATTATTCAAAAATAGTTCCACTTTCTGCAAAACTATTCATCACTTCACTTTGAAGAGCAAATAAAACCATTAAATACGTATTTCTGAACTGAGTTATGTGATATACCTCAGAAAGAAAAATATGAAAATTGGATCTTTTTCCTACTTTTCTTATTACATGCCTAGCCACAGAAAGAAAATGTAGCAAAACACATGTGGGCAGAGTACAACTGTGTGTAAACTCAGGCTTCAGTGAGTTCACCTTTAAGAGATCACTTTACATATGTCAGTAGCCAAAATGCACCATGTTATTTGGCTTTATTATAACCATGCCTTTAGTAAATGTGATTGACTAACATAAACATTAGTAACCTCCAGAGTTACTGGGCCTCAGGCTGCGATTACCTATTGCTAGCAAATAACCCCAGTTCTATCTGGCACAAATTTGTCCTATCACAACCAACACTTTGCTCAAACAGCCCCTGGGCTTGGTTTGATACTAAGAACAGTCCAGAGTTCAATTCCCAGTACACAGTTCCCAAGCAGCAACCTTGTCCTGGAGATTCATTTGATTTATTACCATAGATGTAGGCTTGTTCCAGCCAGACTGCAATGGTTTTACTAGTACAGATGTAGCCTAAAAGCTCAGAATGCAGACTAGTGCTGTATTCATCATGACTTAGCACATTTTATTCCGTGGAGAACAAATCTATTAATTTTCACAAGCTGTGCAGTAGTGGAGCTCAAGCACTGTATTGGAGCAAAGGAGCCTAAGCTACAGCAATCTTGGGCATGAATGACATAATGTAACATCTACCCTATGTGAATTCTTTGCCTGACCCTCCTTGATGAGTATTCAATTTCAGCAAATGCTACAGGAATCATGTAGTATTGCCAAAGTGCATACTGCTTTCTTCAAGTAGATGAGCTTTTAGCTAGTGCTCTTCTATGGGCAGAAAAGGTGTTTTTTAAAAGTATAATCCTTTGTATGTTAAGCCATGACAAAACGATTCTTAAGTGGAAGCCCATTTAAATCCATTACTAACAACAGAAGAAACTTTCAGCTATGAGGAAGGCAGTAATTGAAGAAAATGGCCCATTCATATGTTGCCTATGAAAATTTGTTATTATTTTTGCACATTCTTTAGAGATTTATATATCTTTTCCTATCTTCTATTATTCTTTTATATTTTAAAAATAAAAAATTTTCACTGAACAACACATAGAAAAAATTCCAGGAAAAAACATGTGCGTCTCCACTTAGGTTCACCTTTTTTTCACAGATAGGTATGATGTTACACTTTTTGTCATGGCCAGTCCTTCAACTAAAACGTAAGGGATATATGATGTCTGACTGCAACTGGAAATAACCACTTTTTCTTAACAGCTTCCACATCTTGCATCTCATCCCTCAGTCTACACATCTTGAAGGCATACATTAGTATTTTAGAATTAACAAAATCTGGCCCATTGATATGAAGCTACTCTTGAACTAAAACTTTAGTATTTCCACAGAGCAATGCAATAATGAAAAAAACTAACACTTTTTTATTGAGTATGTAAAGGATGCCACAGAATCAGAGCAGCAAATATACTTGCATATCATCACAGAAGAGGAAGATGAAAGCAATGTGTTCAATAGTTCTTACTTCAGTATCCATGAGCACATCATGCCTGAATGACAAAACAGACATAAAGTTGTCTGGGCTCCAATAGTAGGAGCCTCTTTCTATCAACAAGTTTTTCCAGGAGTTCTATTGGTATTTTAGTGGTATTTTAGTTACCTTCCTTAAGTATTTAAATTGCATTTAATCTTCTAAGTAGTTCCAGCTCCAGTAGTTTAAGGACAGTCAGTTCTTCAATAGCTCTTTTTTGTATTCCTCTAAGGTATCTGATCTTGCAGCTAGTTCAAAGATACAAAGTTCTGGGGCCATTACTGTTGGCTGAGTAACAGCAGAGTTGGGTGTAAAACATTACTGTGCTTCATCAATGTTGACTGCTTACATGTTGCCTGCTCCTGAGATCCACCACTGCAAACAGGTTATTTAATTATCCCTTTACGTGTTATTTGGGAGTGAGAACTGTGTTCAAAAACCCCCTATCGTTAAAATCACTTATGCTAAGAGGAAGAATTTTCACAGGTGAGTAGTGAGCAGCTCTTCTGAGCAAAACTGAACAAAAGAGACAGTGAAAAAACAACTGGAAACAAGCAAAGCTGGTGTGGTCCATGAGTAAGAGCCACGGAAGTGACACCCTTAATTTCTGGTAAAACAAAGCATTCAGAGGTGGTGGCAGGAGACAAGGGCCAGAGGCTGGGAATCAGATATGAAAATTAGGCTGATTCCAGGTGAAAACACTTATCCTGTGAAGAAGACATTCAAGCAGTAAGGAAACACTTTAAAAGGAATGAGGGAAAGTGCCTGATGAACACAAGAAATATCCAAGCACTTTGCCCATTTCTGGCTAAACAGCAAGTTGAAATTGCTAAAATTAGCATTTGTTTTTACAACAGGGAATTCTTGTTAAAATGAGGCAGTGAGTCACAAGGAATGGAAACCTAAACTTGTTCATTTTCATGTTTAAAAATTACTTTTAATTAGGTTTGGCTGGAAATTTCTGCACCTGATGCTTTCTGGTGTTTTCTAAATAAGCTAAAGAAGAATAAGAAGACTGAGAATGCAAAAATATCGATTTCTGTACCACTTACATGGATTTGAAGGCCACAGAAGTAGAAGAGGTACCTGGTGCCATATTGTGACACTCATGCAATAGGAAATATAATGAAAAAAATCCGTGATGGTCAGTATGGGTCAGCTAAAACAAGTAAGGAGGAGAACTCACTCAAAGGAGGGAAGCTATTACCTGAAGTTAACAGAAAAGAAACAGTGAAACACAGAAAAAACTGTTCAAAGCTAACATATATATTTGGTGCCACATAAATAATATTCAGGTTTTCTGAGAAAGACAAGAAGTAGAGGTGAAGGAAAAGGAAGTATTGTGCAGAGATGCATTATGCCAAATCTTCACAGAGGAAACTTTTAACAGTAAATTAATCAGTCATTCCTCTGCCCAGTGATTGAGCCTGAGGGCAATGGTGTGAGAGGGAAGAAAGAGGAGAGGGGCGTGAGGAGGATGCTGTGAGAATCAGCTTCCTGTAGAGAAGAACTGAAGCTACTGACTAATAAATCCTGGACTCTCAGCTGAAGTAAATCAGATAAATCTCATTGGTTTATGTGGAATCATCCAAATTTATGCTGTAATTTCTACAGTTTTATTATAAAGTTCTAGACACAAACAAGTTGCTGAGGGAATGGTGCTTAGGTTAATAAAGGATGAGCTTCATGTGCTGGCGTTTTCTACTCTGAAGCAATATTAAACTTACACATTTAATGTGTTTTAATGTGAGTAAACAGGTTTAAGAATGTTTCATTGTTTAAATTGTGAGAAGGCATCCTCTCTTCTACCCCTGCACTCCTGTGATTTGTGACAGCACAGCTGTTCAGCAGTTATGCCGTGATCTGGCAGTAAAACCTTCAAGTCTCTTGTTTTCAGTAAAGGTTTTTAGCACCTGATTCAGTTCCTACAGTCTTATTCTCAGTGTATGCTCAAAGGTCTGAACTGGGAGTAGGGAGCTGAAATGGTAGGGTAGGATGGGGATGGGATCAGCTCTCTGTTCATGAAATGCCTCTGCAGCCACAGCTTGAGACGCTTTTCGGAACACAGCTTTTTTGCCCACCCATCTCTCTAGCAGGAATTGATATTAGAGATTTTTAGAGTTCCAGAAAAAAGAACAACTCAATGGCTATTTGTCCTCAAAAAAAATGACGAAAAGTGCTGATCAGCAAGTACTGCCTTCCCCTCTACTGCCTGTCATATGAAACCCATGAAGGAATCCTCTTGCACCAAAACATCTACCTAGCTTGAACTTTTCCAGTGCAGAACTTGCTAGAGTTGTGATGCATCAAGGAAGCGATGTGGCTGAAAGTAAATCTTCTCATTTTTTAGATCATCTCCTCTGTCTGGTTCACCATGCAGCCTCACAAAAGGAGGTGTTGACATGTTTCAGGGGTAGGTGGTCATGGAGGGGTAAGGGCTGCTGAAGCTGTTCCTCCACAGAAGAAATCTCTGTAAGATTGTGCATGAGGATCTCCACTCAGTGCATGGCCAGACCAAAAAATGACTTTGTCCTTGTTATTGCCATTGGGGTGTCCCTCAGTCAGATCACTTCCTCAGTCTGATTCTCCTCATGGTCACACAAATGTTACCCTAATTACTTTTTCTAAAGATGCTTCAATAATTTCACCTCTGAAAATCAGCCTCCTTCTTCTTCAGTCTCTTTCAGGTTGCACTTCAAAAGCACAGGAACTTTAAAGCACCAGCTGGGTATGTAGCTCTATCCTCAACATTGAATATGTTCCTTTTTGCACTTAAGTATAGAATTGGGGGAAAATAGAAAACTTCAGTGAAAAATTTTAATAGCATAGACATTTTCTTACAGAAAACAATTATTCTTTTTTTTGGTTGAAAGCTGAAGTAATTTCCCCAAACCTGAAAGATATACATTCAATGTTTGTTTGTTTGTTTGTTTCCAAAACCAAAATAAGATTCTTTCAATTCATGTTCTGTTAAACATGGAAAACATATTTGCCAGTCAACCCTTTACTCCTTCGTTTGTTTTCTGAGTGTGTGCGTCTAAAGCTTTTGCTTTACATATGAAAAGTGAGGAAAGTTCCATAGCTGTATAGCCTTGAGGGGTATTTTTGATATCTGAGTGTGGCATCTTTTCCAGACAGCACTAATAAAGATCGTTACTGTCTATAGTATAATCACTTTAAAGCATCTCTCCCTGCTACTGCAGCTGTCAATTATTACCTTCAGGGGGAAAAAAAAATCACTTTTTATTCTGGTCCTTCACTACTATCTAAGTATTTGCTTTATAGCAGTGTTGCAGGTTTCTGATCTGAGGCTAATTAAATGCAGACACTTATGAAAAACATGGGTGTGATTTGGAAGGAGCACAACAGTTTTGTGGGGATGTGAAAAATGAAATAAAGCAGCAGCACACCACCAGCAAAAGCAGAAGCATGGACATGTTTCACCTAAAGCACGGCTGGTGCTCCAAGTACCGCACTTGCCTGACTGCAGCCCATTATCTTATAAGGGCTTCATGACCTCTGGGGATCCCACTGTGGGCTGCAATGCCTGGCGTGGGGAATGGTGCATTTCATCATCTTTGTTGTAGTACGTCCTTCTCCTTTGCACCTTCAGGGCCAGGAAGGAGAAGTCCCTTCCCACTGCCCAAGGAACCTGGCAGGCTACTCCTTGGTAGAGCAGGTGACTGTAAAATGCAGGCTTTTCTTTATTCAGCTCAGAGCCATTTGTCATTACAAGTGGAAATGGACAGCTTTGAATGGATTACTATAAGCTATTGCAGATCTTCAGCTGTGTAACTGAACCAGTGGTAGCAGAGGAAGAGGTATGTTTGTTTTCTCTGCCTTTATTGAGTTAATAATTACTCTGGGTAAAATCCATCAATTTTTTAAGGTAATGAGTATCTTGTAACAGAATTATGACCAGTCAGTTTGACCCAACAGAAAAATTAAATGAGAATATATTCTGAAAGTGATTTCATTTTCTGGCTGAAGCAGATCACAATTACAAGGAGTTACTTGATTTTACTTCACTTCCTTTTATACTGCAGAGGACTTCATGGAGGAAGAATATTGAAAAGAAAAGGTACTTAAAGGTCACAGCCAACAGTACCTTTACCACTTTACTGTAGTCTGCAGGCATTTGAGAGCTCTTCTTTCTTTGTCGTGTGGATGGCAGTTGTTGTCATGGCATACACAGATGTGCATATAAAGTGCTGACTGTGAGTAGAACAAGCACAATGGAAACTGTTTACTGCAACACTGCACAAGGAGACAATGCCAAGTGGCTATGTGACTGGCAAGCAGTCTTTTTTTTCTTTTCTTCAGTTACATTAACCACATGGTTTCAGAATGTTTTTTTCCAAAGTAAAGAGACAGTATTTGGAAGAGAACTCTGAGAAGCACGATCCTATTCCAGCTCAGATAGCCTCATACATGTAAAGGTTAATATCTCGTCAGGGAACAGAGGAGATAGTCAAGTGTTCATTTTGTATTTTTGTGGTTGAGAACATGTATGATATTCAAAGCATGCCTGAAAAATAAGATCAGTGATGACAACATATTATACAGTGTCTGAAAATTTTACCCACTGCCTTGCAAGTCAAGATGCCCAAAATGAGCTGAAGCTTGTGCTATTATATATTAATGTGTGGAAAGGGTCAGCTGTCAGCATCAGCAACCTCAGCCACCTCTGGGGAGCTACTTTTTATGTACAATGAACATGGGTGGGCAACTGATGGGTGTATGGATGATGATGTCCAGACTGGAGGTGGGGACCTGCCTAAAGACCACAACAACCAGCTCATGATGTGTCATATGCCCTGCAGCCTGCACATGCGGCTGCTTCTGCACAGGGGTTTTAAAGGAGCATTCCCCCTTCCAAAAGAGGTTTAGAGTGTTTTTACATCTTTTTATGCTTACACCCACATGGATGCAGAAATCACCTCTCCTGTATATTTTTAGTCAGCAGCCTGTCCTTGTCCTTTCACTTCTTCTCTTGAGAGACCTCCAGCTTATGTAACTAACTCCTTGGTGCAAAACATGTATGGGTCCACATAAATAACTTGTAATGTTTAATTAAACTAAACTGAAATGAACAGACTTTATCTTTTGATTGCTGTGTACCAGGGAAGTTTTATCTGGTGAAAATTAACAGTAAGATTGGCTTGACTTTTAAAGGTAACATGTGAGTTTCTCATTAGCCTTGTTATAATTTCTGAATCATAAATATGTAAATGATGAGTTTCACACGGGAGATTTAATTCTGTGCTCTTATTTCTGATTAGCTGGAAATACACTCTGGCTCTGTCAGATAATTGGTAACACTACACACCAATAAGGTGTTTCTCTACACTTCAACAGAAGCAGCTGAAATTAAAGAAAGTGGGCGCTGCTGTATTTTTGACAGTTTTGTAACACCAACTTGTTGAAGTTTTAAATCAGCCATTAATACAGTCTATGAATTATTAATTCTTTCTCCTGTCAGGAATTAAAAACAATAACAACAACGAACCTGAAGATCTGAGCCTGGAGTATAAATGCTGTTGGAACCAGATTTCTCCCTCCCTCCTGATTTCTTTTCTGATATGCCCTCCAAACAAAATGCACCCATTTAATTTGAATAGAGAAAAGGGAAAGTAATATTTTTAGGGATTTCAACTTTAAATATGCATCCAAAATACATTCTGAACTTGTGGAATAGGTTTGGGAGATGTTTTCTCTCTTTTTTTTCTTTTTTTTTTTGAGATGTCGTTAGAGAAGTTCCTAGCTGCATGATAATTGATAAAGTGGCACAGCAGATTGAAGTTTCCAAATAAATAAGAGTGTAGTAGGTTGTTCAAAACTCTAATACAAAACAAATTGATACTTGATCTTGATGAAAACAAATTGGTACTCACTTGATGAAGTTTAATTTCCTTAACTGAATGTAATAGAAGAGGCAGGATCATATGGAGAATTAATAGTCCATCAACAGTAAACTATCAAAATGCAATTGCATACCACTCAAGAATCCTTAGTTTTTATATCATCCTTCTGTAGACTTTTCTTGCTTTAGTAATTGACCTCAACATATATAATAAAAAGCAAAACAGATAAAACAGAAGTTTTCTACTGAGCTGAACACAAGCAGAAATCGATTATTTTAGTATTTCATGATGGCATAATATTTGAGAGATTTGATGAATCTCATATTCTCTTTCAGGTTTGAGAAGACATGCTTTTTTAGTGATGTGGATATCACATCACCATTCTCTTTGTCATCTTCTCCTCACAGGGCCAATTTAAGTTCCCCTTTTGGCAATTTGAGTTTGAATTTATACCAAACACCTACCACCTCTCCTCCACACAAGCAGGCTCCTTGGTTCATGAAAGCCAATCCTCCCCTCTCCTGAGGCAGTATCTCCCCTCCAACAGAGGCAGCTTGGTTTTATCAACTTCCCCAGCTGGCTTTTGTGTTCTCTTTTTCTCTTGATGCAACCCACCCAGGTCCTTCACAATGCAACAGTGTTGCTGCTTGTCTTCATCCTACTGTATAAAACCACAGAAATAAAGTTTACTTAAACTGCTCAGACTGGAGGGTGTTTGGCCATTCTTGATAAGTCTTCTGACTCCGTAAAATCAGAAGAACAGAATCATGACAGGTTTTAAGTGTAAAGGTCTGATAATTGTTCACAGAAAATAGACAAACCCTAATTCTCAGTCTTATCACATGCCTAGGGTGGGTCAGACATTCATATTTTCATGTGATCAATTTAAGGAAAAAGTGATCTGAATTGTAATTATTTATTTAATATTTTTTGGTGAGGATTCAACCAGAACTACTTCTTTGTTCTAGTTTTCCAAAGTGCTTGAATCATTTTTCTTCCACAAAATTTGAGCTTGCCTAATTGGAAAATCACCAGCCACAAAATGTTAAAACTTGTCACATGAAAACAAAGTCACGTAAGGAAATATCAAAAAATTGTGTTACCAACTCAGCCTCTAATAAGAAATTTTGATGGTGCATGTCATCTTTTTATGAGTTTGTGCAATTCCCCATAATTCCTTTATGGATGAGTTGATGTAAAATAGAGGAGGGATTATTACTGTTGTATTGCTAACATCAACCCTTATTTCATTACTATTATTGCAGTGATTATTCATCATCAGTATTATGATAATTTTAATAAGTTTAAAAAACACATTCTTTCTCTGTTCCTCAGCTTTCTTCTATAGTTATGAGCCTCTTGACATTTGCAATTGCTAGACAGTCAATTTAAAGTCTAACAGAGATAGAAAAATTCCTTAGTAAATTATATGAATGCAAGACTGTGTTTTCTGATTTATAGTCACTCTACAATGCAGTAAAATAAAGCCTTTGCTTTAATCCTCTGTGTGTGTGTGTGTGCGTATGCTCTGAAAAGAGAACAAGGATGGAATCCCTTGAAAGTATTCTCTTTCCTTTTGGTATGGGCTGAGAAGTATGAGCTAGCCTCTCAATTTATGAGCTATTGTCACAATGTTTCTTAATTTTAGGAGCATGCTGCTTGGTGAGATGCAATTGTTCTTCAAATGCTT
Organism: Streptopelia decaocto; assembly: GCF_964273445.1. Lineage (NCBI taxonomy): Eukaryota > Metazoa > Chordata > Aves > Columbiformes > Columbidae > Streptopelia > Streptopelia decaocto. The sequence continues at coordinate 11,904,535 of NC_138657.1, forward strand.
TTGAGAAACATTATCCTGTGAAGATGGAGGTGGCAACCTGTGAGTGTCAGCACTTCGTGTAAGGTAACTTTTAAGAGCAATGGCTGGGGTCCATCCCAGGGGATCTTCAGAGCCAGGCTTGGCACTTGGTTTTGTGTGAGAGGGCAGCCTTGGCTGGGGCCAGATGCCTGCAAAGATGAGGCATAAGCACAGCAGCATGCACTACATATGTGCTTTTATTCAATATTTTGTGACCACTTTTTGCAGGAGTGCAAGCAGAGATAAAAGCTGAGATAGTGGAACAGATCATGTGGGCCACATTAAACTGTCTGATCACAGAATCACAGAATGGTTGAGGTTGGAAGGGACCTCTGGAGATCACCTAGTCCAACCTACCTGCTGAAGTAGGGTCACCTAGAGCAGATTGCACAAAATTGTGTCCAGGCGGGTTTTGAATGTCTGCAGAAAAGGAGACTCCGCAACCACTCTGGGCAGCCTGTTCCAGTGCTCTGTCACCCTCAAAGTAAATAAGTTTTTCTTCATATTCATATGGAACCTCCTTTGCTTCAGTTTGTGCCTGTTGCCTGTCATTCTATCATTGGGCACCACTGAAAGGAGTCTGGTCCCATCCTCTTGACATCTGTACTTGAGATATTTATAAACATCGATAAGATGCCCTCTCAGCCTCTTCTTCTCCAGGATGAACAGACCCAGCTCTCTCAGTTTCTTCTTACAAGAAAGATGCTCTAGGATCCTAATTATCTTTGTAACTCATCACTGAACTCCATCCAGTAATTCCTTGTCCTTCTTAAACTGGGGAGCCCAGAACTTGACACAGTACTCCAGATGTGGCCTCACCAGGGCAGAGTGAAGAGGGAGGAGAACCTCCCTCGACCTGCTGGTTACACTCTCTTTAATGAACCTCAAGATACCATGTGGCCTTCTTGGCCACAAGGGCACATTTTTGTCTCATGGTCAACCTGTTTCAAACAGAATTCTCGAGTCCTTCTCTGCAATGCTGCTTTCCAGCAGGTCTTCCCCAACCTGGGGTTGTTCCTCCCCAGGTGCAGGACCCTACACTTGCCTTTGTTGAACTTCATCAGGTTCTTCTCTGTCCATCCCTCCAGCCTGTCCAGGTCTCACTGAATGGCAGCACAGCCTTCTGGTGTGTCAGCCCTTCCTCCCAGTTTGGTATCATCAGCAAACGTACTGAAGGTGCACTCAGTCTCTTCATTCAGGTCATTGATGAAAAGGCTGAACAGAACTGGACCTAATACTGACCCCTGGGGAACTCCACTAACTACAGGCCTTCAATCAGATTTTGCACTGTTGATCACAAACTCCTGAGCTCTGCCATCCAGCCAGTTCCTGATCCGTCTCACTGTGCATTCATCCAGTCCACATTTCCTGAGCTTGCCTATGAGGATGTTGCCAGAGACTGTGCCAAAAGCCTTGCTGAAGTCAAGACAGACAATGTTCAGTGCTTTTCCCTCATCTACCCAGACAGTCATACCACCATGGAAAGACATCAGGTTGGTCAAACATGATTTCCCTTTGATGAATCCATGCTGACTACTCCTGATAACCTTATTTTCCTCCGCATGCTTGGAGATGATGTTCAGAATGAGTTGTTCCGTCACCTTTCCAGGGATGGAGGTGAGGCTGACTAGCCTCTAGTTTACTGGGTCGTCCTTTTTGAAGACTGGAGTGACATTAACTTTCTTCCAGTCCTGAGGCACCTCTCCTGTTCTCCAAGACCTTTCAAGATGATGGAGAGTGGCTTAGCAGTAACATCTGCCAGCTCTCTCAGGACTTGCAGGTGCATCCCATCGGGACCCATGGATTTGTGGATGTCTAGTTTGTCTAAACAATCTCTAACCTGATCTTCCTCAACCAGGGGAAAGTCTTCCTTTGCCAGACTTTCTTTCCTATCTCTAGGGTCTGGGATTCCCAAGGGCTGGTCTTAGAAGTCAGGACAGAAGGGAAGAAGGCACTCAGTTACTCTGTCTTCTCTGTATCATCCATCACCATCCTCCTCATTCAGCAAAGGATCTACATGTTCTCTAACCTTCCTTTTGCTGCCGATGTACTTGAAGAAGTTCTTTTACTGTCCTTGACATTCCTGACCAGATTTACATCCATGTAGAGCTTGGCCTTCCTCACTGCATCCCTGCATACCCTAAGAGCCTCCTTGTATTCCTCCCAGGTGGTCTGTCCCTTTTTCCACATTACAGAAATATCCTTCTTCCACCTGAGTTTTGTCAGGAGCTCCTTACTCATGCATGCTGACCTCTTACTCCTTTTACTTGAGTTCTCCCTCATAAGGATCTTAAGGTCTCATAAGGTCTTGGGCTTGGAGGAAGTGATGTTTGAATATTATCCAGCTCTCTTGGAGCTCCTACCTTCTAGCACCCTATCCCATGGGATTCTTCCAAGCAGGATGTTGAAGAGACCAAAGTTCATCCTGCTGAAGTCCAAGGTGTTAGTCCTACTTACTGTCGTGCTTCCTCCACACGGGATCCTGAACTGATGCCAGAGGTACCACTGAGAAACATCGTGCACCAATGTCCCAGGCAGAAAGTTAAAAGTTTTCCTCTCTTTCACAGAGAAAATACTATTAAGACTTCACTCTTCCAAGCATAGCCAAAAATATTCTAGGAAAATGGGTTTTAAGACTTGGTATGGAAGAACAATACAAAAACTGCAGCTGACACAGGCTCTTCCTTGCTATAGGAGTATATTTTAGACATTGTTCAGATGTTGTTTTGACTCAGGATTGTGGACCTTTCCTTTGTCTCTTAGGTGTCTAACTGCAGCTGAATGCAAAGCTAGCAGAGGATAGAATGGTCACACAATTTACACGTGCAGGTGTTATTGCTGATTTTCAAAAATATGTGTGAAGGTTCACTTATTTTTACATCTGCACAGAAAATGAAATCAACAATTAATTTAAAATTCAAAGCTTAAGAGTTACTGCAGGGCTGGAGGTCTTTGTATGGTGTGGAAGTGTCATCTTCAGAAGTTCATGTGAAAGGTGCTGGGAAATTGGTCAGATTTTGGGGTGCTGTTTTTATTGAGGAGAACATACATACACCAGCAGGATCTGAAGACCACGTGTGTTAGTGAAAACAGTGCTCTCCTTGCTCTGCCCTTGTGTGTTTTATAAAATGCAAATATTTGCTGCAGTAAAGTGACATATTCATAAATAATCCAGGAAATGCTAAAACCATAGAAATAGCAGGGCTGGTCAGAGCCAGCAAGTCCTTTCCCAAGCTACTGAAGGCAACTGCATTTTAATCCTTTACATAATATGATCAGCCATTTTATGAATAGTTTGCTTCTACCCTCTACTCCCCGCACTATCCTTCTGAGAAAGCAGTCTCAGACCTGCACTTCTTTATAGGTTAAAAATCTTGTTACAAGTTTAAATTTATTAATCACAGCATATACTGCCATGGCATTTGTGTGTTCAGTAATGTCCTTCAGCTCAGGTAGATGTTTTCCTCACTGGGCTGTGTTGGGAACATATATGATTGTTAGGAACCATTGTATTATATCTCAGGCTTTGTTTTGTTGGACTAAACACAGCCTCCTTCTCACAGACAGATTTTCTGTGCCCTACATCCCTGTGAAGTCTGTTTCTTCTTCAATTCTGAGTGTTTCGTTATTGAAAGGAGAACAGCCAGTAAACTGTTGTATTTAATTTTTTTATTCTCTGCTCTATTGGTCACCAGCTCCCCTGATCACTGACTGCATGGCCTTTTAAGGCTCTTGCTTATGTCAGCTCTGCCCCACGTTTAGGCCCAGCAGATAATTGCTCATCTGCTGTGATAAAAACAGAAAATATGCCTCACACCTTTGGTAGCCAAGCCACTGTCCTACTTAAATCATGAAAACTGTAGCAAAAAATAGGAACCATTTCCAGAAAATAAGTCCTGCTAGACAGCAACAGAAGAGGCCATCTATCATCTCCAGAAACATCAGAATAAAACGTATGCCTCTGCTCTAGAGAAAGACTGCATTTTTTCCTTACTGCCCCTTCCCAAGCTCACTCCATACAGGACCCACATTCATACCCAGGAAGTTAAGATGCAGGATTTGCTAGGCTGTAATGCTGGCTGCTGAATGTGCTAATTGAACTTCCCATCAAGTAAAAATGCTTCATTTATAATCTCACTACGATGTAAGCAGACAGCAACACTGTACACCCAGGCTTAAGGATTTTCCTTTCTGGTCAATACTTTGCATCAAAGGCAGCCTGGAGTAAAGTCTGCCATGGTTGTGGCATCAAAAATCAAAAGCAAAGTGCCTGTCAGGACTTAAGGGTCATTCAACTCTGGCAACAATGAAGAACTAGTTCAAGCCAAAAGAAAAGGCAACCAATGCAGAAGGAACATCCTGTGTTTATAGGCTACAACAGTAAAAATTATCGATGCAATACACGGCTATTTAGGAGTCAGTATACAGTATAAAATGAGACTAAGGATTATGATAATTATTTCTAACAGGAACCATATTTTCATGTGGTTATATTCCATCTTTTTTCCATTTCTGGTCTTGCAGACTGTCTTCCTGGGACCAGGTGAACAAGGTCACAGCAGTGGCCTACAGAGACAATATCAACTAAAATCTACCTCACATATTTTCTTAGATTTTAATTCATCTTGCAATTTGGAAAACTAGGCACATTTGACTGCAGAGCAAATGGTTTTCTTCAACATATCAAGGCACTGTGAAGGTTAGCAAGCAAGTCTGGACATCACAACAGGAGATACATGCACTTTTTTCTTAGTAGTTTTCATAACTCACTCACTAACCAACAAGCGTGTGATTTGCATGACCACAGCAACACTTAAACTACAGCTACAAGCTTTGGTAAGCTGTTGCTGAGAAACAGAGATGTGTCTGTGCTAGTTTGGTCTTTTAAGAATGGTGAAATACGTTTGTGATTTTGAAGTCAGGTTTTCAAATATCACCAGTTGAGGGTATGTTCAAAAAAACCCAAAGCCTAAAGTTTGTTCAGAAAACCAAGAAGGAAATGCTGTCATTAAAAACTGCATGCATGTACTAAACGTCTACACAAACATATGGCTACCAAGATGTGTAGGCATGAGCTTTGTCTACATAACTGATTACTATATGAGTAACAATAAAGAAATAGACACAAGTTTTTATAAATAGGAGAGATTCTAAGCAGTTGACAAATTGACCTTTCATACTATAGCAGTAAATCCAAGCAATTCAAAGATGCTTGAAATGAAAGTGCCACCAAGGCAGTCCCTTGGTACAAAAGGCTGGGGACTGGAACAGATACTTAAGAACAGCTTCAGACAGGACAATCTGACTGTTGTCACAGAATCACAGAATATTAGGGATTGGAAGGGACCTCAAAAGATCATCCAGTCCAATCCTCCTGCCAGAGCAGGAACACCCAGATGAGGTTACACAGGAAGGCATCCAGGCAGGTCTTGAATGCTTCCAGAGTAGGAGACTCCACAACCCCCCTGGGCAGCCTGTTCCAATGTTCTGTCACCCTCACTGAGAAGAAGTTTCTTCTCAAATTTAAGTGGAACCTCTTGTGTTCCAGTTTGAACCCATTACCCCTTGTCCTATCATTGGTTGTCACCGAGAAGAGCCTGGCTCCATCCTCCTGACACTCACCCTTTATATATCTGTAAACATTAATGAGGTCACCCCTCAGTCTCCTCTTCTCCAAGCTAAAGAGCCCCAGCTCCCTCAGCCTTTCCTGATAAGGGAGATGCTCCACTCCCTTCATCATCTTTGTTGCCCTATGCTGAACTCTCTCCAGCAGTCTTTCTTGAATGGAGGGGCCCAGAACTGGACATAATATTCCAGATGTCCTACCAGGAGAGGTCACTGTGGAGAAGAGGGTCAGTTTTAGCCTCCACAGAGCTGCACCTTTATATCTTGGTCCCTCCTTGGCAGCCGGGTCAGTAGGGCTGGTCTTGGTAAAATTACATTCTTTTGGGTTTTTTGTTTGGTTGCAATTTTTTTTGCTTGTTTTGTTGATTGTTTTTTTATGTTTACTCATCTTAGCAGTGCTGCTCTATAATACATTTTGTCTTTTCTCCCTTCTGCCTTGGTCTTTAATCTTTATCGAAAATATATGTGTGAGATCATTTCAGAGAGATAGCAATCTAACTTTAGGGAACAGAGAGAGGCAGAGAGAGAGATACACTCACAGTCAGGTTGAAATGCAAGGGGTTTGCTGATAATCAGGGTGACATCGAAGCCCTGGATCTAGTCTCAAAGTATTTTAATGTAGTTTGTCTGTTGTTGCAAGATAAAAGAAGACATTTGCTTTATGTCTGCAGTAGTGAGTTCATGCTAGAATTATTTGCTGTACTGTATTTGTACTGTATTTTTCATGAATGTTTCTTTTTTTTTTTTTTAATGTCTCATGCATAATTACCAGATGCAGTAAACAAAGCTACTCAAAACAGTAGTGCTGTCTTGTGTTAAATTTATTTTAGAGTCACAGTCCATCAGAAGATGTATTTTTCCTGACCTTCAGCACACTCACATCTTCATCACTTGTTATTTCAAGGAATGAAGGTCTGTGCATGCTACACAACTGTATGAGGTGGAGCAGCAGAAATAACCAAGCTACCACAAAGTCAGGCAATTCCCACATTGCCTTCAGTGTCAGTTGAGAGTATTGCTTCAGGAAGAATCACTTCAGATGTGAGAAGAGGCTGTAAATTTACTCTTCTTTTTTCTTCTGACATGCACTCCTATTTGCTTACACTCCTGTGCTTCTCGCATAATAAGGTCACCTATTGCCATGTTTCATTTATGGAGAGGCAAGAACATCTTTCAAGATAAGCCATTCTTCCTGCTTACATTATATTGCATTTGTCTATAAAACACTGATGAGATTTAGAGACTTATCTTGTTCTTTCTTTACCATGTTTCTTCACTGATACAAAGTGCACAAGAATCTTCAGATTAAGAAGAATTCTCTGAAATAATATTTATTTTCATGACCACATAGAAGAACTTGGGTTTATATAAATCTACTCTGGGTGTCCTTTGTCAGGACTGAACTGACTGGAATAAAGTGGAAGTCTCTCCACACACAGTTATATGTTTTCCTCTGGACAAGGAAATGACTTCTTTGTTTTCATTAATTGTCCTCAAAACTTTGCTGGATTCTGAAGCTGTGCATTTCATGGAAACATATAAAGACCTACTCAGTGACCCATACTTCTTGTAAAAAAATTAGGAGAGGAGAAGATCATATGAAATATTATTTTTTTTTTGTTGGGAAAGAAAGTAAAGAAAATAAGTTACAAAGTTCTTCTCCAGTAGTAGACAGTAATGTCTTTATTAAGTTTTTCAATTCTTGTTTCTGACATATTGTCATTTGTTCTCAGTTTTGGGAGTTTCTCCTGTATTGGAGTCCTGGAAAAAATTGGAAGAATTTTTCCCATCACACAAGAAGAAAGGTTGTAAAATATTCATGGATGCTAGTAGACAATTCTGGAAATGTTAAGTTGGGACAAACCTTTATCAAACTAGAACCTTCAGCCTTCCCCTATTCTGACACCATTCTAATGTTTGTGAAAACTGAGACTGTGTAGGTATTCCTGTTCTAACTGACCTATTTTTAGATAGGAAAATTAACAAAGGAGCACAAGTGACCTTCATGCACCGGTGACACAGATAATGAAAGCCACAGCAAGGACTGTCAGCCTTTCTAACTTGCGTGCTGGTGCATGTTGGTAGTTGATGGGTTTACATCCAGTTTTCAAAACTAAAAGCTGACTGCAGATATTGAAAGATACTAGACCGTAGGCATTTATCTTTCTTCCTATCTGAGATCATAGGTGCTTAGGTTCCCTGACTTTCTAAACAAACAGTAGGTGCCTGAGTGTTTTTAAGGATTTAGGTATTACAGTGCTTTTGAAATCCGTACTTTACATCTCTTTGGGTAGTTCAACAAAGCTAATATACATATAAATGCAGCCAGGGTTGGATGAGGAATGCAGGGAGTTGCTATCATACCCAGCATTGAAAAAAATAGGTAAATTCTTGTGAGGAAGAACTGTGATATTTTTTACATTTGATTTCATTCAAATCTGTGATGAAGACTAATTATTTTTGAGTTCTTTGGCAAATGGAACAGAATTGTATTTTGAGTCCACAGATGTGACAAAATTTACCGAAAAAAAAGATACCAGAGCTGGAATTTTCTGGCTGAAAGACTCCTGCAGTGCAGTGACGTCCTTATGTATGAGCAGCTGTGTGCAATTCACATCAAAAGTTGGTGATGAAAGATGATAACTTGGGCTGGGAGCCCTAGATTCAAGGCTGGATTACTCCACAGTTTTGCTGTGTGGCTTCAGGCACCCCAGGTTACTCTCTGTGTGTAAGTTTCCCACCTCTTATAGAGGTATAATAGCATTTCTCTTTCTCAAAAGATTTGTATTGCAAGTGCATTAGAGGTTGTAGGGTCTTTAAACACCAGAGTATGGAGACAATGGACATGCTTTAGAGTCTTACTGAGGAGGAAGTAGTGAAGAAAGTGTTTTGAGAACAGAACCAATGCATAATCACTTCATACTGTCTCTTTTTTTGTGCCTAAAATTAAATAGAAAACTGGTGTTTCAGTATTTTGGGCACTCCAAGGTGGTCATGTAAAAATGTTCTTTTATGTGGCTATTTTTCTCTTCCGCTTTTAACAGATTATACTTAATTGCCCCCAGTCTGGTGCAAAAAGACCCACAGAAAGTCAGAGATTTCAAAGTTGTCAAAGTAACTTCAGGTAGCTTTTATGTATGTAATACATGTCTGTGTAACATAAGTATGAAACATATATGTAACATAAAATTGATGTTTCTCACTACCTCAAATACTGCCAGTGAATCAGACCTTACATCTGTTAGTTGTCCAAGAGCAAGGATTGCTCATTGTCTCCTTACCAGAAAGCTGTAAGAGGAGAGAGGGAAGGAAAAGAAGTAGTGTAGGAAAGAAAAGGGGAGTGAAGCTAAACAGGAGCATAGCAATTGATTCTCAAATTTGTCAAAAGGATGACTTGTTGTCAAATGGAAAATAGACTGATGTCTATTTTCTAAAACTTGGCAGCTGTTCAGAGCTGCTTAGAGATTTAGCTATTAGAGACAGCCTTTGTTGAGGCAGACAAGTGGGCAGAGTACAGGTGATGTGCTTGAAGGTACATGATTAATGAATGTGTCACAGGACACTGAAATCTCTAATATACATAACCCTAAGTCTGCATGAACGTATACATATATATTTATACTCACAGGCACATTCATGATTTTTTTTCAGAGCCTACACAAGCCAGACATCCAAATTTCACTTGCATTTAAACATACAACCCACATAAACAAAACCATGTAATTTATTTTGTTTTTCTATTGAAAATATTTCAATGTGAGTATTGGTTTTTTTCACATCATCAGCTTTGTGATTGTTATCTACATGGGTCACTTCTGCTTGAATTCTCTTCTTGTCATGCAAATTATCATCATGGTTCAAAACTGTGAAGTTTCTCTGATTATAAAATAAAGTAATAAAGACAAAAAACATTAGAAGTCTACCTGGAGTGAATTTATAATTCATTTGAATAGTAAAACTGGACATTTAACCCTGAACAATATTCATTTTCTTCAGTGTGAAAACCTTGTTGTTGTTAGAAAAGTTATGAATTTAAATAACCTTCAGCAGTCTAAGAAATTAATAATTTGATAGGTATATCAGGCAAAAAAGTTGAAATGACATAATCATACACCTTCTAGAAAAATTCATTGCAGGCTTTCTGCCAAAATTGTGATGGAAATGGAAGGCTGTTGTTAAGTAAATAAATCCAGAAGGACTCAAACGATAAATGTTCCTTGATTTGCCAAATACCACCGTTGAGGTGGATTCAGAAGTAGAGTCCCTGCTGTCTCTTCATCTCCTCCCTCTGTGGCTTGCTCTGGAAATTAAAGAAGTCTCAAAAAAGGGCCTTTTCACATCTTATCAGAATGAAAATTTAATCTGATTCAGATGAAATTGGTGGAGTTGTTAGCACTTCTCAAGCCAGACTTTATTGTTTTGTAATGCTTAATGCTTCAATATTAATGCAAATACAGACAGCCTCACTAACTCGCTTTGATTGACAGCCTGTGGGAGAGAAGGGGACAAATCCCTTCTCCACACCTGGGAACATGGGGAATTCTTGCCCCTCTGGTCCCTGGTGTGATGAGCTCAGACCCACATGATCAACGGAGTTTTGTACCCCAGGCTCTCCGAAGGGCTTGCAGAGGTCGTGGGGTGCAGCAGGAGTAAGACTAAAATATCTCTGTCACTTGCTGAGGCTCTCTGCCATGCAGCATAGTCAGGAATTGTTGTGAACATGGACGACAGAGTAGCCAATATGAAGGATATGTGGAAAAAATCGCTGCAGCCAGATCTCTCCTTGAAATTTGCTTTTCTCTATATACCATGGAGAGGCTTGTGCATAAGTGAGTGTGGTGGAGACAAGGTTTTTGATACAGAGCTATAGGAGCATCACAGAAACCTGCTTTTCAGACATCAACGGGAGGGAGAGAGGGAGAATTTCAGTTTAAGGAGTCTGACGTGCCACAGGGCATGTTGGCAGTGTGGTCTGTGGGGCAATGGTGGGGGATGCTCACTCCCAGTTTAACGGGTGTTAAGATTTCCATAGGCTTCGCAGGACAGCAATAAACTGTTGATTCCTGTCAAATCCACCTCTATATTGCTCTGACTGGAGCCCTCATCCTCTTGAGATTTGTAAGGCAGAAATGATTCTAGGCAAAGGAATAATGTCTTGCTTTTAGTCCATTTCTTTCCAGCTGAAACTACAAAGTAAAAAGCATACCATGTTTGTTTGTTTTCAGAGACATTTGCAGTTTTCAGTGAAAACACCCAAACAAGAAGATAGTTGGTTGTCAAACACATTTCCATCAGACTTGAGAGGTTGCTATGCATACATCTTGCACTGCACATATTTTTCCCATTTTCAAACCAAAGAGAAGAACATTAGGCAATGTTATATTAAAAAATTTATTTTATACATAACTCAGTTTCAGCGGAAGTTGTTAACCAGCTCTAGTTAGACTAGGCTGATCAGTTTTTGCTTGGACTACCTTGAAATACTGTTTAGGTACTGGAAAATTCTGGTAATTTGTAGGTAGTGGGTCAAAGCTTTCAGTGGGTATTGACAGGTATGAAGGAAGAGACATAGCATGGGGAAAGCTAGTGAGATTAAAATAAGAAAACAAAATAGAATAAAACAAACAAACAAACACAAACACACACACCTCACCAAAACAACAACAACAAAACTCAAAAAGACCCAAAAAGAAACCCCAAACAAAACCAAACCAAACCAAACAAACAAAAACCAAACAAAACAAACAAAACAACAAAAAAAAAAAGGAAGGAATAACAAAAGTTATTTTATCACCAGATGTGTAATTTCCATACAATTTCCCTTTACAGATGCCATCTCTCACCCTGCAGTTCTTCTACTTGTCCCTGTGTATCCCAGTTCAGCTGGAATTTCCCATAAGATTTGTCCAATATTGTGCAGTGAGGAAGCCTGTAGAACCCTGCTTTCCTGCTGTTGAACACTATTACTTGTTTCTATCAGAGTCCAACTTTCTTTCCTCTAGTAGGTACAGAAGATTTTTGACCTGGGTTTGTGACTGAAACAGCTGCTTACAGCAGCAGCAGCCGTATGCAATGGCATTTTCTGTCATGAAAAACCTGTGATTGCTCCTCAGTCTGTCCTGATGCACAGCATAAGCTGTTGCCCAATTTTTGCTTTGTCCGCACTGAGAGGTGGTACGTTGATTTCTTCCTTAACTCTTTCTGCTACAGGCCCACCTCCTCACAAGCTCAGTATATGAGTGGTTTCAAGTCAACCTGACTTGTTGCTGCTAATGTGAATAACATTCGTGGTAAGTTTACTGTTAAGACACAGCAATTAATTGTGCATTGGGCATGAACGATGTGTGCTTTAGAAAAAGGCTGAACAACAGAAGTGGCTGGTTATGGCAAAATCTTTCCTCTAAAGGTCTTTTTTCTCCTCCTCCTTGCTCCGGGGCCAGCAGTGTGGCACATCAAGCTGCCAAGGGGAAAGGGAGCTGGGCTGCTGGGTGTCCTACCACTCCCTACCCCAGCCCTACTCCCAAAGGAAAACAGCACCCAAGTCAGACAGATGTAAATCCCTGCTCTTGCCCCAGCAGTCCTTGTGTCCTCTTACAATTATCTCCATTGCTGTTTCTAAAATTTCTTTTTAAATGTGTTAATCCAACTGATATTGCTTCTTGCACAAGACAACATAACACCTCTACATAAACATAAAGCTTCACTTAAGGTTTCACAAAATCTGTTTTAAGACAGAGAGGGAAGGTTTGTTCTCATGCTAATGTGTGCCTTTCCCATGTGGTAACAGTTTCACCCAAAGGCTTTTTGTGGCAACTTGAAGGTGCCCACTGACCTTTGTGGTCTTTGAACTGGAGCTGCTGGGCAGAAGAACAACAGAGAAGGTGCTGATCCTACACCCAGTCCTCTCTCTCCTGCACTGTGATTACAAGGGAATTAAATTTAAGCCTTCTGAAAAGTACTGCAAGACTATCTTCTTTTTTAATTATAAGTGTTACAGACTCAATACTTTGGTTGTAGACAATCTCTATTTCCTGGTTCTTATAACTTCCAACAGATGTATTGAATGTGCACTGGGAGTCACTTTAGCTCACAAAACAAACTTGTAAGTGGAACATTTAATGTAAGTAGATAAAAAAAACTGGGTTTCTAGATACACAGAAAGACTTATGGATAAATACACAGATTTCATCCAGCCACGACGTCAGCAATAGGAATTGGGTCTAGTGTTGGACTGCAGAATTTCCTTCTCCCTTAGACATGTTTCACATGACTTTGATAGTCAGTGTTATCCTGGAGATCTAACTATTTGGCTGAAAGCTTATTGTGAACCTTGAAAAGATTTTTAAAAAATGGCTCTGACATACAGAAGGGAATTCCAGGGGAAATGTTCAGCAGAGCTTGCACTCATCTATGTAAGGCAAGATTTACTTAGAGCCCGTAAAGCAGTCTTTCAGCAAACAGCGTTTGTGGTCCCAGTGTGACATCTGTATATGTGCATTTGGACATATAGGTCAGCTCACACAGGGTATTTCTCACATTGTATGTGAAGACTGGATTGCCAGCCTGAGAAAGTTTAAAGTACTTCACTTAGCTAATAATAGTAACAAAAATAGAGAACTGACTTTGACACAGGTTGGCAACCAAAGCACGTTCCCAGGAGCCTCAGGCTTGTATGGCCCAGCTTTGAAGTTGAGATTCCTTCCTGCTACTGTTACCTGTTTCAGGTAGATTAGTAAAATTTCTTTGTAGCTTCCAGTTGTGATTTCCAGACTCACACTCCCAGTTTACGTCTTCTTCATGTGGGTGAGCAGACCCATAAAAAAATATGGTCTGCAAACCAGCTAGAAAGAAAAAAAAAGAAAATCTTCTGTTTTAATTTTGTGATTTGAACCCGATCACAGGTAAGAGTTGCAGAAATATGTCAGAAATGGAAAACAGGTTTAAATGAAAGGAATCAGTCCAACTTCTTTCACTCCTCCTTGTGGCTGAAAACTGATCTGTGATTAAAACCTTGTTGCAAGAATTGAAATGGTGTGATGTTTTCAGTCCTAACCTACGCATGGATCAAGCTTATATTAAACATAAGACAAAACCAATGCACATTCTGCACAATGTAACAGCCAATGTTTGAAATAAAGTTAGACAGTGCACAACAGGAGTGGGCTGACACTTTACACATGGATCCTTGAAGTTAAAGAAATGAAACACAAGCAAACAAGTAGTTATTAGAAACTGTTTGACACAGTAATGAAACTACTGGAAAAACATATTATTTGACAAGTCCCTTTTTAATACTTTTTAAGAAAGGTGACCAGTCAAAGGACATTTTTCCATTATTTGAACCCAACACTTGAAGTGGGTTAGGTGCTACAGGTTTTTGGAAGAAACAGCAGCAGACGCATTATGGCAGATCCTACTTAAGTACAGTGATATGTATAAATCTTTCATCTTTCAAATAAAGTGGGATCAAAGTATTCACTGTTTTGGATATGAATCCATGCTAAAATCAACTGATTATGGCTCTGACCATGGAAAAGAACCTGGTACAAATGACTTTGAACTGATGTCACTCCAGGTAGCCTGTGCACTTTTGAATTAATTAGCATCTCTTTGAACTTAATTTCTTTCCTGTTGCATGGTCTGGAACATATTTCAGTCACTAATAATCTATTTAAAACTCATTTTAGTCCTAGAATGTAACAAGCAGAGGGAGAGACATGAAAATAAAAGTGTTGGTGTGTGTAGTTGCTCTCCTTACTGCTCTTAATATAGATAGATAGATAGATAGATAGATAGATAGATAGATAGATAGATAGATAGATAGATAATCACATCTAGCACATTGATTCCCAATTATTCTTAATTGGAAATGCTTCTTCCTAAATCAGGCATTCACAGTAACATTCTTTAATTAGTAAGAGTAATGAAAGCACAAAGAAATTCTGCAATGGGTCATTCTAGTCATCCATGCTTATGTAATCATTTAAAAAAAAAAAGTTTTAGAGAGGGAGAATGAATTGCTTGCTTGTCTTTAAAGGGCAATTCCCATGAAAGATTCAGCACAAAGTTATCCAGCAAAGAGCTCTGGATAGAACATTTGAAGGTAAGGTCTTACCAGGCTTCTGGACCATGTGAAAATCTGGATCATCTCCAGTCAATGAACTGAAATGCTACCCTTCACAGATTTGCTTTTCTAAATCCAGGTAGTGGTATACTACAAATGAGTAATACAGGGCAGATGTATTGACTCCTCAGCACAAGTTTTCCCCCATTTTACAGACATCCCTGTTTCTCTAAGGGAACATTAGCCCTGAATTTCTACCCCCTCACTTTGTTTTCCAGGTGGCTTAGAAATGCCAGGTCCAAATGTGGCTCATGCTGAGTAATACCAGAGACACTTTCCTAAGCTGGTCACTTCTTGTAGCATACAGGTAGCAAGCAATGCTTTTGGAGCACTCATCCTTTCTGAGTGGTGTAGTCTTTGTGAGCACTGCTACCTTTATCTTTCAGACTGTCCTCGGTGCGGTCAGGCAGAGCCCAGGCACTTTTGTGCCCATGAGAAGTCAGTAGCTGCCTTCTCATTGAGTAGTCCCAATGGGTCTTGTTTGCACCTTGTTTGGATTGAGCTTATATAGGAATGGGCTTGTTGGTATACCTGCCACATATACAAGGGTCTGAAGGTTTATACATCTCTCTCTGTGCCACCTCTGAGGCTCTGTGATTATGATTACTGCATCCTACAACCTAAGTATAAGCATACTTGTTCAGCCATAGATACAAAAAACCACAACAAACCCCCCCCAAAACCCACAAAAAAACTCAACAAAGAAAAGTTTAAAAAGGTGCACATAGTGAGATCTAATCAGTAAAAGAAATACACAAATGTTACTCACAAAAAGTTACAGGTTGTTATAAACTTGAAGGTAATAATACTTGAAATGATTTTGGTTTGAAAAATACCTATGAATTACCAATGCTAACTTACATTTGAGTCTAACAGTGATTTGATACTGTAAGAATGTACAGACTTTAAGAAAGTGGAAGAGCTGACCTAGAAACTTCACAGGGTTTCCTTTCAAACATTTACAGAAACAAGACTGTCTTTTTCAATTAACAGGTAGATTTTGTTAGAAGTGAGAAGGAATTTATTTATTTATTTATTTACTTATTTTATTGTTTTTTTACTTTACCATAAAATGCACATAGGGCATTGGACTGAATTTGCAGTTCAGCTCAGCACTGGCATTTCATACTATTGAATGCTACCTGTATATGGACTTTTCTTTTGGAGTTTGTCTCTAGCACTTCCTACTTAACAACTTCTGTTTCTAATTTCACTGCTCCTCGTAATTTCTTCAAAATATGATTCAATTAGTATACAATAACAAGACTTAATCTGCTGGAGTGAGTTGAAGTATATGACTTTGAGAAGCATGTGGTTCAGCATACTCTGGGACTGGAAATGTATTCACCGTACAGGCATGTAAAACAAGACTCACACCTGAGCAGGTGAGTGTATTCAATGTATCTGCTGAAGAAGGATATTGTGCTTGAAAGAGGATGCTTTCAGTGACTCTGAATAAATCAGTTCACAAGTTTGGGAAAAGAGCAAAAGAAGATGAGTTTTCTCTAGCAAAATATTTACTCCTTGAACCTTACACTTCTGAGATCTTGCCTCATATAAAAGATTGACTGAGCATTGCCCTAAGTTTTTCTACAGAAAATTAATCAGTGAAAAGGTAATATATTCCGTTTCATCATGCACGGTTGTCTGTGGTTCCTTAAAGATATGCAAAGATTTGCCCAGGACAAAATATACTTCAGCTCTGTCAAAAAAGTCAGGGGAGAGTAATTAAGCAGTCAGGGAAAGAAAGGAAAAAAAATAAAGTCATGCAATATTTCAGTAGAGCTTCGTAAACAAGCTCTTAAATATATGATTCATATGTACCTCATTCATCTATGACTGTTCACACACACTATGCTGACACATTTATGTAACAATAAATAAATTAGTAGCGCATTTGGTATTTGTAAGTTTCCTTCCTCATGCTCTCTCTACCATACCCACTCAAAAGAGAATTTCCCAGATTCCCTTCCCAGATGCTTAGCGTATTGCATTTTATTGCCTGTCAGGAGGTTTCATAAATCAGAAGAAAAAAACCCAGTTATTTAGACAGAGTTTAAACTAACTAAATTATTTAATAAACAGATGTCAAGTGGAAATGCATAATTTATTTTAAATGTGTGTAATGGATCTTTAAGGCTACAGTGCTCTTAAGTCAAAAAGCTTTCCTTCCCTCTATCTTTTAAGTTACCTAGCTACTGCCATCCCACTAGAAACAGAGTGGAAATAACACATGCTCCTCTTTGAAGATCCATAATGCAAATTGGAGCCTCCTCACGTCCTACTGACTTGTCTTTCAGTTAAACTGGTGTACTAGAAAGTAAACTAGATGAACTTGAGCTAGCTGTTGAAGATGTACAACCTCTTATTACCAACATGAAGTACTGAAAGTTCCAGTGGATCAAATGTGTGAGTGTATGTGTGTGTGGGGGCTTGAGGGAGATGCTGGCAGGTAAAACAATTAATGCTTTTAAGATTTTCATGGCCAATTATAACACGGTCATGAAGGAAGTAAAAGAGAAGTAGTAGGCAAGTTTTTGAAACCTCTATATGGCCACCCTCTAGAGCTAGGAAGAAATCAAAATAGCAACAAGTCACATACAGCCAAAACCATGGTGTGGTCAACACTGCACAGACTCAATGGGATACATCACAGGATTTGAATAGTGGCCTAACTCTTGAATTTGCATGCTTTTAAACCATGGGACATGACCTTTGCATTACATGTCAGTGAAGTACATGCTCTATGCAGTTCAGAAAATGTGAAACAGAGATGTGTTGAATGTCTCTAGGTGGTGGAGATTGAAACCATGGGTGGCAATGTTGTAATATGGGCTACAGTAAGAGAGAGAGGATGGTTCATTGAGTAACCAACAAAGTGAGTAAATAATGCACCACACAGAGAAATCTGAAATGTTCAATGACTTTCTTGCTTCTGTTTTAACAAACAGATTAATTATAATCAAATTTTTAAAATATTAATTGATGTTAATATTGCAGAGTAGGAACATGAGCCAAAAAGAGGGAAAAATAATTAAAAAATATTAAGCTAAATTAGGTTGCTTGAACTATTAGAGCTTGACAAAGTTGACCTTAGAACACTAAGAGAAGCAGCTGAAGTAATTCTTTAACTGTTAATGATTATTTTCAAGAACTCATGGAAAAAAAGTAAAAGTCAAACATAATGAGTAAGTAGAGCAGGGAAACAGAGATTAGAGGGTACAGACCAGCCCAAATTCATAACACGAACAACCATTGGAATAGATGTTTGACTTGTAATTGCATAGAGCATAGTAACTTGGCAATTACTGTCAATCTGAGAAGAAATACCAATGAAGTAAAGTGTATACTATCATGAGCTACTATTCAATGCTTTGATAAATCGGACGCAGACATGAAAATCAGAAAAAAAATGGATAGATGGAAGACATATAAAGAAAAAGTTTGCATTATCTTAAGTGGATGCCAAACTGAAATTTAGCTAGTAATTAGTTACTGTTCAAGAAAGGCAAATCTTGATGTAGTGTGATGTAGTTGAACCCAAGATAAGAGACTTGTTTGAACCTTCTTTCTTTAGTAAGCTTCTCCAAAATGTCATTAACCTTTTACACTCCAAAGAGTCACAGTTTCTTACTATAACCAGAATATTTAGCTTTTTGGACCAAGGAACTACTAAAAGAGATTAGATTAGATTAGATTAGATTAGATTAGATTAGATTAGATTAGATTAGATTAGACTAGACTAGACTAGACTAGACTAGATTAGACTAGAAGGCTCAGAAAAATAACTTCCTGCACTCCCACCATCGATTAGACTCTTGCTGTGTTGGTTCTAGATAAAGCAGGAGACCTCTGAGAGGCAACAAGTCTGTTCCAATCTACTGTTCCATGGGAGTTTGTCTTTACATACCCTCTGAAGGGTGGTGGTCCTTCCTTGCTCCTCTCAACAGCCTTGGGAGCTGTTGTTTGCAACTCCCTCCATGCTCTCCCCACTCTGCAGTCTCAGGGAGGTCTTCCCAGATTCAGCTGCTCTCCAAGGGCAGTAACAATCTCCTCCTTTTTTCCACAGAGTCCCCACATGACCAAGACATTTGCAAGGTGTGTAAGGCATTGATTAACAAAAATGAAAAAAGTTACTGTCCAGCACCTTATCAAAAGTATCACAGGTAACACAAGAGATAATT
Organism: Streptopelia decaocto; assembly: GCF_964273445.1. Taxonomy (NCBI): domain Eukaryota; kingdom Metazoa; phylum Chordata; class Aves; order Columbiformes; family Columbidae; genus Streptopelia; species Streptopelia decaocto. The sequence continues at coordinate 11,923,486 of NC_138657.1, forward strand.
TTTCTGCTTTACTCAGCCCTGGCAATGCATCAGCTGGAGTATGCACTCCACCTTTGACACTGAGCTTTAAGGCAGTTCTAGGCAAACTAAAGAAGGTTAAGAAAAGCACCATAAATAGTGAAAAGGTTTAGAAAATGTGATCTATAAGTAAGTGGTGAAAAGATTTCTTTATACAGAAGAAGATAATTGAAAAGGAGATATTGTAAGAGTTGCCAGACATTTCAGAAGTTTATGAGTTCCTATCTATGCTTATAAAGGAAAGGTTAAGATATAAAATCATTATAAAAATATTTAGTTGGCAGAAAAAAAAATAAGGCTTCATATTGAGAGGGAAACTACCACACAATTTACCTATGAGTGTTTCAGGGTCTATAACTGACACTATTGTTAGTGCAGAAACTGGATGAATACCTGTCTTGCGTGATCTAGGTATATTTAATCTTTTCCTAAAGCAGTGCACAGATTACATTTTTTTTTTTTTTTTTTTTTTTTTTTTTTTTTTTTTTCAGCTGCATACGTTCAAGGTGGCAGGCAAAAGATAACAGGTGGGGTAAATTTGGGAACTAGGATTCCTTCCTCCAAGTCAGAAGATGAAAGACTGTCAAAATGCTCCACTTCTAGCAAGACTCCAGCATGAAAGATCTTTCCTACCCACCACAAAGACCACAGACAAATCATATGGTTTCTGTGTTAGTTTAACTGAAACTGAGGTTTTTGTGGTTTTTTTATTTTGTTTTGTTTTGTTTTTCCATGGAGTTAGAATCTTTTCCCCTTCGTAGCTAGCATGGTCTCTTTTATTAAGATTTACTATGAGAATAATATGCTTCTTCCATGAGACAGTTAATACTTTCTTCCAGTAGCTTTCTAGTGTTTGGGATTTGGTGTTAAAAGAATGTAAGAACTCACTGATATCTTGGCTGTTGTCAGGAAAACTGAAGACTTTTGTGGTCATCCAGTTACAGGTGCAAATCTGTAGGAGTGGGACACAGGCGCAAGAACATCTAGACTGATACAAAGATTAATCAATGGAATATTCCTTAGCATTAGTGACATGCTTGGTATGTAATTGGAAACTGGCTTTTCTGACTAGTTAGTTCTGTTCAAGTTTTCTGGTTCATTAATTCAGTTAGTTCCATTCTGTTGGGAATTCAGTGTTAGTTCAGTCTTTTGCCATTGTGTGATTTTGCAGTTGGCCATTGGGCCTTCCAACTCTTTTTCTTCTCTCTCTCACTGGGATTGGCTCCTCAGGACCAGACCGCTCAGCATGACTGGAGTTTCATGGGACATCACACTGAGTATCATTGATTTTATTTTATTATTGTTATTATTAGTAGTAATAGCAGTATATTATTATTATTATTATTATTATTAGTATTAGTATTAGTATTAGTATTATTAGTCTTATTAGTCTTATTAGTCTTATTAGTCTTATTAAATTGTTTTTATTTCAACCCATGAGTTTCTCTCTTCTCTTTTTGTTCTCTTCCCTACTTGGTGTGAATATGGGGAGAGTGAGCGAGCAGCTGTTGTGGTCTTGATTGCCAGGTGGGGTTAAACCACGGCAGTTTCACAGGCAGTCCTTGAAGAATAGAATTTTTCCAAGCTTTTTTTTAAGATATGATACAATTTGTACAAAGTATTATTTTTCTATGCTCTTATTTAATGAATCTGCAACCCTTCATAGACAACAACTACTAGTGGCATTCCAAAGACAAAGCACATCTGCAAGACAGACTCTCAAAGAAAGTGCCACACTTTTCAACAATAAATATTGGCATGACCACTAAAAATAGCAATAATTTCCATACAGTAGCTTATGCAGAGCTTCTTTCTCTTTCCATTGTGGCAACTGAAAGAACCAAGAGTCAGAGCTCCTGGCTGCAGAGAACAGTCTTGGCTCTCACCATCCCTGGAGACATGTCACATTTGCACTCTTCATGAGGGAAAAAGATCTGTGAGAAGCCAGATCAGCTTTTTGTAAATACAAGAGTTCCTCACACACACTTGTTCCCTGTTGTGAAACACACAGAGTCCCCACATCTGCTGGTTTTAGCACTCCTGCCCAGCAGGTCTGTCCTGATGGAGTCACCAGACTTTCTGTCCAGTTCTCCCATGAAAGATAGTTTAGAGACAAGTCCACATGAAAGGTGGGCAAGTGGTGGCAGGCATCGACTGAAGGAGGTGGAAGGGACTGGGAGACAACTGAAAGCACAAAGAAGGAGTTAAAAAACATGTGTCCTTGTTTTGCTTGCACAGACAGAATCCTAGGCTGCTCTGAATATTGTTTTTGATGTGAACTCAGACACCTGATCCGGCCAGCCTTGTAACCAAGGCAGCAGCTCTGTGTCACGCACATGGACCTTTATGTGCTCTTTCCTCTGCAGCACATGGGGCTGCAATGCAGCAAATGAGGGACAGAAGGGCCAAAGGAGACACAGATGCCGGGTGTGGTGTGACCTGTACAGTCTGTGTGGTGTCTTGAAAACAAATAACAGACCTTCCCTCTCAGGTTGTCTCTGTGTCTGTGGAAAAGGTTGTGGGACAGAGGTAATGGTCACTCAGAAATGAGAGAGCAAGACAGTCTGTGCTGGCTGAGAGGTAAGGGGAGCAGAGTAGGTTCACAGGACCTACAAAGGTGTGGAACAGCAGCAGGTGTCTGTATCCATGTGACCCTGGCAGCAAGGCGTGCTGTGCTGTCCATTTGCACTGCAGGCAAGTAGTTGCTAGGTAAATCTGTGTTGCCTGGCAACATGCAGTCCAAAATTCATCCGTCTTCCTCAGAACAGGGGCACAGGCAAGCAGGGTTGGTTCTGGAGCACATAAGGGCTGATTTGGTCCATCAAGACAGATCTTAAAGCCAAAGAGGGAGGCAGGTGCCTTTATCTGAGTGAGACAAGCACTGTCCCAGAGGAATCATCCCTCCTGGCTGATGTGACGCTGATGAGGGGTGTCTGATGGGAGGTGGTGTTCAGCACAGCATCATTGTGCAGGTGGGCACATTTTGCAGTGAGACACATGCTGGCAGACACCAACATCACCAGTGACAACTGATCTCCCTCTGCGACATCCACAATGCCTGGAGCGGGGCAAGGGTGTCACGTAAAGCCCATGAAACCTCCTAGTTTGAGCTCCTTCCTCAAGTGATATACTGTAAAGACACTGAAAGTGGTTCAGGACATTTTGCCTTGAGGAAGCTTAGGCAAGAATGCTCTTACAAGACAGCATAGGTACAGCCTGTGAGTACTTATTATACTTCACTTGCTCCACAGCTACTATTTTTAACCAACAGAATAGGATGGAAACCCTTCTTGATCTCTTACTCCTGCTTCAACACTCATGCAGGCACAATTCAGAATTTTTCTCTTTATTTGCACCCACACATGTCCACAGAAACAAATTATTCATAAAAGTAACAACTAATAAAACAACAACAAAAGAAAAGAAGAAAAATTAAAATTGATCACGTTATTTCCTTTCCATGAGGGCTCTCAGTCACAGCATTGCACTTTTTCTTCTTCTTCAACTTCCTTTCTCCTCTTTATCAGACTTAAGCATATCTGCCACATGTTGGAGCCTAAAATCTAAATATTTCTAGTGTGTCATGTGCTTTTTCCAACTTCAAGTGGAACAAAACTTATCATAAGAGACAAGCTTTTTCTTCAATGCAGATTTTGATTTTTTTTTAATATTTTTTTCTTAACATAGTGATAAATGAAAGATAACCAAGAGCAGCAGCCAAATCTGTGAAAATTACCCAATTCTTTCTGCTCAAACATCACCTGTGCAGACAAGCCTCTGCAGAATATTTTTCTCACCTTCCCACACAAAGGGCAAGATTTGCCAAAGTACAGAAGACAATCCAATGAAAACTTTGGGATTGTTCATGTGCTGAAAGTTAAGCACTCAGTAAGTGTTAGCAGGTCTTAGACTTTTGGGTCTTTGGAGCCAGCACCATATATTTTTGTTTTGTGGAAGAGCAGTTTTAGGGAAGGGCAGCAGGGAGCTCTGAGGAGCTATTTAAATGAAAATAAAATTATAATGGGCCAAATTCTGGAGCCTTCTTAGGCTCTGAACATGACAAATATAATCCCATGATCTACAGTGGTATTTTAGACTAAGCACTGTAAGATTTGGCCTCAATAACAATAGCAATGAGAAATATTAAGATGAGATAAATAATCTTCTTACTTTTGCCTACTCCCAGTACAGTCAGTCCTCCTGACAGTGATCAGATTACTCATGTGCCTATCTGCTTACTATTTCAAGAGACTGATACTCTGGCTCATAGTATGGGAAAATTTTAATTCTATTCACTGTATCAAATAATATTGTTCAAGAAATAGGAGCTAAAGTCACCACAGTATAAAAATGAGAACTCTTACTCTAATTAGGGAGCAATCTTTGATAAGCAGGAAAGCCACTAGCCTCTGACATTTCAGTTTAAATTGTGTCTTGAAGACAAAGCCTGAAGCCTTCAAATTGTTATGGGAATTAAGAATCTGTATTTGCTTTATATTTTATTGGTGCTTTCTTCATATAATATCTATGGTCCAAATTTTTACACCTCCCTTTTCCTAAATATAGTTTTGGTAATGTGAAAAACAGAGAAGAAACATCACCTGTTTGATATTCAGTCCTAGGTACAGACTCCCCTGCCAAGTTTTGTTCACAACTTTCCCATTTCTCTTGGTTTCCACATTTGGAACTAGGTGAAACATTTCAAGTGAGTTTTTTGCAGAGGTGTATTGATTTGGGTCATTTTTTCAAGGCGAAGTTTTCCAAGGTTCCAGGAGATACTTTCTGTTCTTCTCCAGCTAGGGAAGAAAGACTGTTGCAAGCTGAAAGAGACACAGTTACCTCCCATGGATATGTTTTAAATAGTTTTCTTCCCCAGTACAGATGAGGTGAGAGAAGGAGAGTGTGCATTAGAGAAAGAGTTCACCTGTTTTCTGTTGTTCCAAATTAGAATACAAGTTGTTGGAGGCACAGACTGTTTGGTAGGGGTTTTTTTGGTCTTGTTTGTTTGTTTGTTTGTTTTTAATATTACAAAGATAGTTGGTGGTGTGGACCAATACCATGAAAAGTTCTCCAGGCCACCAACAAGAAGGTAAATGAGAAGGAATTATGTGACAGTTATAATAAAATTAAAAGATCTTGTGCTTTCCTTCTATCGTTAAACACAAATCACAGCTTCCAGACCCCTTAATTTTCAGACATCCAAGACCACTGTGCTCAAGAAAGAAGGGAAGTCTGGCAGCCTTTCTTGAGGATCTTGCTGTAGACCAGCTGCCAGTTGCAGTGTCGTCTTCTGAGAAGTCCAAAACAGGAGCTGTCCACTAAATTCTGATGAAAACAGCAGAGAAAGTAGAGTTGAGACATTATGTCACAGACGCCTGTCATTTCCCTTAGGGAGTCAGAACACCTATCTTTTTCACCACCTGAGAGGTACAGGCTCAGTCAAAATCATGTTGCACTGGAATCTACCATCCGGCAAAGTAGAAACTGAGAGTTCACATACTGTTTTTTACCCCCATTCATTGCTACAGAAAATAGAGCATGCAATGGCTCTTAACACAACCTTTAACTGATGAGAGGAGCAAAATGTCTTCCTTTTCCTGTCACCCTGTTTGGGCAACCCACAGCAGATATGCCCTTCAGCTGCTCATAAGGAAGACTCAGTTCTGCTAGACCCCTTTGAACACACACAGTCCTTCTTCCTTCTTACTACATCCTCTTAAGATTTGAGACATGCCACTTCTGCAGGATCACAGAAAGTCACTTCCTGATTCACAGGCTGTCCCCAAGAGAGACAAGGCTTTTCTAAATAGTTCTGGAGAAGGAATAGGAGTATATTTATCTTCATTAGTGGAAATGTTCTTTGGAAAGAAATATGGCAATTCTTCTGCCTTCTTTTAAATTTTGAGCCATAATCAAATCTAGGAAAACAGAGATGTTCTCCCACATATACTGGTTAAACAAACCCTGGCTTTTATAAAGGCTTTTGGTGGGAGTGAAATTGATGCTAATAATAGAGTATGTACTAGGTAAGGCTGGATGGAAAGACATTTGTTCCTCACTAACAATACTTTAAAAAGAATCTTAGTGAGAAAGAAATACTTCAAAGATAGCCTGCAAATATTGTAACCATGTGAACGCATTATAGCTATATATCATCTGCTGCTTCTATTAGAGTGGAAACCAGGTCTTGACATTGATTGACATGCACATAGGTTATATTTTTACAGGAATTCTAGATAAAGAATCAAAATTGCCATCTCGCCATTTCCATTCACGTACTAATTTCCATTTTCTGGTGTAATTTTTCATTTCATTATCAATGTGTGTATTTTCCCTTTATACACTGTGTTCACTTAATTTCTTCCTTTCATTTTGTTTTCTTTGATTCCCTAAGAGCTGGGTTTAAGAAAGTGTCGCTTTTATTTTTTGTCACTAGAGGCAAGGAAATTAGCACCTTGATGGAAGGTGTACTACATGGAGCACAGAGGCACTACAGAGATCTTAAACACATTTCACCTCACTGTGATTAGAAAGGTTTAAAATAGGTATTACAATTTTCAGCTACTTTAATGCCTTTTCTCCTCACATTGCCTTTGCAGAATGACAGCTGCAAGAAACATTATGGAAAGCAGCTCAAGTCTCACCCTTGACATTGTTGACAGAAGACAACAGCAATAATGAACTTTCTCTTCCAGATATGATTTCAGAGAATGCTACAGAGGGCTAGTGCACTAGTTAACTTACTGTCTTTTTAGTCACTTCCTCACTGAAGCTACAACTGTAACCTCTGAAATATCCTAGGGTTAAGTACTGTTAGGTCTTCCAAGCTGGATCATGAGCAAGGGCAGGGGCTGGAGGGGCAAGAAAGAAACCTGTGTTTGTTTCCACCTTCAGGGAACAGCAATTTGTACAGAGAAGCATCTAAGGAGCTGTTGAAGTGTGATTAACTTGCTGTGAGACTCATGGGGAAGTCAGGTGCCAGGAATAGCCAGGACCTCCTAGCACACTGCACAAGAAACAGGATCTTCCTCACAGGACTCCTGGAGATATGTGGTTACCCACTGCTTCCAGATGACAAACCCACTCCCCATTGTAGATACTAACTTTGTAAATTTCATCCCCCATTTTTAAAATAGACTTTCAGGGACTTTTAAAAGCTACTCCCAAAAGGTGCAATGGGAATCTGTCTTTCTGGTCAGCATTCCAAGACCTCTTAAAACCCACAGTCTGTTTTTCCAGCCATGCAGAGAAACTTAGTGACAAAAAGTTGCTAACTGGGAACTGATAGGGGCACCCGCACTAACTATGTTTTGGCACCTACATAGGTGTTTGTGTTCAAAGGCCTGTCTCTGTTGTTCCTTATGCAGTCAGAAAAAATGCACTCCCAGAAAATGATCCAGGGCAGAAATCTGCTCCAGGTGCTCTGAATGTCCTTAAATATACTTCTCTCCACAAACCACAGAAAGATCTTAAGAAAAATAGCCTCCTAATGCAGGCATTAATGATAGATCCCGGAAAACTAATCCCTTATTTAATATACGTACTCCATGGACTAATTAGAAATACAATGATATACGTGGCAGCTGAAAGCAAATAAATAGAATACTGGGAAAATATAGGGAATGTTACTTTAGGAGGGCCCTGAATCAGAGGTCAAAATAACTAAAATCTAGCATTCTGTGTGGCCCCTCATTATGTCTAAAGGGAGCATGATATGCTGAAGGACTGAGAATCAAGGAAACAGGATCTTCTTCACAGGACTCCTGGAGATGTGTAGTTACCCACTGCTTCCAGGTGACACTCCATAATTAGGAGTGGACACTGCTTATTTTATCTGTCCTTCAGTTTGCCCCTGGACCTTGGTTTTCCAGATCCACGGCTGCTATTGGCAACCCTTTCAAAAATGCATGCAATTGTGCTTTCAAGATACGGCGTGCCTCGAGTGAAAAGAAACCTCATGATTTGCTTTTCACAAACAATAAATAAAAAATTGAAAAAGGTATGATTATTCCTAGTGTCATTATACCTATAGTCTACATTGCAATGTTTGAAAGACAGTTTGTCTGTCAACCTCCTTCTAATGATTTTTGATCCTGTTGGCCAATTTCAATTAAATTATTGTAGAATAGAACCATTTTGGTTGGAAAAGACCTTTAATATCATCAGGTCCAACTGTTAACACTGCCAAGTCCACCACTGAACTATGTCCCTAGGAACCTCATGTATACATCTTTTAAACATTTCCAGGGGTGGTGACTCAACTTCTTCTCTGGGCAGCCTGTTCCAATGCCTGAAAACCCTTTCCAGGAAGAAATTTTCCTAATATCCGATCTTCCAATCTAAACCTCCCCTCTTCAAACTTGAGGCCATTTCCTCTTGTCCTATCACTTGCTACTATGGAGAAGAGACCAACACCCTCCATGCTCCAACCTCCTTTCAGGTAGTTGTAGACAGCAACAAGGTCTCCCCTCAGCCTCCTTTTCTCCAAGATAAACAGCCCCAGTTCCCTCAACAGCTCCTCATCAGAATTGTGTTCCAAACCATTCACCAGCTCTGTTGCCCTCCTCTGAACTCTCTCTAGCACCTCAGTGTCTTTCCTGTAATGAGGCGCCCAAAACTGAACACAGGATTTGAGGTGTGGCCTCACCAGCACTGAATACGGTGGCACAATAACTTCCTTAGTTCTGCTGGCCACACTGGTTCTGATACTAGCCAGGATGCTGTTAGCCTTTTTGGCCACCTGGCCACACTGCTGGCTCATGTTCAGCTGGCTGTCAACCGGGCCTTATTGCTTGGTTTTCTTGTGTGTGCCACGTGATGGCACTCAGAAATATCTATTCCAGCATCTTCCCTTGTACCGAGGTCTGACTGACAGGCCTGTAATTTTCCAGATCCTCTTTCTGGCCTTTCTTGTAGATGGACATCATGTTTGCTAGCTTCCAGTCAACTGGGACCTCCCCAGTTATCCAGGACCTCTGATTAATAATTGAAAGTGGCTCAGTGAGCACCTCTGCCATCTCCCTCAGTACTCTTAAGTGCATTACTTCTGATACCATAGATGTATGTGTGTCTAAGTCGTATAGCAGGTTGCCAACCATTTCACCTTGGATTATTGGGGCTTTATTTTGCCTCTCGTACCTTTCTTCTGGCTCAGGGTGTGTGTGTACCTGGAGCACAACTGGACTTTCTATGAGATACTAAGGCAAAGAAGGCATTTAGTACCTCAGCCTTTTCCTTATCTTCTGTCACTATGTTTCGCCTGCATCCACTCTTTACTCCTCTGAGAATCAAAAACTTCATAATTTCATGACCATTGTGCCCAAGTTGGCCTCTAGCCATCACATCACCCACAAGTCCTTCTTTGTTTGGGAAAACCAGGTCCAGAAAGGTGCCTTCCATAGTTGGCTTGCTGACCAGCTGTGTCAGGAAGTTGTCGTCTTTACAATCCAGGAGTCTCCCAGACTCTTTCATTTCTGCTGTGTTCTCATTCTAGAAGACATCTGGTAAGTTGAAGTCACCCATGAGAACAAAGGCTAGCAATTATAAGATTTCTCTCAGCTGCTTGCAGAATATCTCATACCCTGCCTCCACCCAGATGGCAGACTGAAGTACCTTACTGACACCCCATCCCTGAAACATCGGCATGCTGCCTCTGGGTTTATCTCTGGTGAGACTGGTTTTCTCCTCTTCCCCCTTCATATCTAGTTTAAAGCTCTTTCAGTGAGCTCTGCTAACTCCTGTCCAAGGATACTTTTCCATTTTTGAGACAGGTGCATTCTATTTGTCTCCAGTGGGCCAGGTGTCGTGTAAACTGCCCCATGATCAAAAAACCCAAAATTCTGCTGGTGACACCAGTCTGGCAGCCAGGTATTGATCTGCTGGGACTTCCAAGTACAAGTACAACAATGGGTCCTTTTGCAAGAGGTTAGTCTAAACCAGGCCTTCTGAAAATATAGCCCCACTCCTGTAAAACACTTACAGGAGTGGGGCTATATTTATAAGTAATCTAAATAGCCCCACAAACATCACACAAGTCACATGCTTAAAATTAAGCACAACTTTAAGACTACGCAGCTTAACTGGGGTCTTTTGCTCTCTTCTACTGTTTTGTCTAACTGCAACTTATATCTGGCACTGCTCACTCTTTGTTACTCACCTGTGTGGCCTTTTTACGAGGCCTTGAGGTGAGCAGTTATGCTTTGTGTGGAGGACTTGTACTAACAGCAGGGAGGATTTGGGCATGCAGTGGTGAAGATGACGTGTTTGAAAACAGTATCAAAAGGCTGCATGGCAAACTGCAGTATTTAGATATAAACCTAAAGATGGAACTTCCTGAGGCTACCTAAAGACTGACAGAAGATGGCATTTAGAAGCTGGCAATTACTTGAATCTGTAGAATGTCAAAACTGTAATATCAGTACATAATTTCCTCTCCATTTCTTACTCATAGTGGAGTCTGAAACACTATTCCCATATGATTTTCTTGTGTCTTACTTTCTATAACAGTACAGTAAGAAAAATTATTGCAGTCTTTGGGCCTATTGACTGAAGACAGAAAGTGCCTTTCCTTTTCAGAAATAAAAGGAGAGCTATGTTTTACTATGTTTTCACAACATTGGAGGGTTCTGTCAGCAATTTAGAATCATTTTGGCAGTTTACAAGAGCACATACTGCACTTCGTTAACAGGGACACTGTGAAATTATGAAACATTTTAGAGAAAACTGCAGGATATTTAGAGTCATTCCTTCCTGAAAATATGCAAAGCCGTTTGGGAAAAATGTAAACAGATGGTGTGTGAAGCACTCATTGTTTTCTTATGTAGTGATAAACAAATAACTTTAAATTAAGAATCATAACCAACCTTTAGGAAATCTCATACTGAATTATACACCAAAACAAAAGACCTTTAAAATCCAGTGTACCTTAGAGATCCTCAGTGTTTTCCTTCAGCCTTTTACTTTTCTAAGTCTACCCTGCTGGGAATCCTACTGGCTTGGTGGGAGAGCTCTTGGGACAGGTGTTCAGGTGAAAATCACTCAGGAAGACATTTAAGTAAACAGAGCTGTGACAACTAACAGAGGCAACAAACCTGTCCTTGTAACTTATAGGGGCAAAGGCAGGTGAGGGCAATAGTGCTCCTACTGCTCCAGTGACTAGTGTTAAGCCTTTCTAGCTGTTCCTAATATCTGCATTTTTTGCTGTTTTGTGTGGGCTTCTAAATTATCACCACTGTATGCCTCGGTTTACCCACCATAAAATGTGTTCTTTAACAACATATTCTAAAGCTGTTTTGATCAACGTTCATAGTGTTTGTAATAAAAACACTGATTAACCTCAATGACTGTATTACCTTCTTGAGAGGCCTGAAGAATTACCACTGTTATTATTCACTGATTGGCCTGCTTTTTGCCTAGTAAAGGGGAATGGCATCCCACTAAATTTGAATATCATGGCATGACAACTTTTTGTTTGTATATTGCCAGGTGCTGCTATCAGGCCCAGTATAACAATCAGAGCATGACGAAGAAGGGGATCCCTTTTCAGAACAAAAAAAAAGAGAAAAATTGAAGGTACGTTTGAAAATGGTTTGTGTAATGAATCTTACTATTCTTTTAGTAAAGTATGGGATTTGGGTTTTTTTTCATTGTTTTGTTTAGTTTTTTTGGTGTTTTTTTGTTTGTTTGGGGATTTTTTTGATTGTTTTTTATTGTTCGTTTGTTTGTTTTTCACAGCAGCAGAAGTCATATTGAAGTCTAATAATATTGCTAAAACTAAAAAAAATCATAGTGTTAACATGACTGTGATGTGAATTTAATGCAACCCCATTAACTTACATAATATTTAATGAGTTAATCTATATTTACACCACTGTAACCGAGAGCACAGCTCAGTCCACAATGCAACAAAATGTACACAGTGGACTGGTATGGATGTGGAATGGGAATATCTCACCCAGTGGAAAAAGCACAGACAATAGATTGAGTTCTGGTGAAGGAAAGAAGCAAGAGGAAAGCCTTCTCAGCAATGACAGCCCTGGAGTGGCATTTTAGAAATGGATTTTGCCTCATACTTGCTTCAGAAATGTGTTCTCGGTCCCCACCTCACTTGTCCATACGTATAGTAACACCAGTAGTTCCTTTCTCTTATTCTGTTTGCATCTGGGTCTGATTTTGAGACCCAGTGATTCACAAGACAGAGAAAGGTACGTAGCTCCTCTGGTACAACAGGAGCCTAATGAGGGGAGTGAATGCAATCAGTTTGCTGAATGGAAAACTCAAGGATTGCCACAGTATTCAGCACAACAGAGACTTGAACTCACCTGAGATACTCAGTGCCACATGAACATGAATGATAAGTTGTTGGAAGATAAGGTTAAACTAGAAGACAGGAACAGAGAGATTCGGAGCAGAGGTGAAAACAAACAAATCAGATATTGAAATACAAGTACAGCAGAACTGGAGACTTTGGCTGCTCAGATTAGGACCCTGCATTGGGGCTGTTACCTCGTTATGAATTTTCGTGTCAATCAAGTGATGAAGAATGATGTATGATGTAAGGAACACTAAGAGTACATTTAATTCTCCCTTAAAATATAGAGAGTTATAGCTTTCAGGAACTTAAAAAAATGTCAGTAAGACCCTGGAATCCACCTGCAACTTTTACAGCCAAAACCATAACTCACAAGTCACAGACACATCTAAAGATCATCTTGTCCAGCCCCTTGCTCAGAGGAGGATCAAGGTTACCCAAAGTGGTCTCCAGCTGGATTTTGAATTGTTCCAAGGACAGAGAATTCACAGCCTCTCTGGATAAAATGCTCTAGTATTCAACCAACTTCACAGTAAAAACTGTTTTCTTCTGTTTAAATGCAATTTCCTGTATTTTCTGCCTCCTGACCTTAAATATGAGTTAAGTAAATAATTAAGTAAATAACCGAATGAGGCATGATAGTCCTGCAGATTTTGGAAAATTAAGTGAATGGCATGCATCTGAATATGCTAATGTATGTGGATATTGAAAAGCAGGAGCCCATTATGTGGGTGAACAGTAACGGGTTTTCTTAATTTTTTCTTTCTTGCCCATTTCCAACTCTCTAACTCCCATATGAGCTGGTGAGCTATTATGTAGAGGCTGCCTAATAGATATAAAACTTTACAAGCTCATTGTTGATAATGTCAATGCCATGAAGAAAATTCAGGCCAGTTACAATATGTGGTACAAAGCTATCTAAAATTGTAAGTGTGGGCCTTTCAAGCGTGGGTCTTATCTCATTTGAAATTGAAATATGTTTGCAGTGCTTGAATGTGGGAAGATTAATTAGCACCTCTGTTTCAAAATAAGAAGGAGTAGAAACTCATCACAAGGAAAAGAGGAAATGATGCTGTCGACAGCTAGGAAGAGAGTTTTTCAGCTGGAAAATAGTGCAGAAAAGAAACAAATGTATTCATTTCTCTTATCTGAAGGCAAGAAAAATATTATTTGATGCTGAGTTTTTCAAAACAAACCATTGGCCACATTTTTCTTAATTGCAGGTGGGAACGAGCTAAGATAGAGAGTTCATTCTGGGGAAACAACTGATTTAATAATATTTCAGGATATCTGCTTTCCCAGATTTCAGATCTCAGTTCCTCCAGACAGGTAAAATGAATGAATTTAGAAGGTAAATAAACAATGAGTCCCTGTGCATATTATGGCACTTCTCACCCTCATGTATTCCAGTGAAAGACTGGGATGCATTAAGCAGTCCTAGGTGTCATTTGAAAGTAGCTCTTTGTTGTAGTTTATGAAATAGAAGCTACCATTTCCCTATTTCATCTTTTTCCTGTGATCCTCTACTGGTCGGGTACAGTTCCCTTTGATATCTCATATAGGATCACTCACAGATACTTCTTTTATTCTTTATAAAAGCAGTCTCAAGACACTGATAGTTGGTATTCCCTTCATTTACTATCAAAGGTTCTTAATATAATTTACTAAAATAACAATGAAAAGCAGCCTTCTCTTAGTGAGATGACTTTGTTAATGGAGTTTGGAGCTATCAAGGTAGGTACCTATATCATGTCTTACAGTAACAAGATGAAAGAGACATATTCAAACCTTCAAAACCTCTGCTATCCTGTGGATGTTTCTCCATCTTGTTTCAGGTAGGCCAGTAACACTGACATGTTGTATTTTGATCAATGTCTGCACTAGTTAATCCAGAGTGACAAGACAAAATATTCCAAGCTGTAATTTATCACAGTGAGTAGTTTATGAAAAACAAAACAAAACTAATCAAATAAAAACAAACAAGTAAACAAAAATAATTGGAATTGTGACTGTGCGAGAAATAAAGATTTTTTTTTTTCACAAGAATTTTCCACTCAGGAACATCTGCATAAGAACACTTCTCCATTTCATTTTCCCTCCTAGCTGGATTTTTACCTTCTCCTTCTCCTATGAATCTGAAGGAAAAGTTCCCCAAAGTGCCCATTTTGCACGGTTACAGTAGGAAAGTGTGCCTTTGAAAAAGGTCTGGCTTTTCACTACAACCAAATTCCGTTTTAAAAGAAGTTCACATAAACTTTAGTGATATTTGCTGCATATGAAAAATCTGGGTCTCAAATTATTTTGTAGCAAATATTTCACCTTTGACTTTAATCTGTTAAGTAGAAAAGCTAGTGAAATGGCATACTGTACATGTACTGTGCACAGAGCCTCCCTGAATTCACTGTTACAGTGGTTTTGTTTGTTTCCGGTTTTGTGTGGTTGTGTTTGTTCTTGTTTTATTTTTGATGTGTTGGTTTTTGTTTGTTTTTTTGTTTGTTTTGTGTGTGTGTGTGTGTGTGTGTGGTTGGTTGGTTGGTTGGTTGTTTTGTTTGTGGGGATTTTTGCCTTTTTTTTTTTTTTTTTTCCTCTTGGTAAGCCCTACAGGGGCAATTTAGCCTAATCAAAGTCAAGCTGCTTTCTTTCAGCCTCTGACATTTCCATGATCATAACAATTCCTGAAGTTTAACATGTTTTGTAATATCTTGCTAGTGCTAATGTTGAGCAAAGCAAATGAAGTCTATTTGGATCTCCTAAATTCAGATTAATCTGCAAAGTACAAAATAATAAAAACATCATTTTGTCTATCAAACTAAGGAGATACAACATCAGTTGTCAGGGTAAAGCCTGTGTCATGCACATACATAAACTTACCACATCAAGGAGCTGTAACATTTCATCCCAGATCTGCTTTCTTTTCAGGACTGCATTTCTTCAGCATTGTTTTGGGAAGAAGGTAGGGTAGAAGAAAGCAAGCCCTAAAAGGATTGATGTGTTTGGAAACAAGAAATATTGAAATGGTACCTTAGGATGATAACAATGAAAAGAACCCCTAAGACGAGTTCACTTAATGAAAGATTCCAGTCTGCCCTGAAAAGCTGTCTCATAAAAGTTGAGTGCATTGGTAGTTAGTTATCCACAGGACTAAATTTAAATCTGCCTATACAGCTTCTCTAAGATTTAGATGGAAAGTAAGATCTGTCTGAAAACAAGTAACTAGAAAAGCGTGGGGGACAGTCAGCTCAGGTAGTCCAATTCCTTATGGGCTCGTGCCACTAAATTTGCCAATGACCAAATAAATACTTAAATTTCACAGGTCTGGGACTAAAGGGTCTTACCAAAAGAAGCTATCAAACCTAGTTTCTAAGAACACAAAGATCCATAAGGTGAGGCGAGATTTGAGAACAGAATGCCAATATTTGTCAGACCAGGGAGAGTTGTGTAACTACCACAGAACATTGGATTTCACCAGATGCAGACACAATATTGCAAGTGAGAGTGTACTAGTGCTGAGTAATGTTCTTAATCAAGATGAACTAGGGAAAACAAACAGACAAACAAACCAAAATAACCAAAGGCAGATGAGAGAGAGATAAAGGTAATAGTTCTGGTATCCAAGATATTAGATTAGGTTGTACATTTTTTCATCGAATTCTCTTTATTCTACAGAAATCTAATGAAATTTTTAAAAAGAGAAGCTTGGCAAAGTTCTGAGCAACAGAAGGAATGCCAAGATATCCAGAAAAACAGAAGGCTAATTAGTTTTATTTTTTATTATGATCATAAGCTGTGATTGTGTGATTGATTTCTTATTTGGATGGACTCAAAACATTATAAGGCCTTGTTTTTTTTCCTTCTTCTTTTTGGAAAGAATGGCAATTGTGTGTAGGTGACAAAGAGGAAGAGAGATTATGTAAATACATACGTAATATTTATATCTGTATATATGTTTATAGTAGCTGTAGCAGCACAGAAAAATTCTCACAATATATATCTCTAAACTGTGTAAATGTTTCAAGTCATCACCTCCTCTATTAAAAAAAAAAAAAAAGGAAAAAAAAGAAAAAAAGGACTTTCTAAAAAAGCTGAGAACACGCTTTGTAGACCATCACAGTTTATAGTAGTATGATGGCTGAATTTGTGAATGTAAGTGGAGACTGGGTTTTAAATGTTTGTTGCATACCACATAGAATGAATTTAAAGGTAATATCTCATAGTTCATCTCAGAAAGCACTGTTCACCTCCTTTAGTTGTTTAGAGCACTGTAGCAATACCCCAGACAGGGCCACACAGGACTTGTTCATTTAAATGGAGCCTTTAGTACTGCTGAGATTTCCTTTTTTCTGTGAGGAAGAAGAAGGAGCTTTTCCACTGCAAGATTATTTGGCTTTTCTGCTGGAAAGATTTGTCTCTTGACAAGGGGCCCGTAAAATCTGAAATATCAATGATTGTCATCAGGTACTAGAAACTATTTAGAGTGGAGAAAGATGTGAAGTAGGTCAAAAGCAAATAATGCACTGCAGTCACCAACATAAACAAATAGAAGTTGATACACTTCTTCACCCATTATTGTTATTAGTCAATGATATGCTTTCATTGTCTTGTTTTAGCTGTCTTATCTTAGTGGAGGTAAGTTTGCAACTGCATTACAGAGGTGAAAAAGTATCCCTCTAATCAGCTTTTTATTGTAAGTTTATGAATTGTTTATAGGCTGCTGTTTGAAGGACAGAAAGGACAAAGCTTTTTTTTTTTTTTAAAGTAATGGCAGGCATAAAATAATAACACTCTTCTTCACCCAGCCCTTCGCACGAAAGCACAGTGAGTGAGGAGAAGGTACATGCTAGCAGAGTTTGCTAATCAAGTAACAAAGCTATTCAGTTGGAAAGTAATAAAGGAAGAGACATCATATATATATATATATATATACACACACACATATATTTTCTTTTTCCAGAAATTCTTGTTCAAAATAATGTTGCATATTCCAGTCAAAAGGACAGAAAACATTGGGACAAAAAGCAAAAATAGTACATGGAATGAAACAAAGTTTTATTAACCTGGAGACAATACTCATACTAGATCACACAGGAGTGAAAACCTGGGTCTCTGTAAGCCATGGAGGCTGACCTTGATTTTCAATGCTTTGCGGACTTCATCTGGTAGGTTAATGACAGAAAAACTGTAATGAAAAAAAAAAAAAAAGATTGCTTAGTGATAAATTGTAATTCAAACCAGAGTCCCTTTTTCCCCTCCCAGATAAAAATGAATTTTTGCCATATAAAGGACACATAATCGGAACTGTAATTTTTGTTTTGAAGACAGTGTACATTTGAAAAATATTAACTGCAAGACAGTCTATGATCCACTGGCTACAGAGCATTATTGGAGGTAACAATGGTCTTTGAAAATGCACAGTGAAGACTTGATTTTGCCAAGATTTCATCACATGGATTAAACAACCTGGCACTGTGAAATAACAATGCACTTGTAGCAGCACCACACATTGCCGGAATGGGCTCACATGCAGCCTCATCCATTTGGAGGAAAGACACACTGTGGCTGCTCATGACTTTAACCCAACAGCTGCTATTACTGAAAATGCTCCTAGAGGGATGTCTTTTGAAGGTTTGGAAAACAGGATAGAATTAAAATCTGACAGGAGAAACAATCCATTGCCAGATAACACAGTGCCTGGGGCAGTTCAAATAAAACTTTCAGATGTCACTTATATTGTTGCAGGCTCCCATAAAGATAAAGCCTGACCTATTTTTCTTTTGTTTCAAAACTTGTTCCCTTTGACATTTTGTTGCTGTTGTAATTGCTGCCTCACTCATTCCTTCTCTTCTCTGGCGTTTGTTATCGTGGTGTGTTTATGCCGTGCTTTCACGTCTTTGTTTCTGCTGCCCGAAAGGGGTCTGGCAGAACCTGTCAGGAACCTGAAATGGCCAGGAGCATTATAGTGCTCCTGCTTTGCTGGAGATGGCCCAGTGTATGAATTAAGGCAGATGCAAGCTTTCCTTTGCCCAGGGGCAACCACAACCTCCATCAACAGAACAAGACAAAGAGCTTTGCATTGCGTACTTGCATCCACACTTGGCATGAACACCTTGAAATTAGAAGGCTGTATCCTGGCTTAGCAAGTAATGAACATGTTAATCCAAGGCACAATGTACATACAGCTCTGTGTGTGTGTCACCATGTGTGATGCTGTTACAGCTACATAAAATATTTAAACAAGACATAGCTGCATTCAGAGAATAGACTGGTGATGGAAAAGCAGCTTGCTGACAGCACCTTTCTGGATTAATTCAGAAGCCCTGCATAGCCCTTCCCTTTCCTCTCCCTGCTTGCCCAAGGGGCTACCACTCTCTACTGTTCCTCAGTATTTTCCCCATTGCATTTGTGCCGTAGCAATACATGCTACCACTTTTGAGAGTTTTTTCAGACACACATTAATATGTGTATGTATATATATTCAGAAAAAATATTTTAATCCTTGCTTTAAAGTATTGCTTAGATAGCTGAACAACAGGAAAGAATACAGAGGCAGAAATGGGGTTTTGAAGAAGATACATTTTCCTATCAAGTGTGTCTCATGTTTAGAAAACAATACTTATCAGCTCCATGAATAATGACTTTGTATGCTCTTACTGGTGGAAAAAGGTCTTGCATGATGACTTTGAAGGAAATGGCAGGAAACTCAGCTTTTCAGAAGGATTCTTTCCATTATTTTCATTCGCTGCACTGCATACTCTTAAGCAACAATGAATCGTACATGTTGTTCCTCACTACTTCTAAGAGATTGTTGGCACAGAGGTGCATTTAGATGGTGGTTTTGTTTGGCCAGGCTCCAGAGGAAAGGGTTACTTTGAGAATAAAACCTTAGAGGGGAGTTTTTTTTCCATTTTTATTCCCACTCCCTCCTTGCTGTTGTGACACAAGAGAGGATCAGTGATCTTTTCTTGCATAAGATGCTGTCATGATGGGCAGGTTTCTCCTCTGTTAAATAGGCCACTGTCATTGCACCTGATCCCAGGCCAGCCTCTCCTAGGAGGGAAGTTTTGTTTGGTAGGGGGAATTCACTGTCAGGAGTAGGCAGTGGATATGAAGGGTTGGCAGTTTCCCTTTGCCAGCTACATGCCAGCTTCATGCAGGGAAGCCCAGGTTTGACAGAACTCCAGCCTTGAGAGGGAAATGTTTACTGTCCTCTCTTTCCCCTACCTTTCAGAGTACCATTCCCTGCAAGACGGTGACCCCTGAGGATGAGGAAGAGGTCAGCATTTGCACCTTTCTAGCAGGATGTGCTCAGTACCCTTGAGACTCCTATGGATGCTGACATTATCTGGGATAGTTCACTATCTGCTGCAGAAGACATCTAGAGACATCACTGTTCCCTCATTTCCTCTGCCCAAAACATTATCGTGCAAATATTTCACAGCAGAATAACACAGAGGGATCAGACTCACTGTATTTACATCACCATTGCAATGGCTGCACTAGTAGAAATGAAGAAAAGTTACTGTACAGAAATCCAAAATGGATTTAAAAAAACTACTTCTTCTCCAGTATGTCTTTACTACCTTCACTGCCCCATTACAGACTCTGTGATGATAAATTTTCCTGCCAAAAGGAGGAACAGAGTCTCCATAAACCCCATTTGAGTACATTCCTGCACCTGAATATATCTCTGACTCACACGTGAGTCAGTATGTAGTTCCATGTCCAGGGATCTGTCAAAATGTGTTCTGCCTTTCATTAAGAATTATCTCATTACTATGGAGATTAATGCAATAATGAGACTTATTTTATATGCAGGAGAAAGTAACAAATAGTCACATGCCAAATCCAAACAGAGGTAAGATAATAAAAGAGGTATGTGAGAGGGGGAGAGGAGAATGAAACTTTGACTAAAACAAGTTCTCCTTTACTCACAGCTCTTCATCTGAGAAGCAAACAAGTTCAATATTAAGATTCAGGAAATCATTTCAACACTTTTCCTAAAAATATGCTCAACCCTTTTCACATAGCAGCTATGTTTTCTATTTGCAACTGAAAGGAGACTCATAAAAACCATCAACAAAATATGTCAGAAAGCTGGAGGCATCTTCTCATGTTGTCTAGTGAAAACACAAGTAAGAAGCCTTCCCTTAGAATCCTATCCATGGCAAAACCTTCAGATTTGACAGTGTAGTGGACTATAATCGCCTAACACTTAATTTGAGAATAAAACACTTAAGAGACATCTGGGACATTTCACAGTGACAAGAAAAACTACTGATCACTACTGTGAGGCTGAAAATGTTGATGTCTTCAGTTTTGCCTATAGCAAAATAGGATCCCAAACAATGATTCCAAGAACAGTGATGAACTAACAGAACATACTAGTTATCATGCAAGATTTCATGTTCATTGGCAAAGTAAATGTTTAACTCTGGTAACAAAGAATCCTTCACCATGAAAGGAGAACACTTGAGTGATTTTCTAAGCCACAAATATAGTGGCAAAGCAAGGCTTGTCCATGAAAAGCTGCAAATGTGTATGGATGGTATGTGCAAGGTGCATGCTTTTTTAAACGTGGCAAAAATCTTCGCACTCTTCTTGTTTTGTTCTTAGAAGTTGGGGTCAAAGTTTCAAGACTTCTACTTCTAATCAAAAGGAAAAATTCTCTGATTTTATCTCATATGCAAACCCTGCAGAAACTGAATATTAATTCAAGGCTTCTGGAAAATTTTCTTCTGCTCTGGTTCAACCCAGTGGATACACTTAAATTGATTTAAAATAGCAGTGCCATAGATCCCAGGTTAGCTGGCCTGATGCTAGCAGAAAAAAGAGCTTGTGAATATTTTTCACATACTGGGGGCCCTAATACTATCTAATAATATTTAAACTCTGGGATTTGTTAACTCAGAAAACTTTGAAACTGGTCGACACTCATATATATGTATTTGCATTTAACTATAATATAAACCTAATAGAGAATGCTTGACTTTAAGGATAAGCATTTTCCAGTCCAATGGTCTGGACAGTAAATTTCAAAATCACTCAGCACAATTTCTGCAGCAATACTGGATACAATACAAATAATTATCTCTTGTTCTTCTGTTAATTGCTGGAAAAACTCTGGGGCATTTTTTTGAGTGGGAAATATCAGCTTTCTAGACTATACTGTCAGCAGCAGATATTACAGATAATTTGTTCATTATTTAGACTACTAAACATTATCAAAATACAAAGAAAAGTACTAAAAAAAAAAAACCCAAACAAACAAAAAAAAAGAAGTGAAGTTCATTTGGTTTTGAGTTTTGCTATTTTATTCAGGTGATTCAACAGCTCAGCACAAAACTTCTGATTTGAAGCCTGGATAAATCAAGAAATGGTAATCGCTGTACTTTCAGTTGGCATTTTCATTCTTGCCAAGGTCAGTAATGAAAGAAAGCCATAAATAAATGGCAAAGCTCCAGTATGCCAGAATGTGTTATATAATTTCATTTAAATTATTGCAAATGTCATCAGCTCTGTAGCTTGGCAAGCAGAAGAGAAAGACTAAAGCACTATGAATAATGGATTTTTTTGGTATTTTAGCTGAACCAAAAAATTGCAATAAAAAAATTGATTTGTGTCAACACAAAATATTCTGTTTACTCAAGACAAAATATTTTGTTCAATTTCAGGCCAAATGAAATGTTTGATTTGACCAGACAGGGAACATAATTTCTCATTTTCAAGTTACTTTACAAGATCATGTCTCTTAAGGTTCCCATTACTTCAAGACAAGAGTCAAAATGGAGCATTCATTTAAGAAAAAAAAATTCTTGAAAGTTATGTCAGCATGCCATGATGACTGTTTGATGGGCACCTGCAGGTGTCCCTGCTTATCCTCCCCCTGGACTGCTATCAGACTCCTGGCTTGGAGGTGCCTGGTGCCCGGGGTTGCTCCTGCTTTGCTCCCTGGATGGGCAGTGGGGTGTACCTGGCTGCCAGGTCCTGGCCAGCCACCCAGAGGGAGACCCCAATGTGCTTGGCACACACCAGCCCCTGGCCCATGCCATGCCATGGCATTGACATTTTTTAATTCTTCTCTTTGATACTCTTGTGCTTTGGAAAAACACGTTGTTGATTTCCTCATGATTATAGTGATTGTCACTTCCTTTCGAAGCAGCTTTAATGATTTGTATTTGGTAAGACAATAATAACAAAAAAGCATGCTCAGGCCTAGAAAAGATGGACCTCGGGGTTGTATTCTCAGTGAGTTATTGACTCAAAACACTCAAGTTTTCTACTTTGTAGAATGTAGATAAGACTCATCTACATATGCACCCACCTGAATAATTCTCTAAGGCTTTATTAAATAATTAGAGAGTGCACTGAGCTCCCTGACTAAAAGTTTGAGAGAGTGATCAGTGATACCAGTGATTCAGAGTTACATTTTTGCTGCAGACAGAACAGAGATGTAGGAAAATGCCCCTCAAATACATCATATGTGAATTTTATCTTTTGTTTAAGCACCCTGATAATATCTTGGTGACTCTTTTTCCCTGTGGATGTTTCTTCTTTTCCCTGCATGCTCTTATTCAGTTTTCAAAGTGGCCACAGTAGAAAGCTGTACTCAGTTTCTCCTTCTTCATTTTCTTACATAATTGCCACCAGGGCCTCCAGTCCCAGATTAATTACAATGATGTTCAGTTCACCCCAGAGCCATCCTCATATTTGAGTTTCTCTTTTTATCTAGCCCTTGAACTTACAGCTAAGGTCCAGGGGTGGACACTGAAACGCTGTGTGGGGCATTCAGAGACTCCAGCAATGCATCTCTGTTCCTCACTAATTGAGAAAATGAAAGGATTACTCTAAGCTATTTCAAACAATTTATGCTTTTCAAAAACTTACCAGAGTTTCAGTCTGGTGGTGAGGTTGACAGAGTACAGATGTTCATATAAAAAAGGCAGTCCATGGGACTTATGTTTTCCCAGACTGAAAATACAGACCTTGATGTCAGATTAAATAAATAAATAATTAAGTAAAACAAACAAACAAATAGCTAGATAAATAAATAAATAAATAAAAAGGTCATGCTTATGCGTTTCAAAAGCAGATTTCAACATAGTCCACAGAAAAACCAAAGAAAGGACAGGTGAAGAGGTGGTGCCTCCAGTAAACCACATCCAAAGCCAGCTGAAACCAGGAATAAAATGTGTCTTTCCTTACTGTATTAGAAATTAAGTGAAAAAAATTGTAGCCAGGGGGAACTCCCCCTAGGTCTTGCATGCCTTATAAAGCCCTTTGACAACCAGTATGTAAAAATGTCTAGAGAAGCTTATTACTTTATGATCCAAAAGTGCATGGTTCTCTGCAGCACATCCCTTAACAAAGAAGCTGTTACCAATTAGATGGTTCTTATTTGCTTTTGTAAGAAGTGTATTTTCAAAATAAGCCCCGATGTGTAACATGGGTCTTATTTAATGGTTACATTATTTGTTAGTCTTTGCTCTAAGAGGTTTTTGACTGCAGGATATCTCTTCTTCAGAGAAGGTTTATTTGGACATTTTTCAGCTGTAGGTTAGTGTTGCTCAGCAATTTCTCTTCAACAATCAATGTCCTCTTACCACAAAACCTCTGCAAACTATTGCACATGTTCTTGCTATATCTATGTGCATGTGAACAGCATTGACACTGGGCAAGGCAGGACTAACAACCTTGGTCTGTTGCTGTCAGCCCATCCTAGCCACACCCCTAGAGAAAGGAAAACCACTGATGCTGTTGCATGGAGGGTTCTTTACTAAGATTATGTTAAAAATTTATCCTTAGCAAAAATCAGTGAAATTTAAAAAATACTACATTTACTCCGTGAAGATTTTGCTTAATATTGTTTTGGTTTTAGTGACAGCAGTGTACTTCTCATGTAGATCTGAGTGATGGATTAGTACTAGAAAATCTGTTCTCTTACAAATGACAAGGATATTTTATCCTGCATAATACCTGGTGTTTTCTCCTTGTGCTCCAGAATAATTCTGAAATGTCACCAGAACCTTAAAAAGAAATATTTGGTTGGTCAGTTTTTTCCTAACCTTCACAGTTGTAGTAGACGTTGGGAGTTAACTTCATGCTGAAATAAACTTAATGTCTTAAGGAAATTCATAGCACTGCAGAAAACATTTTCTGATTTCTAATCACTGTTGCAAACCACTGATGTATTCACTTCCATGAAGACCATTAAACAAACAAACAAAAATTCAGCCTAACGAAAAAAGTACAACTTACTTTTTAACTTCTGGAAAGTCAATTCTGTCTTGCAGGTACACAATTTATACCAGAAATACACAATGGAAAGGGACAGTCAAAGCCACCTGTAATACTGAAAGTCAGTTAAAGAAATGTCATCCTCCTTTTTCCTGAGCTGTACCCGTGACAGTGTCAGCGCAAGCAGCAGTAGGAACTGATTATAAAATCAAGCCAAAACTAGTGAGGTAAAGCTGGCTAGTGCTATAAAATTACCTCTCATTCAGCAATATAAAAGCAAAATTAATGTGTAGCTCCAGTACTACTGAAAGTTCTTCAGAAAGAGGTGGCAAGAGTATCACCTATCTTTTTAAGGATGACACCAAATCTAATAACAAACAAAGGCACATCCTTTCCAGGGTAACACTATTTGGACAGCAGTTGGCAGTTTTGCCCAATGGTCCACAGTCTGAAAATTTCATTATTGTACAGTCTGCAGTGGTCAGAGATGCTTTTTTAAGTTTTGGGGTGATAATCCCTTTTGGAATAAGCCTGTCTTTACTTGACAAAAATGGAGGAGGTAATTTTATGCATGTTAATTATACATCTGATCCTTCAGCCAGATAGACAGAGCCAGAGATCAAATGCTGAAATATGATTCTACTTGAATTAACTTATTTAACTGGCATCGCCAAAAGCCCATTGTCTCTCTTTAGTTACTATGTACCAGAAAGTAGGTTTAGTAGACCTATTTGATATTTTTATACTTATGTGCGGTAAACACTTTTTTGTTCTCTTGAGTAGAAACACAACATTTATTTTCCTAGGAACATGTAAGCACATTGGGAAGAATTTATTAGGAAGGATCGGGAGGAATTTATTAGCTGAATATTTTAGAGTCAAACAGCAGTCCCAAATCAACAGGTAAAATATTTTTATCAGATTCCCTACACTCACATTCTGGTTGCTCTTCTGGTCTTTTCACCTCTTTCAGTTTTATTTTAGGAGCAAATTGATAGGATCTCAAACACTTCATCCTGGTGCTGGATACCTGCAGGTAACTAGAGTATATAATTTAAAAACAAAACCAAACAAAAAACAAACAAAAAACAAACAAACAAAAACCCAAAACAAAAACAAACAAAAAACTAAACAAAAACAAAAACAAAAACAAACAAACATAAACAAACAAACAATCAAAAGAGAGATAGAAAACAAAAGAATAATTTCCAAATCTCTGTATAGGGCACATAATCAGGAAAAAGTTAAAGGCTCCTACACTTGCATACACCTTCCAGTTCTTAAACTAAACTCACTTTCAGTTATGTTATAATACACTAACATGCCTCTTCCTATTTGCCACCAAAGGGAGGAATGATTCCCCACAGTATACATCAAAACAAGTAGACCACTTTCTCAGTTTGATTGGATGATAATGGTAGGTCCCTTCCAACTGAAAAATTCTATTCTATTCTATTCTATTCTATTATTCTATTCTATTCTATTCTATTCTATTCTATTCTATTCTATTCTATTCTATTCTATTCTATTCTATTCTATTCTATTCTATTCTATTCTATTCTATTCTAATGCTAATTCTAATTCTAATTCTAATTCTATTCTAGTCCAGTCTAATCTACTCTACTCTACTCTAGTTCTAAATAAAACACACAAAT
This sequence comes from Streptopelia decaocto, assembly GCF_964273445.1. Lineage (NCBI taxonomy): Eukaryota > Metazoa > Chordata > Aves > Columbiformes > Columbidae > Streptopelia > Streptopelia decaocto. The sequence goes on from NC_138657.1 coordinate 11,949,700, forward strand.
AGTATAAGAATCTGGTTGTCACTGAATCTTCCGCTGGATATCACATGCAGCATATCAACATGTTTCCTAGGGAGAGACCCTCTCTTCTTGAGTCCTCACACACATTTAGTTGCTTTGTTCCTTCTGACTTGGCCACAAGTAGCTGGAAATGATAATCACATAGGCTATTAGTCACACATTATCATGAGATTATTGCCACTTTAAACAGACAACCGAGACCTTGTCAGTCCTGCTTGATTTTGCTGACCATCCTTGTAATTAACTCCTCCATTTTCTTTGGCAAGCTGACAATCTGCAGGGTGGGTGGGAGTTACCTGTAAATAAAAACAGGGGTAGACCTGAAATTTAGTCATTTCACACAACGACTAAAAATGCTCAGATGAAGATAAACAAGGCAATTATTGGACTGTGGGTAACTGGCTTCCCCTAAAGCTTTATTTGTCCTCCAACAAGATTTGAGATTGTATGCAAAATTCTATTGTTTGTTTGTTTCTGAACGAGGCAGATGCCTCTTCATCAGAACTGCTGTGCTATATATCATCTATTCAATTTTTGTTTTCAACTGGTTGTTTGATTGTTGTTTGGTTTGGTTGGTTTGAGGTTTTTGTTTGTTTGTCCTTTCTTACAATCTCTGCTGTATGAATATGACTCAGTACTCCACCAAAGCCCCCTGAAGTGTCTGTCATTTATACTGTCTGCTTCTGAGTAGAGTGCATGCTCTTGCCACAGAGACCACGGCCTTTTATTCTCCCTTACCACAACAGGATGGGTAAAAAGCAGCAGTCTCCATCCAATGTAATTTCATTTTAGAGCTTCTGATGGATGCAACCAGCAGTGAAACGTTGCAATGTTAGCCATGTCCTGGTCAGAGCCACCTGTGTTGCAGTGGGATGTGCTCACATTCAGAAGTGGGACTGGCACTTAGTTTTTCACCCTTCTCACATTTGAAAGGAGGCTGAAGCAAATCTCAGAGACACTAAAGGCTGTATCTGCTGCAAGTAGGCAAACCTCGGCATAAAGCCAGATGTGCATTTGAAAGCCTTGAAATTAGTTGAACTATTCTAATTTCAGATCAGAGGATAGGCCTAAAAAGACATCCTGGACTAGTGTTATGTTGTAATTTGCACTCGGATGCTTCGGTGATGCATATCTTGGCTTGTCTGAGTTTTTATTATCACATTCCTCCTCAAAGGGCCAAGACAGAAGACACTATTGTTTCTGGAGAAGTAAGCTCACGCTGGCTAGCATGGAGGAAAAAATATCATGAAAACTCAAAATAATTCAATTTTATGTTAAAAGGGGGAAAAGAGTTGATCAGAATTGAGTTCTTTAAGTAGTAGAATCACAGAATCACAGAATCTTTTTGTTTGGAAGAAATCCCTCAAGATTAGAGAGTCCAACCATAACCTAACTCTGGCACTAAACCATGTCCCTAAAAACCTCATCTATGCATCTTTTAAACACCTCCAGGAGTGGTGACTCAACCACATCCCTGGGAAGACTTTTCCGATGCTTAATAACCCTTTATGTGAAGAAATGTTTCCTAATATCCAGTCTGAACCTCCCCTGGTGCAACTTGAGGCCATTTCCTCTTGTCCTATCACTTGCTACTTGGGAGAAGAGACCAACACCCTCCGTGCTACAACCTCCTTTCAGACAGTTGTAGACAGAGATATGGTCTCCTGTCAGTCAGCCTCCTTTTCTCCAGGCTGAACAGCCCCAAATCCCTCAGCTGCTTCTCATAAGACTTGTGTTCCAGACTCCTCACAAGCTTCCTTGCCCTTCTCTGAACTCACTCCAGCAGCTCAGTGTCTTTCTTGTAGTGAGAAGCCCAAAACTGAACACAGGATTTGAGCTGGGCACTCACCAGTACTGAGTACTGGGGAATTATCACTTCCCTGATCCTGCTGACCATGCTATTCCTGATACAAGCCAGGATGTTGTTGGCTTTTTTGGCCACCTGGGCACACTGCTGGCTCCTGTTCAGCTGGAGGTTGATCAACACCCCCAAATGCTTTTCTGCCAGGCAGCTTTCCAGTCACTGCTCCCCTAGTCTGTAACATTGCATTGGGTTGTTGTGACCCAAAAGCCGGACCCAGTATTTGGCCTTGTTGAACTTCATACAACTGACCTCGGCCCACTGATCCAGATCCCTCCGTGCAGCCTTCCTACCCTCCAGCAGATCAACACTCCCACCCAACTTGGTGTCATCCACAAACTTACTGAGGATATTCTTGATCCCCTCATCCAGATCATTGATAAAGGTACTAAATGGAACTGGCCCCAGTACTGGGCCCTCAGGAACACCACTTGTGACTGGCCACCAACTGGATTTGGCTCTGTTCACCACAACTCTTTGGGCCCATCCCTCCAGCCAGTTCTTTACTCAGCAAAGAATACATTTAAGCCATGAGCTGCCAGCTTCTCCAGGAGAATGTTGTGGGAAATGGTGTCAAAGGCTTTACAAAACTCTAACCGGAGAACATCCACAGGCTTTCCATCATCCACTAGGTGGGTCACCTTGTTATAGAAGGAGATCAGGTTGAACTAGCGATCATGAGACTTCTCTCAGATACCTGCAGAATATTTCATCTGCCTCTTCATCCTGGTTGGGTGGTCTGTTACAGATTCCCACCGGGATATCCACTTTGTTGGCCTTCCCCTTGATTCTTACCCATAAACACTCAACCCTGTCATCACCCTCATGAAGCTCTAGACAATCAAAACACTCCCTAACATACTAGGGTACCCCACTTACTCTCTTTCCTTGCCTATTCCTTCTGAAGAGTTTATAGCCACCTAATACAACACTCCAGTTACGAGATACATCCCACCATGTTTCTGTGATGGCAATTATAGTGTAGTTTTTCTGCCTCACAATCGTTTGCAGCTCCTCCTGTTTGTTACTCACACTGTGTGCGTTTGTATAAATGGGCTATTGATCCCACCACCTTTTTGCAGTGAGAGACCCTAATTCCTTTGTGACTGTTCTCAGGTGCTTCAGTAGTTTCTAATACATCCATAACCCTTGTGCATTTGCTACCACATGGGTCCCCATCCCCTACCTCCACTGACACAGCAGACCAAAGGGCCTGCCTAGCACCCCATCCCCTAAAATTTGTCATGCCGCTCTTGGGTTTGTCTTTGCTGTGCCTGGTTTTCTTGCCTTCCACCTTCACATCTAGTTTAAAGCTCTTTCAATGAGCTCTGCTAACTTCTGTCCAAGGATCCTTTTCCCTTTTTGAGACATGTGCATCCCATTTGTCTCCAGCAGGCCAGGTATCATGTAAACTGACCCATGATCAAAGAACCCAAACTTCTGCTGGCGACACCAGTCCTGCAGTCAGGTATTGATCTGCTGCATCTTCCTGTATCTTTCCTCATCGTATCCTGCAACTAGGGGGACAGAGGAGAATGTTACTTGCGCTCCTGATACTTTAATCAGTCATCCTGAGGCCCTGAAATCCCTCTTTATATCCTTTGGATTTCCCATTGCAGTCTCATCACTGCCTACCTGAAAAATTAGTAACGGATAATAATCTGATGACCTTAGCAGGGTAGGCAGTTTTTTCTTCACATCTTTAACCCTGGCCCCAGGGAGGCAGTAGACTTCCCTAAGAAGTGGGTTCGGTCCGCGTGTAGAGCCTTCTGTTCTTTCTAGAAGGGAGTCACTTATGACCATGACCCACCTTTTTTTCTTTGTTGCAGCTATTTTAATGGAGGGTGCAGACTGACTTATCCTCTACAGCACTTCCAAGTTAGTTGAACCACCTTCTTCAATATTGTTGTTTGGTGCCACTTGCAGAGCATGTTGTGCAAGGGAATACGGGAAGGTGGGGTAGTCACAGCAGAGACCCTCCTCCATCTGTGCTGGGCAGGAACATGCTGCCATAGTCCCCTATCCCTCAAGTCACTACATTCCATCATGCAGAGAGAGGGTGGGGAGTCCTCTGTACTGTGTGCCCTGTCTACCTGCTGGGTGTGCCTCAGGGAAGGTAGGATCCGACTTTAGTGGTCTACCTCCCTCTTGCACTCCCTAATACTCCTCAGCCTACCCACCTCCTCCCAGAGTTCCATCACTAAGTGGAGGAGTTTCTCCACCTCGGCAAGTCTCCCACAGCTCCTCTCTGTTTGCAGTGCCTGGGTTGCTAGCACTCTCTAGTGCTGCTTTTTATAGGCATGGTCACGGCTGCCCCACCAACACCCAGGTCTCATCAGCAACTTGTGCCAGAGTTGGTGGCTCCTGGTGTTGCCCTGGCAGTCCCTTGCCTCAGGAAAACTCTGTCTGCACTGAGATCTGCTGCTTTGCTGCAGACCCATATGGCTCCAGAGCACCTCCCCTCTTGAAACTTGATTTCTGATGGCAATTGCATATGTTGACTTCCTGACATCTAATAAAGAACCATTTCCTAGTCTTTCACTCTGTGGGGAATGCATCCTTCCCTTCCCTTCCCTTCCCTTCCCTTCCCTTCCCTTCCCTTCCCTTCCCTTCCCTTCCCTTCCCTTCCCTTCCCTTCCCTTCCCTTCCCTTCCCTTCCCTTCCCTTCCCTTCCCTTCCCTTCCCTTCCCTTCCCTTCCCTTCCCTTCCCTTCCCTTCCATTTTCATCATGGAAGCCATCACTTTCACCTTATTTTGTTCTCACTGGTTGTCTGAACCATCACTGTGAGGATGACTGGGAGAACTGGAATCAAACCAGATATCTCCTCATCATTCATTGTTCCAAACATATGTGGCAGCCATCTCTGCATCTTTGCATCTTCTATGGTCAGTCATTCCCCTACCCTGAGCTCCATGAGCACCTTGCCCTTGTCTTCTCCTCTGAGCCTTCTGCCATTCATTGATCCAGAACAAGTCGAGATAAGACACTTATTTTACTTAAAAGGCAAAATGGGAAGTTGTGATTTAGACAATTCTCTTGTATGAGAAACTGTTTACTTCAGCTTGATGTCTGAGGCATATCCCTTTATCCAAAGGGAAAAGCTTCAATTTGTGCAACGCCTGCATTAAATCTTGACCTCAGCTTATGTCCCAGATTTATGAGGAAGACAGCACTATTCTTTTAATGGACAGTACAATATACTTTGTATTCTATTTTAAAATTAATTATTAAGGAAATCAATATTTTGTGAACTGGTGGCCAACAATAAAACATAAAAAAGCTGTGAAAATTAAATGGAGGGAGAATAAAAGGGAGACATGAGAAAGAATGTAGAAAAAGGCTCAGGAAAGGAATTAATGAAAGAGCAGATCACTGGAAGAAGAAAATTAGAGCCTTCACTAGTGCTAGCCACTTTCCATGAAGACAGCTGTAATGTGTAAAGCATGATTTGCAGCCACATAGAATGTAAAACAGTTGACACACAGACAATGAACAAAATACTTTGTCCATAGTGATGCGCTAAAAGTCCCCTTCCAAACCATGTGCTGTTTTTCTAAACAGATAAAAAAACTCAATGCCCCATTGAGGGGAAAAGGAAAGGGAAAGGGAAAGAGAAAGTGAAAGGAAAAGGGAGAGGGAGAGAGAGAGAGAGGGGGATAGGGAGAGGGAGAGGCAAAGGGAAAAGGAAAGGGAAATGGGAAAGAAAATAAATGGAGAAAAAGGAGAAGGAGAGCTCACTGTGATGGAGAAGACATGGGCAATATCCTGATGGGGCAGCCATGTGGGTGTTGCCACATTTCCTGGCTGTGGTTAGCCATTTTCTCATATTTCAGCTCCTGCTTGGCCCCCACGGACCCCCAGGTCCTGAGGCAGCCTATGTCATTCACTGCAGTTTTGAAAGCCTCAGGTTCTGGAAGGAAGCCCAGAATCTGGTCTTCAAGATGGCTTCACAGTGAGTGTATCTGTCTCAAGGCTGTGCAGCATAAAAAATCTAGCAAGAAGGGCTTCTTCAACTACATCAGTAGCAAAAGGAAGACTAAGAAATATGTGGGCCCACTGCTGAATGAGGAGAGTGCCCTGGTGACAGAGGATACAGAGAAAGGTAGAGTGACTGAATGCCTTCTTTGCTTCCATCTTTATTGCTGAGACCAGACCACAGGGATCCGAGATCCTGGAAGTAAGAGAGAAAGTCTGGAGAAAGGAAGATTTTTTCCTTGGTTGAGGAGGATTTGTTTAGAGACCATTTAGGCAAACCGGACACCCACAAATCCATGAGCCCTGATGGGATGCACCACAAGTGCTGAGAAAGCTGACAGATGGGATTGCTAAGCTGCTCTCTATCGTCTTTGAAAGGTCATGGAGAACAGAAAGAGGTGGTTGAGGATTAGGGGAAATTCAATGTCACTCCAGTCCTCAAAATGCAAGACCCAAGAAACTACAGGCCAGTCAATCTCACCACCATCCCTGGAAAGATGATCGAACAGCTCTTTCTGGATGTCATAGCCAAGCATGTGGAAGAAAAGAAGTTTATCAGTAGTCAAAATGTGTTCACTAAGGGGAAATCATGTTTGACCAACCTGGTGGCTTTCTGTGATGGCATGATTGTCTGGGTAGATGAGAGAAGAGCAGTGAGTGTTGCTTACCTCAACTTCAGCAAGGTTTCTGACACTATCTCCTGTAACATCCTTATCTATCCTTATTAACATCACTATTCTTCCACTGTGATCACAACACTAAGTAATTAAGACCACAGTCTTTTAAGCCAAATACAAGCAGCGGTGGATTCCCCAACACTTTTAAGATTCAGCTGGGCAGGGTGCTAGACTTGTCTAGACTGTGCTTTTGCTAAGAAAATGTGGACCGGATGACGATGTTCCCTTGCAGCTTTTTACTCATTGTTATTGTGCTGCAGGGAAGAGACTGTGCTAAGGAGTCAATTTAATCCCTACTGGAGCAATCTTGCTACTAGTCCCAACAAGAACTGCAGTGGGAACAAAAAGAAAAATAGTAAAGAAATCCAAGCTCACATGCTGTTGCAACCTCAAGTATGAGCAATGAACACCCCACTGGAAATTTCAAAGACAAAGAAGGAGGTGTTATTGACTTCCTCAGAGCTGCAGTTTCCACATCAGAAGTAGCTGTGCTTTCTCTGACATGCAAGACAGAAACCATCCACAGGGTACCAAAAGGTACTAAGCCGATCTGGAGTTACTAGAAATGCCTCTCTTTAATACTGTGGGTTTGCAAACACAAATATTGGTACATGTGCATGCAATACAAACACAGAAGCAGTGTGTAATTACATGCGCAGTGATGCTTAGCTGCTTTTGTCAGTCCAGGAAATACCACTCTGTGCTAGAGAAAGACCTTTTCTATATCTGGCAATAAAGGTTAGGGAAGTGGAAAGAACAACATAAAATTGGGATGTGGGAATACAGGGAAAAGACAGGGACAGAACATGCTCATCAATGAAAACATAGGGATGCCTGCTTGCCTTCAGAAGCAAGAAGGTAAATGAAGCAGAGGTCCAGTGGGACTAGGCACAAATTTGTCAGTTTCCTACTCTAAAAGGAAATGCATGGAACATGCATGTGCATTAACTGTGTTACTTCTAATCTATTTTACTTGGACAGAGCTGGAGACAATGCTGAGAGAGGATGCAACTAACAGGAGCCTTATTGTTAAAGGTACAGCCAGGAGAGAGGACTGTCTCAATGACGAAAAACATTGCCTTGCCTTACGCCTCCTTGGGGCTTGGATCTACTCTGCCAGGGAGTTCCCAGAACCAACACTCATGAGCTGTGGAGGTGGAAGCATGTCCTGCCTGAAAAAGCACAATATTCAGTTTGCCCTTCCTCTGGATTTCATGTCAGCTACTCGCATTAGTATGCTTATTTTAAGTCTCAGATAAAGCAATGGAAACTTCACTAGTATTGTATATTTTCAGTCTTTATAGTAACATGTCCAGTGATGATGACAGGCTCATTGCTACTGCACTACACAGACAAAATGATAACATCTTCCAGAGCCCAGTGTAACAGAGAGGTTAATGATTTTACCAAAGTAATTTGCAGCAATTTGTATGATTCATAAATGGTAAAACCACAACAGAATTTTCAGGTCATCCCATAAAACTAGCAATGAAACATTCATTTCATCAGATCTGTTCAATATATGACACAGATAGTCATGCATTATTAGTGTGGATTTAAACTGTGACTATTATCCTTTTTCTTTTTTTTTTTTTTTTAATTTTATTTTATCAAGTTCCGCTATCTAAATTTATATAATCTTAGCATCAGCTACCCTGCTGGTTGAGAGGAGAAAAAAAAAATCTGATGTTATGAATACATCCAGTAGTTGCTAGGATAGGAGATAAATTAATCCCAGTGGCATTTCGTCCACGTACTGATCCATTCAATTTATTAAAGTCCAGAAATTTGTACTTTTGCCTGTTTCTCTTACTGCATTGCCAGACCTAGCAGCACTGTGTGAGACCCCGAGACGGAAAACTACAATTGGTGGGGGAGGGATTTACATATCTCACTTTTATTAATGTTGTTGAGAAGGAAACATTCAAATCCCTCACCTTTGCTCAATAGACTTTGCCTTCAGGTAATATTTTTTACAGAACTTCAAGTCCTTGCACAGAAAATAAAAAAATACTGTCTCTTCAAGAATAGCATTTAGAGTTCAGAAAGATACTTTTATTGTTATGTTTTGTGATTACTGGCATACACAAAACCAAAACCACAAACTTGGTCTGTATTTGCTGTTGTCATTAATGAGATGATTCCTTGAGACTAATTATAATTAAAAAATCTATGTAAGTTATTCTCGGTAATTTGTTTTTTCTAAATATCACTCCTGAAAGCCCATCACCTGAAACAAACAAACAAACAAACAAACAAACAAACAAAAAACCCAACAAAACAAAACAAAAAAACCCCACTTCTGGAGTCTGGCAAACATTGCACATCAGAAAAAAAATAAAAAGAAAAAAAAAGCACATTGATTTTTAGTTCATATTTTATTAATTCTTCTTCAAACTAGGTGTCATCCCTTATAGTAAAAGCACAAGTTACATTTATTAGATTTGAGTTCTATTTATGATATGTTCATGGAAGACTGTAAGGATAATACTTTTCATTTGAATGTTCTACAGCATGTTCTACAGATCTGTTATTGTAGGTTGCAGAGTCTGTTTATTAACTGAAAGCTTTCCTGAGGGGCAAATATATATGAGATTTTACAAGTATAGTCCAAAAAAAGAGAAATATATTTCAGCAAAACTACCCTTTGGATATTGAATTTGGAAATTTTAATTACAAGGCAGCCCACATGAATATGTATCAGGTGCATGCAATTATAGAATTATACTCTGGTATAATCCCAGCTTCAACAAATATAATCCATCTAGCAGTTAAATAGTCTCCTAATTTTGATCTTTTTTACTGTGTTATTTCTGAAGCATAGCAGTGAGAAGACTCCTGATGGATTATTTCTTAACATTTCCACCTCACCAATAGTTATCTTAGAACAGATTTACAAAGCTATGAATGAAAATTAGTGCCTGAATTTGTTGATTCTCCTTGTTTTTTCCCGCTCCAGCATCAACAAGTTCAGGAAAATGTGTGCCTCGAATGTCTATCACTAATGAAAATACCTAATCAGAGTGGAAACTTGCGGGCCAAGGCCCACCTGCAGTTGAATCTGGCATGGGATGTCAAAGGCAACAAGGACGGTTTCTACCAGTCCATGAACAGGAGAAGGATGATTAAGGAAAATGTGGCCCCACTGCTGAAGGGGACAGGAATTATGGTGAAAAGGGACATAGAAAAGGCCAAGGTGCTCATTGCCTTCTTCATCTCATTGTTCTCTGTTAATACAAGTCTTAAGCAATCCTCTGTCAAAACTGTTTTTCATGCAATAGGCAAGAAATACAAACTTTATAGCAAATGATTTTTCTAATGCTTTTATTAATCCAAAACCAGTAGTCTGTCTTTTTGTTTTTTCTTCCCCTCCCCCTTTTTTTCCTCCTTTTTTTTTCTTTTTTTTTTTTCTTTCCCTTGAGAATTCACATCCGTGAATGAGTACCAAGAACCCTTTTTTTGTTGTTGCCACTGTCATAGGCCTGCAGAAGGAAAAATAAATACAGCACAGACCTATTAGGACTTTGCAGTTTAATAGTCCCACCTTTCTCTGCAAACTGAAATAGACAGACAATGTAGGGTATTATGCACAAGGTATTGAGTTCTCAAATAAGCCTGCTCCACTGTCCCATCTGATGTTTCTAATTCAATAGCTGAAAGAAAGATGTAAGCAGCACCACAGTTATGACAGATCAAAAGACAGTATGCTGTGGTGTATTTAGAATTAGCTCTCTCCCAGCTATTTGATGACTTGGACCAGTGTGACTTGGGTTCAAAAACAAAATAAAACAAAACAAAAACATGAAGCTAAACCTTGGAAATACTGTCTGGTCAAACTTCCTGCATTTTTTTTTTCCCCTCAGAAAGTTGAAGCACAAAACCAAGTTTGGTATACATTTGCATTTTCTGTCCTCTCTTGTAGCTCCATCTCCTAGTGCTTGGTGAGAGCTGGCACAGCTGAGAAATGTTTGGGTTAATTCTCCATGAAGATTCCCCCATGTGAAGTCCCGTTTGTGTCACCTCCTCACTCTTCACCCACAGAGTGCAGCCAGTGTCATTTGCGGACACTGGAACCATGAGCAAAGTTGCAAACTTCCTCAAGGGCACTGCACCAGTCACAAGCAAAACTAGATGATATAACCACTCACAAATTCCTCCTTGCAACATGCTACTGATCTTTCTTCCAAACTGAAGTGCCTCTGATTTTTATAACATGTTTGTTGACAAGTTCACCTTCCACAGTTTGTGTACCATGAATACATTGCTGCTTGCCAGCAAATGAACCTGCATAGGTTCAAATAATCAGCAGAGTTGTCATGTTTTAGACTGGTTACCGCATATGCTGCTTCCACAGCCTTAGGAATCAAATCTGCTCATGGTTAACAAAATGTGTGTTAAAACTACAGTTTTTACTTTATTTGCTGGTGATTATTCCCTTACTTGTGAGCAAGAAACTGATGTTTTTATTGTTGTATTTGTATGCAAATGCCTGTAACTGAGGAAGAAGTTTATTAATCCATGTTTAGATAACATGGATTTGCTCTTCAAAGCATAATGATTATAGCAGTGCTAGCAAAATTATTCTTCCTTTAGAGTGATGTTGGATTTTCACATTTAAGTTTTATTCTATAATGTGTCCACCTTTGCATAAGGTAAATAATACAATTCTACTTATGTAGAGTTGTTTGCCTGCTGGGAGGAATTAAGCATTTTCTTCTGTTTACACCTCTGGACATGGTGTTGGCAAAGTCTAGCTGAAGATCCCAAGAAAACTAATTCACCAGGCTCCACAGCCTAAGTTTTTACACTGTAACAGCAAAATGACATTAATTACAGTGTCCTAACTTTATTTGCCTATCTTTCCCCTAACTGTGTGTTTACAACTTCAATTAACGCTGACTGGAGTTACCCAGGTCACACCACCGAGAAGTCACTGGGTCACTAATGAGAAGACCTGCTTTTCCAGACCTCACTTTCAAAATATTTCCCTCCTTCCCTCTCTTGGTTAGGTCGTCCCATTTATCTTGTTTTGAAGGAGTTCAGATTTTAGCAATTTTTTTCCAAGCTCAAAGAAGATTTCTGTGGCACATAGTATGGTAGTGAGACATCATTTACATTTACATTTTCCATGGGTAACAGAACTGAACTAAGAAAACCCAACAAAAGCCTTGCAGGGAACAAACTGAGACTATGCTAGCATTCAGGTACAATCTCATGTCTCCCCAAACCAGAGGCAGTACATACTTGATGCTTAAACACACAAGACGTACTGAGTAGAAGTAGGCATACACTTATAAATTGTCCAGTGAATTTTTTACAATTTTGCTTCTGGAAAGGAATAACTTATTTCTTTACTTGTCAACTTGCAGAGTTTGAAGGTGTCTGTTACCAAGTGATGCAGAAAGTCTGCTGAGCAGTCAGAAGTTGGATTCACTTCCTTAACCACAGTAGTTGTCCTTTTACTTGATGCTTCAATACAATTCCTGTAACACAGACTTTGCTCTCTTCATAAAAATGCCATCTTTTAGAATTAAAAAAATGAACAACAAACAAAACCCCCATTAATAACAGTCTGCAACACTCAATAGCACAGAGAAATTTTTTAAATTTGAAGTCTGGTGAGCTATATCCACAAAATAATGTTAAACTCATAATTAAATTATTAGTCTGATGCCCAGGGTACCCAGATTTGCTAGGATCCAACAAAATACTTTCTATTTGAGATACACTTTCTTATTCTTCTATTAGTAAAATTACAATACTTCGGTGAAAAGGAATGGTGTTCTAAAGGTCCATGTACTGGAGATCATTAGATGTTAAAGCTACAACAATCATGGGAACTACATACCTAAGATAAATGGCTCTTCATTAGTCTCTACTACTGACCACCATAGCATACAAATTCCAGTAAATTATTTTATATTTGCCTAATAGTCTTAAAGAGGATGTCATCATCAATATATACAACCGTACTGTCTTTGGGTGTACATACAATGAAGGAAGCAAAAAAAATTATAAAAATATTATGATAACATAGGAAAATACAATGTGTGCATTAATAAGATCTCCAGAAAACCCTCACAAAGACTGTCTAGTTTTCAAATTGTACACTTTTTTTTTTTTTTTCAGTTAATCAGGGGATTATCACACCAGAGAAAGAAGCTAGATAGCTACAGTGAAAAAAAAAACAGTGAATATTATAGAAATGTCTTAGAATTATGGTGTATTAGCCCAGTGGCAACTAAAGTACTGCAAGTAATTTTTAGTACATTAAGAAATAATTTGGAATAGGAAAAGACAGTAGTCTAATTTTTATTCTTTCGTTCTTCTAAAAAAAACTATAAACTCTCCCCATCATACACTGACAGATCGAAAACGTACATCAATCAGTATGTGTGTGTGACATATAAAACCTATTTACTGTACCATGTTCTGTTCATTTAAGGGCTTCATAAAGAGCTCCACACTCTGTGAATGATAATTATGTGGCTAGGAAATAATATATCCATAAGTGCAAAATATTGTAGATGAAAAATTAACTAACTCAAGGGTAAAATTTGAAAAAATCTCTTTCCCTGATACTGTGCCTTTGCAGGGCAAGCCCTTGTTACCAAACTCATTTCCATTTAACTGTGATTTCCTGGATTGCAACACACATTGCCCAGCTGGGAAGCTCCTTCCAACATTTACAAGAAACAGTAAGCTGCTCTCTGAACCTCAGCAGTCATCTCCCGTCCTCTCTACCAATTACACATGGAGATACCTGGCCTTCCTTCCTCTGGTATTGCTCCTCTGAGGAGTCTTAACTGAAGGACCACCACTTCTTACAACACACAGTCAATCTAACCTCTTCTTCCTAAAGTAAAAGAAGCAGAAACTGAGAACAGACAAGAAAACAGGTCCTGTTTGTCAGGGACTGTAGCTGAATACAAAACTGTCCTGGTGACCACATTTCTCTCAAAGTTGACTTACCAAATCAGGCATCCAGGAGGACTGCAGAGCATATGTGATGATGTCCTTAGGGCTGTGGCTTAGAGTCCAAGTCTAAAAAGTGAACTAAGCGTCTTATGCATTTTTAAAAGATACAAGAAAGAAAGGGGGCAGAAACGATGTCTTCATGAAATGAACTTATATTCGTATGTAGAACACAGTTTACTTGTTCTGTTTCATCAACGGTACGTGTGTTAGATTTATCAAAAATTTGAGGCTAGGTGTTAGCCTCTCTGTGAATTGATTTGGTCCAGGATTTCACCACCGCTACTCTCCTAGATAAAGGGGAATAAAATAAACCAATATAAATATACTAATTCGTGCTAATGAATACATGTAACAGGATACTTCATGCAAATGTGAATAAAACCTGCCATGGAAGCAGTTAGAAAGACAGAACTGCATAATTTATGTATATTAAAAGTATTATGTAATGTCAAAACCTATGTAATAGTGTAAATAATGAAATTGCAAAAGTGATGTAACACTGAAAACATGGGAATTAATTTTATTTATATTCCAACAGAAATACACAGGAGAGAAAAAAGGTCACACCCCAAAATTAGGGAAGGAGTTGTGTAAATCGTCCTATTCTGTGAATAAAATGTCAGCTCCATTTCAGTCCAAACTTCTCTGTTTTAGATTACTAGCATGAAATTGGCACAATGAGCAAGTAAATTTACATCATCTACTCCCAAGGTATAACAAACAAAATGCGCTACAGAAGAAATATTTAGAGGTGAAATTCTAAATTCTGTAGTAATACTTCCAAAGAGCTAAAAGAATTAAAAAAAAAAAAAAAAAAGAAAAGTGAAATCAAACAAGCAAGGCACTCAGACCCTCAAGCTAGCTGTGAGTCCAGCCAGGGGTCAGAACATAGTTATACAGTAGCATGTAGTTCTGCTATTTTTGTTTCTGTGAACAGCTAAATACATATACTTGAACTTCTAAGGGCTATGATGGTGGACTGAATCTTTCTTAATAAAAAATTTTACTTTTTTGCCAAGGTACATGCTTTTTCATACTGGCATTTTTGTTTCTATGAACACCTGTGTTGAGCAACATAAGAGTTTTAAAACAACTTAAAAGGAACTCCATGCTTTTAAGGCAGTTTCTATCTTGAAAGAAAAAACTAAACAAAACACTCCCATCCTAGAATATTTCTCAAGTTTTAATATTAATCAAGCCATTCTGTATGCTTCCATCTTTTAAAAATTGCTGCTATCTTGTGAGAATGCATATTCAGACCAATGTATCGAAACTTCTCTTTACAAACATTAACAAGAAGCACATACTGACCAATCCAACACAAGCCTGTCTCACAGCAGTCTGAGGACCATCTCTTCTGTCACACCTAGGGGCTTACGCAGCACAGCAATTTCCAAAATGCACCTTGGATCATTGATTTCAACTTCCCATTCTTAAGTCCTGTTTCAAAGAACATCAGCTCCTTTCTCGCCTTGCTACAGGTTTGCCTTGTCCCTCAGTCCAGCCTCAACCCACTACTGTGGGCTCTGAAGCTATACACCTGGCTTCTAATCAAACTGTCATCTTTCTTCTTAGGAGAAAAACCTGATTTAGATGGTGTTGTCCAAACCAAAGTCCTGCTAGATACTAGGAACCAACAGACATTGTAGGTCTCTGATTTAAAAATATAATTTTGTCAGAGAAACTGGTGACAAGGTGTGATGAAAACTATTCGGTTAGTTTGTGAATTATGTAGTAGGAAGAGATGATCTTCAGCAGGATGTCATGCATGTTCCTTGTACATGCCTTTCACACTGGTTCTTTCTACTGGTTCCTGTGGTGTTTCAGACACAGATTTGAGCTGTACAGGGCACACAGTGACACTGCCCTCCTGGTGATCGAAGGTGAGCTTAGGACACAGTTCCATCTTGATTCCTGTACTGAAAGCCCAAGAAGTGTCAGGGCACTTGATGCAATTCCAGACAACTTGTGAGTACAAATTCTTTTCACTCATCTCACCTCCCTGCTTTGTCTACATAATTCAACCTGGGGACCGACACCTATGTCCCATATTGTGTAGAAGCAAGAGGAGACAGAGAAAATGTGGTGCCTTTAGGATGATATGCTGCATTGTAGACAGATGTGAGGTATAACTACCAGCTTTTTGAAATAAATTCTCAGGATTAAGAAAAGAACAGATATGATGTGACAGCTTTTCTGTCAAGAGAGCTGATAAAAAGGTCAAGACATTGACATGTAAGTATGCACCAATGTCCTGGAGGCTTCAGGAGTTATGAGCAAGCTGAAGCTTTATCACTTGCATTAAACATGTGAAAACTTTGACCAAAGAAAAAGCTGGGATGTCCTTGAAAATGGGCTAACAACTGGATATAAATTCTGATCTCTACCTTTATGTAGAGGTCGGTGAATTCATAACATTTTAGAGCATGGATATTGGTTCTTCTGTTTCTTCTGCCTCAAAACTGAAGTTAAAGAAAATGTTTGAGTTTCAAAAATAAATTCCTCCTGCCCATTTTCAGACATTGGCTGGTGGTCAAAGTTGTTCATTTTCATTAGAAATAATGGCAAAAAAACAAATACAGTTGCTTTTTGCTTCTAGGCAGTACTAGACATAATCTCATCTTGCTGCTGAAAATTTTATGTATACTTAACCCAGAAAGTCTACGCAGTAAGGAGACTGCATACTGCAGATTGCATACTGCAATCATGAAGAAAGTGAATATTCACTTATTTGAGATATTCACAGTCTGTCACACTGTTGAAATAGAGTGAAATGCTCAACAGGCACAAGCAGAGAGATTGTTGACAAGAAATACCATAGGAGATGTCTCTGAATGCACTACCTTGCTTCATCCAAGCATCCCCAGTCTTGATGGCTAACAGATGTTGTCTCCATCCTGATCCGGAGCTGTTACCAAAATCTACTTTTTCTTTGGAATCAGCCTTCTGGGCCATCTGGAACCATGGTGTGAGATGCTCTTAGTTCATTGCAGTTCCCCAGGAAGAGCAGAAGCTTCTGCTCAGACTTTGTGGAAAACCTGCATTGGGCAGCAGACTAATCCAACATTTGATTGCACAGCCGTCATGTTTACTTTCCTGTTTCGTTATCTTGGAGGGAAGTGAGCAGGGTGAGGCCTGGGAGTTTGGGAACTTCATTTCTGCATTTAATTGCTCAGTTTATATTGCGAGCAGCTATTACTTAGGCCAAAGAAGACATTAATACAGCATTTTGTATCATTTTGTGTAATATGTCATGTCAATATCAGATTTGTCTTGGTATAAGATGGCTCTGTACACATGCAAACACCATATGGGTTACAAATTAGGCAAGTCTACATGAGAGATCTAATTCAGTTCTTCTTTGAAGCTGGGAAGCAAATACAACTCAGGCTGCATGTCATATAGCTCCTTTGCAGAATATTTAGCAGTGTCAGTTTTCAGTGAATAGTGCTAATACAATACTGCTGCAGCTGTTGTTTTTGAATCAAAATATGCCACTCCGGAAACTCCTGTAAGGGAGATACTAATGTCTGATGTTCGTCACAAGACCTGGTAATCACAAACCATTGAAAAGGCCTGAACCAGCAATGATGGTTGCTTGTGACTTAAAAGATTTCAATATCTGCAGCTTATCAGAAAAGAAAACACAATAGCATGATGACCAGAAAGACTAGAATGCAGGTCCCACTGCAGGGGAGGTTCAAAATCTGATGGACAGTGACAGAGGAGAATAAATCTCCCCACTATTGTACTCTTCAGTGGCCAGCTAAGACAAAGTCATTCAAAAAAAAACCTGGCACAAGGCAATCTCAGTGTAACTTGTCTTGAGATATGATATATGTGAGCAGTCACCTCTCTGAAACAAAAGGTGAAACAGGATCAGACTGCTTATGCTGGTTTCCATCACTGCATTCCAGGGAAAGACATGGACCTTCATGTTTTGTAAAAAAAGGACAGACTTCGAGCATGCAGTATCTGTAATACAACCTCTTCAAGGCATGTTAGGTTGCATAATAAAATACAAGATGTTCAAATGTGATATTTCCCTTATGCTACAGTGCTCACATTTAACATTTTAATTTCTTCCCATACAAGCATATAAAGGCAAATGTTGATAACTCTGTAAAAGCTTTATGAAATATTTTATTTAAAAATTACTAGAATGACTTAATCAAAAGGTTCCTTATGTCTTATCAAACCCTATACAACTTAAAAGTTATAGTTTATTTCTTTGGGAAAGAAAATCTTTGCAGTAGTTCAGCAATATCTTATTAAATCAATATATTTCTGTTAAAAAATATAGGATCATCACTTTTCATATAGTAATATTGTCATGTTCTTTTTTTTTTTTAATCAGGAGATTTGAATAACTCTTGAATTTTGAAAATCTTAGACAATATTTTGTTTATTACCTGAAACTTTATTAAACAAAAACAAACTTATATTTTCCCTCAGTACCTGCAATTATCTTTTTAATCAGTATATACTGTGTGTTCCTTAGGCTCATTCCCCTTCATTTCTCTTTTAGACTACTCAGAACAAGGAAGGTGTTTTCTGTGGGGTTTTTTGGTGAGCAGCAGCTGCCTACTTAATGTGAAGTTTCAAGGACACAATAGGTTTTCTGAGCTCTCTCGGTGTCAAAAGAGTAAAATAAATCAAAACTGATGT
Organism: Streptopelia decaocto; assembly: GCF_964273445.1. Lineage (NCBI taxonomy): Eukaryota > Metazoa > Chordata > Aves > Columbiformes > Columbidae > Streptopelia > Streptopelia decaocto. The sequence continues at coordinate 11,967,878 of NC_138657.1, forward strand.
AACAAAGTAAAAAAACAAAACAAAACAAAACAAAAACATAACAAGAAAAAATATGGCATCTTTCAGGATCATCTGTTCCACAGAACTCAGCACAAGCTGGCAGTCTGAAAAACATGATACATTAGCTGACAAAAGAACTGAAAAAATTTTGACAGTCAACGTGTACCGGAGCTTGGAGGGAAAGAGTCCGTTGTCCCCAGGGCTGGTCTGCAGACAAGCCACTGTAGGTAACTAGTCATGAACTGCTGCTTAAGGTCCTTTCCTGTTCTTTGTACTTGTTGTGTTTGCACACCATTGTACTTGTGACACCTAGAACCAATCAATGTGTTCAGACTCTTTTCTAAAATAAACACATATTGAAAAGTGGAGGTTGAGCAAAATTTTTATATTTTATGACCACAGACTTACAAATGTTAATTCTGAAACAGGGAAAATGAAGTCTACCTATGGTCATAAAAGCAGGAATTGTTTGAGTCTCAAAGACTGTAATAAAACATTCAACCAGCCATTGTTAACAATGGACTGCTCCCCAAGGGCTTTATTGCTATCAGTATTTTTTCAAAAATAATATTTGTTCACCCTTCTCTCTTGCAGGTTTAAATACATAACCAATGTATTTTAATGTATGAAATCTAGCTTGCTGATTATCCTGGTAGTTTTGATGGTATTTCAGTACCCAGCTGGGTATAATACTTAATTACTGAACAATCCCTTTGATATTGTTAAGCTACTTGCAAGGTATCCAATTATAACTGGAAAAAATGACCTGTGGACTTTTTTTTTCATGTGTTCTGCAACAGTAAATTCCACAGACTAAATAGATTTCATCTCTGTTTATTTTTAATAACAGTTAATTTTGTTTTTCTTTTTAATTACTTTTTTTTTTTTTTTTTTTTTTTTTTTTAGGTTAAGTTCCTCCCTATTCAGCAAAACATTTGAGCTTATGGGTGATTTTTAGCATGTGCTCAAGATCCATGGGTTTCAGCTGGTGTTCAGATTATGCTTAAAAGCAAAGATTTTTGTGAATAGGAATGGAGTGCTGAAATACAGACTGATTAAGGGCCATGATTCCTTTAACTAGATGCAGATTGCCTGAAAGCTAGTCAATTTAAAATGATTTCTGCATTTGTGGAAATAATTTTCTGGGGAGATGTGCACAGACATACATATGTGCAGGCATGCACACACACACACACATATGGATATTTATGTATCTGAGTATACATACATACCTAGAAAAGACAACTACCACTAAATATATATAGCCTAGAAAATTGATTTTTTTTTTTTTTTAACCATTCTTGTGGCTGTTTTGACAAAAAAGCTTGAAGTAAAGTGCAGTACTAGACTGGGAAGGTGCAATAATAGAAGCTAGTATAGGTATGCAGTCCACTGTTGATATCTTTCCTTTTTTCTCAGACCCTAGCTAAGGAAACTGAGACATTTTTCTTTCCTCTTTCCTCATACATAACACCATCCTAGCTGCTGAGTCTTTTTTATGGGCATGATCAAAACAAAATAACCCCCACCTGCTATTCAGTTTGCTTTCCTTTTTTTTTTTTTTCCCTCCCTCTCACTCCTCTTCTGTCTGTGACTGGGTTATTTTCTGATAGGTAAAAAAGTGGTTTTTTCAACAATCTCAGTGGCTTGGCAGAACAGGAAATATTAAAGCAAAGAATAGATTGAAGACTGAATAAGAGGGTTAAAACTGCAACTGGTTTACCCCAAGCAGTAAATTAGAACAATAGATAAGGAAATTTGTTAGGAATACTGTGTATATTGTGTATTAGAAGAATTTGTCTCATGGAAATCTTTCAGCTGGAAGCGTTACAGGCATTTTTATTGTCTACACAACATATTTATCTCTTTTCTTTGGCCTTTCCAATAAAGAAAACAGCTGTCCAGTAAACTTATTTTTGAATCAGAAATAGAAATGACACAAAACACATTATAATGCAACAAAACATCATATTTGGATTCACCAAGAATAAAAAATTCATGTATTTGGTTGCAACAGGCATTTCTGTTTAACTGTTCAAGTCCAGCTCTGATGAGCATAGGTGGTCAACAGTATGAATAAATCAAAAGTCTTGGAAAAAGAAATGAGGACTAAACTAAACTGTAGCCTAGCTTTTTAAAACCTATCTGCAAATTTTATGTGCAATATTGACTATCAGAACATTTAAGCATCCATCACTCATAAGGCTATGCACAAGAAAATTATGTGGATAGTTTATTCTTCCATTTCTCTTTATCATTCATTCTTTTTCAAGATACTGTTTCATTAATCCTGGCATATTGAGGTCTTGAGTTTTTCTACTTTTGGGGGGTTTGATGTCTTTCTTTTGCAAACATTAGAGAGCACAATGAATGGATCAGAAAGTTGCATTTCTTCTCATGCTTTGAGATGACTTATTTCCTGCAGCTTCTAAGTGAACTATATCCTCCTTGGCAGCTTTCATTCTGCTCTCATTTCTGGCATATTTCAGTTAAAAGGCAGGAAACTGCTGACCTGTGTGGCACAGCCTCATCTGCTTTTCCCTGGGGTTAAACAGAGAAGTGGCACATCTGTCAGTATGAACTTCCCCAACTAAACAGGAAAGGAAGTAAATAAATAAAACAATGTTAGAAGGAACCTTCTGAGTGCCTTAAGCTTGGGTGACCAGACTTAATAGCAATCCATAGGGTAGTTCTGCATACTTTGAAGTATTAAATAGTGCAGCTACAGACAACGATATGAGGGCCAGGTTGCTTTCTGGACACTTTGAATTAAGCTGAAAGAGCTATCAATAAAGATCACTAATAATTCAGCTTCAGATTTTCAGTGACTCCACAGCTAGGCACACAGCATATTTCGAACAACTCTGAAAACAAAATGGCTTACTAGCGTGCCTCTTCATAAGGTTGTAGTAGCACCCAGCATGTTCTTAGCAGTCTCTCCAGAGATTAAGACTCTATGAACTGGTGGAGATACATCAATTATGAAGAAAAGCTTATGCAGGGCAAAGTAAAACAGGGAGTGAGCAGAGCTGTCTCACAGAGCTCAAATCAAATCGAGAGAGAGACTAATATTTATTTTGCAGGCAGAACTAAAGCGTTGATAATATGTTAATCACTGTCAGGTCTAAAATAACACTGTCATCATAAATATATTTAGAGGCTGCAGAAACAAGCACAAAACCCCTTGTCATGGAACAGTAGAAACTAATATTCTGTGAGAGATTTGTGCCCACTTTCTTTTTGTGCCATCTATAGGTAGATAGGATGCTATCTACCTATTCTACCTATATCTACCTATATCTACCCATATCTACCTATATCTATCTATCTACCTAATGTCCCTCTTCAGTCACAGAGCATTTGCCAGTCCTGCTACGAAGCCTGGAAATTCTAACAATCTCTGTAGGATTTCATCATTGTTTAATGCCCTCTGTGCCCTCTTCCAAAGCATACTACAGATTCAGCAATCATTTCATGGATCATGTTAACCACAGGAAAGAACTGCAAGATATTTCAATCCCAATAACTTCCCAGTAAATTACTTTATAATGGGTAGTTCCACATGACTTATGCTTTTTAACAGCCACTTTCGCTTTTAAGCCAGGGGGAATTTTGTTACTAAAGAGAGGTGCCTGGACTCATTGCTCATTTCTTTATGAAAGAGCCCACAAACATATCGAGAACATTATAGAGAACCTTAATAAGAAATATATTTTATGGTACCGAACTTTCAGAAGTTGGAGCTTGGAAATCATGTTCTCAGGCTTTTCTTCAAGTATTAATTGATCCTTCAACTGTACTGCATAAAAGCTCTGTCAGCGGCACGTGAGTCAACTGAGTGACTATTTAGTATTCTTTTACAGTCTATGAGACTGGCTATCCAGGTGAAAGGATTAAAGAAAAGACAATTAACACAGTAGAAAATGAGCAGTGTTATAAATGTTTTTGTAGAAACATTATGTGCTTCTTCTAGACCTCTTCATAGATCTCTGTGTTTTGTTTCATATGAATTTAATAAAAATTTTGGAGTGAGAAAATGTTTAAACTTGCAGAAAGGCGTATATTAAAAAAAAAAATTGTCTCTGGAATGACCCATAATTTTGTGCAGAATCGCTTTTCAGCCTGAAACATTATGAAAACTTTTGGAAATTAAATTAGAGATTAAAGTAATGTTGATGGTCTGAGTGACAAATGAAAGTTTGAAAGTGATTACAGATTTCTTGAAAAAGCTGAGTATTTTTAAATATTGTGCAGGGATCTACTTTTCATACAGGACAAACTGCTTTAGCAAGACTGCAGACTTGGCATATTTGAAGATATGTAAGTATTCATTTCCATCAGCTTGTGAAAGCACAATAAATTTATCAATTTTTCATATAATCACTTTTCCTCGTCATGGTTATAACTTTATTGTGGTCACCTGCACATTCCCTTCCTTGTCCAGATTCATTGTCTGTCTAAAAAATCCACTTTTGCTGAGATATGTGCAGTGAATCAAGATAATTTATATATCACCATTGTCTTCCTCCCCATCCACTTGCTAATCTCTTTAAAATACTTAAAACTGGAGCAAAAAGTATCCTTTTTACTTGAAAACATCTTGGGGATGCAAGTGTTTATAAATAATTGTTTTGGACAAAATGTTCTAATTTAAATTAAAAATGGGAGGTTAAAAATGGTCTTTCTACAAGAACAAACTCACTGAAATTTTGTCCACTACACTGAGAATTTCACTACATAAAATGAAATTTTCCTGATTTCAGTTTGTCTTCCGTATTCCCTGTTTTATCTCAACAACAACACAGAAAAAAAAAAAAAAAAAAAAAAAGAAAAAAGAAAAACAGGCAGCAAAAATTGAAATTAAATGGGGAAAATCAAAATTGTTCAGTCTTATTTTTGGAGTTCCTCGAAGAAGCAACTAAGAATTATTATTTCTTTAAAATCTATGCAATGAAATAATTGCAATTTGTGAAAAGACTCTTCATCCAGCTATTTGCATCTTCTAATAAATAACAGCTCAGTAGCAATGCCTGGTGTTTTTTTAATTGCTACAGAGTGAAGGGGGAAGAAATATTTATTCTGCATGTGTCTGGCTGAGTGCCTATAGAAATTCCCTCCTAACACTGAGATTGGACTATAATTGTGTATTAGAACACCTATATCTTTCATTTACATCCTCTTAACTATTCTGCAGTGTTATAAAAGTTTTGATTATTCATATGTTTAAGAATATTCAGTGTTCATATATGTTCATTGTATCAAGAATGAAATAATTGCATGAACATGAATGAAAATGTGCTTTGTTATATGTCTGCTAGAATTTTTGTGTGCTCTATCATGTATTTGCTTAGAAAATGCAGGTACTGACTTTTTTATCATGCAAAATCCTACATATTTCTTAGTAGAGACTTTTGGAAAAAGGAATGAAAAGTGTCTTTTTCCAAACCTATAGTGCATAGGTCAAAAAGTAACTGGAATTCAAATGAAGCACCATTCAGGTTAAATATAAGAATATTGTATATGAGAACAGAGCACTGTAATTACCTTTGAGAGGTAAGGACAAAGCAGCACTGAACCTGAGTGTCTGAAACTCTTGCAGAGTTGTTGTAACTTGGTTCTTTATGAGTATCTATCATGAAACATAGAAAGAATGCAGATGCAGCTAAGGGTGCAAATTACATGACATTTTCAGATCCTGCTCAGCCCCAAAACTCCACGAAACAACTTCAAAAAGCAAAAATCTGAAAATGAAATATACTACCTACTACAATCTCCCTCATATACACAGCTCTTAACAATATTTGCTATTTGTTGACATTTGCAGTGGTGGGAGAGAGAATATATACTCACTTGTTCTTCTAGGAACGTGCTCAGTAAAAGGGAGGAAAAATCCGACATTTTCTCCATTTTAGTATTGTCAAATATTTCCTTGCCCATTTAGCTTTTACTGATAATGTTCATCGCTATCAAGAAACATCCATTGAAACTGGAAAATTCATTCTTATTCATCTATAAAATGTATTAAATAGGATATATTGCTTTGAGAAATCTATGTTCAGTCTTTGAGTGACTAATTTCAATTTCGGTTAAGGATGCAACAGGCTGCTTTTCAACCAATATCTTGATATCCCTTTTTATAATGCACCTTCCTAAAAATAACCAACAGTCCCTTCACAAATAAGGAAAATGCACATCTTTTTCAGTCACTTCCTTCTCAGTGTCTCCTCTCAAGCTCAGCTTAGAATAAAAAAAATGCATGATTTTACGTTTGCAAGTGCGAGAAAGGATTGGTCGCTGTTCCAAATTACTCTTTATGGCCACTAATTGCTACTCTTAAAGAAGCAAGCAAATAAAGAACTGACAGAATGTGATTGCAGAGTGGTCTTATGAAGAGAGAACATTTTATTTCACATACAGTTACAATGCAACCATAGCATTTTGTGCGGCTGAGGGCCAAGACTGCTGAGGATGGAGCTTTGCTCAGGTCTTCAGTATGTCTGTGTTCTTCTTCATTCCCCCTTCTCCATCCAAATTCCACACATGCTCCCAATGGCAACGGCAGTACCATACCAGTAATACTGGTAACAGTATTGAGATTAAAGTACACAGAAAACTTCAGAGCTACTCTTTCCTGGTGCTGCAAAGGCTCACCCTGAATGTTCATACTTTCTTTGTTTCAGAATGGCTGCAAGTGGACAGAAGTAATCACAGTTGCTGAGAATAAGTTCATCATCCACGTCCTGGTAGTAATACCTAAGTAAAATTATTTTCTAAACAGATCAGAGGACTCAACTAAAGAGGTGAAACTTAAAGTTTAGGAAAACCTCTCTGAAGCAATAAAAGCAATTATGACTATATTGATATAATTTTATAATAGAATAGAATATAAATATTACAGATAGCAAATTGCACTTGTATTACAGAGAATTTACCACCTCGCCACCACTAGCTTCACCAACACCACCTTTCCAAATGCTAGCTTCAGGACATTCTTGTTCAGTCATGGGTAAAACACATAAGCAGGTAGCTGGTTGCCTGCAATTGATGTGGCAAAGGAAGAAAAAGAAGAGGAAAAAAAAAAACAAAACAAAGCTGTGTATCTCAGCCAGGTTCTAGTGTTCCAGCTCTAGGGGATGTGATGAAATGACACAAGTAAAGAGGACAAGGTGAGCAAAGGGTGGGATGGAGAAGACAGAGGGGCAGACATTCTCCAAGAGAAGGGTTGCTTCTTGCATGGGGGCTAATGGCTCTGAGAAGCCGATATTGTGAATCAAAAGAAGGGGAAAGACAAAAATGTGACTGCTGGATGTGAGAGAGAGACATGGGCCTCACCCTGTCCAGGAACTCCTCAAAGCAAAATCCTCTTCGGTGAAGGATGTGGGATTCACACCACACACTGCAGGCCCAGGTCTCCTCTAAGCATTTTTGGGGTCAATGGGCAGGCAGACAAGCCAGAGACACCTATGGAGTGATATTTTGCTTTTTCTCTTCATTTGGAGGGGGAGAAGGTATAGAGTAGGATGTGTCAAACTCATTTTCACCGGGGGCCACATCAGCCTCGTGGTTGCCTTCAAAGGGCCGAATGTAATTTTAAGACTGTAAAAATGTAACTACTCCTACTTTTACACAGTCCCAAAAATTACATTCAGCCCTTTGAAGGCAACCACAAATCTGATGTCGCCCCTGGTGAAAACGAGTTTGACATGCTGGCACAGAGGGACAAGATGCATACCGGAAGGACAGCTGGGAATAGGAGAGAGGGAACACCAGAGGGTGTTCCCAACAAACAACTGCAAGAAAACAAATGTAATATGAAGTAAAACTAAATGTTAGTACATTGATATCACCCTAAAAAAAAGTTTTTCCAGACAGCTAACAGCACATTCTCATCATCCTAAAATCTCTAGACCTATTCAATGCAGAAGTGACTTCTGGCTTTGCCCATCTAACTGTGTGTGTATGAAGAAGCCACCTGTTTAGGGAAGCCAGTTTCTCTTACTTAACTGTATATGTTTTTGCACTAATAAAATAAGCAGATTGGGGATATCTTCAAGGAGAAAGCCTGTTTTTCCCCTTTGCTGGCACTCTTCTGCTGCTTTGAAAATTACAGTTCAAGACACTGTGAGTGAACAAAGATGCCTTTTCTCAAATAGTTACAGTAATATTTGACTTACATGATCATTTACCTCAAGAAGACTTATAAGGTAAGCTCTTTTTATAGGCTTTTTCAGTTCAAATGGAGATGGGAAGTCTAGAAACATATATTCAGGGGAAAAGGGAAAGAAAATAATGTTGCAGCAGAGTAGCACAAGACAGAAATTGTGAACTATTTAATATTTGTGAAAAATTTCAGTGAAATAATAGCTTGAAATGCTTATGGGGAAAAGGATTATTATTTTACTGAAAACTTAAATGTAAAAGATTGTATGTTCTCAAAGATAATTTTCGCTAATTGTTTTTGTATTTCCATTGCTATTTTCCTTGCAGTCTTTCTTATCTCAGAAGAAAAATCTTTCCTTATCCAAAATGGTGTAATCAGCTCTACAGAGATTTCTGCTTTGTCCTGTTCTAAATGAGACATCCAAATACTACATGTGAGAAGTGAGGTTGCCTGTTGTCCGATTGCCACCAGGCAGAACTGGTCATCTTGATTAAAAGTCAGTTTAACTACATCTTCAGGGCAGTATGATGGCTTTTAGAAGGTGTTCCAAGGCTCTAGGATAAAGGGGTACTTACCAAAGAACTGCCACGAGGGTTTTCTTGTTTTGGCACTTGTACATGCTGGCTTTGGCACTGGTCCTCCAGACGTATAGCCTGCAGATGAGAGGTGAGTGAATTATATAGAACAGACATTGTTTACTACATGTGCCTGCACAGCAACACGAAGATTACAGCAAACATAAGCCTAGCAACCCTTTCCTTAATATAGAGAACAAGATAATAAAAGTAATGAAAACACCAACGCTGGACTTTGTATCAACTATCAGCCTAAAAAATCCTTGAGCACCCTAAATAAGCACAAATTCTTTGGTTTCTGAGTTGTGTCAAAACCCTTGCTTTTCTGCACCTATTGCTATTAACACATCTAGATTATAGTTTGTGCAGATATACTTATCTTGTGGCTGTGCAGACACACCTGGCTAGCACCAGGATTAGCTTAGTATCCCAAAATAAATTCTCCTCTGAGAACAAGAACAACATGATGTCACACAACCTTGGGTGCATGACACCATGAAAGCACTGTATTCTGCTCTTCTGCTGAATCAACATGTGGACTATGATTGTGTCAGGTCTCGAAGTGAAGGGATGCAAAGCGGAGAAAGAAGTGCTTCTTGATTCCTCCCCTTTGCTGAAGGCACATTCCAAGGAAAAGAAAACAAACAAACAAACAAAAAAGGAATTATCAAGAAAAAGAAATACCATTGGTGGTGCAATTATTAATTCTCAGTTCCACAAAGCAGCCATTCAGCTGACACAGCTCTCTAATATGATACATTTCAGCAACAGCTGCTTTCACTGCAGTATTGTGCTGCCTTTTAACACCTCCTCACAGATTTCTGTAGGCCTTGGATTTGCTTCCTTATCTTTTCTAGAGACATGCAACTTCAAAAAATCATAAAATGAAAGAGTGATGGTTTTATGGTGGTTTTGGCCTTGATTTCAGTTCAGTAACTGTCACAAAAATAACTCCCTAAAAATGATTGTGTGTGACAGCTTCCATATTTGTTCTACTTCAGTGTTCTTTCATATCTAATTTGCTCAATTTAAAAGCCAGAAGATGCATTTTCTTGCTGCCAGACAGCAAGCTCAGCCAGGGACCTGAAAAAAATCAAGCTGAGATCTTTTTGCCTCGTAAGTTGTCTGCAGATACAAACATTTGGCAGCTTGAACTCGACTGACAATTTGGTTGATGATGTGTAAGGTGGGGTGACACCCAGCTCATTAGTCTGTTCTTCTGGCAAAATTTTTGCACTAGCAAACTGAAGAGATTGGCAGCTATGAAAATGCAGTTTTCTTCTATTTATCCTAAACTAGCGGCTCCCAATGACAGTTTCCTTTGTGCTTCTCAGTAATGAGTGTATGCTGACTGGAGGATATCTTTTATAGTTTGAATGTTCAGAGGTAAGCAAACCACTGCAGAAGCATGAAATACATGAAAATACCGATGGTATCACTTGTGCTTGCAGTGGTTCAGTATCATGGTGTTTTTTTTAAAGTCAGGTGGCTTCCACTCATTCGTACCCCACATCCCTGTTGTTTTACTCTTCATGCTGGATATATCAGCTCCTTCTCCAAGTCCCCAGAATGGACACTGGGACTAAATGGTCCCCTTGTAACTGATGTAAAAGAAGATATAACTTCCATCAGTTCTGATCAGCAGAGGATCATTTGGCACATTATTTTTTTTTTTGCCACGTCAAGCTGTGCATATGATACAATTATTTTTTCGCCATTTCAAACATGGCTATGAAATTTTGTATGGTTGGGAGCTTGAGAATTATTTTTAAATGGTACAATAGGCAAAATATGTGTGTTTCATCAATTCTACCATTAGTTCTGCAGTGCTCTATAGTGTGCTAGAAGTAAAGTGAACTAATTCAGGGAAAATATGCAGGTTGATCCTTCTGGAACACACATCTTGTGTTCCAGAAGCTTAAAACCACAAGGAAGGAAGCCTAAGAAAGGCAGCGATAAACCCAGAAAATAAGAAGAGCCTACCAAAAGACAATATTTCTGCCACTGATCCAGAGTTCCCAGAATAAATGGGTTTGGCTGGTAAGTAGAGAGAAGTACCAAGAACTCACCCTTGGCAGAACTTGTACACCAGCGGTAACTCCGAGGTCTGCGTAAAGGTTGTTTAGGCACATCTTTGAAAATATAGCATGCTTTATGACCAAATATAGGGCTTAACCATTTAGGCTAATTAATGGAAGAAAAGATTTTCTGCTCTGATTTTTTTTTTATATAGTTCTCTTCAGTACATGTGGTTATGAAGATTATTTTCACATTTCTGATAAAGCATAAAATGTGATAGGATAAGTATAAGTCTCAATACAAACTTATAGAGGGAGGAAAGACAGCAGAACAGAGCATTTATTTATACCATCTTTTTGTCTTAATAATGTTTTTCTCCTATTATGAATTCTTAGACACCGTTGGTGTAAACAAATGTAATCCTTTTATACAGTTATGAAAGACCTGGTTACCTCATTTGAGATTTGCTTCATTAATTTTATTTTTCAGTTTAGCCTTGCCCTTATATTTTGTTCCTGAATGGAGAAAAGGGGAGAAAAGTCATTAACAATTTAGTATGCACACTGAAATAAACAACTATATAAACAGCTCTTTACACAGATATATAGGAACTGTTTATACAACCTTTTATGTGATTGTATAAGCAATTTCAACAAAATTAAGGAAAACGCATATCCTGCCAGAGGAGGTTCAAGTGTGTGAATCACAAGGTGACATCAGATACTTCCAAATGCTTTCTTTGTAAAATAATCTCTTACCTCTAAATATCATTCTTCTATCTTCCTTTGTTTGCCCTGAATAAAATTCATTTCCTAGAAGTATTAAAAAAGGACATCCTTGGCTCAGCTTAGCACGCTCCAGAATATTTGCAAATTTCATCTGCTAATATATACAAAATTCATCTGCTAATATATGAAATTCATAAATACAGGCAATGCTTCTGTTAAATAAAGTACGCAGGAAATATGAGATCACTTTTGTGTGATTATTTTCTTTGCAAAAGGTCTTTTCAAGAGGGTCCAGCACACTTCAGGACTGTAAATTATTAATGTGCCTTGTGTCTCATTAGCTGTGCATTATGGAAATTTACCTAAGCTGTTAGCTCTAGTTTCATTAAAATAGCAAATGGCTAAAAGAGACGGAGAAACTTTATTGTGTCTTTGCAACCAAATTGGTTTTGTAAGAATGGTAGAAGCTTATAGTTTTACCATTTCTTTGGCAGTAATTTTAAAGATCCATATGATGTGCAGACTAATGAATAATTCATGCTTCATTTATTAGCCTGGTAACCCTATTGCTTCATAAAAATGAGAATAATACTTTTTTTCTTTTTCATGAGGGACTGAAGAACTGTGTGTATGCAAGCGCACGCACATGGTTTTTTATGTGTATGTATCTCAGTCTGTGTTTGTGTATGCATAGTCAAATTAAAAACAATGGCTATCAATTTTTACTGTACACAGAGCTATGTTGTGGATAGAAGATTTAATACATACATCAGCAACAAGGACCACACATCAGTATGAGACAAGTTTTCTCAGGAGCTGGCATTTTCACACAGGCACTAAGGAGCAGCTCAGCCTCACACCATCCTACTCGAAGCACAAAAGCCACCTACTTATCCTTGCTCACTCTAGCGTAAACATGGGAACAAATCCAAGAAATGTCTTCCTGAGAGCCAGTGAATGGAAGAGAAATGCAAGAAGGATGTTGCTTAGTCCTTCCCTATGTGACAATGAGGCAAAAGAAGAATTGTTATTGGAGAAAATTCTCCTGAAAGTTTCTTTAATATTGAAAAGTTTACAAAAATAGTCCCGAGCTGAAACACAAGCCTCTCACGGACACAGCAGACAACCTGTTCAGTATCCAAATAATAATTTTCTATCAAAAATAGCAATCTGTCAAAAGCAAAGCCTCTTGCTGAAATAACTCAATTGTAACAACCTTTCATTTTGAAAAAAAAAAAAAATAGAAAAGACTAAATATGATTGAATGAGATGTTTCGAGCTTTTTTGTTTCACGTGACCGTATGAAGTGGGAAAGAAACAGAAAGCAATGTTTCAATATTAGTTCAATGAAATATTTCGATTAAACTGAAGTGTGCTTTTTTTTTCCTACTATTTATTTTTACATGAAATTTGTCAACCCTACAACTTCATAGCTATTTTCACCCATTGCAAGCAGATTATAAGTACTGAACTCATACTATGAATAAGTCTTCTTTTTGCTCCCCAGAGGTATACCTAGAATCAAAATTCCTAATGTGGCCTTCTCTAGTGTCTACAGAGTCTACAGAGAGGCAACTGGATACAGACCCCAAGATACTGTCCCTCTGCTGACTTACATAAGGGGCTGCAAACTGCTCTCAGCATAGCATGTAGGGCAGACAGCAAGAGAATGACTCAAAACAGTTACCTAGGTGTGCTTGGTAGAAGAAGACTATTCACAGTAGAAGACTATTCACACCTCTGTGAGTCAGCATGACCATGCTCCATCCCCAGAACATCATTACCTAGCAGCCTGGGGAAAGCCTGCCCTTGAATTTCTTCTTGTAAATGCACTTGTTTATGATGCTGTTTCATAATTACAGTCATTAAAACATAACTAAAAGAAAAATCTTTATTGAAAGCAGTCAAATACAACTCTCAAGGAAAACATTTAATTCATTATTCTGTTAAAGCATATGTCAAATCCTTCAGGTTAAAAAAAATTGATTTATTTTACAAGAACAATTGGCCAGCCAGCCTTCACCTCCAAACACAGTAATCACAGTAATTACTGAGCAGCAAAGAAATTGCTTTCTTGTGTCAGCAAGAATGCCACCATTGATAGCCTTTCTCAAGCCTTGCATCTACTGTGGCATCTATATTTCATCCTGTAACACATGCATTGCATAAAGCTACTCTCTCATTTTGCTGTATTCTGTAATACTAACTTTAAAAACACATCACACCCTGTCTAGGTAGAATTTTGGAAGCTGAAGATAGAGTACTGTGGTGGGAGTGACAGTGATGAGCATTAAGTATCCTAACTAGACTTTTCAGTAAAGAGCCTGTAGTCCCCACAGCTCTCTTGTGAAGCATACATTCTGATTACAGAGCTGAGATCACCTTGTTAATACACCTGTCCTCCAATCAGCAAACCCCTGGGCAAATGCTTCAGATTTTGCATACCTACCAGCAACTCTTGTTCCATGTGACTGGAAAATCTCCAAACATTAACCCATGTACATGCTTTAATCTAGTTTTATGGGTATACTTATCCCGTTGGATCACCTCCAAGACACCCACTCCCAAGCCACAAAAAATTTAACATAGTTTCTTGGAGCCTGTTCCTCTTCACCTCAGGCAGCCTGAAGCTTTATCTGGTTCTCTGTACGGCTGAAGACTGTGCAGACATATCCCAAACAATTTCAAGTCAATGAGCTAAGGTGCTGATACCGGCAGAAAAAAGCTACTGGTTTTCAGTTAGCCTTCACCTATAGCTGCAACATAAGAAGCCCTTTACTTTTTTCCTAAGCCTTACAATTTATGGCCAACTGCTTCAGGATCTTTGTCTTAGACAAGACAAACTCTGATGGCTGACTAGTGTGGGACATAAGACTCTTGTACCAGGCCCATGCTGGGGAATGTGGGCAGGTTTCCACCAGTGCCCTGTCATGAATGATGAGCCTTTAATCTGTATTTCAATTGAGTGTATTAGCTTCATTGTTGTTTGGATTTTTTTGTTTGTTTGAAGAAATTAGGTGCACTCAAAGGGTTAGAAAATCTTGTAACACGGTAGAGATGAGTTTATTGTGACACATGTAGTATCAGAACTTCATGTGTCTGCATCATGGATTCTACAGCACAGTTTGAAGACAAAATTTCTAGGAACACTTCAAATGAAAAAAATAACAGGGGTTGGACAACACTAGATAAAAGCTGCAGGTAAAACGGAGTGGTGGTTTCGTGTCACAGGAAAGGTCAATGTATCTGGTATCCACTTTTACTTGAAGATCACTTCACCTCGTTTCTAGCTGCCTCTGGGAATTCGTATCCTCCTCTATAGGCCCACTGTGAAAGTGCTGAGCAGTAAGAGTACCAAATGTCTTTAGCGTTACCAAAGGGGAGCCTGATGAGTTGTCCCCACTCTCTGCTTCACTGGGCACTGACCCTCTGGAAACTTTCATTAGGAGATACTCTGGAGCCTGGCTCTGCAGTGGATTTCAAGCCTCGATGGCAGGTTTTTATTTCACCATCCTTTCTGGCAGTTATTGTATTTCTCGTGCAGAGCTCTGGGACCTTGTGTGAAGGGCGGTATATAAGTATAGGGATTGGACTGGCTGAGTAATTCTTTTTGACTTCATCAGGCTGTTAATCCTGCATGCCTGTGGTGATAAACCCAGAAAATCCCAGATAATCCTATATAATATTCAGGCAGGGCTGGCAACAGCTATAAATACATATCAAACTGTCAAAAACCATTATCATTTAGACTACTCTGCAGTCCCTTCCAAATTACATTAGAATATCCAGGCTTGACTTCAAGTCTTCTCCCTCATCCCCCCTTTCTTCCTGCTTAATGACAGGATGCTGCCCACAGCTTAGCTTGCCAGCATAATAATGCACGTTTCCTGCACACCTACCTTTTTGCTACAGCACCATGTTTACCCTGGTCCTGCTTCCGTATGACTCATAGGCACAGTGAGTAGGTGCAGTTTCTGTAGATAAGCAAATAATTTTTGGCAGTTTTCAGAACTAAAGCATCCCACTGCCAAATGGCTTATGTTTACCACACAAAACAAACGTTGTTACTACTGCAATTCCAAAAATGTGTCTTAAATGAGTCCTTTCATTAAAATGTTGTTGTAGTCTTAATGTCTAATCAGATATATAACAAAATAACAAAAGGCGTTTTTTTTTTTTCCTTTTGCAGTTTTAGCTTGGCTAATGGCCAGAGATAAATAAGAGTTTAGCATTTTCAATTGCTCCACAGCAACCCTGTACTGAATAAGATTATAATTATCACTAAACTGTGAGTCTTTCAAACAGGACGAAAAGCTCACCCTCCCTCCACATTGCCCTCCTGTCTTTTTCCCGCTTACAAGAGGGAAGTAGTTATGGATACAAGAAGGTATGTATCTGGTAACTAGATTTACTGCTTAATGGCATCAGTGTAAATTACAGATATCTCTGCTTGGGTCAGTGGAAAGATCTCCACAATAAAATGTGGTTGTGTAATATCCAAATTCTAACAAAGGGTTATACATTTTTCTCAGAAATATATAAGAAGTGGACAACACCCATGTTTTTTTCCTGCTATTTTTTCACTCAATGAGATATCCAGAGGCTCAGGCAGGTAATTAGTCAGTCTGACCAGAGAAAAACTGAAACAAGCACATAACACAACAGCAGTTCTTGGCAGAGATCAGCTCTTGAACATACCCTGGTTTTAAAAACATTTGATCCTGTTTTTTCAATTGAACAAAGTTCAGATTTTACTCATTTCATAATGGGCAGTATATGTCCTATCTACTTTCTACCAGGAAATTTTCTGCATCATGTAGAGAAATAAAACAGTAGCTCTATATTTCATGCCTTCTAACCTAAAATATTTCTATAGCTCTTGCTTTACTTAAAAGCATCACACTGTCATGGCTGTAACTGCATTTCATGTCTTCATTCTTCTAACACCAAGCACATTTAATAGGTCATGTACTAAAACAGCCACACTCCTGAACTGGCAAAGGTAAGCCCCAGCTGCAACCAAATTCCTGCTGGTGGACAATTGTCTCTACCCACATGGAGGGAATCTCAGTCACAATCAGGCTCTTTCATTACCTTTTCCCCCACCAGCTACAATCTCTGCTCTTTTGTTGGCTCTGTGGAAAGTTTTATTTTAACACTGGAGAAAAATCAGCCAAAGATGCCAGATTGGTCTCCTTTTAATTTTCCTGAAAACAGGAATTTGACTGTGCAATGCACTAATGTTTGCAGGAGTTGCATTGCAGCACACTGAAATGCTGTGCAGCAGAGCCAGCTGAGGGGTAGTAGATACCTGGGATATTGAGAAGAATATTGTGGGGTTTGATCTAAATCTCCAGGTACTGCTACACAACACATGAATATACAGACTTTTGATAATGCACTGATAATGACATGCCCCCCATCACTACCTCCCTGTCCCCCATCACTCCAAAATTATCTCTGTGCTGGCAGGCACCGAGGGGGAATCACAGGAGCAGGCTGAATACTTACAGGTAAAAAGCTCTGCCTTGGAAACTGTGAACATTTGCACCAGTACTAAGCTGAATAAAACCCATTCCACAGTATTTCATGATGGACCCTGGTTTGCTTCAAATGATGCTTTCCCAGAGAGATACCATATCATAGAAATAAAGCATGATGACATGGAAGCTGAAGCTAAGATCTTGAAAACACTGCAACACCTTAGTACTTACAGGGAACAGTCCTGTGTCATAGCACCTCCTGTCACCTCCTGTCTCTATCTGACATAGTTAATGGAGCAAGGAACAAAACATGGCTTAAAAGAAGAAAAGCAGAGGTGGGTTCACATTTTGCAAGAGCAGAAACCTGGGATCTGAATTTCTAATCTCTGGTCCTGTACGGGATGTGGAGTAAGCATTTATAAATAAGGATGTTGTTACCTCAGAATGGCTGGGTTCCTCCTGGATCATGGCATCCCTGAAGAAGCTGTGTGAAGACTGAAAATCACTTAAATGTGAATCAAAAGGCAGATTATTACTATGTCTGGCTTAAAGTTTTGCAGGTCCTCACACTAGCAGGCTTCACATTCATTGGCATTTTTTTGAGTCATTGCAAGAAGATTAAAAGAAAAGAGAGAAAGTTTGAGGGGAGGATTGAAAGGTTTAACCTTGCTGTATCTATTATTCTGGGGGCTTTTGCTCATGTAGTGGAGTAGTGGAGTTACTACAAGCAAGGCACTGTGCCATGTTTATTTTCATTTTGCGATTCAGATGTCCTGTTTCTCCTGAAGATCACAGACATGTATGTCTGGTTTTTAAGCTCCTGGATGTGCTGGTGTGACTGAAAATGGGTTAATTTTCTTAATGTAGTTAGAAAACTTTCTTTTTCGTATCTTGCACACTCATTATTTGGACTTAGTTTGAGAACAAGAAGATAACATCCCAGCACAGAATTACTATTTTTAACTGCTCTGGTCTGAGAGCCAAGCACATTCTGAACACTCTGCCCACAGGTATAAGGCAGCGAGGAAGGCGGGCATGGATAGGACAGAGATTGACATCCAGACTGATCAATAAGAGTATTCCATCCCATTGGAATCATGCTCCATATTTACGGAGTCTTTTCTTCTGCTCTTTCTCTCTCGGGCACTTTCTCCTGAATGTGTTGTTCTTCTCTTTGCTGTTTTTTGTTGGAGCAGGGGGAGTTTTTGGTGCAGGATGTTTAGTTCAGCTTTTTGCCATTTTGCAGAGGCCTCTGAGCCTTTCTACTTTTTTCCTCTTTTCTCTCTCTGGGACCATTTTTGGGATCAGGTGCTGTTTTCCTGTGACTGGCTGCTCAGTGTGTTTGTGAGGCATTGCCTTGAGTATCTTCTATTTCTATTTTATATATATATATTTACTAGTAGTGTCTTAGTATTTTATTATTTTATTAAACTGTGTTTATCTTAATCCAAGTTTCTCTCTTCCCTTTTGATTCTCTTCCATATTGGGTAAGGAGGGAGAGGGAGTGAGTGAGAGGCTATTGTGGTTGTATTGCTAGCTTGGGTTAAACCATGACATTGGAATATGTCAGACATTTTAGATTTTGCTAAACAGAGAGAAAATACACAGGTCTTTTCAAAACACAGAAATTCTGTATGCTCGTTTTAGAGAATAGTGGGTTTCTGGCTTTGTTTTGCAAATACAAATCCATTATGGACTTTGCGTTCTTAAGCAGCAGTTCTTTTAGTTCAACTGTCCCTCCTCAAACCCTATAATCAGATGAGAAGTTATTATTCCCTCCTTAGAGTTGGAGAATACAGGTACAGGGATTGTCAGTGATTGCACTATATTCCCTCAAGAAGGAAATGATAGCTAGGGCATTACATTTTTTGTTACCAAGAACCTGTCAGCAGCCAGCTGCAGTGTAGATTAAGTATTGCACATCTTTTTCACCGGTTCAGAGTCATTCAGTTTCCAATTCTGCCTTTCTACAGAGTCAGCAACTGCTTTTTGAATCAAAAAGTTAAACCACACCAGAGTACACACTCAGACTGATTTCTTTCCTAAGGATCTATTTCTTCCTTCTATTAAGGGTCTTCTTAAACCAGAGAAAAAAATTCTATAGATGGTATACAATTCCTTATGTGTAAGGAAATACTTAGAATGTTGCTTCTGTTACTGATTTTAGCACTGCTGTCCTGTAAGGGTACATTGCAAAATTCAGGTATATTTTTGTTTATCAGAAGAAAAAAACTGTCTCTTTCTCCCTAACTCCACACATACAGAGTGTATTTAGCTAAATTACACTACAACATATAGGCTAGGAACTGGAAATAACTGTTACCAACTGTGTGATATTGACCTGTTGGTGGATTTTGTGTGTGTGCATACATGAGTGTACTTGTCTATGTAACGGTGTCCGTATGCACACATGTAAAACTCACAAGTGTATAAGAAGTCATACATAGAGGAAAATATCCATTGCAATTTACAGATGATACTGGTAGCTGACAGCATATGGAATGCCACTCTCTGTTTTTGGAGAACAAAATATTAATTTTGGCATCTCCCACCAACCTGTTGCATAGCATTTCTATGCATGGTAACAAGTGAGAACAGAAAGACATAACTCAGTCAGTTCTGAAGCATACCCTGGAATATGCAGAATTTTTTTTACCTTCTTTTCCTGCTTTTTTAAAAATTTCCTCTGCACTTGTTAGTTTTACACAAAGAGACCTCACCAGCCAGAGTCATAAAGTACAATAACTGTTCAAAATGTAGCCAGCCACAACATTTTTCTGAATGACTGAAAATGTGAATGAAAAAGAAATTGTGTGAGCCAAGGTAAATTCTGGTAAGAAAGCAGCACAATCAGAGGCAAAGAAATGTTGATTTTATTCAGTCCCAGTGACATGATGTCTGCTCAGCTTAAGGGAATTGACTTTGTCCAGTGAGAAAAACAGTTGAAAACCAGGTATAGCAGTTTAAGAGCGAGACAGAGATTAAATCGGTGTAACTCCTTGCTTTAAAGTGGTGGCAATACTGCAAACATGCATCCAATTGCACCCATGAAATGAAGTGTCTGAAATAAGTAGCTTGTTAGCACAATTCATAATAGACAGAGGCCATCAACTGGAATAAAAACGCCCCTTCTCTCCCTGTGGGATTGCAGTTTTCTGACTGACATATTAAGCACAGGCAATAAATTTGAAACTAGTTCCCAGCACCTAATGCTAATAAAGCAGCAGGATCCATGAAAAATATGACCATCCCATTTACAAGTCTGCCATAGCAGAGTGACAACACCACTGTTCCACACACCAAGTGTTCCACCTACTTGTTGCATCTCCTGTTAACGCAGATTGCAGGTGGAAGAGCGAAGCCTTGGGCACACTGTGTGCAGAGAGCGGTCCCCTTGGCCATGGCCAGGATTGGGGGGGAACCCTGTGAGGTGACAGGGAGGTGGCCAAAGGGCTGCAGAGTGATGCAGTCTACACTCCCCCTCCCCAAACCCAACTTACCTCTCTCTCCCACAGCAGCCTCCAGGCATTAAAGGTCCCTCAGGAGCAAACAGTGGCTGATGACAGAGTTGTTTGGAAATGCAATTTCCTACACTGAGCGGTGCTGCTGTGCATGACCGCCACTTTCAGAGAAGCATTATCTAAGGCAACAGGGATCGGATTCATTTCTGCTGTTTTCAGCAAGCCATAGTGGGAGCAGGCTCCTACAAAGGCTGTGGGGCTTTTCCCTGTAGATTTAAGTGGACTTACAGTGGTAATGAATGTCACTTGATTTAAGGACAGATTGCACTGAATTTTCTCAGGGAAAGAGAGTCATGTGTGGAAATATAAAACATAAAACACATACAGTACCTCTAGGTCTCTGGGATTAGTAGTACTCACAAAAACTTTGGTCCTCCAGCTCCCAGAGAACATCAAGCAGCATAATAAAATATCTGATTTTTACTTAGGTCACTCAGCTTCTCTCTGTTGGTGTTGTTTTGTGTTTTGTTCGGTTGGGGTTTTTTTTGTTGCTTTCTTTTGTTTTGTTTTTAATGTGTAAACAAGATTTCATGTGTAGACAATATTTATGAAATTATCCTTTGTCTGTGAATCTTCCCATCAATTTCTTTATCCCAGTCTCCAGTTTCAATCACAATTAACACAGATGTTGGAGGTCATTAAACCCATACACGTTTTGCATAAATACATGCCACATTGGGTACTGAGAAGCTGAAAGATCCCCCCATTGAGGGGAAAGGCTAGAGCATAGACTAGTGTTCCCACACAGAGAGAAACAAGTCATTTTTCTAGACACTAAAGCCATCTGACCACAACAGACAAAAAACAAAGTCACATGGGAACCTCTAGTATGCAGAGAGTTGCTTTGCAGAGGGTGCCGTCTCCTTTCTCACAGGAGGATATGACCCTATAAACTGCAGCAACACCACCGCAGATTTATCACAACTCTTGAAATGTTACATGTTTTTCTTAACATCTGAAAAAGACCCAAATTAGTTATTCCTCAGCAGCTATTGAAGGAGTGGTTTTTTTGCCACCAGAGTTCTGGAGAGAGCTCAGAAATATGAGTTGTAGTTAAATAAATTAAAAAAAAAAAAAAAAGTAGTAACAAATATCAGATATCATTTTAAAAACATTTTTAGTTCGTCTCAGCTAGGTTAGGAAGCAGTAGTGATCTGCCTTATTAATTTTGCACACACAACTAGTGCATAATACATTTAAATTCTTATTTTAGAGAAAACCACCACTGAGTTTTGAGTGACATCAGCTCCTGTATTAGTATAGCCTCCCTGGACCACTTGCCAGGTCTCAAAAACTTTCACTCCATGGGGATTTTTGTTGAAACTAAACTCAGACAGACTGCTCCCAAACTGTCTGTTCCTTCAGCCGATACATAAGAGAGATTTTGAAATCTCTCTCCTTCTGTCGCAAAGGCACTGAGGTGTGCGTGTCCTAGCTCAGCATCAAGGTAGCTAAAATGGTACCCTTTACCACCCCACCATACTGATAAAGTGCCACATCATTGAAAGCGCAATAGCTCTGTGATCCAAATATCCTCCTGTTCACTGCATCCTAAATAAAACTCTACTCATTTCCCTTCACACCAGCATCCCCATGCACTGTAACACTGCTTGCTTTTAAATGGGTTGTGCTTAGAACCACTCTATTGTCACCATAATAACATTAATCTAATCAGCTTTTAAATAAGCCAATTATGCTTTGTAGAGATTAGGCCTAAATATTAATTAAATGATGTAGCTTAGGCATGCCTTTTTCAAAGAAATGGTGCAATGCAGATGTTAATGCTTCCCAATATATATTCACAGCTGATATTTTTTTCTGCTGAATTTCATAAATAGCTGTAATTTTCTACTCCCCTTACTTAAAAAAAAAAAAAAAAAGAAAAAAGAAAAAAATCCAATGTGTTTAGTGAATTTATTTTTTTTCCCCTCTTGCCTTGCTAGCAAAAATGCACTTTCTTCTTTCCTGTATTAGCCTGTGTTGGGTTTTCATGGCAACGTTTTGGTACTGCAGCAGTTGCAGGGGTGGCTTCTGCAATAAGCTGCTGGAAGCTTCCCCCACATCTGATAGAGTCAATGCCAGCTGGATCCAAGGCAGACCCATCACTGGTCAAGTCTGGGCCCATCAGTGATTGTGGTAACTCCTCTGTGATACTGTAGTTAAGAAGGGGAGGAAAAAATTGTTGCACAACAGCAACAACAACCAGAGAAAGAAGAAAGAATATGTGAAACAACTCTGCAGACACCAAGATCAGTGAAGACAGAGGAGGAAGAGGTGCTCCAGGTGCTGGAAAGTGATTCCCCTGCAGCCCATCGTGCAGACCACGGTGAGGCTGGCTGTCCCTCTGCAGCCCATGGAGATCCATGGTGAAGCAGATCTCCACCTGCAGCTCATGAAGGTCTACAGTAGAGCCCATATCCATCTGCAGTTCATGGAGGACTCCACACCAGAGCAGTGTAGATGTTCCTAAAGGAGTCTGTGACCCTGTGGAGAGCCCATGCTGGAACACACTCCTGGCAGGACCTGTGGCCCTATGGGGAGAGAAGCCCACCTTGGAGACATGATGATCATGCAACCTGTGTGGTAAATTTCTTCTGGCCTTTTGTCCACCCTGCCCTAATATTTTTTTTTTTTGTTTTAGTGTTCTGAATAACAGTTCTTTACCAGTACTTATCTTTATATCTATGTAGAGGAAACTCTTTCTACCATTAAGGAAATATTAATACATGTTTCATGACGTTCACATCTTATCTAGCTGCATGTCTATTTCAGTGTCTGTTTGCAAGTCACGATGCAGAGAAAAATGGGGACATGCAGTCATGGGCTGTCAAACATGGTTGGGGGCATCTGCTCACCTCTTTGTGCTATAGGCCTAAAATACTTCTGTACTTTTTGAATATTTAATCTTTAATCTTTCTCCACAGGTCATAGAACCATAGAATGTCCTGAGTTGGAAGGGACCCACAAAGATCATCGAGTCCAACTTCTGTCCTTGCACAGGGCAACTCCCAAAATTCACAGAGAGTCAACATTCCCCAGACTCTCCCACATACATTGATCTTTTTTTGCCTTTTCTAGCTGTGCATTCCCTTTCTAAGTGAAACGGAGTATGGTTTCAGGGAAAGGATACAGTAACAATAGCCATACTGCAGCCAGAAAGAAGAGGAAAATGCCTCAATGCTCTGTGAACCGCTGTTTCTCCCACAAGCAAGAGTTTAGGAAATGTCACATTATTTCAGCATCATTCTTCTCCAAAATCTGTCAGGTATGATATATTATTTGAAATAAGAATATGTAACAGCTCTTTTTGTTGGAAATTCCCATTATGAGTGAGTTTACTGCTCTGTTCACAGGTCTGTACCCACAAGTGCAGAATAGACCTCCCTTGCATCTCATTCCCCCACCTACAAAGACTCAGCCTGGCCAGGCAAAATACCTTGTCCTCCCATACATATTCTGCAGCTGTTTGCACTTGGCTCTCGTGTAATAGACTGTCAAATGTGTCAGTTATCACCAGTAGATTTTGGGGGTTATACTATCTGTGGCATCTAAGTAGAAGTGACTGAAGAACATGCTTTCACTGACAACCAATAAAGACAAGTCTTAATGTGATAACCATCATTTTTCCCATTATATTACCAAATCCTTGCACATCAAATAATTGTGATAAAATTTACACTTCTTCTATAGAAGATAAAACTGTTAATTGGTAACACCTAAGACTGCTTTGCCTAGGAAACATTTTATTAATAAGGGAAGTACCTTGTATAGATTTAAACACAGCTTTCACCATCAGTTCAAAAGATTCTGAAGTCTGAGTTGCTTCAGACCAATAGTAAAGATTTTCATTCATTACATTTAATGGAGTGAATCAGTGACCAAAAGGACCCTTAAAGATTAAAATTCTGACATTAAAAAAGTACTCTCACATGGTAGCAGAAGGACATGGGCAAACACAAACTAATTATTAGCCTGACATTTAATTTGAAACATGGAAAATGCCACAATGATTGAATTTTATTTACTGAAGATGGAAGGAGAATGTACATGGAGGCTAGCTTGTAAAATCTGAAAATATGTTTGCTCTTTATTTAACATAGAAATAAACCAAAATTTTTTGAACATTTAGTCACAAAGTACAAGCCTGTCACGTCTCTCTCTAACAGGGATGCCTACAGTGTGCACAATGGACATTCAAGCCTTTCCTTCACTCATTTAATCCGGGAGCTGCTCAGTCCTGTTCACTGTGTCCAAGACAGGGCAGGTGCCTTGAACATGCATCTCTGATAGGAGATCAGATCATGGTCCTAATATCCACATGGGCTTATTGACTGCTTCACAGTCAAATAAATTAGGGGGAAATTATGCTAACTGAATATAAATTTTAGTTGCTTCTATTGCTTGGACAACATTAAAATCTTTTTGGTGGAAATTTGGCCAGTATAATTTTGAAAAACTTCCACAGAGCATCTTATCTCAGAGGAGGAGCATATTTTGTTGCATTATCATGTAACAGTCAAGGAATATATAGTTTCTTCTTCAAAACTTATTTTGGCCACTAGAAAAACAATAAAACCAATTTGCTTGCATTATAGCTTTGGTTTCTTTTTTTTTTTTCCTCGTCAATTAGGGCAATTTATATAATCAGGACATGAATTTTTGTCTTCATGAGAAACATTTTTTACCCTTTGAACTCATTCAGCTGCTTCATGGGATACACTCGTCTGAAGACACTCAAGGCTATTATTGTAATGTCCCATCATATTTTCTAAGAGATGAATACATAGTACCTGCTAATTGACAGAACTGGCTTTCAAGAAGTCAGAACAGCTTTTTTTATGGCGTATCAAATGATGCTTAATTCTCTTTCTGTTTGTCTCAGGTTTGACCTTGGACTGAACTTCCTGATTTCTGAACTGTTTAATAATCAACTGTATTTCACTCCTTCATCTGCTCCCGTTTTTACACACCAGAGACCATTAATCACATTAATTCTACATTCTACAGACCTTCTGTCAGGGCACAATTTGTATGAATTTGTTTCATCTGTAGATGCCTGATATGGATTGGAGTGGACTCACCACTTCTGATTTGACCACACACAGTTTAACTGTATCCATTGGACAGCCTGTAATAAATAGCTGTTATCAGTAAAATAGGCCACGCTCTTTGAGCCCTCTTGCTTTGAGTATTAATCCAGTGGAGAGAGACATTTCTTCCTTTAGTGAAACACTGCTCTGGTATTGATGAGGGGAGGAGGTGAGCTTGGTCAAGCTCGGCCTTCTGTTTGTGGATGCCCAAAATGTCCCTCCAAGAACATAGTTTCTCCACAGCACCTCTGCTGCTGCCTCATGCTGTGCTCAAGCAGGCTTCACCCCTTACCATGGAGCAAACTTCGCCTCCTGTAAACTCTACCACGGCACTGGGGTTTTCTGGCAACCCTATCCATATGCCCTTCTGGGCTGCCTCATCCCTCTTTCTTGGAAAGTCTCAGTTTAGGTCCTGTTATTAGTTCTATCCTTAGGAAGAGACGATAGGAAGATGATTAGGTTTCTTCACCCAGGGAAAGTGTGCCAGGCTCTATGAGAAAACTGCAACAAAATAGCTTTTCTCTAGGAAATATACCATTTATTCAGGATTATTTTCTCTATTCAGCTTATTGAAGGACATGTAACAAACACAGTAAGAGTTTGAAATACTATGTACCAGAGTTAGTCTCCTGAAGTGTCCAAAATTAGGCAAGTAAGCAAAGGGGACTTTATTTTCTCAGGAGGCTGACATCTCTGTTCCCATTAACATCACCTGTTACTGTATTTTCAGAGACATAGTTAAATAACAGCCTTGTACCTTTTTGTGCCTTTTTTGGTGTAAAGAAAAACAACTTTCCTGACCCCAGTGATCTTGTGTACAAGAAGCAATTGACTAACCGGACTTTGTGGTCTAGGTTGGTGGAAGCTGGGGTTATGAAGTTCCACATCCCAACAGGATTTTAAGTGTTTTCATTGTTACATATGTGAATCCGAAAGTTTGGGTTCTAGTCTTCTTATATTTACATTGTGATCTAAAGAGTGTCATGTTAAATGTAGTCAAATTCATCACAGGTAAATAAATATAATTATAAAAACTCAAAATATATCACATATAACGTACTCTATTCCACCTTGATCTAGTACATCTTTCTCACTATGAACCAAAAGAGGGCACAACCAAACAGATATTCATGAAAGTGCAAGAAGCTTGATGCAATACCTTGGCAGGACATTAGAAATAAGCAAGGAAGATGATTAGAGGAGATATAATTAAGATGTAAAATAAAGGATGACACAGAGAAAGCTAAGTATGTTCTGCTGCTTTTCTGAAGCCTCAAGTGAAAAGTTCACTCACAATAGAAAGTCAAGTGTTGGAGGCTCCTTTGTAATGCCTCCCCTCCCTCTCTCTAGATGGTCTGCAAGTTGTTGAGATTTTGTGATTGTCCAAAGTATAACTAATCTTTTAGCAGAGCAAAAAGCTCTCAGGGCTGAGATAAAACAAAGAGCTTAGTCCTTCCCAAGAGAAGGTAGAGGCATCATAGGGAAAGGAAAAGGAGACTGGTTTCATTAGAAAGATTTCCATATTACATCAGTAGGAGGCCCCTGGGTTGTGATATTTGTTCTCAAATTTAGGGAATAGACATCAGTCTTGGATTCCTTTTACCATCTGTGCTAGGTAGCCGTGAGGAGCATGTGCTGAGGAGATTGCTAATTAAACAAACATATCTGTGATGAAAAGGAAGGCAAATAGCTACAATCCAGTTCTCCCTGTTCCCAGAACACCCTCAGACCTGACCAAACCCTCTTTATGGCTACTTGGGTGTAGGGGTGGGCTCCTGAATGGGAGATCCATTAGCTGTGTGAGGTAAAAGGAATTTCTGGACACAGTTCTTGGGCAGCACATCAAGGATTGCATCCTGAGCACAGGCACAGTGCTCAGCTGTCGCTTCTGCATCTTCCTCCCATTCCCTGCTGCCAGGGGCTCCCCTTGATGGCATATTAAAGCCAAAATGGGGGTTGGTGTATTGCCTAAAATGCCTCACAGCTCTGTGCTCACTAGTTCTCTGAATTCATCTGATCAACAAAAAGCAATTTTCCATGTAAAAAAAAAAAACCCTAAACATTCAAACCTCTACACTCACATCACCGTCAAAGGCTCATCCTTATGTCAGTCATGGAATTTTACATTATTACAGCTGTACTCATTATAAATTGTAAGCCCTTGTGAACAGTATTATGTTGCTGTCATGTTTATGCTTATTATTTTAAGCTACTCATTAATAAAATTAATCCCTTCCATGCACAAACCTTGCTTCAGCTATACTGACAAAATATTTCTATTCTTCTGGCAAAAAATTAAATCAGCCTGAAGTTTAAGAAATGCTTTAAGAATCAACCACATAGGTATTAAGCAGGTAATAACAACAATCTACAAATGCCAAAAGTTAATAGTCTAAGTGTTTGCAGGACCTTAGGGTACCTAAAAATATTGGAATTTATTAAAATGAAACCAGAAACTAAAGACACACGGGGAAAAAATAAGTACAGCAATTTCCAGGACACTAAAACCGTGCACATTGGCTGGTTTGTTTACATTTTAAGGTCTTTAAGCCTTGATAGCATGATGACTTATTGGCAATAAGATTCTACTGATTCAACTGCACATGAGAAATCTTACTCTCCCATCTGATATAAGAAAGAAAAACTTGCCAAGTAGAAGAAAAAAGCTTTGTTTTGACTGTATTTATTTTGCCTGTATTTGGACAACTGGGAGGAAGGAGATCTTTAAAATGAAGAAAGCCCTTCTGTTCTGAAAAGTATTGTTTATGATATAGGTGTATATCCTTCCAGAAATGAAACTAATCTGTTGGATGGCGTTTATCATAAATCAAGGTATATGAAGTATTCAGACTCAAACTAAATAATTTTGTATGTAGCAAAAGCCTGTAGAAATGATTTATTCCTCTGGAGTTATCAAAGTTTTATACAACAACCAACAATGAAGGTTCAGTAAGTCAGAGTCCATCAGTTAAACTGCTTATGGCTCATTTTATAGTTTTCTTAAAGGTTTGACCCTTCTGTGGAGTTTTCTAAACAAAAATTGTATTGCAGAACCTGTTTGGCTTTCTGAAGTTTCTGATTCATTTCTGGGTATAAATATTTTTGCCCAGCACCACTGAGAAGGATGAGATTTCAGCTATGTAAAACCACTGTCAGCACAGCTATGCTGTGTTCCTGCCTTGTGCAAATATCAGCGATGTGCTGAGGCACCAATAATTCCCTGTTTCGAAAATCCATCCACTCAAGGTGTTCTGCGTAAGAACACATCACCCTCCAGATTCTACATAATGGGATGGCTCCATTTTTTAAACATATCATGTACTGAGACAGAGAAATCACAGATGCTATTTAACTTTTCACTAGAGTGTGAGCAACAATAGAGAACAAACATTTTTCCAAATAAATGCCTCTTTGAGATCTCATTCCTGCACAACCCCACCTGCTGCACTCAGTAATATCTCTTGGCTAAAAAATTGAAAACTGAGTATTTCATACAGACTATCAAATAATCATATAGTACTTTTGCAAACTGGAGCTTAATCATAAGTTGTAAGAAGTCCATAATGCAGCTATCACACAGGAGTTAATTTCAGAACAGACTTCAAGCAAGTCCTTCCATAAAAAGATTAAGTGATCCCATTTCATTTCAAAGGTCTTATCTACCATGCAAAACATGAACATATTGCAGGATTTTTGAACTAATGGCCTCTCCAGTTCACTTAGCTTCTTTTTGAATAAAAATGTATTAGATCTTCTACAATTGTTCATAGAAACAGCAGTTCTGCACAGTAGGAAGTAAGTAGATATTATAATATTTTGCAGTGTAACTTTGGGTAAGTATGTATCTGAAAAGTAAGTCCTAAACACTAAGTCAGTGAAGAGAAAAAGAAAGTAAAGGAAAGAATAGTACAGAAAGCTTCAAACAAGGAAGAGATAAGGATAAAACTTGTATTCTTGCATCCTCAGTATTGCTGTGTGCAAGATTCAATTAAGATGAACCGCATCCTGGTCAGGTGAATGAAAGTGGTATGAAACTTCTTTCAACGCCATCAGTAGAGCTTACATGTTGCCACTGCAAACATTTTTAATCAGCAAGCCGAAGTCCAGTTGCTAACATTAAACCAGAATCAAGGTACCCCCTTTGCTCTTTTCAGAAGTAAGAAACATGTATACTTTACCAGCAGGTGGCCCATATTCAGGCATCTCTTGAGGAGAGACCCCAACAAAGAAAACATTCATTGACACATTTACCTAGAGAACAGCAGTTAGGGATACAGAAAGCAAGAGATTTTTCTAACACAACAACAACAAAAAGGCCTATCGATGTTGGCTAAGAAGCAGGCAATATTCAACAATGTTGAAGAGCACGAAGTGCATGGAGCACAAGTCTTGCAGCCTGCATTTTCTGTTGACAATTCCACGATTAAACTGATTGAGGCAAGCACCAAATCACAGGCACCTGCAGTGCTGTCTGAAGAAGCAAGGCACATTTTCTTCCCAGAGTGCAGGCTGTGTGACAGCAGGACAGAGGCTGGTAGATAAAACATGTATTCTTCAGAAAATTCCTGCTGCCAGAAGGAATTTCACAACTGAGTGACACTCTGCCAGGTACAAAGGGAGAAAAGGAAAAGAGTTTTCATTTCGTGCAATGGTACAGATTGATAAAAGGAGAAAATACATTTTTCTCTTCCTCACTTCTCTAGATTGAGGAGTTTAATTTACATCCAGTAGTCTTTGCCCAGCCTGCCAGATGTAAAACCCCATAGGTTCTTGCTCATCTCATAGTTGTAAATAAACCTGCAATATGGGGCATGCAGGTCACCTTCAAGTCCTCCATTCCATGGTTTCACTCCCTTCCTTATGCACAACTTTAATCTTCTCTGAGAGCACTGGTGCTCTTACATAGATGTGAAGGTGTAAGATGAATATTATAACACAGTGTTATTTGCTCTCCCAGCCTTCCAGTCTGGTATGCAATTCTGTTCCTTCTGTTTAGGAGGGAAGGATCTTTCCCTGTAAAAGAGATGATGAACTTTTTATAATTAGTCAGCTCTCTTTGGAGGAAGGCCATGCCAATTCAGAGTCTCACACATCTGAATTATTGATCATGCTGTGCTGGGCTGCCCAACTACTTCTTGAAAGAAAGGGTGGGGTCATTCTGTCAAGGTTTAAAGCAAGGCAACAATAAACCATGGCAGACACTCTCTGTTACTCCCTCACCTTCCCTCCACCGTCTCCTTTAGATTGGAAAGATGATAAGGAAGATAAGAAGGAAGCAAGAGAGACTTAGACTGCAAGTTGGAAAGGTTTAAATGGTTAACTAATGCTACTAATAAATAGAGATTATATACAAAATAAACAAAACTGATCTTGAATGCTGGATATGTAGTTGGTGTCATTCCAGCAGCAGCGGAGCTGGGTGGATGGAGCTGGTGTGGCTCCAGCAGGTGCAGGGCAGGAACCCAGAAGTCATGGGCAGGACTTCACCGCAAACCTGAAACTGGATTTCAGGGTTACAGGGCCTGAGGCCTTCCAGATCGCAGACAGACAGTGATTAATGTTGGCCATGGTCAAAGAGAGCTAGACCCTCATGATCTCCATCTTATATAGTGGGTATGACAATTATGGGATGGTCAGTTGGTCAGTTTTAGCCACTGGTTCTGTCCTCACCTCCTCAAACACACCCCTCTCAGTTATGGGATGTGTGGAATTCTTGGCTGTCATAGCAATAAATCTAAACAGGAGGCTTCTTCAGCATTCTGTTGGTCTTGACCTTGGCGATATCAACACCAAGTACAGTATCTGAGAAAAACATGCAGGCAAAAAATTCAGAAAAGTACAGTTACTTAGAAGGCACTTAGCTAAAAGGAAAATTCACTGAAAGAGAAACTTGTCTTGTTTTTAACAAAACCAGGACACATTCACACCCAGGAAACTGTGAAATTTGGAGACAGCAATATCTCCAGTGACTCATCTGTGTATTTGGAAAATCCAAGTAAGATTTATGTGCACATTTTGCAATGTTAAGAGCTGATTTCATTCTTTTTCCTGATGTTCCCTGAAGTTTTCTTTCCACTCTAACTGTGAGAAGCAATTCAGACAGGCAGTTTTACTCATTTAGGCAGTAATTATTCAGAAATTTCACAGCATTTATGTTCATTTCATGCAATCTTACACAAACACCTGCTAGTACACACTGTTCAGGGTCACTCTGACACTGTATAAGCTCTCAAAGAGAAAAACAAATCCAAATCAACATCTCCTAATGGGAAAAGCTCCACAGTTCACTCTAACACTCTCTACTGTCCAGAGCTGGCACAGAAATAAAACAGATCTTCTTAGACAAGCAATTAATTTTTCATAATATCTGGGAATATATTTTCAGCCCTCGGATGTTCATGGACCTTCTCAGAAATGAAGATAAGTCAACTTTTCCAAGATGCAACAATTCTATCTGTATCTCAGCTGACTCAGAAGGTCTTACATAAACTCTAGGTTGGACAGGCTAGTTGAACCTATATATATATATATATACACATTCAAAATTTTTATCAGAGTTATATGACACAGGTTTGGATTTTAGGGGGCAGGATTGTGTGGTTTGTCTGTGTGGTTGCTTGTTTACCACAGTAAAGCAGGTATTGTCAAGGGCTTTGAAATAATTTTCTCTCTTGAATTTGACTAGTGAATCATGTCCAAGGATGCACCCCCATTGCATATTACAGTGCAAAGCATTGGCAGCCAAGCTATTTTCCATCCATGCTCCATCTGAGAAGATCAGCTACGTTTTGTGCTACCACAAAGACAACACCAGCCCTGCTCAAGGTCCACATCATCCCTGAGCCAGATTGCACTCACATCTCCTGTGGTGGCGTAACTCTGGTCAGCAGCTAAACACCCACCCAGTCACTTGTTCGCTCTCCCCTACATGCCCAGCAGTGTCTGGTAGAGAATCAGAATAACAAAAACAAAAAAAACTTGTGGGTTGAGATTGAGACAGTTGAATATGTGAAGAAAGAGGAAAAATCTCTAAACAAGTGATGCAAAGGCAATCACTCCCCACTTCCCACAAACAGACCAATGCCCAGTCAGTCCCTGACCAAGAGCTACCTTGGGAAGATCCACTTTTCCCACCAACTTTATTGCTGAGCATGACATTATCCGGTAAGGAATACAGCCTCGGTCAATTTGAGTCAGCTGTCAGGCTGTGTCTGCTCCAGCCTCTTGGTCACCCATAGCTTAATTGCTGGGGAAATCAGAGTGAGAAACAGAGAAAGCCTTGACACTGTGAAAGTACAGTTATGCGATAGCCAAGGCATTTGTGTGTTATCAGCAATGTTTTAGTCACAATGCCAAAACACAGCATTATACAGGATCCTATGGAGAATATTAACTCCAGTACACCTCCTCCACCTCAGTGATAAAGAAACCCCTTGCATAGAAACACCTGAGGTACTGAGCTCACCCAGGCAGTTAAAGCAGACAAAACCCAGAAACTTCCACCTCAGGTCAGTTAGTCTTAGCGAGGTGCTTGTCTACTGCAGAAATGCCATAGAACCGAAGGAAAATGGTAGATCAAATACCTGCCACTGTCTGGCAACAAAATCACAATTTCATGGAAAATTAGGCTGTTTTCAGTACCAAAGCTAGTATGCTTGTTGGTTTTTTATCTGAGTAGTCAGTATTTTGTCTTTCAGCATGTGACTCCTTGATATTTGTTATTTCAACATGGTGTCAGGCTGTGAGAACATCCTGAATGTCTCATTCTCCTACTAACTCAAATGTTTGCGCTGCTTTCAGAAGGAGAATTTGATCTGTCTAAATTCACAAAGCAACAAAGGAACATTTGAGCTATGGACAACTAAGCACTTTACATTTCTAACCCCCTAGACATAACTAAAGCTCTGCCTGTGTTCTTGATGTATTTTTGCATTCCCTGTTCTAGACTAGTCTGCAATATCTGGTTTATACAGCTGATCTCAGCAGTCCTGTACTACTAGAAGAGTTTACCTGACACCAAGTCCTCAATGCTTTTGCAAAAATGAAGGCATATTACTTCTCTCCAAGCTAATGCAGTCATCATAAAGAGTTCATCCTTTTTCTTGCATGGTTACATATTTTAAGATTATTACCATGTTTTCCCACTCTTTGCACAGTTTTCATTTCTGTGGGTGATGTAACACCGGTTAATTCACTGTTTTTTCAGAAGTTGTGGTTTGCAGACCTGTGATCATTCTTGTTACTCTATCTTTCCAGTCTCTTAAACTCCAGTGCCTCAGAAAAAGGCAAAAAGGGGCTTCCCTGTAGGGTCAGACTGGTGGGTTCCTCTAAAACTGTATGCTATCTCTGACAATGACAATGGCAGATGCTGTGCAGAGGGAGCACACAAGCCTGGCCACTTAGCCAATGCTATGTACAACAAATGTGTTGGTTTCGTTATTGTAGGGAACAGCCTTGCTTGTTTACCTCACTGTGAAGTTGAACAACCAGCCAGTCAGCTGTAAATATGAACTGAGGAATTCCCATGACTTAACAGAATAGCTCACAAATTTGTCTGAGAGAAAGTCAAAGGACTAGTAAGTTAGAAATCAGGAATAATCAGTGACAGTATGAAGTTTTTTTCAGTCTCATCTGCACTCGGTCAAACCAGAAATAAACCAGAATTTTTCCCTAATGTCACACAGTCCTTTTGTTTTCAATGTCAGTAGAAACCAGAAAGTTTAGTAACGGTGGAATGACTATTTATACAACTATCTGAATTTATTAAAAATAAATGTATTCTGTTTAAACCTTGGGTGAAGATCAAAGATCCACTTTATTTTTTTGTTTTTAATTAAAAACAATTCATTGATAAAGAGATGATACTTCAAAAACTGAAGGCTTCAATAATAAAAAAGTGCCTTTAAGACAAGCAAAATTAATCTAGAAGAGAGTGACAAGTGAATAATGTTGGATAGGAAGATGAGTGATAATCACTCAAGGGATTACACAGTAAAATAAATCATTAACAATGTCTACAGCTTAAGGAAAGCAATATATGTCTCCTCAAGCAGCATAGCTTTTGCAGAAAAATGGTTAGAAATTGTATTTGTTTCATTTCAGGATTACCAAAAAGATACTGAAGGAACATTTGATCTGGGTGTTAGATGCCATGTTTTAAAATATGTCTCATTGCAAATTTACTTGAGTCACTAATATACATTTTCTAAAACTATCTATTTGTATATTTATTTATAAAAATATTTTTGCCAGAAGCAGTTTATTCTTCTAGAGAAAAACCTGTATGACACCACATACGTGCATATATCTTAGCGGCACCTCTTGCTGTTGAATCCGGCTCATCCCCCACTCTTGATCCACAAAGTCATGTCCACCCACATCTGAGGATCACCAGCATAAGTCAGGGACCTCACAGTGCAGGCAGCCGGCAGTACAAATCAATATGTCAGGTACAGTTCATGATTGTCTTGAAGACTAAGAAGAGAAACAAACAGAAAACTAAAAGTTAGTGTATCATCAATATAGCACTAAAAGCCAGATGTAATCCTTAGATCTGATGCTCACACTATGCCATCTGGAGAGGCCCGCAGCTGGTTTAATTTTCATCTGTACAAATTAATTATCAGAACAAGAATACCTTTAACACAGAAAGTGGCTGTGCACATAAGACACAAGGCTGGAGGTTCAAATAAATTATATATGGATGCCTTAACCTAGACTGACCTTAGAGAGAGAAAGAACATCCAGCCTCGGGAGCATCTGGGGTAATTGTCCTCCTCTGGGGCTTCCATCCCAGTCCTCAGGACTCTCTATGGGCATTGGGACTGCCAAACATCTGCTGCTGTAAATCCAGATTTTTCTACCTTGACTAACATTCAAACAGCTTCTTCATTTAAATACATCTTATCTTTATTTAGTACACTACATAAGAAAGCTTTTTCAAATTTAATCACAGTATACTATTACCATAAGTACTTCAGCAAGTTTATACAGCTAAATTCTTTTCATTAACTTAGTTTGTTTATTCTAATCACTATCTGAATCATAGCATTCTAAGTCATTTATTATTAAAATTGCCTCAAGGTGATCAACAGAACAACTTTATTTCAAATTTTTCCACTCTTTCCTTCTTCTCAAAATTGTAAATAGGATTCAGAGGATGAAGCTCCTTGGGAACAAGCATGTAAAAATATTGAAATGTGACCACAAACAAAACCATACAAAAATCTAAAAGGTTTATTTAATAATTATGCACTTTAGAAAGAAAAGAAATCTAGCAGTGCAAGAGGACCTTTCCGGCAGCCCGTGTTACCGTGAAGATACAGTTATTAAAAGTACTGGCCTTCATTTCCTTGCCAGCTTCACAGCAGTAGGTCCTTTGAGAGTTTAGATGGAAGGTTGGGAGAAGAGACTCGAGTCAGCAGGAGCAGGCAGATGGTGGAAACCAGCATCTGTAGGACTGGTATCATTAAACTTTTTTCTAACAATACCACTGCTGCCTTGCTCCCATCCACTTCTGAAGACTATCCTAAATCTGCACATACTTCTTTTCTCTACCTATTCTTTTCTCCTGTCTCCTTTTACTGACCTATTTCCATGTAGCATTTTAGCTGATTAATTTCCCTGCAATATCTTCTCCACCCCATGATCACATCAGCTAGTCCTGTTGCACCAAAATACCATCCTAAATTATTACAGACGCAGAAAACTTCCCATCTCCTCTCTCTCTCTCTTTCATCATTTTTTTTCTGGCCGGAAGAGTCCAGAATTTCCTTCACATGAAGGAGGGTAAATTTTAAGTCTGGACAAAAACAATTAATCTAGAAACATATTTAATGAACCCTTCCTAACAATTAAAGAACACTCTTTCAGCCTCTTCTGAATAGTTTTACAGTTGAAATAAGCAGAAAAGTAACGCAGGAAGCCTCTTCCTGCTTTTGTTTAGAGCTGTAACAAGGACAGAAATTTTGCCTTCTTTGCACTTAACAGCTAATCCACAGAAACAATTTTTCACACTCTGTTATTAATAGAACTGGCAGGACTGTATAGAAACTGATTTTCTGCACTCACATACTGTTAAAAGTATTCATCCTCACTGTCTTACATGACATTGTCTTCACTCAGTATGCTTAAGTACCTGCTAAGTCTTGCAATGCTTTTTGAAATCCCAGGTTGTTTCTCCAACTCTCTAGAAACCTTGTGATACAGACTGTTATGTCATTTACCAGAAGGGCCTGAACCTGAAGCCTGTCCTGGAGTTTTAATAGAATCATAGAATAATTTACATTGAAAAAGACCATTTAAGGTCATCAAGTCAAGCTGTTAATTCTGCCAAATCCACCACTGAACCATGTCACTCAGCACCACACCTACATGTATTTTAAACATCTCCAGGGATGACGGCTCAACTACTTCCTTGGGAAGCTTGTTCTAATGCTTGATAACCTTTCAGTGACAAAATTTTTCCTAATATCCAATTTAAGCCTCCCCTGGCTCAACTTGAGGCCATTTTTTATTTGGTACTTTGGCATAAACAATACTATGTAACTGAATCCACAATTAAACTGTGTAATGAGCTTTCAAGGGTAGCTCAGGAGCAGGTGAGCTATAAAAGGGACTGAACAGGTGCTTTCTACCAGCAAACCATTTGAGAATTCAGAACTGCCTATAGCTCATGTTCTTGAACAAGGAACAGCTCCAAGTGCTGAACAAGCACTTTGTACAAACAGCTGCAATGTACTTTAACTGGTGATTCCCAAAGACCTCAAGAGTCATTACTGAGCAAGTAACAATTGTGCCATCGTAAAGCACTTTGTTTTCATGGGGCACTTTCACTAAATCTGAAAGCAAGCCTTTGAGATGTCTCAAGCTTTCTATGCAAAATTTTGAAAGGTGTCTGAAAAATGTTAGCCATAAAATTAAGCACAAAGAAAGAGAACCTCTTCTGTATTTATCTCGCAGACTGATGGTGATCCTAAGAGCTCATCGGCTGTCATTACTTTGTTATCAGAGACACTCTATTATTGTAGGCACATCAATCACAACACTACCAATGTAGTAGCTTTAGGTATAGTGGATGTCACAAGAGAGCCAGAAAAGCTGGGAAACGTACTCATTAAGTTTTAAGGAAGAGGAAAGGTACAAAGTAATAAATGTTTGTTGTTTTGCAAGAGACGTCGACACACCAAGCCATTGCAGACTCCAGTCAAATTTCTGTAGGGAAAGGATATAAGGCTAATACGAAACGTGCATCTATGGCTGTATGGTGTGAACGGAAAAAAAAATATGTTGCTCAAATCTAACCATTCTAGCAGGAAGTATAATTTAAATAATTAGCTTGTTTACAACATTAAGTAGTTTCTTCTACAACTCTGTTAACTTAAAATGACAGTGGAAGCCATATTTTTGAAAAGCAGACACTAAAAAAGTCTGTTAGAGGAAGCTAGAGGTAAGTTCCTCTACACACTTCGTGTTGTCTCGCCAGTTCTTCACAACAGTGGGATTGTCCCCCATCCAGCAAGACTAGCTAGTAAAGCAATGTGAAAAACGTATTAGACTAACTGCTCCAGGACACTTCAAAACATATTTTATTCACAAGAGTCATCAGTCTGGAATTGCTAAGCAGTAACATTTGGCAAATAGCATGGTCTTCAGAAAAGGACAATAACTGACAATCGCTGTCCTATATGAAATGATTTAGAGTTTAATTATTCATTCTCTTCTCCAGCAGCCACGAGTCAAAATGACTCAACTTTCCTTCACCTATTAAGACCGTCCTTCCATACAACTGATCCCAGGCTGTGTTTCTCATTGGTCCACCGTTATGAACTTCATGACACTGCTGTGGACAATGTTTTCAATAATGTGTTTTGACATGGAGAAAATAAAGCTTGATGCACTTTGCTCAAGAAAGTGGAATTTATATTCAGGACAACCTTAGGGAAACAGGAGATCTCAGTGAAGGCTACAGCTCTGATGATGACCTGAGCTGACTTGGCCTTCTTTCCTTTCTAGGTCATATTGATGTGAAAGGCAGAGACAGCTCAGAAATCTGCTGAAGAACTACTCAGCAAGAGACTGTACACACTCAAACTCCTCACATCTACCGTGTGGCAGCCTGTTCTGCAAATGGAGCCCACAGTAAGCCTAGACTGGAAAAGACTATGACTTCATTTAGCCCCTTGTTAGCCAACACTGAAATCTCCCACTCTGATCACCACTTTCAGTGTTTCCTTGTTTAGCTGGTGGGGATTCTTAATTGCTTTCTTGGTAGTTTAGTAAAGGGGATGGGAAAAAGTAGAGATTTTTGCAAATTAATACATCCCAAATCAGTTAGGAGTCTGTTGAAAGACGTTAAAGTGGAAAATTACGCCTTATTTTCCTAATTTAAAGGTGTGATCCCAAGTGCAAAAAGATAAATGAAGTGCTAAATAGGGAAAGTTTTGAAGCATAGGAGAAAGGAAAAAAAGTAAATATTCCCCATGCCTCATCAGTAGACATGCCTAGCAATTGTTTGCTCTAGCAGCTTTTTTAGTAGATCCTGGAATCTGACACATAACTATTCAAATATTCTCTTTAGCTGAGAGATGGCAGAGACCATCGAGACCATCGAGAAAGTTTGGGAACAATTAAGAACTGTCTTTATTTAAAAGAAGCTGGATTTGTCTTGTGTTCTGTAACCTCTGTTTTGCAAGAGGTCAGTGTAAACGTGCAGTAGATGATGGAAATAAATTAGCTCAAGAGATCCTTTTCTTTTCTTTTTTTTAATTACTGAAGATATGACAGATATGGTTTAGATGAGGTTTCTTCAAGACAAAGTAGCTCGTGAATGTGGGTTAAATGAATTTCTGACCTTGTCTATCGTAGATCAACAGGACTACATGTTTTACACACAATAAAGCTGCATGTTTATACTGTAGCTTTGAATCATCTCCTCCTGCTCCAGATGCAAACTAACCTCAGATCTGGTCCTGTTCAGAGCAGAGGGTGAACACCTTCTTTCAACTTTTCCACGTATTGCATGTGCCTCCATGATGAAACTCAGTGTAATTTTCTAAGCAGCATCCATGTGGAAACAAGGCCACTTGGCTATAAAGCTTAATTATGCAGTAATGCAGTCCCAGGAACATTCATGTAAATAAGTCACTAGAGTGAACCAATCAAGCTTGTGAATCAAATAAAAACATAAATGCAGAGTTAATTAATCTTTTCACTTCTTGCAAATGTACAAGGCACTTCTGGGAGCTACACACCTGCTGCACTGCCAAGTCTACCTGGCATGTTCCAATATTCCAGTAGAGCAAACTGAAACATAGTTTAAAAAATAATTTAAAAACACAAGCAAAGGAAATATGGCAGCTGAGTGGTAAGAATGAAAAGGTAATAATATTTACAACAGACTACACTGAACGAAATACATTGTCTTACTCATCGAAGACTCTATTCACATACATGGTTGCCAGACAAATCAGATTTCACTGTCCCAAATTGTATTTATTTAAAAAAAAAAAATTAAAATTTTTTATCAAGTTCTGCATTTGTTTTTATGATGCAAAAGTCATCTCAGAAACAAGATATCAGTACCCAGATTTCAGTGAGTAAACCAGAAATTTGACTTTCAACATCCCCCAAAACAAAACTATTTTCACAACATATAAAATAAAAAATGGAACCCTAACTGCCTCAATAAATATAAACCTTATCTCTCACTCCTTGATCTTTAGTTTCTCTGTGACTAAGACAAGCACTGAGTGAAGTTGACCAATAAGAAGGGATCAACACATTTTTTGTAAAACCAAAATCTCACATGGGCAAAAAACACAGTGGGGACATCTGTCTGTAACACACAGATGACCAGTCTGGAAAGTGCTACTGCTACTTAAAACACTTAAAATGTGTTTGCCATGAATACATGATGTGTGCTTTTATCCCATCAAAGCAGAAAGTGTGTTAAATACTACAATTGAAAATACATTATCAAATACAAGCCTGTTGGGACAAAAGAGCTGGCACAAAGCTGATTTCTTCTACATTACCTCAATAGGCTGAACCAAAACTGTTCCAGCTTTATGAATATAACACACTCTCACAAATATGCACATTGGCAACTTCCAGAAAGAAACCATTCCTGAGTTCATGTCAGTTGAAAGGCATCAGAAAATCAAAATACTTTTGGAAAATGGACCTGCAGCTGCTTCATCGACTTTCCCTAAAGACATTTGTAGCAGTTCCAATCCCAGCCTATATTTAAAAAAAAAAAAAAAAAAAAAAAAAAGCATGCCAAAAGAAGGTGGAAAGCACTTGAAAGGTAGAGACAACACTTTCATTCCCACTGTTGTTATTTGAACAGCAGCTATTAATTTATTTTTTTTTTTTCTTCACAGTTTACTGCTGGCAATAAGGGTACAATAGGTTTCCTTTTAGTCTAGTTATGATCACTGTCCATGTCTCCCTTGCTGCTGAATTAAGGGTGCACACCTAGTACTGAGTGCACACTTGGTACAAAGCTTTCCAACCTCTCCCAGCTCAGGGTAGATACAATCCAGAATTTAGGTCAATTGCAAAGGTTAATTTCCTTAACAGCAAACATATTTAGTGGAACACTACGTTGGGCGGAGCTTGCAGTGAAATGCAGATACTTCATTCATATACTACT
Organism: Streptopelia decaocto; assembly: GCF_964273445.1. Taxonomy (NCBI): domain Eukaryota; kingdom Metazoa; phylum Chordata; class Aves; order Columbiformes; family Columbidae; genus Streptopelia; species Streptopelia decaocto. The sequence continues at coordinate 12,009,110 of NC_138657.1, forward strand.
AGAGATAGGAATTATCTATTCAGGCTTTACTTCTACCAGACTGCAATGAAAACCCACCTAGTTGTAAAAACCCTGCTCTAGAAGCAACCACTGAAATCCCATAAATTATCCAGGAAACACTGAAAGAATCTTGATCTTGAATATAAATAGTCAAAATCCAACGAAGACTGGGAAGCATAGCTGCTTTGGGGTCTTTCTCTTTTAAATTGTGTAGTCACTTCCCAGCTACCATGGTGACAAATGCATTATAAATGCATAAAATGACAGATTTCATCTTGACAGATTAGCTTGATGAGATAAACACATAGAGTGATTTAATAGCGTGCATAGCGTGCAACAAAGCACATACTTTTCCTTTGAAACTGGAGTTTTAAAAAGGTATAGTGAGTATTTTATAATCCAGGCAAATTAACTTTCTTTTTCAGAGACCAAGCAAATACCTGAAGATATCCAAAGATATCACTTTTTGGTAATTTTACCTGGTTTCTAATTCAGGAGGAGGCAATAAACAGATTTACTTAATATACAACACAAGCATTCAACTTGTATAAACAATAATGAAATCATTTTTGCTCTGTTTCAATGTCAAAGATAAAATGAAGAACACTACTAACTACAGAAATACCTTCTGCTTTCTACAAATGCTTATGAGTCTCTTCTTCCTAAGCCAAATGATTCAAGGCAATCTAATTCCTTGTCAGTTTTAATTTCTTTTCCAGATAGTGAGAGGCAAAACTTGATATCTGAATAAATATGTACATTTTCCTTACAGATAATCGTTAATTTTGCCTGATGAACACAGTTGAACTCACTTCTCTTTAAAAGTCTGCTTATAACAGATTTATTTCATTGCAGACCTGGAGTAAGAGAGGTTTTAAATTTGGAAAATAAAACAAAAGCTTTGTTTCTTTTTACATACCATATTTCACATCTCCCTTTCTTGTGGCTATACTGTTGTGGTACAGCATCCTCTCTGTGGTGTTACATGATGTGGCAAAGCATCCATCTGGTCTGAAGGAAAGAGAACTCATAGATGGGTCATTGTTTTAAGAGGGATTAATTTCTACAGATGAGTTAGGAGGTGCACTCTGCCAGGGATTCAGTCTTTGCTGAAGGACTAGGCAGCTGGTCCATATTTAAGGCAAGTGCCAAGCAAGTTCTGCCTTTGGGGAACAATTCTAATTCCCAGTGTCTGTAATGCAGTGAAAACAAAGAGACAAAGGCATGTTTTAAAAAAAATTAATTTTAGATTTGCTGTCCCAGGTACTATTATTTTTGTTCTAAATACTACTTTGTAGGTCACTGAGATGGGTCAAATATTTTGATCGACTGATTGATTGAGTAGGATGCATGATAAGTTTTGTGTCTCTACAAGTTTTGAAAAGCATCTTTTGCTTTATTTTAGAGTGGCAAAAATAAACAAGTTTATTATTACAAAGAAAAGCAAAACAAAATATAGCAAAACAAAATCACTAACATCTTCAATCCTGACAAACCTGGAAGTCTGTAATCAGTGAGGACCTCGCAGAGGAGCAAGGACCAGAACTGTCAAATTAAAGATGAGAACAGTTTTTAATGGCCACATGACCACCTTTTTCTAGCACTTAAGGCCAGGACAGGAGGAATTCTCTTTGTGAAGTTTCCAGAAGGCCATGTCTTTATTTGTGTTGACTAGTCCGTTACTCCTAACATTGAACACATCAGTTAATTTCAGATTCTGCCAAATTTTGAGAACAAAACCACAGGGCCTTAAGTTAAAAACTGAAATTCAGTCCTGCCTTCAAGTCTACTAGCATGGACACTGGTGCCTTCACAGAGAGACTGGAGTGCAGCATCTGCATGTAATACACCTGTAACACACCTGCCAGCTAATCTGTGTTTAATTTTTAAAATAACACTGTTCCCCTTTAGTGGTACTTTCGAAGGTCAAGTTATCCTAGATTATCTGAACTTTTCATTCTGTTTCTCTGATTCTTGGCTCCAGCAATTTCTTATCAGCAGGGGCAACTCCACACAGTAAACCTTCTTGAAACAAAGTGTCACTTTTATTTACAACATTTTCCCACTATGAAAAGCACCTAAAGACAAGAAAAGGTGTTGAGAATACAGAGAGCTAAGGAAAAAATACAGGAAGAAGAGCTTTCAGTCTTTTTCCCCCATTGAGGACCATTTGATCCTTCCCTCACTAACTTCTGCTAATACTCCTTGGAAGGGGGGATTGAGAATGAATGATCTATCCAGTCCTAATGTCATCCAGCCATTGCAGCCTTTCTTAGAAGAAAAATGCCACCACCAAAGGGATGCTAGCATGCTTGTTGCAAATCATTTTGGTAATCTAACTGGCAAGTTAAGAGTACCTTGAGAGAGAGACTGGAGAGAGACAAGTGTGTCAGGGATGAAAATTTGCAGATATGAGCACAACTGCCAGGACTCAATTTCTTAAACATATAAATAAACAACTTGAAAGATATCTGCTATTTTTGAATTATTATTATTTTTCTCTCTCTCTTGTCTGTTTAACTAATAGTCTACAAATATCTGCATATTTAATTCCACCGAGAGCAAGGAACTATTTAATATGTACAAGAAATGATAACTAGAATACATTTTGGGAAAGGAAATTGAAAGCTGATTATCACAACGATAGTAATATCTATTGGTCTATGAAATAGCATGTTGTGGGAAGGCATAAATTAAAATTAAAAAAAAAAAAAAAGGTTTAGTAAAAATGCAAACAATGTACCACACTGTGACTATTAGGAGTTTCAGTGTAGGTTTTACACTGCTTCTCTGCATTTTTTGTGCTTGTTTGGACAACCTAAGATAATTTCTTTTCCCTCTAGCACTGGGTGCTGTTCATGCATTCTCTTTTCAGGTCCATGAGGCCTAAGGTTTTTATCCTTGCAAAGTATTTCAGAAAAAAAAAAAAATGTTTTGGTGGATTAACACACAGAGCCACTTCATAAAGAATAACTAAAAAATATTAAAGCCTTTCAAAAAATATTCCCCTTTGTCACCAGCCTCTGTTCAGCCCAGCCAGTACCAGTACATGCTTCTGTGTTCTGGTGTGAGGTGATGATGTTGGCATGAACACAGTGCATGCAGGCAAAAAAGTGCAAAGTGTAAAGTCAGCCTTGTCCTGTGTCTGTGGCATGAACCAATATGCCACGTTGCTGCACATGGTTAAACCTATGAATGAAACCGTGAATGGAAGTCAACATGAAAACATCTCATGTGGTGTGGTAGAACTAGAGCAGGTAATAAGGAGAATCTTGCACAGTTCTAAACCCCCCAATCTTCATGCCATCCTCCTGCTGTCTTGCTTAGCTCTGGTCCAATGAACAGGCCTAGCAGGAATAAAAACAAAACACAACTACCCTGGGAGCCAAGTGATTTGTTCAAGACAGATGTTCTACTTGAGGACACAATCTAATACCACAGGCTCATTTCAGAAAGGCCGACAAGTTATATTGAAACAGTCACCAATAAAACAGCAGCTACATTCAGATGAGAGATGAAAAAGTCAATACATACTATTATCAAATCTGTAATTTCGATGCCCACCATCCTGTACAAGTTCTCTGAATTCTTTATAGTTCTTTAAAATTTCACTCAGTGCTGCTTCATATATCCCTAATGACTTGTGTTTCCATTTTCAAAAATAGTTAGAAATGTGCTTGTGTTCACTAACTGCATCACTGGCTCAGAGTAATCCATTCTTAGTCCTGAATAAAATTGTTTAAACCTAACAAAGAATGTAGGAATAGATAAAAACCCCTGTAGAAAATCCGACATTGAAAGCTGGCTGACTTGTTTGCCCCAGCATCAGTGCCAAAATGTTTCACTCTCTATTAGTTGCACAGAGGTAGTACTCAGGGAGTTGAGCTATCCAGCCATCATTAAAAAGAAATATGCAATATTTTTTTTCTACAAAGTAATTGAAAAGTTGTCCCTCACTTCAGAACTCTTTCTTCTTCTTTTCCAAAACAGATGAATCAGCTTTCTTCAATCTCTATAAACGCATTCTTGGTATCCATCAAAGCAGGCAGAAATACAGGTCCCATTTCTGCAACAATATAAGAAGTCTTTTTCACCACCATCATCATCATCACTTTGCAGAAATTTGCCATGCACCAGTACAGCATCTCTGAGTTCCCACTGGAACATGGATACCCTCATGAATTCATCCCTTCTCAGTCTTACTTAGAAATTAGATCTTCCTTGTGCCAGCCTATACACCTGTCAATAATACTGCCATGCCTCAGAATCTCTTGGTCCTTATCTGGAAATACCAAAGAATAGGAGAAAAAGATAGACAGTCCCATACTCCGACAGCCTGAGACAGAATTAAAACCAGACATGCATCAACAGCCCTGGGCAGTAAAAAAAGACAGAGTCTTCTTGACTAGCCTGCTCTCAGGAAAAAAAAAATAAACAAAACAAAAACAAAAACAAACAAACAAAAAAAAGAAAAACCAAATAAACAAAAACACAAAACAAACAAAACAACAACAACAAACACAAAACAAACAAACAAACAGAAAAAAAAACAAAACAAGTCTTTCCATAGCCAAACGATATCTGTAATTATATCAAAATGAATTCACCTTGGTTTAGCTACGAATGGTCCATAACATGAGAGGAAGTGTGATTGTTAGGGGATAAGGGAACAGAGAAGTGTTTAGCACATTCAACAGTGATTTAATGGTCCAAATAAATGGGTAATTGACCATCCACTTTAACTTTACTAGAACAGCATCTGACTTTGAGTGAATCTGACCAACTGTTCAACTGACCTGCATTTCATTTTAGTAGTAACTTCCAATTAAATTAACAAGCCAGTCCTGTTAAATCAATGGTAAGAAGGAAAATAAATATTTCAGAATAGCTTTCTTCATTAGCAGGATGAATTTTCCTGATTTTTTGTATATTTTTTCCAGACTTATCTACAAGTCTTGTTGCCCCCTTGTTTTACAGCTAGGGTACCCATAAAGGGTCCCACTGGGCATGGGGAAGCTTGCACTTCCACTGTTCACAGACCCAGACCTTGCAACCAGACCAGGATCTCACTTCGATTCCAAATCTCTCTTTTTGTACATTTTCTTTTTTCTTTTTCTTGTCATTCTGCAGAAAGAGGCTGACCTTGGAGCTTTGAAATCTAAACAGATTTATTTTGGAGACATGAACTTCAGACATGCTCCTGGATGCCTTTAATGAATTTGAACAGAAGTACTGACTTTAATCTAATTCTTGTAGAACTTTCTCATGGACTGAGAATACATTGCAGAGATTTACAGATACCGTCCACAATGCCTGCACAAAACCCCCAAAGCCATAAGAGAAGAAGTAACACCCTTCCTTATCTCTAGACTTTCCCATTCTAACATCTCTTCATGACAAAACTTTCTTAATATCCCACCAGCAGCTTAAATTTAATGTGGCTGATCTGAACTCTTTATATTATTTTCCACTCCATTGTTGTTGACCTTGGTGTACTCCACTTTGCTGCCAAAGTTCATGCCTCGGAGGAGGTGTTTTTGCAGCACAGTGGCCCACAGGTCAAGTAAGCAACTTACAACACAGTACTCTATTTGCTGATATCACATGGAGGTTGAAGAACCTGCAGTAATTTCTCTGAGCACAGACTAAGATTAATTATTCTTTGAGGGCGTTGTGAGTGTCTTTACAACATATTTAGAAAGTGAATCATTATTTCGAAGCATTAAGCGGACCAACCACCTTGCCTAGGACACTATCAGCACTGTTGAGTCCTGCCTGATAGCTGATGAAGAGATGAAGTATTTCATTTTGCTTCTGAATTTATCACTAAACTCACATCCATTATGATATTTTATAAAAATCTGATGTTATTGCTGCTTCCTTGTGACTCTGCCTGTCAGAGAGATCCCCTCCCATCTCACAGACAGATAACAGTCTCTTGACGCAGAGCAAGACTTTTGTTTGTGCCACCAAGCAGGTCTCCTCACAAAGGAGGGCCACAAGGGGACCACCAGGAGTGACAGCATGGGGGATGAATGTGGATATGGGAACCCCAGATGGAGAGGGAGTTCATCACATTGTTCATCCTTGCTTTCTTTCTCTCACAAATTTCTGCTTCTGTATTCATCCTATGATTAATTGACTGTAATGGTGGTAAATTATTAGAACGAGGGAGTTACTCTAATTAAATTGTGAAAGGATTATGTACTTATGTTTTCAATCTCTTTGTGGAGAAAAAGAACTGAGTTTTTAACATAAAAATGAGATGTACTTAGAGCATACTAAACCACACAATATTATCCAACTTTTTATCTGGCAAAATAATAGGCAATTAATACTGCTAAGACCCACAAAGATATGCAGACCAATTCTGTCCAGCACCTTGAAAAGAACATAGGTACATACATTTCAGGAAAGAAACAGAAACTAGGTCAGATAGTGGCTACACTATCCTGACTGATTGCACATGTAGATACCCTTGGAGCTCACACTGTTCACTGAAATAAATGCAGCCTGTTTGAGCCCAGGGCAGCTTTGCTACAGATTAATATGGTGAGAACCACCAGTTGGGTTCCCTTTCACCTTGCTTCTGCACAGCTGAACCAACCCAGGTTTCTGAGCCTGTCCTCATACCTTTTGTGCTCCAGCCCCCAAATCATCTGGGATCTTTCAGTATATGTCAGATGGGCAAGCCACATATGTGAGGCACTGCTGGCCACTAGTTGCTTTTAAAAGGTCAGGTTGGCCAGTAAGAGAAAGGCCATCAGTCTGTTTCAGAAAATCTCTGCCCTTTTGATCAATGCCAGACTCTGATGACACTTAGCTGGCCTGGTCTTGTGCTATTTTTACAGCTGGGCTGGTTTGACTGAAACTGAGTTAGTTTTCTTCATCCATTTAGAAAATTTTTGCCCTATTTTTATTTCAACACATGACACTTCCCTCCTTTTTTCTTCCTTCTTCCAGGGGAAAGAAAGGCAAAAGAGAGCAGCTCTTTACTGTGTTAGCTGATGCTCAGTAGCAGCAGCTGAGCACCAACATCCACATCCAAGCAAATGTGCATCTATGGTGTAACAAACCTGTCAAATGTAAAGGTTCCTTAGACTTCACAAAGGAGTCATGTCTACTTCAAAATCCATTCACTACATTTTCAGAAAATAGTTATTACTGAAAACATATGTTTCTTGTATTTCTAAAATATTTTCTAAAGAAAACATATAGAGTTTTAATGAAGTAAGAAGGAAGGAGAATGTAATCTTTGATTTAGCATGAAGATTCAGATGGCAGTTTCAGTACTAAAAAATAAAACAAAATCTTTCTCCACAGCTGTACCGTGGTTATCTGAATGTGCCACAAAGAACTGAGTCTGGATTGTCCTGCAGGGTGGTCAGTGGAAAGGGATTAATCTTACCAACCTTTAGACAGTAAATGTTTACATTTTATCAATGTTTAGATGTTCTTTATGGTCAGTGAAGTGATTTTTTTTTCCAGAAACTCAGGTTGTTAGAGACATGTATTAGAGGTGAACTTGACATTGTTTGCTTAATGGTTGGACTCAATGATCTTGAAGGTCTTTTGCAACCATAATGATTCTACAATTCAGCTGACCTGTTTTAGACAGTCACATTATGAACGAAGGAGGTCATCCTAAGGAGGACATGTTTTTGTGAACTATAGAGGCAGTTGGGGTACTGAGTGTTCCTCAGGTTTCTGCCAGTGCCATTCCCACACCCTGTGCAAGTAGGCAAAGCACCCAGAGCACCATAGATTTTTCCAAGTACCTGAGTAGGTCTTCCTGGCAGCACAGTGCAGAAAGAACAGATATATCTGGGGGCGAGAAGAAGTCACAAAATCATATGATTGCACCTCAGATTATTTAAAGTTTAACAAGGGGAGCTGCTTCAGATTTAGATAATGTTATTGCAGCTGTTTCAGCCCTCTGTACCCTTTCCTCCTCCTAAGGGTTTAGGCCTTGATAATGAAGCTTACTAAGAAATTATGCAAGCTTGACATATATTGAAGCACAACCACCCCCAAGAAAAACTGTATCACAGAGGCAGGTTGAGATATTGGCTAATGCTCTCTGCAGAAAGCAGATGGTGTCTCAGCTACCCAACTCGAGGTGAATGCTTTCCACTTAAAACCAGCTATTTCTAAAGATCTTGAAATATCCTAGGCAGCTGCAGAAGATGAAAAATTACCATCAGCCCAAAGAGAAAGTCTGACTTCCCAGGGACAGACAAGTGTTTGCCCTTCCCAGAGTCACACAGGCAGTACCACCCCTGGCAGCAGCCCCTGTGGCTGAAGTCCAGTTCCTTCACCCCTGAGTACAACTGGAACAACAAGCATTGGATGCTTCTTTTTATTATTTTGTCCCTTATATGTCCTTTCCTCCCTGTCTCAGTCACCTTATCCCACTTGCTACTTTCATTGTCTTTTGGTAATTGTGGTCTTATTGGTCACATCTCACCCCCGTGAAATAGCAAATGCCTTTCCCAGATGAGAAGCAAAGTCACTGAACAATTTGGTAACATGAAAACTGTGCTTCAGTGAAAGTGCCACAAAAAAATCAAGATCCTCAGCTCCACAGATTTTAAATGTACAGATTTTACAGCACCTTTCACTCATACATCACCTTTCACAACGGGTGTATGAGAGGTTCTGCAGGTTCAAACTAGTGTAATGGAGAAAATAAACCATTCAGTGCTTCGACAGAGTCTTTTACTTCCTTGAATTATCAAAATGCAGGTTCAGCTTCCTCATTTGCACTCACATCAGACTCGTGTAACTGCTTAGGACCAGAAGTCAATGTCTACAACACTGCTTCAACTATGGTTGTCAATGGGGAACACAGCCTCAGTGCCTCTGTGACCATGGCCTTAAACCATTTGTCATTTTTTTCTTGGGAGCTGGGTTACTTGATTAGACTTGTTCCTGTAATTTTACTCTGGTTTGCGCTTTCCCCACCATGAGGCTGGAAAGGCAGCAATGGGAAAAGTTCAAAGAAAGAAGGCATGTTTTAATTAAAAGACTCACAAAATTGATCTAGTTGATTGCTTTTTCTGGGATCTCCTTGCTTCTTCTGCAAGCCACCTGTGCTCCTTCCACTCAACTGTCTCTTAGCACACCAAAGCAGACGTAGCAGCTTTGACGTATGTCTGTACTATGGAGCTGGAGGAGGATCGACTTTCTGCAATGATTCATTCTGGATAAAGCTGTGAATCACGTAGAAGAATCCTTTTAGTCCTTGGTTGCAAACAGACAATTTGATTTTAATTGCCACATCTACACTCCCTCAAACTCATCACGGGGCTAACCTGACAGGAGGCACTTTATATGATGCTCCCTGCACAAAAAATTGCTGCTGTGCCTGCTTCCAAACCTACTGCAGTACTACAAAGCAAAAGTAACGGAAAACCAACTCTGCATAGTTCCCTGGGTTGGAAGGGAGACACTCTGAGGATCTGCAGGCTTATAAATCTTATGATCCTCGGAATTCCTCACACTGACTTTGACCATCATAACTGAAGCCGTATTTTGTGCGCATTCATCCATCTTTGGAAAAGTAAAGACAGGGAGCAAAAAACCAAGATGATTGAAAGGGTCGCAGGGTTACCAGCTATGAGGTATTTCTGGTAGAGCTTAGCAACATTATATGTCAGAACTCAATATTGGGTAATACCTTGGTGAGAAGGAGTTCTGCTCGCTCAGAAGAATGCTCAATCTGACCCTCAAATCCTCAAAATTACAACTGTCACCTCATCATATTGGGGCTGTACTAATTCTGCCATATGGAAAGAAACACCAAAGTGTTTTGTTTTAAAGCCTGATAGAAGTTCCTTGACAGATCACATTTCATTAAATTAAATTATGTTCCAATTAATTGATCTGTTTGCAGACATTCTTAATTTAGTAAATGCTGAGGAGAATGCTAAAATTACCATTATATTTCTGACAGAAGCACTACTAAACTCTGGTAATTGATAGCTTTGCTGTTTTCTCTGATGGCCTGAAAAGCTTTTAAAGCTAAATTCTGTAATTCTGTTCATCTTTGGAAATTAGTTTTGTGAAACCACACATTTAGTTCTTGCTGAGAAATCCCATTTTAGTCATTTTTAACATAATTTATAATGCATAAACTAAATTAGCTTTTGTAGCTAAGCCAGCACATTTTTCTTTAATTTTTATCTCTTCCTAATATATTTTTGACCTTGAAAACAGCAGTGTCTGTGGGATACTGCAGCCTAGGAACAAAGGAATCATTTCCATTCCATCACTATGGTTACACTTTCTTCTGTCTCCAGCACTGAGCCAGTTGAAAGTGTTGAATCCAGAGTCCTCAGGAGGGCAAGAAAACTTCATTTAATATCATTTAGTTCTGATCACACAAACACATATAGCAGAGCCCTGGATGTAGCAAATCACCGCATTGTGTTTACATTGAATGTGAGATAGGACCAAAAATAAAAATTTGAGTATCATGACCTTCCAGTCCTCCCGTGCTGATTTTTTCAGCCTCAAATGCTCACATCTTCTAGTCTCAAGCAGTTCAGCCAGAATGCCATGCAAACACCAGTGCCATCAGTGGGCTTAGCTCAACGTTAGCTACATGGACATCTTTGTTCCCCATGGTGATGACGAGATAGACTGGAATTGAGAATCATAGTTTCTCTCTGACCACTGGAAATACGATTCAGAACAGTTTTGAAATGTCCTCTAATGGCTTTATTCTGACCAAACAAAGAAAGCCATGGATCCAGGAACATGAAACATTGCTCTTGTGAAAAGAATCTTTACACTGATAGTGCTACACTCTTTAAAGTAACTTTATCACTTAGTTGGCAACAGAGCGTGGTGGGTCAAAATTATCCTTCTGACTCTTTGCTCAGCTTAGACAGAACTATTTATTACTCTGTCATTTGACACTTTTTGCAGTGAAAACTTTGCCTTCTGTTGGCTAAAAGGTACCCAGTATTTATACAGTGTCCCAAAATAGTCATATCCCCTCACTGAGAAAAAAATCCTCCAAAAGCCTATTTGTTAATGTCACAGTATACAAAATTTTACCTCTCATGTGATCTTAAGGGCCAAACTAATTAGAGGCCTCATTCGGAGTTAGGAAATTTTGTTAGGAAATAACTAAACTGAAAAAGAAGAAAAATCAGCTTTCAAATTTAAATTCAGCAAAGGCTTCCTGTTCCTGAAAAATATAAGTAGCTGTTGAACTCAAAACATGGCACCTTTGTTAATAATCATCAGCTCTACATCATGGTGTTCATCTTTCTTTTTCATTGATAGCTTATTTTTCCCTGAATTGTTATGGAATAAAATTTTTCATAGCATATTAAGATTTAAACAAATATTTACATGAATGTTCTTTTTGTTTGGCAGGGTTAGAAAAGAGAAAAATAGAGAAAAGTTGGCAAAAAAAATATCTTCCCCAAAAGCTGCATTTGATAAAAATGCTTTTTTTTAATTGAAAAACAAAAGCCACATTTCATTTTAAAATTATTTTGCTGTGAAAACCTTTTTGGCAAAAATTATCATTAAAATACTTTTGAGAAAACAAACTCCCCTGGAGCTCTCATGTTACAAAAATTTGACGTCACTTTTTCTTTCTCTTTTTTCAGTCCTTCCTGAATATACGCTATCTCCTCCTGGCTCACTGATTCCCACTGTGTTCTCTTCTGTACTTCCACGCTACTCTTGTTTTGCTGGCTATACAGAAACTGCTCAGTTCTTGCACTGTAGAAGATTGCTCTCTTTTCCTTCATCTCCCTGTGATCAGTCCTAAAAGCAGGCTGCTGATGTTTCCTGTTTTCTTTAAACACCATCATTCTGAAGCACTACTTCTGCTCTGTAATGCAATCAGAACAGAAAGTGCTTTACACTCAAAGCCCACTTGGTAAGTCATCCCATGGGAATAACGACCGGTCAAGACAATTCACCTTTCACCAGCTCCAAGTGTGCCACACAGTACTTGAGACTTTGCAGTCTGCCTTCAAATAATTTTTCTGGAAGAAAGCTTGAGAAAAAAACACATTTGAGAAAAAGAAAACAGGATGGCCTTGTAAATAATATCTGTGAAGCATAAAGAAGCATATCAGTTGAACAAGTTATTAATTATGTATTATCATCTCCTGTCTACCAAGACCATTTTGATCTCACTGATCTTTTCGACAATAAAAGCACAATCTTGGCAAAACATTACATACAACAGTTAGTGCTGTGCATGACAAATAAGCTTGGCAGCTGTAGCTTTGTGAGAGTCACTTGCCACTTAGACATGAGACAGGATGAAACCCAGCACCACACGTCCTCAGCCAAGACATTACCTTCCATCCTGCAATGAGCCCTCTCCAAATCAGATTTCTCACTTCATTCATCCAGAGTGCTACAGGAATCAGTTGTACTGTTGAGAGGACATCAAGCAAGGAAGTACTTCTGAAACACCACACCAAGGAAAGGAAGACTTTTTTCTTCAGCTACATCCAGGGCAGATAAATAGTATGATTCAAGTCTACATGACTGCAAACAGAGCTGAAGAGCTGGAGAGATCCATCCAAGTGGCAGGAAGAAGGAAGGGGTAACAGATGAAAGGCCAAGGCCAAGCCGTGCTTTCTCAGTCCAAAACCTGAGGGAGACCTATGGTCTGATTTCTCCCGTGACTGAGATGCAGAAGGTGAATATTACATGCATTTTCCTCCTAATTTCTCTCCTCCTCTAGATTATCCAAAGTTTGGTATACCTTTGTTTCTACTTCTATGAAATAAAGTCACTTTGTGTTTGAGTATGTAGTGGGAGTAGTTCTAGCGCGGTGGCCAATAGCTGTCATACTGACAACATGGCATAATATTGTAAGATGCAGCAAATCTTCCACTGCTCTGTTCATCCCTCATCCCTTCCAAACTCAGTTGTATTGTATATTTCACTCACAAGTTATTTATTTTGTATTTCTGCCCCCAAGTAATTGAGCTTGCAATCCTATCGTCACAGCTATAAAAACGTATTTATGTTGTGATTACCTGGTACAGAGAGGCTTCAAGCTCTTCATAGAATATCCTGCTGTAATAGCAACTCATTTGGCTGAATGGTGTAGCACAAATTGTGCAACTCTTAGTCATGCAACCAGGATCTACATAATTTTTTTTTTTCATGATTTTAAGAATAAAGACCAAATCTACAATGAACAAAATGAAGAAGAGTACTTAAGCAGGAAAAGATGCATTAGGAAAATACAATTGTGAGGATAGAAAAGGAGAGAAGAGAATCTCTCCGTTCTAGGTACGAAGTATCAGCAAGACTTGATACTTTAAAATATTACTGAGTGGAATCTCAGTCAGAATGCCTTAATAAAAGTTAAGAGTGCACTGTGGGAAAGGATGAACTTGCAAAATGTGACTTAAGCTTCCTGTACAGTGGTGACTGCCCATTGCACAATTAGGAAAAGAAAATCACTGCATGCTGAGGAAGCCTCCATATCATCTCCTTAATATGTTTCAGAGCTCTAAAAACAGCTTATTACTGTCCCTCCTTGGTTTCTCTCTGGCAGATTTCCAACCAACACTTCTAGCACTGTCAAACTGTGTTTCATTTTTCTGTTCCTTTTCTGTTCCTTTTAAGTGTTTTAAACTTTCAGTTATCATAATTTAATTTGAAATTATATTCAGACATTGTACGTGGGCTGTGAGAATAGTCTAGGGAAAAATGGTAATAGCAATTAGGAGTAAGGGAGGTTCTTACAGAAGTGTCATTCTTTTTAAGAGGAGTTTTAATAGTATTTTCTGTCAATACAATTCTCCTTTTCCTAGGTAACATAAACAAGAATATGTATTAAAAGCATCTATTAACATATCGACAAATTAGCAATGATTAGACCTACGGAAACAATTTTTCTTCTGATCCTTATTTAGCTAGACACTTAAACAGCAATTCCCATTTCATCTCTGTATGTTTCCTCACAAGACTGTGAATCTGTTGGTTGTAACTTTCTGAAAGACACGCATGTGATAGACCTAAAAATTACTGTCTGTAAAAAGAATTTCTGGTCTTGAACAAACATACATGCATATATATCTACATACACACTTCCTTTAATTTCATGAGCGTATTAAATTATATTCATGAATTGGTATATTGGTCACAGATATGCAACAAAAAAAAACCCACAAAAATTCTTGTTTTAAGATAGCTTTCTGTCACTTAGATCTTGGACTGAAGTCTTCCATTCTAGGGGACATGCCTGAGGCTGAATGATTTTGGAAAGTTTGAATGTTTCAGCCATTTCTGAGAATGAGGTAAAGGAAAAAAAAAAAAAAGTTTTGGCCAATTTAAAAACAAACAAACAAATGAACAAAAACAATAACAAAAAAAACCCCTCTCTATGACTTGTGTTTGAACAGTGAACATCGTCCTCTCATTCTTTGGAATGAGCACACAAAATTTCATAAGGGAGTTACCTTTTTGACAAGAATATGCTCTTTATTGCCAACATACCTCTGAAAAACAATAGTTTCTACTTGAACAGCAGCAAGTGTAGCTACCTGATTCATGAATGCTCCAGTTTTTCCACTTTCTTCATTTTCACAGCTCTGTGCTTCCAGAGCCATGTTGGATTCACATTCAAATCTAACACAAAAGCAGGAAACTTACTGCTTTCAATGATCACCCTGACACCATGCATGTGTCGACCTGTCTAAGTGAGGAACAGTTTAATTTTGATTCAGAGGATAATACCTGGACTTGCATAAAAATGCCAAAAAAGAACAAGTTTAGATAAGTGGCTGGGGAGAAGAGGTGAAAGGAGTCAAAGGCCAAGAGTGGCAGGAAAGGGGAAGAAGTTGGATGATAAGAACAAGGCTACATTTTTGTTTGATTAGGGACAGAAGAGTCAGCTCCCAGGCCAAAGTTATGGACTGAAAAAGTTTTCTGAGACCTTCATGAAACTATGTGATTAAAGACAGTCACAATATCTGTGTGTAAAACAGACAGAGGACGAAACTAAAATTTCTTGTCTTCAATATATCTGCCATTGTGTGTCAATAATTAGCTCTTAAACTTTGATGGCTTTATTATGAATATACATTTGTACATCTATATCTACCCCTGAGCAGGTGAAAGTAAATTCAAAGGTGAAATTTTGGTGCAATTGAAAGCTACTGTAGATTTACCTTGAATTTCAGCTGCCTGAGGACTTTGAAGCATCCTGATGAGTAGCATATCACACAGAGTTAATATTAACTT
Source organism: Streptopelia decaocto (assembly GCF_964273445.1). Taxonomy (NCBI): domain Eukaryota; kingdom Metazoa; phylum Chordata; class Aves; order Columbiformes; family Columbidae; genus Streptopelia; species Streptopelia decaocto. The sequence goes on from NC_138657.1 coordinate 12,024,350, forward strand.
CTTTTTCAGAGGTTTTGTGCTGCAAGCTGCCATTATTCCATTAGGTTTCCAGTAGTGCAGTGGGATTTACTGTACTTGCAAAATTCACAGAAGCAGAAGTGTCTTCTGTTAAGCAACCATCAGCAATCAAGCAGTTTCTGAGAAAATGGTGAAACATCTGTCAGTCTCTAGAAACATCTTTTAGAGCATAAGAGAGAAGAAGGAATAATAGACTGACTTAAAAAAACCCAGTTACTATCGGTACCTTTCTAGCAAACAAAATATTCCTCATTAAGTGTGGTAAAATCAACCAAGAAAAAAAATAATATATATATGTATATATATATTTTATATAGAGAGAGAGTGAGAGGAATAATCTCGCAGTGCAACTTGCCATATTTTTGGCATATACATGCTGCTATTACTTAAAATATGAAGACAGAATCTTGCAGACCAGCAACAAACAACACTCTAAATGCAAATGTTGAGATAAAAGAAAATCAGTCTACTGGAACTTTTAGGTGATCCTTCAAGATTCTGAGAATATTACAGAGTAAAAGCAAATAGAGTCTGGCAACTTTCTTGTAGAGGTCACAAGCACCAGCTAGGGAAAAAAAAAAAAAAAAAAAAAGAACAAAAATCATTGCTTGATATACTACTTCTGCCTCACATTTAGCTTACAGATGCTGAAACACTAGGTATTCTGTATTGTTTTATTTCATGCTGTAAAAACAGCAAGAATTTCAGCCGTCTAGGTACATCTAATTCCAAACAAAAAAGGAAACTATAAAGATTGGAAAACCAAGTTGGAACAGAAATACACTGGAGAAACATATTTTTTTCCACCCCCTGAGATTCCAGGCAATTCTGAATGCACTTCAGTCTTTAGGGGGATGAAGGGGGCTTCAGAGTAGTCATTTTAGTGGAACTGGCCTAGGCTCTGGAGTGAGCTCTGTCATCAGAACAGCAGTCCTGCTGCAGGGGCAGTGGTTGTCTACTGGGTCAAGTCCCACCCAGACCAGCCAAGCCAGAGGCAAGTTTAATTCACACTGCAGACCTGCCTTTGAAAATCCCACCTGCCTTCCTCCATCTCTACCTCACACACACCTCCTAAAGCAGAAAAAAGTTAGCAACACACCTGTGGTTCTTAGTGTGGGGCTGATACCTTTAAGGTACTTGAGGTCAGACAGTTGTCAGAGAGGAAGAGACTCCACTGTGCCAGACACTTTGTGGCAAGGAGGGGGAAGAGAAGAAATGCAGTCATTAAAACTGAAGAAAACAAAATTACAGCTTTGGAGATCATTGGGCAAATCTCTCCAACCTCCTCCCCAGTGGCTGTAATGTTAATGAAATCTGGTTTCTAGCAACCTTTGCAGATTTTATGTGTAAGAAGGGATCTGACCACCTTCTTCAAGAGGGATGATTATTTCAGGTTCTAACTTCAGCTGTAGTAGTTGCTCAGGGTGCAGTAGGTGCTCAGGTTATCTTCTGCATCCATTGGTACAGGACACACAACTTCTCCCACATTCCACTTCTTCTCAGAAGAGATGTGGGGTAGGAAGAAGGGCTCCAGCTCTGCTTCCTCCATTTCTGTGTGATGTCCAGCAACTGCAGGTAGGGTTGGCCTTTTGCCAGAGAAATATAGGATTAAATAGGACAAAGAATTAGTAAAGAGCCATTTTGGTGGGCTCTGTGCCTGTATCATAAGGGAAATAGCAAGGCAGCCATTGCAGAAACTGTGAAAGACCAGGTACACTCAAATGTGATGTGATTCAAGTCTAGCGGAAAATGGCTCTTAAAGCACAATGTTAATGTAGCACTTCTAGGATGCCATTAGTGTTCTGATATATTATTAATCAGACTAAAAGGGGAGAAAAAGACACAGCAGATACCAGTTACTGTAGCATAAGCTGTAAATAGCCTGCCTTTTCAATATTTCAAGTCTTCTAGATTTGAATATATTAATGTTTTATTTAATATATATTAATTTCCTATCAAACTTCAAAGTGAACTGTCTTATCAAGCACATTTCATGTGTATTGCATAGGTGATGTTAAATATCCTGGGGACATAAATAGAATGCACTCAATTTGCATTTCCAGATCTGTCCCATTTTTAATAATGTATGTTAACTGTATTTAGAGATGATGTACAATATATATGCATGGGTCTAGGAAAAACCTATTTTTAACTACAACTCTGTTCTAAAAACTCATGGTTTCTATAAGAACTACTATAATTGTGAAAGTGGGCTGTAAATGATTTTGGAATGAGCACATTCCTATTGAGGTCAACTGGAGGTTTTCTACAAAGTTGTCCAGGAGTGGAATCGAGATTCCACATATTAGTTAAAGACTGAGTCCTGCAAAGGTAGTTCCTTTATTCTTAATACACCTCAGATACAACTAACTTCTGCAGAGAATCTTGACAAAATATATTTGGAAGAAAGATAAGCAACAGATAGTTCTTAGGGGCTCTCTGTAATAAAAGTACAAGACTAAATCCAGCACCTGTCATAGAAGGCAAGAGAGAGAGGAAAGGACTGGCTGATTAATATTTCTATAGGAATATCTTCCTCAGATATCCTTTTGAGAATGAAGGGGATTATTTACTTTCCAGGGAAAGAGATCATAACTGTCACTAACTTGTCTTCTTTTCTAGTGGGTTTAGCCATCCTGGTGACTAGCAATATGCTGAGGTGAAGCACAAGAGAAAACAAACCCCACTTGAACCAAACACACTCTATTCTGCAGCTTCCTGCATTTGCAAGATAACTAGGACACTCGGACGATATCATATCCCTAATTTCAACAATTTATATAAGTTAGTCTGGTGTGACAGAATCAAACAGATTGCAGAAAAGAAGATGATGCTTAAAAGTCTGAGGCTGCAGCTATACAGAAGCTGTACAGAAAAGTTGCATTAAACTTAAGTATATATTTATAACTATACCAATATTTATATCAACATATGGAACATGCGTATTCCACATTAGCCATAGTAATATAATTTTTAAAAGGTCAAGTTTGTATTAGAATTCCAAGACTTAAAATCTATGCCCTGTAATCCATACCAACATGATTTATTGTAAATTATTAATATTAGCTGAAGCACAGTTAGCCTCTACTCTGCATGTGTATTACCCACAGTTGACATAATACTATGAACAATGCTGTTCACTAGACCTTGTAGTGTCCAAGATTCAACACTTACAGAAGTTCTGAAAAACATAATGGCAAGCTTTTGCAGTACAATCTGCAATTAATTTCCTCTCCACACAGTGGTGGTAATCAGTATCTCTATTACGGACCTAAACAATCCATCCAAATAGTCAGATGTTTAAATGCTATTTTCATGCTTACGCAGGTAGAATAAGGAACTCCTTAATGAAGAAATTAGTTTTAAAACTCCTTAAATTCAAGAAACTGTGATCTGAACCCGAACTTTGCAATGTAGCACTTTATGGAGTCAAGTACAACATACACAGATAAATTTGAATTATGTATGGTAGTCATTAAAACATGATGAGATCTGACAAGCTGGCAAAATCAGGAAAATTATTGGTGGATTGTAGATATTACCTCTGGCAGAGGGAAATAAATAAATAAATAAATAAATAGATAAATAAATAAATGGAAATAAAAGAAAACCTAGGTCATTTGGAGCAAATTTTGGAGGTGGTTGTTCTAATAAAGCATCACCCCAGGAACAACCCAGTCCCACTTGACATGGCTCAGGTGTTTACTTTGAAGTTCTGAATGACAGGCAGGGAGGGTGACTCTTGCTCTTCTTCTGTAAGGGGAAGGTACCGTCAGGGAACAGAGACCCAACAGTGAGGCCACAGCAGCGCTGGAAATCTGGAGACACGACAGGATTGATGCAAAAGTTACATATCTTAGCCTGAGGAAGACACAATCAGAGGGCATGGAGTAGGAGGCTGATTTGCTAATTTCCTAATTAAGCAAATTAGAAATGCAGCTGTGGTCATTGACAGAGTTGAGGAAAATCCCAGTAAATGTCTTTGTCCAGCTCTTCCATAGATACATCAACAAGGAAAGCCTAGACCAGACTATTTGTCTGGAGAGGCTACACAGAAAATGATGAAGTGTTTTCTTTTATATGAAACTCAGGAGGCTAATACTGCAAATAAAAGGTACCACAATGTAGAAAGAAAGCTCAGAGAACTAAAAAGAAAATTTGGAACACGGATATCACGTCTGTATATAGGACAGTGTCTGCATATAGGTCCTGTGTTAAAATACTTCTCTGCCTTATTGTAATACCATTCACACTGGTTTTGTATGGCCTCAGGACATTTCCTTAGCAGAAGTTAAGTATAAATTTAAAACGGTACAAGTTTTCTTGGAAAGCCTACAGATACAATACCTTTCAAAGAGGTGAAGCAGGGTGAAAAATTAGTGTTTTGAAGAGATTTTTATTTTGTATACAGTCTTGCTTTTGCTTCCAGAAGGGGAGAATATCAAAAGCTGCCTGAAGCAAAACTCTCATCAAATTCTGATGGGAATTGAACATTCAAATCATGGCACAGCTTTGAAAACATCAACCAGAGAGTCTCAACTTCATACATCCTGTTACACTACCCTGCCATGCTAAATTACAGTGAATAAAACAACACTTCTTTAATAAATAAATTATTTATTTTTACTTCTCTTTCTTCTTCTTTGGAAAAGGTTAAAAAAAGAAAAAAAAAAAAAAAGCCAGCATTTTTCCCCCTTCGGGTTGGGTAGATTATCTTTTAAAACTCAAACCCATTCTATTCCATTTTCATTCATTCATAAAAATATTCATTTTGGTTGGAAAAAAACCAAACAACACTGTCAAAAAGAAAATGTTCTGTCAGCTCTGCTGAGCAACTAGTCTCGTTGTCAACTGTATGCTGTTCCTCACCTTTCTAAGACATCAATACAAAAGCAAATGAGAGCACAGAGAATTGCAAAAGGATAGAGAATGTTCCAGAAGTTTTGGTCACATGACAAATAGTCAAGGTATTATACAATTTTAGAAGATCTCCACATTTATTTTGCTTATTTTTGTATTGGCTGGTTTGGTTTGCAGTTCTTGGTTAGGTGGTGGTTTTGTTTTGTTTTGTGAGTATATTTGTTGTTTGGTTTTGGTTTGTTTTGGTTTGTTTTTTTTCCTTTTTTTCTTTCCTGGTTTGTTTTGGTTGGTTGGTTGGTTGTTTATTTGTTTCCCCAAAAAGAAGCATTTCTGATTGAGCTGTCAGAAATTAAGAGGCCCCAAATCTTACTTTTTTGAAAAAAAGTATTTGAACGTTTACTATACAAATACAACAGGCATTGTTGAGTATAGAAAGTCATTCTAGCCACTGGGTGATATTGTTTACCATTATTTCTGTTTTCTAATCAGTGTGTGTTGTCTTTGTTGGTTGTACACATTAATGAGTCTCTCCAAATGTTTTGGCCTCGGAATCACAGAAAAGTGAACTTGCTAATACAGTGTTGTGAGCACATATACGAGCCAAAATACTTCATTAGATTATGATAATGATAAAAGACACTGTAGACATAAAATTGCCAACAGATTTACTAATAAATGGCTAACATCATACCTGTAGCCCCCAAGAAAAGTCTGTAAACTAGCACTAAGTCAAAAAGGTAAACAATTACCTGAGCCATAGACTGACACACAAAAGATTAGGTACTATAAAAAGTATTATATATGAAGAAAAGTGTGAGCTACCATAACTTCAAAAGGAATGTATAGGGCTAGTGCCCAGCAGATGTGATAAATGGCTGTTCCAACATCTTTCAGAAAATTAAATATTTAAATGAATGGGCCAAACATGGGAAAGGTGAAATCACTGCTTAACGCACTGAGTCCTTTTCCTCACTGTTTCACCTGAGAAGGACCTAAAGACTATCTGAACAACATATTAATCTCAATTACTCTCTCAGATAAGATAAACACTGACTCCAGTTCAAACTGACTGATTGTTTTTTCTCATCATAACAAAGATGGCTTTTTCATATTGAACAAGTACTCCTTTAGCACTTAGAACAAAATATTTTGATGTTTATTAAAAATGGAAAGGGGAAGAGAAATAAAGCCTATGCTGAGACATGAGTATCCCTTTAAGCCCGTGTGCTTGATGGTTAGATACTCAGCCTACATATGGAGTGTTAATGTACAGAATGTTTGAAAATGATGGACACAATTTCAAAGTTATAGTGATTTCAAATTGGGTTCACCTTTTTCAAACACCCTGTACATCTCTTTTATAAGAGGAAGAGAGCTGTTCAACTTGCAGAACTATGCATCAACCACCCTGAGAGATAACAGCACAGGAAAAGCCTCTCATTCTCTTTCATCAAAGCAGTTGCACTTATTTTTAGGTACATAACTATATGTTTAGTGGAACACAGATCATAAGCCAAATACCTGAAGTCAGTACTTTCCCAAAACCTAGAGGAACATCTTGGTTAAAAGTGGTGAACAGACCTGTAATACGTTTCCCAGTCCAAATTATTTGACCAGTCTGACACAGATGTAGGCTGCTTATATGACAAACTTTTTTAATTTTATTTTTGCCGGATAAATAATTGCCAGGAAATTTTTGAGTGAGTTTAAATTCATTCCTACTCCTTTTCATGCATATTCCATTGTGAAAATAACACCAACAGCTGCACAAGATAACCAAGCAAATAAGTAAATCTATATACTGAAAAGTGAAAAAAAAATCAGGTTTGCTACATACTCAGCAGTCAAAAACAATACTGGTGAAATTCGATGGAGGAAAACTTTAAGGCAGAAAGACAAAACACATTAAAATGAAAATGTTTTTACATTAAATTCTCCAGAAACACTATGTTGTTTGTACGGATTTCTGCTGGGCAGAATCACCATCTGATGCCAAATAAAACAGACTCATAAGCAGCAACAGAAAAGAACAATTAATACAGAAAACAACAGACATTTGTGTATGTCACTGCAGAGAATAAATTGATTTTCAACGAACTCTATGAGCAGAGTATCTTGAGACTTTGTGCTACAGATTCAGTTCTTACTACCCGCCTTACACATACAGAATGTGTTGCATGTATGAAGGTGTAACTGTGTTTTACCAACTACTTGAGTATAGTTCAAAGAATCATTTCTGGAAAATATCACTACAAGGGAAAAAAACAATCAAGAGAACAAAGTCAAGTGGAGAAATAGTATTCTCAGGGAGATGTTAGTAAGTGCAAGACCAAGAACAGGATTGCAGAGCTTGCTGGCCTGAGAAATTCTGTTCAGCTGGTGGATGAAAATATTGGCTGATGACAAAGAAATTTGATCTTGCTGTATTGTAAGATTATAAAAGAATTCAAATCAATGATTGCATACTAATTAGATTGCATACTACACTGTGAACAGAGATAAAAAACAATGGATATCTTAGAGAGGGATACAAAATAATCATGAAAGCTAAGCAACAAATAACTTTCCAGGGTTAAAACACAGGTAGAGGAAAGCTTAGCTTACCAGCAATGACACATTGTCCTATCAGTTGTAAGCAATTAAGAAGTTACATATCTGGAATCAGAACACAACTAGCACATCAGTCATCAAAATATGTCCATGATTTTCAGACCCCTTCTTTTCTGGCTAACATAATTTAGCAATCCCCAGCTTTCATCTTTCTGTAAATAAGTAATAATTCAGGATCTACTGTGGAATATAGGCTTCACTTTTGACATCAAATGTGCTCATTGTACACACAGAGGAGGAAACTAGACTCAGCTTTCTGGGATCAAAGCTAAGCTCTGTAGATTGTTCTTCATATGTTTTACTAGAAATACTGTGCGATCCCCTATTTCTTTTTTTCTGCCTGGTGATCTTTTCTGATCTATTACAACCAAACTGCTAATTTCTCATATTACAGATGAAACAAAGAAAGGAAAAGTAGGAACATTCTAGAGTTTGTTGTCATTCTGTCATTCATTATGTATTCTAAAGAACCACTCTTCCCAGAGCTCAAATACACAGTCTGCAAAGTGTGGAAATCTGATATGCGTCTGAGAAAACTGAAAATACAGGGCTACAGCAAAAGTATAGGTAGCTGTACAACAGAGCTTCAGACACTTCTTTCATTGGTAAAGCTGAAGGCCACATTTATGCTTCTCAGAAGAACAGAAAAGAGCCATTTGACAGGTGTGCTGAGATGCAGAATAACTGAACAGGTCTGAAAAGCAGACCAGGTGTCTTATTACCTGCTAGCAGGATCTAAGGAGAAGAAAAATCACTTCCCTGATGAACTAAAATATCACAGTATCACAGTATCACAGTATGTTTGGGATTGGAAGGGACCTCAAAAGATCATCTAGTCCAATCCCCCTGCTGGAGCAGGAACACCTAGGTGAGGTCGCACAGGAACATGTCCAGGCGGGTTTTGAATGTCTCCAGAGAAGGAGACTCCACTACTTCCCTGGGCAGCCTGTTCCAGTGCTCTGTCACCCTCACTGTGAAGAAGTTTCTTCTCAAATTTAAGTGGAACCTCTTGTGTTCCAGCTTGATCCCATTACCCCTTGTCCTATCATTGTTTGCCACTGAGAAGAGTCTGGCTCCATCCTCATGGCACTCACCCTTTATATATTTATAAACATTAATAAGGTCCCCCCTTAGTCTCCTCTTCTCCAAACTAAAGAGACCCAGCTCCCTCAGCCTTTCTTCATAAGGGAGGTGCTCCACTCCCTTAATCATCTTCGTTGCCCTACGCTGGACCCTCTCCAGCAGTTCCCTGTCCTTCTTGAACTGAGGGGCCCAGAACTGGACACAATATTCCAGATGTGGTCTCACCAGGGCAGAGTAGAGGGGAAGGAGGACCTCTCTCGATCTACTAACCACCCCCCTTCTAATACACCCCAGGATGCCATTGGCCTTCCTGGCCACAAGGGCACAGTGCTGGCTCATGGTCATCCTGTTGTCCACCAGGACCCCCAGGTCCCTTTCCCCTACACTGCTCTCTAATATGTAATCTCCCAACCTATACTGGAACCTGGGGTTGTTCCTGCCCAGATGCAGGACTCTACACTTGTCCTTGTTAAATTTCATCAGGTTATTCCCTGCCCAGCTCTCCAGCCTGTCCAGGTCCCGCTGGATGGCAGCACAGCCCTCCGGCGTGTCAGCCACTCCTCCTAGCTTGGTGTCATCAGCAAACTTGCTGATAGTACACTCAATTCCCTCGTCCAAGTCGTTAATGAATATATTGAATAATATTGGCCCCAGCACTGACCCTTGGGGCACTCCACTAGATACTGGCCTCCAACTAGACTCCGCACCATTGACTACCACTCTCTGGCTTCTCTCCCTAAGCCAGTTTGCAACCCACCTCACTACTCTATTGTCTAGACCACACCTCCTCAACTTAGCTGTGAGGATGCTAAAATATGTTGTTACAAGATAAAATTCCCACCCCAACATTTAACCACCAGGGTACTTTCTAGGAATAAATTATCCATGTCTGATTGAATTATTAATATGTGATAAACCTCTCTTTGAAGTCACAGGAATGAGGACACCTTGTGCTACCAGGGAGTGTACATCAGAAAAACAATGTTAAGCTCACATTTATTTGCTTTAAAGTAATAGAGTAGAGGTAGTCTGGATGATATGGATTTCAATAGGAGTGTCCACCTCTCAATATAACTGCTGCCTCTGCAGTATTTACTGAAAGATGTGAGCACTAACTTTTAACCTACATTTGCAATACAAGAAACTCCTTCAGGTGTACTGTGGTCATTTATAACACGCAAAATTTCACTTTTCAACAAACCATACGGCTTTTTTACAGAAAAGGATGCAACACCATAGAAGAGTGAAAGAAGAAAAAAAAAAAATTAAAACCTCAATTGGGACCACTGCTTCAGTCACAAAAGAGAAATCTTTTGAAATGCTATGAGTGGCTGATTTTCATTTAATTCAGTGTTTTCCCAGTTCATATTAAGAGAAACCCAGGTTGATGTAATTCATAGCAATTGTGTTATCACTGGTAAACACTAATTTATCACTACCAGGAGTCCAGAAGTACACTAAATGTATACTACTTGTATTTCTTGCAGGATAATTGCATTGTAGTTGCCTGGAACAGCATTTCTCTTCATCAGGACAGATTCCTATTGCCTTTTTCATACCACTGGGAACACAAATTTGTTAGAGATTTACAATGTCCTTGGTGAGCAAACCACAGGTACAGGGTAGTGTGTGGAAATAGTATGATTTCTTAGTTTTGCTTTTTTTAGTTCTGCCACTGTGAGATCTGAAGCAAACCTATGGAAACAACTTGATTCTACTCCACTGCACTGCATTATTTTGCCTGGATGAGAGCAGTGAGAACAGCCATTTTCTTTACAAGGCATGAATTCTCTCTATCGTGATTGTACAACATTCAACCTTTGATTCCAAACTGTTCTGGAGCTGTGTGCATTGCCATCATGTGAATGTACAAACACACCATTGTAATGATAACTAAATTATGAGCCAGCAAAATAAAGGGCTTTTTTCTTTTGGTTCCACTTCTTGGAGTTAATTTTAAAAGTTGTCTCTGACATCAAAGTTGTCTACTACACTTCCATAATAAAAAGATAAGGTAAAAAAAAGAGAACACGGATCAGAAATAGTAATTCTTAATACCATTTTGATACAATGATGTCAAAATATGAAGTACTTTTTCCTTCTACCTGAAACAGAGAAACAACTTCAGTACCAAAATATAATTCACAACAGTCTTTTCCTAAATTACCTCTCTTCTGGATAAAAGTTGTTTGCTGGTACATACATACCCATGGAAACAGTCTTACTAATTTCTCTTTTGATATTTTATTTAGTCATACTGATGAAAAGCAACCAAAGAGAGTGTTTCTTTCTGCTCTGTGACAGTCACAAAACCAGAAGTGGAAAGATTACATTTCAGGTTAAAAATCAGTCTTGCAAATCAGCTTTGTTAGCCATATTTTTTCTGCAGATTTGCATTAAAAAAGAAAAAAAATCTGAGAGACAGCACGGTTTTACTTTTATGTGCATTTCTGTAGTTCAAATTGTTTGTTTCCTCCTTTTAGAAATCTGAAAATACTCTTTTCCCCTAGGCACATTTTCACTTCAGATAGAGTGGGTTGGGTTTTTTTTTTTAGCTCGCATTCTGAAAGGAGCTGAAATCAACATATCTGGTTTTGCCGAACAGGAGCAGCAATTTAGCACAGCTGCCTCCTGCACAGGATGGCCAATGCAAGGGGTGCAGCCCCAGGATGAGGTGTGAGCAGGGTGGTCAGTGTGCCTGGTGCTGCAGCAATGTCTGACAGCCAGCAGCTCATCATCTGCTCCTCTGGCACACAGCTGTCACCCAGGCATAATCTCTTCTCTTTAAAAGAGATGCATTTATAGAGAGAGACCTTTTTTGTGGTTTATTCTGTCCCTTCACTGTTACTCACCTCTTCCACTTCAGTCTTGTTTATTTAGCCTGAAGACTCAGTGTCACTGATAAACTGCTCTCTTCTAAAGTTATATATGGACATATCAGTTTTGTCCCTTTTCTTGGTCTGCTGAAAAGCATTGTTGCAAAACTTGACACAGCTTACATCATGTTTGGCTGTACCATAGTAGTGAACATGAATGGCCAGGCTGCACCACTTAGGTTAGGAAACTGCAAGCCCCCCAGAGCTATGCAGAGGCTGCTCTGAAGAAACGAGCAACTGACAGAAAACAAAAGGCCAAATAGCCAAGTCACAGGTATATTTTCTCCTGCATTCAAGCCAGCACTACAATGCTGACACACAGATAACCAAACTGAGCCCCCCTGCAAAACTGTTCTAGTGTCAGAGAAGAAGCCAGCACATGAGAAGGTCTGTTCATGAAGAACATGAAAAATCACAGAGCAATTTGCTTGGAAACTGTAGGGTGCAGGACAGCAGGAGCGAGACACTTCAGAAAGGGTATCACAGGTGGAAGGCTCCCATCCCAGGATATGCACACAAATGCAGAGAGATGGGAGACAACCAGGAGGGAATGGAGCTCCAGAAGCAGTAAAACTATGGCTTTGCTGCAGTGACTGACACCCAGTACCTCCAGGATGGAGATCAAGGGTGTGGGGACAGACATATCACAGAGGTGCCTGACAGGAGGGTGAGAGGCAGCAGAAACTAGAGAGGTTGCATTTGAATTTAAGGGAAAGCCTTTTCCCCCAGTGGAGGTGGTGCTATCTCCCTTGGAGCATTTCTAGCCACCACAGAATATACCCTGAACAGCTTAGTGTGACCCAATGCCTAAGCCTCCTCTGGTCAGGGGATTGGGCTGGAGGATTCCCGAGGTCTCCATTAGCCTGAATTGTCCTTAGATCCTATGGTCCCAAAACTTATTATGTCTTCACAAAACAGAGAGTTCTCCCTATTCTCCTAGTAGAGGCACAGAAATCCAGAAAGATGTAACTTTCCTTGGGTATCACAGGAAAAGCAAGTTTTCAAAAAATCCAAAATACAAAACTGAAGACCAGGATTGCAGTAAAAAATATTGTTTAAAACATTAAGGATCATAATCTTTATGGGGGGTTAAGATTTGTCCAAGATCAGATGCCATGAATAAACTCAGACTGCCCAAATGCCAAAAACTGAAACCACAAAACATCACCCAGAAATCACAATTGTACTTCCAGGTACAAAACAGCTTCACAACTATGACACTGGAAATGTTGGCTGTGTTTCTTACCAGAAATGAAGATAACAACAATTTCCAGTATTATAAGGTTTTTAATTCCATTTATCCTGAACTATACCAAGTTACAGCAAAAAGATTTTTTTCTTAGGAGTAGGGGAAACAAAAACAACAACCGCAAATTTAGCCATTTTTTTCTCTTAAATCTGCAGCATTACTACTGGGAAAAGTCATCACTATCAAGTGCCATCTCCAAAGCGCAAAGATTGGCAGTAACATTTTTCAATTAGCTCAAACAGTTCAGTTAGCACTGGATCCACTATGTTTCATTTATGCAATAAGAAATTTTAACAGAGGCTAAAACTCCTGCAGGTAGGTATAATGATATGTTGCTTCATATTAGAACACTTTGCATGTGCTCAACTGCATGTCCACTTCCAGGAGCTTACTATGTTGGGAAACAATAACTATTGAGTCTTCTTAACTTTGCAGGTACTATAATACGGAAAATACACCACCAAAACACAAAAGCAAGAAAAAATTCTACCATAGGCTTGGCATTTTGTAATTTTTACACAAATTTAGAAAGGAGTTGATATTGCAGGATGGATTGTTCCCACAAGAGCACAAATTGCTTTTTCTGGGTTTCTTAGCTACGAGGGGTTGTTTTACATAATTGATGAGGCTTCATGGGACAGAGCTCCAACACTCAGCATAACACACATGCATTTTCCTAACACAATGTACAATTTGCATCTGAATTCAAATGATGGGACTGCCTAAAACATCACCAGTTTGAGAGTACTATATAAACTCCAGTTATGTTAAGAGCCTTTCAAGCTTAACAGCACAGAGCAAATGATCCCAGTGATAAAGGTTTAAATCCCTGCCTATTCTTCAAGTTCAAATATCAGAATACTGCTCTTGTGGACAGGTAATTTTCTCCACAGTAAGAAAATCTCATGCTTGGATGACCTACCTATATATTAGAAGAAATGAGGTTTTTTTCCCCTCAGTTTGCAAGAGCTTCTTGGAAGTTTTCCAATCCATCCCCTCACCCTCACCTGGGGTCATGAGTGAAAACTTGCTGTTAAGAGATGGTTTACTTACAACTTCTTGAGGAGTTTTAGGAAACTGCTATTGATTCTTCCTGCTCTGTAGACAGCCAGTCAAACTTTTTTTTTTTCCTAAAAGGTAAGGGAGGAATAGAGGTAAACAAATAACATGTTAAGAAAGAAGATCAGAATTATTCACAGTCAGGATTAAGGACGGCTCTTCAATTACCAGAACAATTACTGTAATCAACTGATAAGCACCTGATGCCTTCCCAGAACTCTAGTCACAGAGCTCTAACAAATCTTTTGCAATGTTGTTTCTGTCACCTCACATATGGAAGGGAAGGGTAATCAACAAAGCAGCAGGGTAAGGAGACAAGGACTGACCAGGTCCAGGTAAAGAGAAAAATTATTGTTCAGTGCTGTAGACAACAAAATGACAGGGAGATGGTGTGTGACCCTCAAGAGCAGCCAATATTTGATCCCTGTAGGCTACCTAAAATGACCCCTGAAAAGGATATCTCTACTGTTCACTGAGCCAGTAGCTCAGTGTCACCTCTTTTGTTAACAGCTATAATAAACAGTGTTAGAGAGTGACTTGCAACAGCAAAGCCAACGAAAATGTTTAAAGCACAGGATATGGGACACAGGAATGAGAGCAGTGAGAGCTCTCACCAAAACGATCTCCTCACCATGGGCAGAGGATGCTAATTCAAAACCTTCCTACCCCAGATTGCTGCAAAACAATATTTTTTTTTAAAGGAGGATGTGTCAGAAATTTTTTAGGATAGGGCACATATTAATTCTGAAGGAATAGACATGCCATTGGTCTATGGGAGGGGCAATCTGATGGTATCTTAGCTCTCAGATCAGTACATATGAATGCATATTTGGCTCCACTATATGATTTTAACTTAGTACAGTGTCTTAGCTTAAAACGTGCCTTCTTCCGGTACTAATGCTTAAATCTGGGAAAAAGGAGTTGGAAACAGCAGTGAAAAGCAATATTGCTCCCAGCTTTAGTTTTTCTGCCACTTCAGTTACCTCCACCCTGCCTTTCATTTAATTTCACTTCATTTCATTTTCCTCTTAAGAGCATTTGATTTTTGTTTGACAAAGTTCAAATTAATAAACACAACCAGGAGCTGGTACACATAAATGAGGGAGTAAAAAAAATAACTTCAGCACTGGAACCGATCACTGGGTGAAAATACATGCTGACATTTCATACAGTAACCTCAAATTTCAGCTACCACCACAGATGCTGGAAGAAGGCACCAAACTTTCATGCACCTTGTGCTGTGGGAGAAATCAGTCTTTGTCCAGGAAGACTGCTGTCAATAACTTCAGAGCTCAGGTAATTTTATTATCCCACAAAATTCATCTCATTACCAGAGCACTGAGAGATAATTTTTGTGGAGGGCATTGTTTATAAGGACAGGTGAATAAATTAAATGGAAGTTCTCTTGAATAGCATACTCTACTCTCAGTAGATTCTCTGGGTCAAATCTGTAATTAGGCTATCAAAAATAATAGCACTAAATAATACTACTGTTATGAAAATGTATTACCTATGTATTACTGTTATATGTGTACATGGAAAGGTGCACCACAGTTATGTCATGATATGAAAATGAAATGAGGGATAACTCCTAAAGAAAATTACAGTTGGCACTCATGGTTCAGAGGGTAGTTAATAAGATACAGACAGTAAGCTTGTACACTAGGTCACTGGTCTGATGCCAGGCCAGGTCAACCAGGTCTAAAGTTGCTGCCGTTTGTCAGCTGGTCTTGAGTCACTGTGACCCAAGTCAGTAGCTGCAGCCTCAGATCTAACTGGCATATGTTCTTAGCATAAGTAAAACAGAAAAAAGTCATTATAATGGGTGTCCTTCCCTGTCTTGAACTATGGTCACCAGAACTCCACATCACAATGTGGTGGCTGTCACATCACAGCAAAATCCTCAGGAAATGGAAACTTTTTTACTGAACATCTTCCTGCTCGTTCACATATAATTGGTAGCATGAAGCCAGAACAAAACCCCACACTCCAAACCACAGTGCAATTGAAGACAGTCAACTCCTCAGTACTCTCATCTCTAGACTTATATAAATAGGTGGGGGTTTTTTTAATTTAATAAATGACATTTTCATTTCCATGTAACTGAAAATAATATCTCCAGAAGTAAATTAAGTCCTTAAAAATCTGTATACATATACAGATACATGCAAACATGTATGTGCATACCTACCAAAAATATCACTGACATTTCTGAGAGGCAAGTAGACACTCCCACAATTCAGCGGACACAAACATTTCAGTGTGGGCTCATACAACTCCTAACAGAGTGTAACACTCACATAACATCTTGGGAATGTTTTTTCACCTCTCTGTTAGAGAGAACAGAATCCATCAATAACATAAAGCAAGTAAGACCTCATTTTACCTAAATTTTTCTACAACTGACACTGGATCTACCAGGTGTGCTGTAAGTGGGTTGGTTCTTCACTGCAATCAAGGGCTCTTGAGTCCTAACACACTTGTGGCAGCGGGCTTTTTCTCAATATGCATTGCAAGTGCATTCACAAAAGCAAAATAACCATCAAAAGTCACAGAGAAGTCTCTCTTTTTATGAAGTGCTATTCCCTGACCTAAATCAGTCTTTGCCTTTGAATCAGTTTATGTTACTCCCTATTTAGTAGATTGATTGCTGCTATGGCAACCGCACATCCTGCTGTACAGACAGAAGTATTAGTCCTCCTCGATACACTCCCTACTTATGTTCTCTCACCAAATGCATTCTGTGCAAGTTCAGAATTAGAAAATATCTGGGGAATTTACTTGCTTTGACATTGCTGTTATCTAGGTTGTACTTTTTAGCAAAGATAAAATTAGACTGAAGGTGTAAAGTAAAGTTTACACTCATCCCACTAACAGCAAGGTCTAGGAGCAATACAGGGAACCAGCCTCCCCACATCAATTATTCTTGTCTAGGGGTCACAAAATATCGGCCCAATGTCAAACCTGAAGCGTAGTACAGAAAGCTAAGGAAAGACATCCTGTGGTTTTAAGCAGTTCCTAGGCAATCCATCTCTTGGATGGAAGAGGAGAAAATGGGATGGAAATAATCAGATTTCTAACTATCTATATGTAACAGCCACTGATTCAGATGGCTATCTGTGTAGAAGATCAGTGACATAGCCCAGAAGGGGCTGTATCATTCTTAGAAACATTCAAAAGTGTTAATGAAGGTCACACAACAGGGGTTTGTGGGTTTCTGGCAAAGAGCTATCAATGTTCATACTATTACAGCTAAATGGGAAGCATGTAGTTGGAATAGGCCATCCACGAAAACAAGTCCTTCAGATATTCCCTTGACAGGACTTCTGCTTTCATCCCATCAAATTCAATAGCAGTCTGCATAGCATACAAAAATGGATACTCACAGGAGACAAAGAGCCTTTCCATGTTGGTTTTATAGGAAATCCCTTCCTTTCCTCACTATTTCATGGTCTCGACTGGCAGTTAGAATTTTATTGGCACAGAGGACAAAAAATCCTGTAGAATTTCAATGTGAACAAAGTAAAACAGGTGTCTGAAAATTATCTCTTGGGCAGTACAGATTTTAAATGGAGAAAGATGCACTTTGTACTTTTAAGCCTCCTTCCTCCACAGTTTATAAGTGGGAGATACTTTTCTTTCTATTAAACTACCAAAGCTGATACACAAAACCACTGAAACAACTATTTTATGTTTATATTTACAGCGGTGTTTCTACAAAGGTAGAAAGACACCATTTTTGTCCTATTTTCAACTGATTTGAAGAATAACTGTTTTCTTGGGCATAAAAGTGACAAAAACTTACCTTTCTGCACAAGACCTAAATATGTGCTTTTTATTTTCTTGAGATGCAAGAAAGCACACCAAATAAAAAAATCCCATTAAACAGAATGGATGAATGTACTAAAACCTCTGTAATAAAACATAAATAACCTCTCCAGGGAAAACACTTCAACCCAACTTGAAACTAAATAGCTTGTAGAACTTCTTAAGCAAAAACAGGAGGGTGTACTGACATTTGTACAGTGGTTTAGTCATGGAAAAAAAAAACAAGAGAGGTTGAGACAGTCAAAGGCCACGGAACTGAGATTCTCTAGTGAGAAACTAGGTGCACCTTGATCGACAGGTATCCAAAATAGCTAGAAATCACATTCTTCATTTTTCCCTGCCTTCTCAATAACAAAGAGCTCAAAAGGCAAAGCAACACAAAGACAGGGAGGAGAAGAAAGGAAAATAAGTTACTGGTCTTCCCCTTGTTCAATAAAGAGTCAGCATTCTCTATACCAGCTGCCACGTGGATCTCTTCATAGGCATCAACAGAAGAACAGCAGACTGAAGTAAGTTACCCTCTTTCAAAGCGGGTGTGGAAAGCAGATGCACATTAATCTGCAAAGATCATTGCAAGGATTTCTTCAAATCCAGAAGAAATTGCTAACAGACCTAGTGCTGGAAAATTTACGAACTTGATGGTCTCAGCAAGGTAAAGGCTAGACTTAGTCAATTCTCTGTCGTCCCCGTATGAGAACATTTCAGCCTGTTCTATCTGAAGCAGCAGTTGCTAAAAAGTGGGCCATGACCAGGATCTGTCGGTATATCCTTTAATCTTCTCCTGGTGCTGCATTTGTGACAAGCCCTGCACACAGCGATAAATGGTCCCTCTATGACAGAGCCTCCAAAATCACCATGCTGCTGCAAAGGTCAGGCCAGTTGCTCCTGCAATGCATGTGATTTTGTCTTCAGCCCAAAACACCTGGAATTGCTGGTCATTCTGCAGAAGATGACTTTTTAGTCACTGAGGAAGTCCTTATAAGATGCAGGACAGAGATGTCTGCACATGAATTTGATTTGCAGGCTGAGAAGGTAGGGTCATACTGCAGCAGCAGATTTGTCAGATGGGGAGAAACACAGTAAGACAGAGGAGGAAAAGGTATGAAAGGTGCATGATCTGGAGCTATCACCTGAACATGATAGAGTGAGAGAAAAGGAGAAATAATGAGCCTGACATAGGTGGAGTCAAAACAAGTAGGGCAATGGGTAAACATGATTGTAGCTACTTTAGCCTAAGGGGATGTCAGAGGTGGTGGGAGTGGAAGATGTAGGACAGAGTGCTGTTTCAACAACTGAGAGAAGAAAGGCATGGAATGAAAATTTTTACACTGTGATCAGAAAATGGAAGTCAAATCTCCATAAAGTTACTATGGGAGACAAAAATTCAGTGTGTAGGCTCATAAGCAATGGGCCTTTATCGCAGTGATAGAAAGAGCAAAAAGTAAACTATACTGAAAAAATGCATTTGGCTACACAATAGCAGGCCTTGCAGCAATGGGCTAGGCCATGGTATCATCTGGAGGGTACAGGTCTTGTTATGACAAAATTGCTAAGCTAGTCATAGGGCTCCCTTATGATTTCATCACAGGTTCTTGCCACACTAGGTGACTCTTGTTTAAGGCATTTGATCCACTTTTTGATGAAACATGGAAGACACAACTGTGAGTTGAAATGTGCACTTTTTTTAACTGTGTGTTAACAGAATCCGACAAATAGTATTCTCAGTCATGTGAAAATATAAAAGTAATGGTGAGAAAGTATCTGTTTGAAAAGTCACGTGGCAAATTTTTACAATCACACAACAGCTAGGACTTATACTGTGGCACGGATGGCCTCATTTCAGAGAAAGCCATTTTTGCTTGTCATTACCACGATGCTCTGCACTCATGCAAAATACTGTGTGATTTCTTTTTTTGTTAGCCTGTCTGCAATTTCATACAAACAAATTTTACAGGCACTTTTCTAGTGTGCTTCACACAAATTAATATATTATAATGATGTGAACTGACATTTATACACCCCATGTTACAGACAGGCATTTATTGTTCAGATTATAATTCTAAAGTCATTCAAAATATCAAACTACAAAAGCTTATTAGTTGTTGCTAAATATCGTGTCCAGCAACAACAACAGAAAAGATGTAGACAAGTTAATCTGGATGGCATATAGACCAGAAGGAAGAGAATTCATCACCAAATTACTTCCAGAAAACTCCTAGGTATGTTATTTAGGATGCCTGCAGGCAAAATGTGTTCAGGGCTTGGTAAAAGATATATCTCTTACAGGCACTCCCATGTTTTGTGAAATCTAGTTGTTCTGCCATTAAACCAAGACTGCATGAGCTGAGTTTTCTGTCTATATCTTGGATTTCTATTCAGCACAACCACTTGACTGTGAAGAAGTTGTGAAGAAGTCGTGGTAGCACCTCTCAGGCATGTTAACCCATTGATTGGTTAACAGACAACCTCAAAAGCTGCATGAGTGTCTCTCTATGTATACACATCTATTTTATTCTTATCACCGCACCACTTGAGAAGTGCTGACTTCCAGTGTTCCTGTACTGGGGCATTTTTTGACATAATTACAAAAACCTCTTTGTGTCCTCTCTGTCATCCCTACACAACTGCCTATCACAGAGGAATTGAAATGCACTAAGTCTTTGTAGGAACAGTCTTAATGTGGAAGTAATGTGTAACAGCAATTATACCCACAATGAACCTTACATTTATAATTTCTTTGAATAGTTAAGTCCAGAGTAAGTGTTGAAAAGACAGATTGGTAAGTGACAAAGAAAATGTTGGTTGCCTGTCCTGGTTTTGTTAAAAAACAAGTTTCTCTTTTAGTGAATTTTTCCTGTCAGCTAAAGCCTTCATATTAGCTGCGTTTTCCTGAAGAACCAGATACATGTTTTGGTAAACATAGCAATGGGATACGAAGTTATTGATAAGCACAGATTCACATCTCGTGAGTGGGGCAACGAGAAACAGGTGACCGAGAAACTGACCAACAGAGTATAACATTCCATTCACGTGAATACTTCATATAAAAGTGGGAGATCACAAGGATCTCGTCCCTTTCCCTTTTGCTTATGGCCGACATCAGGAGAGGACCTTGCTAGTCGTCCCTGCGAACTGAGGCCCAGTGAGAGACTGAATCCAGCTCTGGTTGGCTGCAGAGTCTAATCCAGGACTTCGGATGCTGGCTCTGCAGTTGCTGGGACTTTCAAGATTGGTTTTGTATATTTTGTATTATTTTCTCTATTCTTATTAGTAGCATTAGTAAAACACTTTTAATTTTTCAAACTCTCTTCTCTCTGTCCTCCTTTCCCTCCCAGTCACCTGTCCTTAGTGCGAAGGGGGGAGACAGAGGGGCTGAAAGGGGAAGGAGGAGGGAAGAGGGAGGGTTAACAATACATCTGCCACGGTTTTATTGTCACTCTGTAATCAAAACCCTCGACATTTCCACAGCAGAGGGGACTTATATATCTGGGGTAGGCAGACATGTACACTGCCCTGTGCTAATTCACCACTGCTTTGCACCTTCACCACTTCTGCACAATTGTTTTTGTCTGTGTGAAATGCAAGTTTAGATGAGAAGTACTTCACACCTGCTACACAGAAAAGTCTTGATCGATCAGCCCTCTATGTATATAATGCAGCCTCCATTACAATGGAACCATTAACTTCAGCTTTTAAACCCTTATTTAAACATTAGTATCTGTTGGGTTATGTGCTTTCACAGTTGCATGTTCACAGCTTACACAAATTCACAGAAAAATAACCATGCAAAACTCAGAACCATGTTGTGTAGTCATTCTATCACATCATAAGTATCATAAGTAGCATTTCATCTCTGAAACAGGTAGAAGTTCTGTACTCTGTGGGTCCAACATTTATTTTTCTACTGCACAAAGCTTAAAAGATTGACCAGCAAAACTTCAGTGGCATCTCTGCACACACTGTAGAGCATTCTTCTGAGCTTCATTCTTCATCTCCAGATTGTACAGAAATCCTTCAGAGACAGGTGGCAGCAGAAGGTCCCTGAAGAAAAATATCACAGAAGAAACATCACTCAGAGAGATGTAGAGTTGGTATGAATGGGGTTTTGTTTTTGTGGATGTCTGCTTACATATATTAACACTGCTTCAGGCATTGCATAAACACTTGACAGGACACAGGGCAGTGAGAGACTTTCTTCTAGGCCCAGATTCATAAAGACAAGAGAACCAGTTCACAGATGCAATGAGAAAACTCACTAGCCAGGCTATACCACAGGAAGATCAGCCACAGATCCACCTTGTAACTTTTTATTTATATTACAAAAAGGAAAGTAGAATAGGTCCTAAGTGGCTCTCATAGTTGTCACTATAAACTTGACAAAAGAAGACACAACTATCCTCAGCTGACTCCTTGCCTGTCCTTTAGCCAGTTCAGTAATCTGCTTGAATATGTCAACCAACTCTTTTCTAAAACAGGTACACACTCTCCAGAAAATGGATACAGAGCACATACTACCAACCCACTTAACACACAACCCTTTTTCTTCAGAACAGAATTGCAATTCCATATGGTGCCATAGCTCATATTCCGTATACTGTCCTACAGCCAGTGGAGATTTGACACAGAGCACTGAAGCTTCAGTAAAATAACAGTGCAAAACTACATTGTAGACATTCCTGATTTTACAAGATTTTCTTTCAAATCTGCAAGAAAAATAAAATCAGCCCTAGAGACTATTATGTCAGAACACCATCTGCTTTGTTGGTTTGGAATATTTAACAAAAATAACAGACAGGAAAAATTTTGGGTATTGACTGGAAGATAACCATGGACAGTTTTGAAACAGAATCTACTGGAAAATTTTGTTTTGGAACTTCATGGTTACTCATGTTCTTCAGAGGTACTTCTGAATAAGGAAAAATCTGCTGATTTACTGTTTTCTCTTCATTAACTGGTAATCAGTATGTACGGTAGTGGTACCATACAAACTGGTTGTACGTATGGTATGCAAAGTTCTTCAAATGAGAAATGTTCACTGAAAGTACTTATATGTTCCTTCATTTAGCTAGTGCAATAAAGCATGAAAAGGCAAATAGTTTAATTTACCTTACATGTTTGTTTACAATGACATGGAAATTACAGTGAACATGCCTCCTAAACTTTCAAGGCTTCATCTACATTTGGAAGTTATATCAGGAGGCAAGTAATTATTTAAATTAGAGTTCTAATTGTGCTTTTCTACCAATAAACAAAAAGCCCTAAAGATGGCATAATTATACTGAAATACAAGGTGATGCTACCAATTATTCTATGAATTGGTAGATCTACTTCAGTAAAACAAGTATTTACATATTGGTTGAACAGTATCTACATGGGAACAGAGAAAGGAGTGTTGTATTTTTCTTGTGGCTAACATTACTAGAAAACCAGCATACTTTATTTAGCAGCTGCCTTTTAAGTATTAAGCACACACAAATGACAGAATAATTTATTTGCAAATATCTGTGCATAATATTTTCTCAGTAATTGTACTACTTTGAAAATAAGAATATAAATATGACCCAAAGCGAAAATATTTTAGAAACACCCTAAAATTCACTTGGCATTTCCCTCCTACTACATGAATTTCTGCTTCAACTACAGAAGAGTTCTAGAGAATCTCCCTGCTGGCTTTATTTTATGATACATTGCATTCTTTGTGGACAGAGACCAAATTATCTTTCAGTAATGATGCCATAAATCTAATGCAGCTTCACTGAACACTGTGAGGTTAATCTGATATATACAAAGTGCTCAAACAGAATTTAGCTCCCAGCTCATGCATAAAAATGAGAAAAGTTTTGAAGTTCCTATTAACAAATGAACTCGAAGACTCTGTCCTACTTCCAAAGACAATGTTTGGAAACAAATGTTTCTGAGATACGTGGATTTGTCAAGCAGAAAGGAAAAGAATTGCCATTTACAGAAGGCATTTGAAAATTACCCTAGAGGTAGATTTCTATTGACCTCCTTTGTGCACAAATTATGTTCCAGAGATGGACAAAGGCTAGCTTACAAAACATGTTCTGCATGGTGAGAGTTGGTCTTTGCTCGACAGAAACATGTCCTGCTGTATCACATTCCTGGCACCACGATTTCCGGATATTGTGACACAGTGTCATTGGGGAGGGGGAGAAGATGTTTTAATTTTGGGACAAAGTAAGGAGGGTAGCTTTGGGAAGAGTGGTAAATGGGCTGAGAAGATTAAGCTGGAACCTGTAAATTCCTTACCTAAATTCTTTATCTGGGACAGTTTAGCCTATAATCCTAAGAAAGCTCGGTGAGACCAATTTCCCAGCCCAGGATCATCTGAAGCCCATTTAAAATCTGCAGCAGACAACTGATTGACTAATTATTAGGAAAAGAAATTGTAAAATAGTCATCCAGGTCAAACCACTGAAAGTTACTTGAGACTTTCTTGTTTCTGAAGAACAACCTCAGCTTGGTTTACCTGTAGATCTTGCACCATGAGACAACACAGAGCTACTACTTTTTTTTGATCCATTCCCATTCTCACATTTACTACTGCTGCACCTACACAGACAAATCGATCATTGTGTACAGAATACAGATTATCAGGCTGGAAAGAAGTATTAAAATATACAGTGAATCCATTATGTTTCCATATATGGCATAATACTTTGTTTTGTAAGATCCTCACCCATGCCTCTTTTGTGATAGTGTCATTATTTTTGCAGAGATTTGCTTGAGGAATATTGCCTGCATCTTAGAGCAACTTTCTTAGTTTTCATCCTATTATCCTATCCTATCCTATTAACATGGTAATTACATATACTATTCTAACATTAAATATTTCTTTCTTTCCTTTAAAAAATGCTGCGAATTTATGACCAGATCATTGAGAAGAAATGACACAGAGGAAAAAAAAGTATGTACTGTGTTTTTGAGACCTCAAGGAATTTTAATAGAGTAGTTGCAGCCATCACAATCTGTTACTCCTAACAAAGAATTCTCAGGCCCTTGCATAGATGACTAAATAAATAACGTGTTTGTCCCAAGAAAGCAAAGGCAGAGATCCTTGAGGACTTACGCCTTTCACCGTACCCATTTGAAACTTCACTCTTCAACAGCAAAAAATACATAGCATTAAAAATTATCCAGAGATATCACAGAACTACTAAATCTTCAGGGAAATAGAAATATGGTATAGGTAGGGTGTTAATTAAGATTATCACAAACATTAAGTTGGGATCATGAAGACCACTGGACTGAAAAAGGTGGAGGCATCACCAAGACACACTTCTGACTAGCTCTAGCCAATGGCGCATGCCATTCTGTGATAGGGAAAGCAGAGTTTGCAGCAACATGGTGCGCAGTGAACTTTCCTCCACTTTTCCATTTCTGCGTCTGCGTGTTTCGTAGTCCTCCACTTCCAGAAACAAGTAGGAGCAGCTGCACAAGAATAAGTGCATTTGCTAAGACTGAAGTAAAACCTACAGAAACACCTTAATTTGTTCTGGTAAGGGCTACCTCATTTATTTTCCCAGGCTGAATATGAATATCACACTTCCAGGATGATCAGAATAAGAACATATAAAGTTTTCTTATTTTAAAAGAAGCTGTCTTAAATATGTTTTCCTTAAAATAATAATAAAAAAAAAAAAAAAAAAAAAAGGAGAAAGAGAGAATGCTCCTCAGAAAGTACACTTTTCACCAAGTCACAATTGACAATTCACAGGAATTTAGGGAGATGGAGATAACTTAACCCACTGCAAAAATCCATGGCACCGAAAGATAAACACTGCTGTATGATGCAGAAAGAAATGAGATGAGGATTAAGAAAATAGAGAGAAATGTATGGACAAAAAACTGAATGAAACAACAATCCTACAGCAATTAAGGAAAGAAATAGAACCAGTTTCATAAATGCGGCAGAGGGTACAAAAAGACTGCAACTGCATCAGGTCATCAAGGTGTTATAAAAAGGGTAAGACTAGACAAACACAACATTCTACCTTTCCCCAAAACATTCCATTTTAAACAATACAGCCACAAGATGTCTGGAATGTTTCCTAGATTCACGCATAGACTTTAATTCCAAAACATACAGAATAATTTTGCTGTCTCCCAGATGGAGCAAACAGGGAACTGCTTCCTACATCTGCTTTCAGTGTTTGCCTCCTCCATTCTTTCTTGGGCTGAGGCATCCTCTGTTTTAGTTTGGTGACTTACAAGAACTATAGAGTAATATGCTCCAGGAAATCTGATATATATATGTAGTATGCATTCAAAAAGAAAGACTCTAACTAGATATAATAAGCAAAAGTTAAAATCAGTCCTTGCAGGCAAATTAATCTGACAATTTTTGATTGCAAAATAAACACGCAGCTTTTGAAAATTCCCTAAAGAAGAACTGGCACTTTTTTCAGTAAAAATATACCAGATTCCAAGAGAAAGTTTAAATCCTTTAAATGCATTTAAAAATATTTCTATTGACCTGCTGTCTGAAAGAGAGCTGCCAGTTTATGTTCAGCTCCAATGTAATTAGCTATTGCTACCAAATATACTGTTTTGGAGTAGAAGCTTTTATTTACATAAGTATGTATTATAACAAATACACATTAAATATAGAGAAATAATCATAGAAATACAGTCTAAAGACAGACATTTTCAAATTAAGGGAAAATAAAATGTTCTTTTTATATGGTAGAACCTAACATAAGTGATAATAGTTTTGTCTGCCATCAGGTAAAGAAATACTTCCTCGAAGTTAGAGATGCAACTGTAAAGCTGCCTGTAATAAACTTAGCACCATTTCATTATGTGAATCTGCCTTCAGTACTTTATACCAAGTACCTGACAGCTTTCTGGTACAAGAAGAAAACTTTTTAATGCTGAGTAAAAAAAAAAAAAATAATAATTGATAGACCAGTAATTATTTTTCCTTTCTGTTGGAATTAAAATTAAGATTGTTTTGCGTGTAGGTAATTTGTTGAAGTCAGTAGCAGTCATCAGGCAGCCAAAGAAAAATAACAACAAAGACAGGGTCTGCTGGCTTACCAGTTCTCCTTATTACACGGTTTTAAGTACAGAATTACAGCTAACTAAAATCAGCAGACTGCAAATAGGTAAGATACAGGACTTAAAAGCTGCACTTCAGCCAACAGTGTAGTCCTGGCTTGGCAAGTGCCAAAGTTTGGTGCTTAATTATAAATATGATTCTGGTTTCAAAATCAAATACTAGCTATTTGCATGGCTAAGATAACACCTGTTAAAGGGAGACTTAAAAGTTACAGTCAGTTAAGGCAACAAGTATGATGTGAGGTTATGTCCATGTAGAAATCTTGCTGGGTCAATAGCTGTCCTAATTTGTATATTTTACCTCTCTAATGTCTTGCAGAACTACCTTCTAACTGAAAAAAATGGTGCATGACTAGCACAGCCAGACTACCATTTGACTTGGATTTATTAAGACTTCCTAAAAGAGATCAGAAGATTCATTCAGTGGAATAAACCTTGGTGTGCTACAGCAGATGTGGGGAGCCTGGCATCCTCTGAAAGGTATCCAGCAGGATACCTGCAAGATCTAGCATAAAAAAAGGAGAATAGTAGAAAATGTTGATAAATAGAAAGTGTTCGATACTCATGTTACTGTAACAGCAGATATCAAGAAAAAGTTCAAAGAGGATCATGACAAGAAAACCGAAGAGGTCACACAAGCGAGCCCAGGACAGTCAGGCCAGCCAAAGAGGTAAGGAAAAGCTCATTTTCAGTGGAATAATTGATGTAACAGTGCATATGATCAAAATGTTCCTTTTTAATTAAAGAAGAGCCAAAGGGTACAAAAACACAGAAAATGAAACAGTAAAGGTAGGACATGTGGTTTCTGTCTTTGTCCTGGTTTTGTTAAAAACAAGACCAGTTCTCTTTCAGTGATTTTTCCTTTCAGCTAAGTCCTTCTAAGTACCTTCTAAGTAGCTGAGTATTTTTTGAGACGCTGTTCGCTGTTTGCCCGGGACTGATAAGATGACCAATGGAACACAGAAGAAGCTCAGGTTTAGATTTATTACTATGGTAACCAAGGTTAACTGATAATGGGACATATTTGCAAGGAGGGACATACAGAATAGGTGACTAAAACTGGCCAACTGAGTGTTCCATCCCATACGAGTCATACACCCAATAAAAGAGGAAGATCACAAGGGTCTCGCTCTCTTCAACCATGGCCGGCATCTGAAGAGGACACTGCCACTCGTGCCTGTGATCCAAGGCCTGAGACCACCCATCCCTAAATCCAGTTCTGGTTTGCTGTGAACTCCCACACAAGACTTCAGGGTGCCTGCCCTGTAGCTGCTGGAGCCATGCCAGATCTGCAGGAGGGGTTAAACCATACACTATCCTGGGACATTCAAGATTTCCTTTGTATATTTTGTAACATTTTCTCTATTTATTAGCAGCATTAGTAAAGCTTTTAAAAGCCTTTAGTAAAACCTTTCCAGGTTGAAGTCTCTCTTCCTTCCTCCTTAACAATTTTTCCTAAGGGGAGGGTGAATGAGGGGTTAACAGAGAGCATCTGCCACAGTTTATTGTCACCTTGCAATTAAACCTTGACAGATTTATTGGTGGCCCATACAGGGATAGAGTAGCTGTACGGGGAAAGAGAAACCATACAGTGAAAAGAGAAGCCGTACCGGGATAGAGACACCATATGGGGAAAGATAAGAGAAACCGTGACAATCTTTCTAAGAAAGATGTTAAGTTTAACAAAACCAAGCATTTTTGATTCATTAATAAAAAAGATCAAAGAAAAAAAAACTCAGAGAACACCTTTTATCTTCAGGTTTTCCTGTAAGAAAAGAGTAGACTTTTTAAAAATACTTACACAATCAATAAGAAATACTGTAATGGACAAGTGAACACAATTCCCAGCATTAAAAGTTGTGATCCAAGCATTTAAAATGACCCCATAAGGATTTTTTCCCTCTCAAATCTCAACCATATAATTAAAGCTGATTTATACTCCCACTTTTTAGTTTAATTTCAACAAGTTATCAGCCAACAAACCAGAGTTGAACCAATGTATTATGCTTATAGGTTTTATCTCACATCATATTTAGCAGGGAAAAAAAAAAAAAAAAAAAGCAAAACCCAAGTCTTTCATATGTTTTAAATGGACTTTTGGCTTTCAGGAAACAGACTCAGTTTTTCCACTTTATATATTTAACTAGCAAGCAGAATTGCAACCCTGGACTTCAGCAGGGCAAACTTTGGCCTTTTCAAAAAATTGCTAGGGGAAATCCCATGGTCAAGGCTGCTTAAAGGTAGAGGAGACCAAGATAGTTGGTTAGTGTTCAGCGACTGCTTCTACCAGGCTCAAGATCAGAGCATCCTGACATGTAGGAAGTCAAGGAAGGGAGCCAGGAGACCTGCGTGGTTAAACGGGGAACTGCTGAGTAAGCTCAAGTGGAAGAGGAGAGTTTATAGATCATGGAAGGAGGGGCTGGCCACATGGGAAGAATATAAGGCTTTTGTCAGAGGGTGTAGGGAGGCAACTAGGAAAGCTAAGGCCTCCTTAGAATTAAACCTGGCAAGAGGGGTCCAGGACAACAGAAAGAGCTTTTTGAAATATGTAGCAGATAAAACTAACACCAGAGGCAATGTAGGCCCACTGATGAATGAGGTGGGTGCCCTGGTGACAGAAGATAGAGAAGGCAGAGTTACTGATTGCCTTCTTTGTTTCTGTCTGCTCTGGTGTCCTAGGAGCCCCGTACCACTGAGGCCCCAGAGGAAGTCAGGAAAATGGAGGAGTCTGCCTAGGTGGAGGAGGACTGGGTTAGGGAGCAATTAGGCAATCTGGACATCCATAAATCCATGGGTCCAGATGGGATGCACCCACGGGTGCTGAGTTTGCTGGCTGAGGTCATTGCTAGACCACTCTCCACCATCTTTTCCAAGTCTTGGGAAACGGGAGAGGTGCCTGAGGACTGGAGGAAAGCAAATGTCACTCCAGTCTTCAAAAAGGGCAAGAAGGAGGACCCAGGTAACTATAGACCAGTCAGCCTCACCTCCTTCCCTGGGAAAATGATGGAACAACTTATTCTTGTTGCCATCTCCAGGCATGTCAGGCATAGGAGGGTCATTAGGAGCAGTCAACATGGCTTCACCAAGGGTAAGTCATGTTTGACCAACCTCATTGCCTTTTATGAGGACATAACGAGGTGGATGCATGTTGACAGAGCAGTGGATATGGTCTACCTTGACTTCAGTAAAGCATTTGACAAAGTCTCCCACAGCATCCTTACAGCTAAACTGAGAGAGTGTGGTCTGGACAACCAAGTAGTGAGGTAGACTGTGAACTGGTTGAAGGAAAGAAGCCAGAGAGTTGTGGTCAATGGGGTGGAGTCCAGTTGAAGGCCTGTATCTAGTGGAGTGCCTCAAGGGTCAGTACTGGGGCCAGTATTATTCAATATATTCATGAAATTTTGGACGAGGGAATGGAGTGCAGTGTCAGCAAGTTTGCTGATGACACCAAGCTGGGAAGAGTGGCTGACACACCAGAAGGCTGTGCTGCCATCCAGAGACCTGGACAGGCTGGAGAGCTGGGCAGGGAAAAAATTAATGAAATGTAACAAGGGAAAGTGTAGAGTCTTGCATCTGGGCAGGAACAACCCCGGGTTCCAGTATAAGTTGGGGAATGACCTGTTAGAGAACAGTGTAGGGGAAAGGGACCTGGGGGTCCTGGTGGACAGCAGGATGACCATGAGCCAGCACTGTGCCCTTGTGGCCAAGAAGGCCAATGGCATCCTGGGATGTATTAGAAAGGGGGTGGTTAATAGGGCAAGAGACGTTCTCCTTCCCCTTTACTCTGCCGTGGTGAGACCATACCTGGAATATTGTGTCCAGTTCTGGGCCCCTCAGTTTCAGAAGGACAGGGAACTGCTGGAGAGAGTCCAGCGCAGGGCAACAAAGATGGTTAAAGGAGTGGAGCATGTCCCATGTGAGGAAAGGCTGAGGGAGCTGGGGCTCTTTAGCTTGGAGGAGACTGAGGGGTGACCTTTTTCATGTTTACAAATATATAAATGGTGAGTGTCACGAAGATGAAGCCAGGCTCTTCTCGGTGACAACCAACAGTAGAACAAGGGGTAATGGATCCAAACTGGAACATGAGAGGTTCCACTTATATTTGCGAAGAAACCTTTTCTCAGTGAAGGTGACAGAGCACTGGAACAGGCTGCCCAGGGGAATTGTGGAGTCTCCTACCCTGGAGACATTCAAAACCCGCCTGGACGCCTTCCTGTGTAACCTCATCTAGGTGTTCCTGCTCGAGCAGGGGAATTGGACCAGATGATATTTTGAGGTCCCTTCCAGTTCCTAACATTCTGTGATTCTATATCACCAAAAAAGCAGGAAAAACTTGGGAACATCAAGAAAAGAAATGAGGGGCATAGAGAAGATGGTAGCAAGTGAAGATATCACCGTTTTGTCACAGAACAATACACTCAAAAGAATTCAGTTGATAATAATATTTAGAAACTTTACTATATAATGTTTTATGTAACCCCAGGTAATGTATATAAATGACAATTTTAATTACTTTAAAATAGTGCCACAATGGATATCAGTTACCTTTGCCTCAATGAGGAGTTCTAAGCCTGAAGATTAGATTCTAAGCAAGACTTTTCATTCTAATTTATTACAGTGAGAGTCAGCCATAAATAGTGGTGGGGTGAAATGAGGATGGAAGATAAAATTACATAACCTGATCTACTTACTGCTTTTACCAAACACACTCAAAAAACATTGCAAAAGCAACTAATTCTGTAGAGAAATGTAATCCACAGATAATTTACCATACTCTGTGATTTATTTCTATATAAACTGTGTTTGTTGTTGCCAAGTTGCAAGCAAATAAGTAAGCTACATTGGCTTTTTTTTTTTTTGTGTTAACACATGAACGCTTGTACCTCTTGGATCTCTTTTTGCTTGCAGAAATGGGGCCATAAACACAAATGTGAGGTGGAATTTACTCAAAGATAGTCCTGGAATTCTGGAACACTTTAATAGCATAGAAAGCTCAAGTTCTATATGTAGCAGCATCAAGGTTATGCGTGGGTAGGAGGAACAAAAGGAAGTACATAACAAAATGAATGATGACACTTGACCAGACCAGTAACTGGCATTCTGGTGTCTTTGCCCCATCTCCCCACTTCATCCCCAGCTCATCTGCTTGTAAGGTATTCATGTCCCTTTGTTATCCATAATGTTCTCAAAATTGTGTTTACTGGCGTTTTTGTTTGAACAAGTCATGCCTCTTCAGTGCTCTTCTGCAGATTTCATAGGTCTAAATTACAGCATTCATCCACTCTGTGGGACTGGGGCTTACAGGGCATAGCAACTGTGCAGCTACAAGTCCATTCCACTACAAGGTCTTTCAACTTGTGCCCACTAAACTCTGGCATTTGATCATTCATTCATATCACCTTTTTGACCATAATATTTTGTTCAGTAAGATCATCAGAGGGAAATGAGTATAATAGTCTCTAATAGTCTCTAACAAATATATGGCTTTCTACAAGGAGGAAGAAAGCATCTGCCAGTTTCTGTATGGGCACCTTTCCTTGACTTAGTCTGAACTTTCAGTATACATGACAAGCATTAGTAGCATGCTCAGCATCATTGTCCATTTCAGGAAAACATAAAACATTGCTGTCTTGCAGTCTTCCTCTATCTCGTTACATGTCTTGTTTAACACATTTTTGCAGTAGTGCCCATGAAGCAAGCTGGTGCTTTCTAAACAAAACTGCTGTCAGCACCAAGACAGGGGCCCTCATAGAAGTAGAAGCTGGAAATAAACACCTTATCAAAACAGTATTTGCTGTTTTCTGGGACAACACATTAGGTATGGTTGACACTGGTGCCATGTTTCTCAGAAAGCTGTCTCTTCCAAGTGTGGTTGTTCACACATGCACATTTTCTGGGTCATCTACCAGAATGTCAAGTGACAATTCAAACAGAAAATGGTTCAACACTAATTCTCCTCTTTCAGAGTCCTCTCCATTTAGCAAAGACTGACATTCTACTGATGATTTCGGAAAAAAAATACAGACACACAAAAAAAACCAGTTTCATGAGGGTACTCAAAGAGCTGGCTGATATCATAGTAAGACATCTCTCCATGATTTTTCAATGCTCTTGGGAATCTGGAGAGGTCCCAGATGACTGGAGGATGTCAAGCATTGTCCCAATCTACAAGAAGGGCAACAGGGATGACCTTGGTAACGACAGGCCTATCAGCCTCACTTGTGTGCCTGGAAAAATCATGGATAAGATTATTCTGAGAGTTATTGAAAAATACCTGAAAGACAACATAGTCATTGGTCCCAACTAGCATGGCTTCATGAGGGGAAAGTCCTGCTTCACAAACTTAATTTCTTTCTACAACAAGATTACCCAACTAGTTGACCAAGGGTAACCTGTTGATGTTATCCTTTTGGACTTCATTAAAGTGTTTGATAACATCTCTCACAGTATCCTCCTGGACAAGATGTCCAGCACACAGCCAGGTAAACACACAATGCAGTGGGTGAGCAATTGGTTGACAGGCCGAGCTCAAAGGGTTCTAGTAAATGGGGGTTATGCCAGGCTTGTGACCAGTCACTATTGGGGTTCTGCGGGGATCTATCTTAGGACCAGCACTCTTCAATGTCTTTATAAATCATTAGGAAACAGGACCTGAGAGAATACTAGGTAAGTTCACCAATGACACTAAACTGGAAGGAGCTGTTGACACTCTTGAGGGCAGAAGAGAGGCCCTGCAG
This sequence comes from Streptopelia decaocto, assembly GCF_964273445.1. NCBI lineage: Eukaryota > Metazoa > Chordata > Aves > Columbiformes > Columbidae > Streptopelia > Streptopelia decaocto. Next base: position 12,057,751 of record NC_138657.1, read on the forward strand.
AGGGATCTGGACAAATTGGAGAACTGGGCAATCACCAACTGCATGAAGTTCAAAAAAAGCAAGTGCCAGGTTTTACACCTGGGACATGGCAACCCTGGCCATACATACAGACTGGGGAACGAGATGCTGGAAAGTAGCTCTGCAGACAGGGATCTGGGGGTTCTGGTCAATGGCAAGTTGAACATGAGCCAACAGTGTCCCTGGCAGCCAAGAGGGACCCATGTCCTGGGTGCATCCAGCGCAGCATCACCAGCCGGGCAGGGAGGGGATGGTCCCGCTCTGCTCTGCACTGGTGCGGCCTCACCTGGAGCATTCACTGTGTGCAGGGCTGGGCAGCACAGGATAAAAAAGACATTAAGCTACTGGAGCATGTCCAGAAGAGGGCCACGGAGTTGGTGAAGGGTTTGAAGAGGAAGCTGTATGAGGAGCAGCTAAAGTCACTTGGTTTGTTGAGCCTGGAGAAGGAGGAACTGAGAGGAGACCTTATGGCAGATACAGCTTCCTCACAAGGGGAGGGGGAGGGGCAGGAGCTGTTCTCTCTGGCGACCAGTGATATGACACGAGGAAATGGCAGGAAGATGTGCCAGGGGAGATTCAGGTTAGACATTAGGAAACAATTCTTCACCCAGAGGGTGGTGGAGCACTGGAACAGACTCCCCAAGAAGATGTCACATCCCCAAGCCTGACAGTGTTCCAGAAGCAATTGAGCAACACCCTCAGACACATGGCGTGAATTATGGAGTTGTCCTGTGCAGGGACAGGAGATGGACTCGATGGTCCTTGTGGGTCCCTTCCAATTCAGGACATCCTGTGATTTTACAATCTTTACTCCTCTCACAGCCAAAGACTTGTTGCCAAGTCTTCCTACTTATGATGCTGAAAGCAATTATCCTAACACTCACCTCTTCCAGGCTCTACCTACACATAAGATTGCTGGGACAGTTCGGCATTTACAGCTCCGAACTCTCTGAAACATCTTCCACATTCTCTGAAAGATGTCTCCCCTCTTGGTACTACATGCCATATTTTTATACATTCTGATGACCTAGGTTCTTGCAGTATTATTGAGCTCACCTCAATAAACCCATTAATTACTTTACTACTAAATTTGACTTAACTTTCAGTACTAGCACTTCCAACAAGAAATTAATTTGGTGGATCAGCTTAAACATTGTATTTGCTTCCAGATTGAAGCACAGTCCTCATCTGCTCTAATATTATCCATTGCTCTCACTTCATTTCCAATTCTGTTTGCTCTTGTTGATATTATACTGGTTCAAGCAAAATCTTGGAAAGTGATACAATCATTTTAATTTTTCTTGCATCTTTTCTCAATGTTTTTGTCTTCTTCACTAAAAAGGTTCTCAAGCATTGCAACAGGCTGCCCAGGGAAGCAGCTGAGTCACCACACTTGGAGGTGTTTGAGAAACCTGGTACTTAGGGCCATGATTTAGTAGTGGACTTGGCAGTGCTAGGTTAATGATTGGACCAGGTGATCTTAAAGGTCTTTGATCACCTAACTGATTATACTTTGTTTTAGGCTCAATCTTCCCTTCCACACAGAAACGGCAAACTCCTTCCTCTTTCATGAGCTTTAGGACTGCAAGCCCCAATCAAACCTGAGCTACCTACTGCCAAAGGTGCTTCCTCTTCTCTGGTAAATATCAGTATCTGCAGTCAGCAAAACATCCCAAAAACATAACACAGGCAACATATAATTTGGAAGGCAAGGGGATGCTGAACTTTTGTTTGCATCATACTTATCATCTTGGTTCTGGTATTAACTGCTTCTTCCAGTCCCAGGTTAGACGACCATGGATAAGTGGCATGTTGTAAAACTCCTCATTATTTACTGTGTTTGACTGGTGGCCAAAACAGAGAAAAATATATAATAGTTTGTGTTGGAAGGGATCTTCAAAGGTCATCTAGACATGACCTCCCATGCCATGAGCAGGGACATCTTCAACCAGATCAAGTCCAGCCCGATCTTGAATGTCTCCAGGGATGGGACAATGACCACCTCTCTGAGCAACCTGTCCCATTGTTTTGCCACTCTCATAATGAAAAAATTCTTACTTATATCCAGCCTGAAACTCTCCTCTTTTAGTTTAAAACCACTGCCCCTTTTCCTATCACAACAGATCCTGTCAAAAAGTCTGTCCCCATCTTTCTTATCAGCCCCTTTTAAGTACTGAAAGGCCGCAATTAGGTCTCCCTCGAGCCTTCTCTTCACCAGCTGAACAACCCCAGCTCCCTCAAGCCTGCCCTCGCAGCAGAGCTGTTCCAACCTCTGATCATCTTGGTGGCTTCTCTGGCCCCTCTCCAACAGGTCCATGTCTGTCCTGTACTGAGGATCCCAGAGCTGGATGCAGGACTCCAAGTGGGGTAAAGATGTTACTTAGTGTTTCATAATCTGTCTGTTATTGTACTATTGTAGGAAACAGTCCTAATAATTAAAAATCTAACCTCAAAGTCTCAAAAAAATGTTGTTCTTGAATCAGGTTGATAGAAATATTTAACAACTTAGAACCGTATTGCAATGTTGGTTTCAGTTTCTTGACAGAGTCACTACTGGAACAGAATGTTAGTCTATGAAAACAAATTCATTATCTCCTTCCCCTCATACATTTATTTTTTTTCAATAAGGAAGAAGTGTAAAAGCAATTGCCTTAGGCTGGGCCAGTAGTTTTGCTGAGTAGCTACGACACTAAGCACTGATAAAGAGAATCTACTCTTTTATTCTTGATGTGTGTTTTCTCAATTCCTAGATCATTAGCAGTAATAGTGTCAGCATGTCAGGAATACGACTGACCAAGCTAATGGCGGAGAATGTTTTGCACAGGAAGTGCCATTCCACTTGCATTGCACACAGACAGCAAAGCCTTTTAAATAAGCTAAATTTTACAAATTACACCAATGTCAGGAAGGACACGTATTCTGTTCCAAACTAGGTTTAAGGTCCTAGAGAGCAATTTGCACCACTTTTTTTTTTTTTTTGTAATTCTTATACTTTTTGCATTTAAAGGTAGCAGCACTTGAAACAGCCAAGGAAGCACAGGAGGATAAAACCCAGACTGCTGGCGTGGTCCTCAACACCATCCTGTACAAATCAGACTGTTGCAGGCAAGGAAACTGCAGCTTCATTCCCCTGCTCCCTGACAGTCCAGCCAGTTGAATTAATTAGCCTTATACAAGCCCACTTTACAAAATGAACTGGTTTAGGTAACCGATAGTTGCAAGGACACTTTCATTAAATTAAATAAATTTTCAAGGAACAGAGTGCATATGATTTAAATATATTTTAGTCTGCTGGTGCCCTTTGAAAGATATGAATTTTTCAAAATCTCCTAATTAAAATCTCCCACCAAAGAACCATCAGCAGCAAAAAGAACACAGCAGGTCAGGTGTAAAGCTGCTTATTTAAACACCTGTAGTAGTAACCCCCCAAACACTGTCATGTGATAAAGCTTTTTATAACCCTGCATCAGTGTGTGGCTGGAGACAAGAAATAAAGATCAGTCTCTTGCCAGAGCTTGGGCAAGTCACACATTTACTGCAACAGCTCATTACGAGCACTGTTAAGGGAGCATTTTTCCACTTGTCTTTTCACACACATGCTAGTTGGTCCCAGCAGTATCTGTGTCCCTAAATCTGATTAGGTCAATGATGTCTAAAACTCTCTATTACTACAGCTGTCAATTTGCAGTAAGTATTGAACTGAAATAAAGCAACGATTAACAATATGAAGGTGGGTAGCACAGAGGAGAGGAAACAGATGCCGCAGGCTCTGTGGTTCCAGAGAGCAGCATTTACTCACACCACAAACTGCACAAGCCCTTCTCACACAAGGCACAATCCTGCTCCATTTAGTCAAAAGTGGGGGGTTTGTGTTTGTTTTTGTTGTTGTTATTTTTGGTTTTGGTTTTTGTTGTTGTTTTGTTTTGTTTAGGGTTTTTTGTGGGGTTTCTTTTGTTTGTTTGTCTGAGTGTATTCTCATTAGTCTAAGGAATAGAAAAATTCAGAGCAATTCATGCACCAGTCTGAAGGCAAAACCAACATCTTGCACATCCCTTTGAAAAAGACTTAGTTGGCAAATTACTGATTTACTACTAAAACACAGTTCTGATCCTGGTCAAAACAAAATATTTTTAAATCAAGTTGCAAAACAGTACAGGCCAGATACATAGATAACAGTCCCGGACAAGAAAAATCTGCTGAAGGAAGCATAACAGTGTAGTTTTGTGTTGGGGTTTTTTTGGCTTTTTATGTGTGTGGAGTTGCTTTGTTTGGTTTTGGTTTTAATAGTCTGAACTTCTGAAAGCAGCTCAGAACCACTGGGATAAAACATGCAGATAAACCCCACAGAATTAGTTACATCTAAATTTTCATATTATTAATTGCCCGATCAAGAAAATTTGGGTGTTAATGTGAGGGCTACTATATAGTATGTTGGTGTTTTTTATATTAGCATATAAAGCCCACCTGCCTGGACAGTAAATCCACATATTAAAATTTTAAAACCATACAGAAGTGTTTACATAAAATCAGGAAAAAACATTTATCTAACATTGTTTGTAATCCTGTGTGCCTCTGAGTACTGTGGGACTAAATACTTATCAAGGTAAGTTAAATGTGACAATGGAATCTAACATGTAAAGAAGGAGTATCAAACTCATTTTCACAGGTGGCCGCATCAGCCTCGCGGTTGCCTTCAAAGGGCCGAATGTAATTTTAGGACTGTATAGAAGTAGTAGTAGTTACATTTATACAGTCCTAAAATTATATTTGCCCTTTTGAAGGCAACCACGAGGCTGATGTGGCCCTCAGTGAAAATGAGTTTGACACCCCTGAAGGATCTAGTACAGCTACAGGATGTGTTTCCCCACCATAATGGCTGGAATTTTGCAGCCTTAAATTTCTTTTTCAAATATGTGCTGTACCCGACATGCTTTTCATGGAAAGGAAAAATAATTTATTGTAGCAAGCAGCACACATTGAACATGGCAATAAAACAGCTGCAGCTCCAGACATGGACTGGATTATTTGGACTTGGAAATGTCTGGAAACTCTGAGATCCTGGGGCATCATGATTGCGACCACAGGACTTCAGGTGTCTGTAGCACAGGACCTCTGAGTCTGCACCAGTGGTGGCGCAAGCTCAGTCTCAATGCTGAAACGCTTTGATGTTTGAGATGTTTCCAGACTTTGGAGGAAGAATGAAAGCACAATTTAACCATTCCTCAGCACTGAAATGTTCAAAGTTTAGTGAAACTGAACCCTGGGATAGAAACACCACAAGACAACACTTCCCTATTTCACATCTGTTCTTCCGGCAAATGCAGCATTTCAGGAAGGTGTTTATGAAGCAATCGCTACCTATATTTCTATTGAGATTTCTTTCATTTTGTAATGCAGCATGTCAGGAAACAAATAGAGAGATTACTACTGGTTGCCACCATGTTTATTCTTGTCTCAGCATATTCACCAGAAGGCAGCAACCTACACGACGTTACTCAATAAAATATATCTTCACACTGAGAAATGTGAAGACTGAAAATTGAAGTATCTGAATGACAACTTCTTATTTATTCTGTTATTATACACAGTTGCCTCCAATGCCCTATTTTGATGTTGTTGTTGTTAACAATATGGCTCAGTCTGCCTTTCCCTCAAAACAAAGTAAGGAGTGCTGGGCTGATAAAAACCTTGGGAATTTTATTCCAGTTTCAAAATGCAAATTGGCTAAACTGATAAGACCTTTTTGCAGTTTGAGGAGCTGTGAAAACCTTGTGAACTTACATTCAAGCTAAGAATATTAACTTGAGAAATTGCATATCCGTATGCCTTAAGACAACCTTTTTTTCTGCCCTCTGCCTCATATGCTTGTCAAGGGCATAAGAAGCAGATGCCTTTATCCATGACTACTGCAATTTTAGAGCCAAACAAGCCATAGAAAGTGAAATAACTGGAAGGTAGGCAAGGGGTGTCCCCACTGTTTCTGTAGAGATGTGAAAGCACATGATTATTCCCTTCAAGCTCAAGACAGGAGGGACTGGAGAACCCATAAGCACTGATGTAGGAGGCAGCTCCTGAGGAAGATAGAAACAAACTGGCTTATTGTCCCAGCAAAAAATGACCTTCATTTGGCTATGGGATCGGCCGGGATGAAAGAAATTCAGCTGACTGAAACACACAAAAATATGTTATGGTTCAGTAACAGTCCACAAAGAGGACACAAGGCTCCTAAACTATCTGATCACACCCCAAATATTCTGCAGACGGGTAAGGGAATCAACCATGGAAAGTTAGTTTTACCTGGCTCTCACCTCCTGTCTTCCCTCACCCAACCAAAACTAGAAGAATTTTGTATGAGGCCATTATAAACCCGATACGGTGCCTACTTCAACTTGCAAGTGTCCCTGAACATCAAAATGTCCTCAAGGCTTGTGCAGTAAAAAATGTGGTATTTATACTAGTGGAGTATCCTGAAAGTTCAGCATTGACCCAGGGGGCTTTATGGAGCCAACTAGGAGACAGTGACAGACATCTGCCAAAGAGACTAAAATTTAGTCACAATTGACTCCTATTCTCAGTCCAAGGAACATTTCAAGTATAGATATGTAATTCAGATACCAAGTGGAGAGTACCCCATAGGGTTGTTACTGGACTAAGAATTAAAATGCCAGGCTATCTGCAATTACAGTCATGGCCTCTGCCTCACATGTAAGGGCACAGCATAATTTTTCCAAAAAGTTTGGAAAGGAAAACTAATTTTAAAAAGCCTCGTATAGTTTACTGGAGACAGAGTGGTACTATCTGAATTTGGCCTGGATACGGGAGTTAAATTTCAGCTCTAAAACACACAGTTTTAAAATCACAAATGCAATACACAGCCCTTAAAGAAACCTTCTAGATATTCTGGGAGACACCAGCCCCTCTTGAGAGTGCACTGTCATGCAGTGATCCTCTTCCTTTTTGCTCACAGGTTTTCCCCCAAGGAAATCCCTGGCACCAGTTAACTCCTGAAATTTCTACCCAAGACTATATAGCTGCCGAGCTCCCCTGATCCTCATACTTTACTACTTCTTTATTCTTTTAGCTCCTTCATATTACACATCAGCAACAGGAAGAAAAAGGTATTTTTTGCACTCAAAAGTTGGAAGTGTCTAATGCAAATGAAAACAGGAAAGTTTAACTCTAATCCCTAGGTTGCCGTCAAACGCATACTTTGATTAAATATAACCAACTGAAGATATACACACTCAAATGTTAATAAAATGCTGCTTCTCCCACAGTCACCATCATCTAATAAAGGTCTTTTGATCTGTTTACAAAACAAATCATATTATTTTGCACCCATGGGTAGCATTTTAGTTGTAGGAGGCAATTTCATTCTAATTTAATGGCAAAGAGGCATGCCTAACTTAAATACCCATTATATCCACTGTCTGACTTCAAGGAAGTTACATACTGTGAAGGAAGGTAGACAAGTCTTCACTTGTTAAATTGCTAAAATTAATGTGTTTAAACTTTATTTAGTGTACACAATTTTACCCATTCTCCCAGAACCTCTTAAATGATACTAGATTTTACTGAATATTTTTAATATTTATTGCAGAGGAAGTGATATTTGCAGCATTCCTGATCAAAATCACAAATCCAACCATCCCTACGAACGTGAGTCCAGCTCCCACTTATGACTAAAGAATCCTACACCAACTCATAGCGTTTCCACCATTAAATCTAGCTACTGTGCCACATTATTATATTATTATCTATTCAAGCTTACATTTAAAAATAAATTTCCTTGTAATGCTCTATCTGGCATTTCATTCTTAATCGCATGTTGTAAAACAGTAGTTAGAGAGATGTATTGAGATAATGGCCTGCTCATGCTAAATGCTATATATACTACGAGAGATACCTGAACCTAAAGAATTTATAGACCAGATCACAAGCTTCTCTAAGGAGAGAGCCAAGGCACTGTATAGAAGCTACTATAATAGACAGCGTGGTATGAGAGAACAGCATGACCTTGTATTTGTGGATACACTTTGCTGTCTATACGTTCTTGGTAATTTCCTCCTTTTATCTCTGTACTATTACGTACTAAACAGAACATCCAAAAGCAGTCTGTAAACTTCCTAATTCCCCTAGAAATCAGTCTGGTGAATAAAAATGCTAAAAGCTACATAACACCAGAGTCAGTCAAAGCCAGCCAAACTGGCATAAATAAAGCTCTCTATTTCCTTGGCCAAATACCACCGCCTCAAAGTAGGAAGTGCCTCATTTAGAATATATTGCAGTTGTCTACATACACCATAGTAATAGTGGATTAACTTAGATAAGCATGTATTCAGGCTCCTTGATGTTTGCCACGAATACCTTAGCTCTACAGAAGCTGATATTTCCAATTTTATTTTAAAATTGGCTTATTTGATGAAGTTTTATAACACTAACCGATAGAAAGCAAAACATTTGCCACCATCTACCTTTTATAGATGTTTTGAAGGCCACCAAGAGAGCAGAGGTTAATACTAAAGATATGTTACTTTTAGAGAAGCAATTTCTCCTTTGACTTAATTTGTTTTACTGTATAGTCAAGGTAAGCTCTTAATTGGGTACATAAAGTTGGCCTCTATAGACCAGCTGTCATTTCTACACTTAAAAAATATTATTTTATTTTTCTTCTTGTAGGTTCTCCCGCATGCCTATAATTCAGGAACAGGTAATGCATCCTGGCCACCTGCAGGCTGTCCAATATACTGTTACAACAGAGTTACTGAATGCCTTCTTTGTCTCTGTCTACACTGCTGGAAGCTGTCCTGAGGAGCCCCGTACTGCTGAGGCTCCAGAGGAAGTCAGAAAAATGGAGGAGTCTGCCTTGGCTGGAAGAAGACTGGGTTAGGGAGCAATTAGGCAATCTGGACATCCATAAATCCATGGGTCCGGATGGGATGCATCCGCGGGTGCTGAGTTTGCTGGCTGAGGTCATTGCTGGACCACTCTCCATCATCTTTGCCAAGTCTTGGGAAACAGGAGAGGTGCCTGAGGACTGGAGGAAAGCACATGTCTTCAAAAAGGGCAAGAAGGAGGACCCAGGTAATTATAGACCAGTCAGCCTCACCTCCTTCCCTGGGAAAATGATGGAACAACTTATCCTTGGTGCCATCTCAAGGCATATCAAGGGATAAGAGGGTCATTAGGAGCAGTCAACATGGCTTCACCAAGAAGAAGTCATGCTTCACCAACCTCATAGACTTTTATGAGGACATAACAAGGTGGATGGATGATGGCAGACAGGTGGATGTGGTCTACCTTGACTTCAGTAAGGCATTTGACAAAGTCTCCCACAGCATCCTTACAGCTAAACTGAGGAGGTGTGGTATGGACAACCAAGTAGTGAGGTAGACTGTGAACTGGCTGAAGGGAAGAAGCCATTGAGTTGTGGTCAATGGGGTGGAGTCCAGTTGGATGCCTGCATCTAGTGGAGTGCCTCAGAGGTCAGTACTGGGACCAGTACTATTCAATATGTTCATAAAAGATTTGGACAAGGGAATAGAGTGCAGTGTCAGCAAGTTTGCTGATGACACCAAGCTGGGAGGAGTGGCTGACACACCAGAAGGCTGTGCTGCCATCCAGAGACCTGGACAGGCTGGAGAGTTGTGCGGGGAAAAAATTAATGAAATATAACAAGGGCAAGTGTAGAGTCTTGTATCTGGGCAGGAACAACCCCGGGTTCCAGTATAAGTTGGGGAATGCCCTGTTAGAGAACAGTGTATGGGAAAGGGACCTGGGCGTCCCAAGGGACAGCAGTATGACCATGAGCCAGCACTGTGCCCTTGTGGCCAGGAAGGCCAATGGCATCCTGGGATGTATTAGAAGGGGGGTGGTTAGTAGGTCAAGAGACATTCTCCTTCCCCTCTACTCCGCCCTGGTGAGACCATATCTGGAATATTGTGTCTAGTTCTGGGCCCCTCAGTTTCAGAAGGACAGGGAACTGCTGGAGAGAGTCCAGCGCAGGGCAACAAAGATGGTTAAAGGAGTGGAGCATCTCCCATGTGAGGAAAGGCTGAGGGAGCTGGGGCTCTTTAGCTTGGAGAAGAGGAGACTGAGGGGTGACCTTATTCATGTTTACAAATATATAAAGGGTAAGTGTCACGAAGATGGAGCCAGGCTCTTCTCGGTGACAACCAACAGTAGGACAAGGGGTAATGGATCCAAACTGGAACATGAGAGGTTCCACTTAAATTTGAGAAGAAACTTTTTCTCAGTGAAGGTGACAGAGCACTGGAACAGGCTGCCCAGGGGAATTGTGGAGTCTCCTACCCTGGAGACATTCAAAACCCGCCTGGACACCTTCCTGTGTAACCTTATCTAGGTGTTCCTGCTCCGGCAGGGGAATTGGACTGGATGATATTTTGAGGTCCCTTCCAATTCCTAACATTCTGTGATTCTGAGATTTACGTCTAACTTCCCTACAGTCTGAAGAGCTGTCGTTAGGAACACAGTGTCTTCAATTGTCTTTCACATGAACAGTGAAAATTCCCTCCTTAAAAATATCTTAAGCCAGGAACAAAAGAGATGTAATTACAAGCAAGTGACAGCTTTTCTCTGCAGGTGTGTACAATGATTTAAAAGAAAATTTTTTTTTACTGCTTCTGCAGAGCCAAAAATAATGACATTGGTCATGGTAAAGTTGAGATTTTTACCTTCTTTGATGAAGCCAAAGATAACAGACTTAAACAATGACATTATTAAGTGCATGCCTATGCAGCACAATGAAATTGTGTAGAGATACACAAGCTAGATTAAGGACAAGTACCATACTTTAACACAGGCTTCTATTCCCAGTTAATTGCCCCTGTTAAGAAGCAGGCAATTAGCAGGGGTGTAATGTAGATCTAATGCAGACACATTGCTTCCATTAATAGCTCTCAGTCTTAGTGGGTGCATAAGGTGGGATGTGTGCTATTTGAAATCAGCTTGAGAGACCTGGTTTACCCAGTAGTCTTTTTTCTTTTTCCTTCTTGTCTAGTCAAACAAAATACACAAATTTAGATTTAAAGTCAAACACAGTGTGGAACAACCCTACATTGCACTGCAAATTTTCCTGATCCTCTTCTCTCTGCCCTTGAATTTATATTGTATGGTTTATAGTATAGCTTGATCATTCATTATTCATTTCAGAATGTCATATGCAGAATGGCTTTGTTTGAAAGGAGGCTCACATTCTGCTTTTTAACAGCAAAATTTGCTATTGCATTTGAGTGGGTCCTCTTTCAAGGTCTCTTGCTACTGACCAAACAACATTTCAACATTATTAAATATCACAATTATATTAAATAAAAGTATTTTTAAACATACAAAATTTACACCTGGGAAGTAACAAAAGTCAAAATGGTTGTTCAAAAAAAAAAGATGTCAACAAGGTGCAGGTTCCTTTTTTTGCTGAGGTGGATAGAATGAATTCTCATTTAAAAAGAAATTTTATCTCTCTAGTTAAGGCAATTTCTATCAGTTTTCTGTCAGAGTCTTTTTACCTTCCAACTTAATTTAGATCACTAAATGTTAGAAGATAAGTAGATATTAAATTATTAAATTTTGGTTCCTTTTCTTGTTTATGTTTGTTTGTTTGTGGTTTGTCTTTGTTGCTGTTGTTTTGATTGTTTGTTTTGTTTTTCCTTTGTGTGTGTGTGTGTGTGTGGTTTGTTTTGTTTTGTTTTTTTCCAATTGGGACCTAAAAGACTATCTTCTGGTCTTCAGGGACTTGAGTAATTTTTTTCTTATACTTCTAATCTCTGTCTTGCCTTTGCTAGACTAAATTCATAAAATCTTGTAAAGTTTACAACCATTTAGCAAGAAGAAAATTATTTCTTGCTATCATGATCAAGTGGGACCAGAGAACTTAATCACAACGTCCACAGAGATCAAAAGCAGAAGCTCAGTGCTACAGATCAAATACAAGCTCTGTTTTTCATGTTCCTCCCGATTTGTGAATTCTCACTGCACTTTTCACCCAACTTCAAAAATATGTAAATAGAGAAGAAGGTCTTCTGAGTTTCTAGGCATAGGCAGGAGACCACACCTCAGATTAACCCAACCTGCCACCTCCTTCCTGGCTGTGCACCTCTGCCCAGACAGCCCCAAACTCCAGGGAGGACACTCATGTAAGAGGTTTGCAGCAACTGCTACATGCTAATGCGACTCCTAATCTTATCTACAGAGCACCTGTTGAAGTGGCATTGATTTCGTCCCAGCAAGTCTACAAACAAATTATGATAGGTTGGAAACTCAATAGAGTCAGGTGCTTTCTCACTACTTGGGTTGAAGATAAGTTATTTTCGGTTTTTCTGGTGTTTTAAACAGCACGTGGAGTCCATGAGAAGAAGTACTTGAACTGCTACTCCTGTCTCCTTTCAAAGCACTTCATCTGGAAGGAAAGGTGGTCCTGGGAGAGCCAGCACCACGTTCCTGCTCAGCAAAGGGTCTGCGCTGCAGCCGGCTGAAGTTTGCTCATGATGATAAGCACATGCATGTGTGCAATCCTGCTGACTTCCAAGCACCTTTGCAAAAGAATGGAAAATGGCATTAGTCTTTCACTTTAAATGTTCACTTCTGCTTATTAATTTTTTGTGCCACACATCTTTTATAAAAACACAAGCAACTGGTACAAGATTGAGCACTACTCTAATGAAGGTTCTGTGCTGACAAAAATCTCCTTCTGAAGAAAGTTTAGAATCCATCACATCTGTGGCTTATTTTTGCTGTTCACAGCATGTTCAAAATTTCCTGAGTTTATATGTACCCAGTAGAGTCTAAGAATCTCTTCTCAGGTTGTTTTCCTGGGAGCCCATAAAGGGCTACAATGACTACTGTATTAGCAAGTTGCTATTCTCTTATATTTAGAAAAAATAATATGAGTAAAAGAACCACTACCTTGTGTGCTGCAAATGAATTCTACCAGCACACTGCAAAAGATCAAGAGGGATATTTTAGATTGTAGTTTTTAATTTTTTAATTTAAATCCCATTGTACAGGCAAAATAAAGTTACAATAGATTCCCTAGTTATTTTTAAAAGTAAGTTTTTTAGTTCATCTAGATGTAATAATGCATTCTGTATAATACAGAACCACCAGAAAATGCCCTACTTAAAATGTATAATTGAAACTATGCTTACAGCTGTAGTCTTCAGAATAAATTTTCCAAGTTTGGCTGTCTGGCAATCCCTCTACTCCACAAATAAAGATTATAGGGAATGTTTAAAAAACATTTGTCGATCATGGCTTGCAGAAAGTTATTAAAAGAAAAGCACCAGCAGCAGTTCTGTGCCTGTGCTGAATGTCCAAGAAGTACAGCCAGTTAAAGCTATCAACTTTGATTACTAAAAGCAAAACAATTATAAAAATTGTAATTACCTACTAAGTTTCTTCATTTAAGACACACAATAGAGTCTTTCTGGTCATGCCATTTCATGCTCATAAGGGATATTAGAGATCATTTGAAATCATCCCTTGTCTTTGGAATTTAGAAAAAAAATGCATCTCCATCACTATTTTACTTCCTAAACACATCTGCCTCTGTTCAAGAAAATCTAGATTGAATTAAATTAATTTTCTTGCTAATTTTTGTTTCCTTTATTCTCTTTAGCTTGAGAACTGCTCACATAAATCTTCTGATCCTGTGCAAGGCCAGTAATGCCATTCTCCAGTGTAGCAGAGGCAGAAGACAATCATCTCCAAAGGACAGTGCCCTGACAACCTCACCACCACTTGACAAACCACAGTGCTCTTCATAATGTAGCCAGATGGCTGTGCTGAATACCTGTTGACAAAATACTAAACAACTAAAATATCTGTGTCCTCTAGAATCAGACACTGATAACTGCAATTTCAGAAAAGAAAAAAAAATATCCATGCAAACATTTTACTAATGTGAGTGAGGTTTGGGTTTGTGGTCTTCAGAATCCTGGAGGTTTCACAATACAGTTTTAAGGGTTTCAAATGAGGCATGATTTGGAAAATTGAGTTTGCATATGCTATGTAGCAATCTCAAAGATGTAGTTTCTGAAGCGTTCACACTTTTCTTTGTAAATGATCCAAAAATTGAAAATCACTGGCTAGATAAACCCATTGCTTCACATATTTTATATTACAATGTATTTAGCTAGTTATATGTCTGTCACAGAGCAACTGTGGAAAACCTCTGATAAATTCTGATAACTTCATATCAATTAAAATGCATCATTGACCCTGCAAGGATGAAGATTTATCAGGTTGTGGAGCTAACATATTGTTAAATTTTACGGTTAATCAGATTATTGCAGACCATAAATATTCATGGTAAAAGTGAGCTGGTTTTCATGCATAGTCACAGGTACAAAGAGATCAAATTTGTGAATCTGTATGAATATTGTTAACATAAACACTGCTGCAGCAGCTCCTTGAAAAGTAGGATTTAACAAAATTGTCTTTATAAATGTGGTCACAACAATTATATAAGATCCCTTAGTTCAAAATGTTCCTGCTTTGACCACAAATTGACCATATATATGGCTATACCAAAAATATTCTAAAAACATACCATCTGCAAAACAACAAATTTCTTAAACTATACTATTGCCCTCCTTTGAGGTCTCTCAGGTTATCAAAACAGCAACTTTTGCTCTGAGTCTAAAAATACTCTGTATTATGCTCTTTGGGAATTAACTTCACAGAATATTATGTTATCTCCGTTTGGACAGGGAAGAGCTGTGGATGTCATTTTTCTCGATTTCTGCAAAGCCTTAGACATGGTCCCACACAACACCTTCTCTCTAAATTGGAAACATACGAATTTGATGGGTGGTCTGTTTGATGAATAAGGAATTAGTTGGGTGGTCACGGCCAGACAGTGGTGGTAAATGGCGCAATGTCTGGATGGACACCAGTAACAAGTGGTGTCCCTCAGAGGTCTGTATAGGGAGCAGTACAGTTCCACATCTTCATCAGTGACACAGACAGTGGGATGAAGTGCACCCTTACCAAGTTTGCAGATGACACCAAGCTGAATGTTGCCGTTGACATGCCTGAAGGACTGGATGCCGTCCAGAGGGACCTGGACAAGCTTGAGAAGTGGGCTCATGCAAACCTCATGAGGTTCAACATGGACAAGTGCAAGGTCCTGTACCTGGGTTGGGGCAACCCCTGGTATCAACACAGGCTGGGGGATGACGGGATTAAGAGCAGTCCTGCAGAAAAGGATTTGAGGGTGCTGGTGGATGAGGGATGGGACATGAGCCAGCAATGTGTTTCCTCAGTTCTACTCTTGCTGTGTTACAGGCTACAGAAACAGCATCTAATTTAATCTGAAGTGCACACAATTCAGGCTGAGGTCAGACTATATTTGATGTGGGAACACAGGAACTCTAAAAGGTGGAAATGCCAAGCCATGGAGAAAGAACGGGTGCAAGATTGCAATGCACAACTCTTTACATTTCAGACAGATTATTCTTCCTCAATTTTTTAAAATGTGTTGTCTGCAAAAGCACATTCTGATAACATACATTGCCCATGATGTAATTTAATGAGAAAGAGCTCCAGAGACCTAACATCAAGAACCATAGCTTTTGAGCATCATAACTCTCTGCTAGTTTGGGAGGCTGTTTCACAAGACTGCTGCCTTATGTCTATACTTAACACGTATCATCAATAGTTGTATTACATAATTCTGCTTTCAGGTAGCAGTGGGGAGCTCACTGCTTTTCTTTTTTTAGGATACAAATGTATAGCAGGTCACAGAGCCCTAGTCTGCCTTAGAGATAGAAGCCCTAAATTTTTAAGTTCTGCCAATCCTTTGAACGATGGCTAGCCACAGACAGAGGCTCTTGCAGATTGCTCCTATTATATCAGGAGATCAATGTGGGCAATGCTCTGTTTTGCCACAGAGCTCTGTTTTGCCACAAAGAAAGCACTACAACTTATTTTCCAGAACATAGCAGGAGGCAGAATTTAGGCTCAAGAACTCTGCTTAAGCAAGACCTTGTAGCAAAGAAACTCAGCTCTTTCAGGGATAGGCTGTCTTCTGTGTCTGCTTGTAAATTCTCCCAGCTGTGCTGATCCTTTCTACCTTATGTTCATAAATGAAGCCTTTGAAAAAACAGTAAAGGCTACCTAAACTTCTCTTCCAACTATACATTGTATATTTCTGAAGGATAGCAGTTTCCATAACCAGAACTGACTTATTTTGTACAACTACTTTAAGATCAGAAGTATCTATCACCACCTCTTAACAATACCCCACCAATCTGACAATAGTGCAAGTGTTCTTCGTTCTATGCAGAAGCAGTCCTACAAAGATCAGGCTGATTACAGTAATGTTAGACTCAGTGTAGGAACAATCTTGAACATATACAAACATATCTGAGCTATCAAATGATCTAGTCATTCAGTGGCATCTGATTTTGTTTTTTTAAAGTCCAGCTCCATATGACATGTAGAATTTAAATGTCCTGTTTTCTGTTGCTATAAAACCAGGAATTTCTATCACATCCAGCTCTTTTCAGTTGCTTCAAATACCCTATTATCTGAAACCAGATTGCTTTGGCACTAAGGAAGCCTCGCAACTAGAGCTGGAGGAAAAAACAGTGGTGTTCTTTATTAAACAAACTCCAGTTTTCACTTAGCAAAGACAGAGCAACATAAAGCACTTGGCATTTTCAAAAGAAAGTACAGGCACTTCCTTTCTTAGCAGAAACACAGATACAACACACAAAGCAACTGCGAACATTTGTTATGAATTTTAAGATGTGTGTAATAAGCTGCATGTTCAAGAAGAGGTTGAATATCTAACTTTAAGAGGTTGTATCTAACTTTAACATGGATATAAACACATATCAAATAAGCAGCTGAAACAGAAAAAAGTACAGCCCTTTAAAAAAATAAATTTTAAGCTGATTTTCACATGTTTAAGTCAACAAAGAAGAAACAGTATTTGTGTTACCTGGCAGTCTGTCATCTACCAGACCAATTCAGACCACCCTCTTCTGCTGCACACATATAAAATGTCCTCTTCTCACCCCAAACCTACAGACAGCACAACTACTTTCCTCAGATTCCAGCCATTAAACAAATTATCTGAAAACAGGTAAGCTCAGCATTTCTTTTGGTGTCACATATGTAACTCTTACAAAAGCATCTTACTAAGAGCAGTGAGTTGTCCAGAATATCTGTCTGCCACTCTCTTCAGAGGGTAAGTAACAGACTAAAGAAAAAACACACATACACATAAGAAACCTTGCAAACTGCCAGTAGAACAGAGAATGAGCCATTTCACCTACTGTTGTTATTGAGTCAAATCTGAGATGGGTAAAAATACCCATAGCAGAAAGCACCAGCAACTGAGAAAGAATTGCTGTGGTAATGAATAAAATTATTTCAATTTAAGAGTTCCATTGCCTACTGGTTTTACAAAACTCAGAAAGAAAGGTTATTTCTTTTAACAGCTTCCTTTGAATCCAGACCTTTCCACAGCCTATACAATGGTTTATATCATAGGTGGAATCCTAAAGTCAGCAAGTTCACACACCCTTTCCTAATAAAATACCTGTTCTCCCATCTCCCCTCACCCCAGCCCTGAAGAAGCAAGAAACATTATACTACTTTCCATTACAGTAAGTCAGTTGCTGCAACCGTAGTGTAAGCTCATTTTTCCATAATAGACTGTGCACCAACCCCTCCCATAAAAGTCTAATGGAGGTATGGGAGACAGACGACATCAAGGAAAGGATTAGTTGTGCGGAGATCTGCAGCCATGCCACAGGGGCTGCAGAAGGGAGTGCTGGAACAGAAGTGCAGGGCAGTTTTCTGTGGTAAAGTCTGCTTTTGGGGCTCATTCCCTACCCTACACAAGCAGAACTGTACAAAGTGTGTCAAAACCTAGATTAGCATTAGCAAAATAACTAGGCTAAAATTGATTTAAATAATTAAATTAAATTGTTGAAAGAGGCTTTTTAGTTGCTAGTGGAAGAAGAATTAACTGAAGATATTTAAATTATAATTCTGTAATTGACACACACATATATTTTAAAATAGTATAATCATCTTGATGTGAAATACACAGAGGTGCCAAAAAATAAGAATAGCTTACAATTGGCACTTTCTATACATTATTTTAATGGGAAGATTAGATATCCATCTTAAATTACCAGCAGTTTTCTGCAAGACAAAAGCCATTTGCACACAATTATCACTCTTCTCACATAATTCCTAGGACTTCCATGACATGTGGTGTAGAGGAGCACAGTCCCCTTTCTGACTGTGAAGATGACTTTCCTGTACCAGAATCAGCACAGTGCACTGCAGACCCTTTCTGAGCACCTAATAGATGAGATGGCACACTCAAGGCTCCCAGTTCACTGATTCATTGCCGATCTGTCACCTTAAAGCACAACACACACGGAAAACAGATGCTTAAAGGCAATATAAATCTTATTACAACTATGCAAAGACAGTATGCATGCAGTAACATATGCCTGAAAAAGGCAGAGGAGGGTTAAAGGAAAGACTGCAGGGAGCAGACTACAAGGGTAATTTCCTTGTCCAAATACAGTCCCTATTACAAAGTATGCAAAAACTAATGATGCAGCAGTCTGAAAAAGACTTTCAAGCAGTACTACTGCTTTGATTTTTCCAGCTACAATTCACTGCTGTCAAAGCTACTATAAACCTAGAAGTGGAAGCTTGAGGCATGAGAAACTGCAATGACATACTTTCCATGGCTGTGTACATATGGTGGGAGTGAAGTGCTCAGCTTACCCATGCAGATAAATATCAGTCTTGGTTACAAACTCCTCTGATTTGAGAGCAAGGTAAAACAAAGAGACAACTTCACTGTTATTCACAGAGGCATAAGAACATAGATGTTAGAAACAACCTGTGGAAATCACCTGGTCCAACACCCTGCTCAAAGCAGTTCATCTAGAATCAGTTCCTCATTAACTTGTCCAGTTAAGGTTTCAATATCTTCAAGCAGAGACATCCCCCAAAATTTTCACTCGTTGCCTCCAAACCAATTAGTCTCACCCAACTTTCTACCCGTTTTCACATTCACTTATCTCACCAGCTTGGTGAGAAGAAAACTGTGGAAGACTGTCACAAGGGTCTTGCTCAAGTAAAAGCATTCAGCACTCACTGAATCCACAGTGCTGGTCACCTCGTCACAGGAGAAGCTGGGTACACAGGCTGCACAGGGTCAGCCACAGCTAAACTTGTGCTGTCAGCTGCCTGTCACTTTCTCCTCCTTCCTGTGGCTGGAAGTAGTTTCCAGGAGGCCTTGGGCCATGTCCTTCCCAGGGGCTCAGAAGAGCTGACCAGTTGTCACCTGAGATCCTCTCATCAGCTTTGTTGAAGATGGGTGCAACAGCTGTCTTTTTCTCCTTCAACAGGAACCTGCCTAGGTGCCATGACCTTTCAAAGGATAGAACAGCCTCCAGTGACACGAGTCAGCTCCCACAGAACCCCTGGGTGAACCTAATGTGCCACAGACTTGCCTGTGTCACAGTGAGTGAAATGCTCCCCAGCTCTATCCCCCTTTCCCATGGGTAGTGTCACCCCCCGCCCCGACCCTGCTAGAAGGCCTAGGCACCCAAGAGCAGGTCTTATCAGTGAAAACAAACTAAAACAAAATCAACAAAAAAAAATTGAGCACTTTGAGCTTTTTCATGTTGTCATGAGGTCTCCTGCCCTCACTGAGCAAATGTGCTACATTTTCCTTTGCCTTTGCCTTTACAGTTGATGTACAACAAGAAAGCTACTCTGTGCCCTTCATAGTCTCTACCAGTTTCAGTTGCAGCAGAGTATTGACTTTCTCAACACCACCTTCCACACTCAGGCAATGGGCACCTTCCCGGTGACCCTTCCTTGTTCGCAGCTTGTCTTCCATTTCCTTCACACATTTTTGACTCCTCCCAGTCCTCCAGACCCCTGGACACCTCTGTTCTGCCCATGGAGCCCTCACTCACCTCAGGTTAAGGGAGACCTCCCATAATTTGAAGGTCCCTTCACAAAATTGGCAAGCCTCTTTCCAAAGAGGCTCCTGCCCCACATTGTCATATGTTTCTCATCTCTGTCAAGCAGTCTTTGTCCTTTAAGGAGGGTCCCAAAGAAACTATGTTAATCTAATCTAATGGCCACAAGAACTTTAAAGACAAGGTATAGGTTTTCCATTCCAAACTGATGTGCAAACACATCTGTATTCCTAAAATCCTCTCATCAGACTTAAAGCTCAGACAGGAAATAACTCCAGTTTCATCCATGCCAAAAATTCAGAATGCAAACTACAGAAAGATATAAATATATAGTACATATGAACACAGACAACCACTCAACTTGCAAGTTATCTTCTTGACTGATTATATTTGGAGACTGACTGACACTGCAATTAACTCTACGAACAGAAGGATAAACCATGCAAGTTGATGCAACGCATTTCTATAGTCTAGGGAAGTTGTATAATCATATAAGAAGCTATTGTGTTTTGAACAGCTAAAAGGCATATATAACAGAATTCTGTTGTAGGCTTCAAATCTGAGATTAGCCTGCCACTGCCCATTTCTTGCATGCTTCTCTATAGTGCTTCACAAATTTGCTTGTTAGCCACCTAAAGACAATTTCCAGAATATTTTATAAAGTCCTCGCCATGACAGCGATTTTAGGACCATGGCAATACCCCTGGTGTCTCCTGTTCTGTTCTTGTGACAGGTTTGTAGTATTTCACAATCAGAATGCAATAGGAAACACTTTTTTCCTCTCCTCCGCAAACAGAAATTTTGTAAATCCTTCTAGTTTACAGATATTGTTTGGATTACACAGGACAAGATGCAATGAGGTAAATGTTACTTTTTTTTTTTTCCTCCAAATTGCTGCCAGATAGCTTTGATTATTTACATATTCCATATCCTACTGCATCAACATAAGTTGGAAAATAATTTATTTAAATATCTCACACAATGCAAGATGCTATCCCATATTTTTCCCAAGGACATGGTTCAAATACTCAAGAGCACAGGGAGGACAAGACTGAGAGCATGAATGTCAGCAATAGGATGTGATACAATGACTATATGTTAAATTACTGCAGTATCTGCAATGATCTTCCTCCTCTTAATCAAGAGAATATTCACACCACTTGCACTTGAATTCTCATGGTCTTTTAGCCAGTACTGAGCTGGAATCTTCTTTCAGTACATTCAATCCAAATACTGAAAAAGTATATATTAGGTGAAAGTCTAAGTCCTTCTTCAACCTCCAGTTGCTCTTTCCAAGTTGGACAAAAACAGCTCCAAAGAATTTTGAAGAATTAAATGAATTGAGACACTATTTATTTACTTTGGAGTAAAGTGCGTCCATATGCATCTCTTTTTAAGGGGAATATTTTCATTTATCTCATAGGTACTGGGAAAAATAAAAAAGAAAAAAGCATCAGATGTTCTAGTGTATAAATAATTATAGTTACAGGTAACTATAGAACTTCCTCTGCTATTACAAAGCACAGTAAGACAAGTAATGGAACCTGTGAGCTTCATGATTTATGAACAAAACCTCATAAGTGTTTCAAGTCCATTTCAAGACAGAACAGCAATGGAGCTTCAAAGATTTCCTGCAACTAATTCTACACCATCATTAATGAAAAGCATCACTCACTCTCTGATCTTTAGTTCTGGTACAGCCTCTTCATCAGTCTTATGAATGCAGATTTAAAGCTGTCCATCATCTGTACAGAAGCGTTCTATAGCAGTTTATTTAAAAAAAATAATAAAATAAAATCAAAGCAGCAGCTGAAAATTAGCAAGCACTTAAGGAAAGATATTGCAGCAAAAGCACAAACTTGGCTACTTTCCTGGAGATTAAAAGCAAAAATACTACACACTGCAAATGTACCAGTTTACCTCACGTATTTGCAGGGAACATTTGCCAACTAAATCATAAGGATCAACATCCTTATAACAACAAGGCAACTGAAATGTCTCTGTGAAGAAATTTCCATCTGCAAACTTCTTCCCAATTTACATTCTCAGAGTGAAAAAATAACAAATTGGTATGTAAAGCAGAGCAATGGACTAGACAGAAATGGTTTTAAATCGCCACTTTAAGCACAACTTGTCTCCTTGGAGGATTCTCAGACATTCCAATGGCTAAAGTACTGGAGTATAAGCATTTTCAGATGGGTTGTTTTCCCTCATGACCTAAAGCAACTGTTTTCACCTCATCTGTGCCTCAGTTTCTCATTGCACAGAGAAAAGGGCATGAACAAAAAATTATACAAGCTGAGCTGAGATACTGAATGGACAGTAGCCCTTAAACACAAGTGAGAGCAGTAAAATATTCTGGTCTATGCCTTTTCTTAGTGTAGGTCCATGATACCTTAGGTGCTTAACAAAACAAATGGCCTCCTTGGCTGATGTTGATAAAATGAGGCACCTTGCAAACACTGTTAGACTAAGACATTTCATATTTGTATCCTAAGCCTGTTCCAGCAGTAATGCTGATTTCCGTCTCACAACCTCCAAAGCCTGAAGTCAGATCTAAGTACAGAGGAGAGTATAATAGTTCCTTCCCCCACCTCCTGCTGGTGATTTGTTGCCAGTTAACAACTGCATATGCAACCTTTTCTGAAACAGCTTCTCCTGTCACCAAAATATATACTATATTGTCTATTTGTTCTTAAAGAGAGCCTTTAAGTCAATGCAAACTAAGCAAGCACATGCCTAATTTCAGCATATATGATTGACTACTGTATACTGTTTTTAAACATTGACTTGAACTAGTAAGTTGAATGCTTGACCCCCAAGGGTTAGCTAGCTTGCACAAATACAGTAAGGGGAAAAAATAAAAATAAAATCAGTAAAAGTTGATTTGATTTTGTACTTAGGCCTCATAGTTTCATTTTCCATAAAGGCTGCATTGGTTGTAACACAGAAGCACATATGCAAACACTAAGTTCCACTTCAGATAAAAATAAAGCAATTCTGTGGTCCTGTGCCCTAAATTCTGCTTTAATATAAGCTGATAAAGGGGGTCAAAAGTCATTTCACAAAATCTTGAAAAAAGAGCTGATGCCATCTCCTTTTCCCTTCCCTTGTATTTAAATATAACTATAATTTATCTTTGTATCACACATGATCATCACCATCATAAGAAATTAAACAACCTCCCTTGGAATTCATATTTGATAGCCATCAGAAACCCAAGAGTTCAGAGACATGAGTAAATTACACCTCAAGTCATACAAAGACCAACAAGGGGTGCAGGAAGACAAAAATCACTCAAGGTTCTTGATTAAGTTACAAACTATTTATACTATTTCAAAAGGTTTATTTCACTAATGTGTGAAATAAGTTGCAGTAATGGTTTCATTTAGAAAAGTCAGCAAATATTACTGATCAAAGGCACTTTTTTTTCCTCCCCTATGGAAATATTTTGGCAACTGGACTAAATGTTAAGAATAGGTGTGGTGTAAAGCTCTCATGCTGCCAGCAGCTCTCTGTGGATGGAGCTGCTCCCTACAAGGTATTCATGGGTCCTACCACACCTGAGACCCTCAAAACATGTCTACAGATGCCAGTTATGGAACACTGTGAAAATACAACTTTTCTAGTTGACAGCCAAGTTAAAAACCTGTGTCATTAACACTGGCATGTTTACTTTGTTCCCAAACAGCCTGTCCAGGGAAGGAGTAGAAACCCAGCAACATCAGCCTTTCTGGAGTGGAGCAATTCCTGAAGCAGACACTGACGATTCCCACCTTAACAATTTTTATTTGCACAGGTGTCATGGATCATTTGATGATGGACTTGTGATGTTTCTTTTACCTTGATCTCAGAGTGCAAAATTAAGGCAACCAAAATGCCAAGGGGTTATAATTCAATCAAGCAGTGCTGCTTTATTAATTTGTCCATAAAGCGGCATGCGATAGAGAGAGAGAAAAAGGGAAAAGAAACGGGGAAAAGTAAAAGTAAAGATGAGAAATGAGGTTGCGTTTATCACCGGTCCAGTTCCAGAAGCGTCCCTCTGGTCTCTGGTCCTGTGGAGTCCTGCCGGTCCTCTGTTGTGGTTCGGGATCCTCTCGTGGGAAGATCTTCAACGGTGTCCATTTGGGAGTCATCTTTTATGCTTCTTCACCCCCGCTTGCTCCCATTTTAGGCCAGTCTCCGCCTTGATTTTGCAGCCTAAGCTTGTACTGCGCAGGCTCGAAAGATTCACACTTTCTTTTGCCAACGCTTATGTTTCCAGTATCCAGGTGTCCTTTTCTGGTCCATTGGGTGACCTCAAGACCCTTGGCAAGCTTCTGGGCATGCTCCTTTACATCGGCCATTGTTTGGGGGAGCAGGTGAGGGACACGTGTAACTGAGGCTACAGGTGAGAACACATCTTCTGGACGGCAGCTATTGTCCCTGGGTCGAAGAGACCCTCATAACAATCACTTTCAGGAGGTGGGGGCTGGTTTGGCTGAAGCGGCAGGCGAAGTCCACACAGCAACCATTGTTAGTAGCAGCCCCCCCGGATCAGAGAAACCAGTGCAACACAATGCTTCTCCTCGGGCCTCTCTCCAAGTCATTGTCCATCTGTTCTTTTGTCAGGGCCTCAGTTCTCTAAGTTCTTGATGGCGATGTTCAGGCAAATACTGCTCTGTCTTTGGATCAGCTCTCACAACAGGACAACGAAAGAGCAAAAAGCCACTGCAGATGGATATTTAAGGGCCACTGCAGTTACAAGTTACAGTTTCAAGTCTCTAAATGGGTAATGAGCTATGTCTCTGGGGTTCCAGCACCCAAGATAGAAAGTACAATACCTAAAAAAGTCAGATACAGGGTTTTTTTGATGGTGTTTGGATGTTGGTGTGTATGTGTTTATTTATTTTTTATCCCCTCACCATACCTTTTAAAGTCACTGTTTTTTCAGAGATATTCCTACATTAAAATGGACTTTTCACAGAGAAAGACATTAGGAGTATGAGCTTGGCTAAGGCATTCATTTACAAATTTTCTTCTGTCACTCACTTTTTGTAGGTGAGCTCTTAACAAATGCTAGGAAGGTTTCTTATTTTGACTGCACAAGGGAAAACAAAGCCCCTGGCAACAGAATTGCAATTGCTTTGTAAACGTTGTGGTAAGAAAACTGGAGCACAGCCCATATCCCATGACTTTCTAAAAACCTTGTATCTGGAAGGCATTGATCTTCAAGAAATACTTCACTTAAATAAATTCACATATTTCTTACATAAAAACATCAATGTATATTCCATTTCAAGCAACTTAATGGTTGAAACAAACCAAAGCCTCAAAAAAGATAGTGTGTATTCATCAAAATACCTTTTTTCTTTATCAGCAAGTTAAAAAAATGATTTGTTTCTAGACAAATGTTATATTTTCAGTTGTTTTATTTTAAATATAGCTAGATTGCTCTTTTACAAAAAGATTTTTTTTTAACACAGTGCCAGATTTGCTCTTTCCCTGAAATACCCACAACTGTTTCTTGAACCAAAATCAGCTTTTGCTTCTGCATCATTTTAAGTACAACTTTCTTCAAATATTGAAATAAAGCAACATTTCATGTTTGAAAACATATTTTGATAAATCTAAGTTGTTGGAAGTTGGCCTATGCACACTAATCTGCACAGATAGTAATGGAAAATGGAGGAAGTGCTCAAAGTGTGTATAAATGAGAGGATGGGCAATATTACAGCACTCTGATTTATGAAAATATGGCTAAGTTTTCTCAAACTGGTCAGAGTATGAAATGCCGGGGCTGGGCAACTCGTACCCATCCACTGAGCATTTTTTTCCTCAGAAGTAACTTTGATTAAAGGTTATCTATAGGAATCATGCTTGGGCCATTGTGTTTATATTGGTAAGAATAAACAATTAACAGAGAAGCCACATCAGAAGTTCCCTGTACTAAACACTGAAACCCATCACGACCTGCTTTTGTATGTCCTTGACAAAAGGACTGACAAGCCAAGAGTAATACTATGCTCTTTTATTAGTGCAATGGCAGGCATAGGATAACACTTGCATTTAAGCCTATTGCCTCCAAAAATGCCAACAATGGCTACACCTAATATTGCTAATAAAAATTGTATTATCCAGAGCAGTGGGTTTTTTGGTCATTCTTATTCTTGGAGTGGCTTCACCGAGATTATCTTGAGAGTTTCTGTAGATTCAAATGACACTTTACCCATTATATATTTGCAAAACCTCCATAGAAAGTAATAAAAAATATATTTTCTTTAAAATAAAATAGATTCCCTATAAAAAATAAAAAAACAGACAACCTACAATAGGATATGTAAGTACATATGTAGGTACACAGAATTCCTTTCAACCTTATTTCTATATAGCAAAACTTCGTCTTCATGAATTTATGGACTTCAGTCTAAGGGAGTGTTTCCGACATGATATATTGGTCTCATTTGCATATAACTATGGGAGTAAGGATTCCTTCTCCCACTTGTCTAACCTCAACAAAACATTCACATTAACTATGCGAGAAGTAGATGCCCTGGATTTAAGTGTTGTATTTTCTTCAATAGCAGCATGTGCAAGGAAGCACTGGCATTTCAGGACATTAGAAGAAAACTGCATTGGAAGATGGTACCAAACAATTGCATTACAGTGGGCAGATATGATCCCATAGCAAATTTCTCATTGTTTACTGCTAAAGTTTGCACAATAACTTATTCAGTTGATCATTTAAAAAAAAAAAAAACACAACACAACAAAAAAACACCGAACAAAACATACCCTTTGGTCTTATGGACCTAAAGATGTATTCAGTACAATTACAGAAACTGTCTTCAAATGATCATGCAAGGGCAAACTTCCACAGGTTACAAAATCAATAGAGACACATTGAAGGAGAATGAACAGGACTGGGTTGGATTGCCCCTTAGAATAGCATATGCTTCTGATTTGAGAAATGCCATAGGGGCTCGCAATTTTCAGTTACCAGCTGGTTACTTAGATTTAATACAAGGTCAAAACATTCAGTGACACAAAACTTCACATACACACATGTGCATGCACTAGCTGTAAAAAAAGTATTTTGGTTACCACGATTTCTGCAACAGCACGTGTGTGATATATGGACTGTATGAAGACACAGGATTTTTTCCCACTCCAGGAGCAAGTCTGAATAATGTATGCACTTTCCACAGCTGAACAAGTGTGCGAAAAACAGCACTTTGTACAGCTTACGTGTATACTGATCAGCACACAGGCCACTAGGCAGACAAGTGGCTACAGCTTCTGTGATACTACTTAAACAGAGAACACTGCACCAGATTATCTCCTTCCATCAGGACTTCTCCCACCACACAGTACCAGCTGAAAAAATCTTAACAATCCACACCAGAGTAACTTTGAATTATGTAGAAGATTGGATGTTCCTTTTAAGAAACAAACCAGAAATCTCTTTTCTCAAACCGAGCTGGAGATGAAGCAGGTCTGCTCTGCCCCAGCGCTCAGACAGGCCAGGGACACCCAGATGTCTTACAGGAGCTGCCTCCACCCAGGTCAGTCACCTGCACGGCAGCTACACAACTCAGGAGGATTGTCCCAGTTTGCGTCCAGCTGGCAGACCAGAGACAGCATTTATACAGATGTGGATGTTCGTGAAGCATTTAAGAGCCAAAGCACCCGGACTGTGAGACACCCTAACAACATCGATCACTACAGAGTGCTGGCAGCCAGAATATCCCTCTGCATCTGCTCCATCATAGCAGAATGCAGCAAACTGGGGCCACAGGTCTCTCTCTCACTTTAGCCACAGCTCATTTTCCCTGTTTGAACTGCAATTGTCTTTATGTAGAGCAAAATTGACAGTTACAGTGATGAGTAATGACAATGCCATTAATAGTCTCCTGCTTAAATCTCTCTGTTAAACATTGGCTCTTATAGAAGCAGAGGCTATGATGTCAGTTTAACAAAAGCTGACTGATGTATTAATGAGAGAGACTCATTAGCAAAATTAGATCTGCTGTTCAGCAGAAGCTGATGGTATCACCCTATCTGTATTAGAAGTGTGCATGTTGGCACCCAGGGTTTCTGGCAGAAGGCTGTGAAGGACAAATGTGAACCCTTCCCTCCGTAACACAGCAGCTCTGATTTGAAAGTGCTACAGCAAGTGAAACAACTCAGTATTTGGCTAAGAATTTGTAAATACTTTTTGCTGGTAGTGGGCCCTCTGCAAGGCATATGTTTAAGAAGAAAGGTTTAAGCATGGATGACAGACTCAGTGTCTGACTCTGAGTACCACTGCTATGTCTGTTAACAGTGCATTTGGCTAATTGCCCCGTGTCACTTTTCTGAAATACCAACAAGAAAGACATGGATCCTTTCTGCAAATGAAGTAGAGGTGCAAATTGCAGTCACACCTCTGTGTCTCATTGCAGCATCACTTCTTGCCTCCATGAACAACACAGACTCACTTGCCTACTCATGGCAAGTAGCCACCATTCAAGCTTGTGATAGGGATCAGTCACAACACATTATCAGTTTCATGCTGTACTGTAGGAGACAAGCTTCTGCATAGGAGGCAAAAAAAGGAAGTACTTTAACTTTGCTATGGATCTGGATTTTGTGCTATTCTTCTGAAAAGGTCCCTTCTCTTACCTCTATCATGACCAACAGTGTGTATGTAGGAGAGACTGCATTGCTGTGAGTGGTGGTCACGTATCTCTGACAGCTTATCATGTACCAGCCTGATATTGACATGATTTAGATTTTTTTATTTATTTCTCACACAAATAGAAAAGTATTTCACAGCCACTAAGTGTGTCTATTCTAGAAATATCTACTACAGAATATATGAAGCAAGATTAGTGCTAGTACTGTGTGAATACGGCTTATTCGCTGCAAAAATATCAGATGTAGGGAACTTCAAGTAACCACACAGTACTGGTGGACATGAAATTACTTTGGCCACAAAAGTCTCAAAAAGGAAATTTGAGATAAATGAAACTCCCCTTTTTCATTCTCTATAAAATTAACAATGTCTCCTAATAGATTTTCATTAGAAGATTTAAGATTGAAAATAAACATCAGAAAGACTGAGCTACATTTAAGAAGAGGAAGTGCAGAACACAGATGCAAAATAAGGAAAAAATATCAATCCCCCAGTAAAAATCCATGCAGCATTTTACATGAGCGAAATATGGGAACCGGCGTCCTTAAATATGAAATACACACCTTTAGCCGGTAACTCACTTGCCAGCAGCAAAGACTACTACTAAACTAGATCTTTAGCTTGGGCCTGTGTCATGTCCAAAGTATGCTCACTGAACAGAAAGTCAAAATTTTTGGACTTTGTTTCTCAAAAACAGAGTTTTTTTCAATCTTAATCAACTCAAGATGCTTACTTGCTAGTTACTAGTGAATGTGGTCACATAGGTGGTGTCCTGAGTAACTAACTGTGCATGAGATGTGAAATAGAAGCCACACCTGCATCTCATCAGGAGAGGACTTCTTGGCATTTATTCCCCTGTGCTCGTTAGCTCCTACACACACACACACTGGTTAAGTGATTGGGAATGCAAACTGCTATGATCAGAAGAGAAACGCAAGCTCTGCAAGCTCATCATGATCTCTTTCAGTGCTACTGATCATCAGTCTGTTTACATTGAAAGAAAAAGTCATAGCAGCCAAAATTAAAAAGCAATAAATTTTGAAGTAATCAGCTGTAGTACCTTTTTCTTGTATAGTGTGAAATGCTGGTAGAAACCTCAAACAAGTGACATTGCTTTCCTCATCTTGATGAGAAAAAGTCACTCCTTCCAAAAATGGGAATCTGTATAAAGTGCTCTGTTTTGAAGCTTGCTTTGTATTTTGCAGGATAACACAATACACATACATATGGCAACACCACTTTATGGGATAATCCACACTTTCACTTACTTTCATTTTTTCATCGTAATCTCTGTAGATATTTTTGTTATGTACAGCAAGCACACATGTACAAATAATTATAGACTGAGTGAGCAAATAGCTTGTGTTCTTTATGCATCATCTTCCAAATGTTTCTTTAATGAAGACAAACCACTTCTTGCTGAGACTGCAGATCTTTTTAAAGTATACATAAATATTTCCAAAGCTTATTAAAACTACACCTTCTAAATTTTTAAACATCTAGCTACTAAAACTGTAACAATTTCAAGGCAGAAAGAGACGAATTACAGCACATTACTGTGCATGCAATGATTGAGCATAGGCATGTTTTTGTAACCAAAAGACTTTTAAAAAGCTACAAGAAAAGTCACCCACCAGCTTCCCATTTCTATATAAATTATTATGCATTTTAATCCAGGGCATTGGAAGTTAAAATTTTTGTGAACAACTCTGTACTTTCTCTGCATTATTCTTCAGTTTCAAACCTCAAAAGGTTAATATTTTCTTCAAGATCACTCCACATACTTTGTCTTTCATTTTGAAATTATTCTAAGAATTATGTAAACAGAAATGCAAATGAGAGTTTTTCTGTGAAAACCCATCTCTTACAAAATTAAAAAATATGCTTCAAAGAACACATCTTCGTCAAGGTAAGTATTTCAGAATTTTAAGTTCTTTGACGAGGTGTCAGGATAGGAAAGCTACTGTAACAACCCTATTCAAAATAAATAAATGAGACCAGATATGTTTCAACCAGATGTTTAAATTTTCCTGGTTTGCTAGTGACTTGATGAGGTTCCGTTCCTAGACAGGGCTAAGAATGACAGTACTAAAAGAAGCAAAAGTGCAATGCCACTAGTTCTTTTCAAATACTCGAAGAGCATGAAAAAAACATCTCAGCTTTGGCGTTCTTCAACTTTCTGAAAGTAGTTGGCAGTTACATTAAATCTGAACAGCTAAGGAGGTTATTATGGATTCACACAATACGATATTTCCTCAAAGATAACTCAATATGGAGCAAACTATGGAATAACAAGGTAGATCTTGCATGTTGCTTGCACCAATAATGTGCAAGGGAAACTCAGTTTCCTACGTGGTATCTTGTTGCAGTTAGCTGCTGCAAAGCCTAAAGTCATGAACAGTAAATAAGTTTTGCCTGTTTTCTGCATCTGACATATGCACATTGATACCAGAGGTCAGGAGACTAGAACTAAGCTACAGCTTTCCACTGTCTCTGTTTTCCAACCCTGCAGGAAGGAAAAAGCAAACACACACCATGAACTGATGCTCATGTTTGTCTCATTCCAGGTGAGAAATAGCCACATCTATCACTGCAGAAAACAGTTTTATATACAAACATCTTTCTACATACAGCAGGGAAAAAGGAGATGCTGCAATACAACCATTCACCTGGCCTGGTGGGCATTTAGGTGTTTTTCTGTCAAAACCACACATCCTCCAGAGGTACAGACAACAAAACCTCAAAATTTACACAAATCAATCTGTATTTATTTTCCCATATACCAAATTGGATTACATGGTAAGACCCCAGCTGCCTAACTGAAAATTAAAAGCATAGGTTTATCTCATTTCTTTCAGTGGACCCATCAAGTGCCAAGAGCATTCCCTGATGTAAACTACTCTGGAGACTCACAGGTTTCCAAATAGAACCTAAATGCACACAAAGCCTTGATGATCTCCACTGGAGCTCAGAGAATGTAACAGCTGCAAGTGACTGCTCCAGCTAATTACTCCCAGCAACAAAAAGAATAAACAATCACTACAGGAAGAAGGCTCTCTGCCAGTGAAATATTAATGCATTTTTAGACAGCTGCTGCTTGCCCTGAATCTTGGTTCAAATCTTCTCAAAGGTAAAACTCCTTCTGTAAGTTCCTGCTCTTCTACTGGTTTCTACAGGTTAGCAAGAAGGGTAGGACAGCCTAGAAAAGACTTCAGGAAAACTTCAGCACTTTTCAAGTCAAAGTTGAGTACAGAAAACAGCTTTATGTTTTTCCTGTTTAAGAGTATTGTTTACCTGAGACTATTATACATACTCTTGTAGACCTGTTCACAGAATATTTTACAGCATGCCCTAAACATGCTTAAACTTTGCATTCTCTTGTTTCCTACACAAGTCTGTTCATAACTATAACTTCTTAGGGATTGCTCTTCACTGAGCTTGTGAGCACATTTTCCACGACATCATGGTGAATCTCATCCCAGATGAATGCAGCTGCTTTAGACATTCTTCAGCACAGATTTGCTCTTTAGCAGCCACTGATTAGGCATTTCAACACTAAGGCATCTAGCATCTCACAAATCAGTACAGCAATCTGAAAGCACAAGCAGAGATGCTCCCTGTAGTTTCAGCAGCACCAAGCCACGAACAATAGCACAAAATTATGCACAAAATCATACATTATTGTATGTCTCCGGCTAAGTGAATACAGGGGTGTAGCCCATCAGTGAAGCAAGTGAAATCATGGTAGCCAGGGCCTTGCTCATAGACTGGACAAAGTATCTGAAGCAAGTTTAAGCTAGTATTTTCAGATTTTACTATGCTGCTACAATGAATCAGTTCTAGCATGAAGAAATTTTTAAGCAAGGATTATGCCCATTAATGGAAGCAAATTCTTAAAAAGCATTTTCCTTTTGACCAACGTGTACTATAGTACTTCTTGAGTTCCAATTGAAACAAATACTCTTCACTTAACGACTGTTTCAAAGCAGCAGCACTCACAGCTGATTTAATGATGAAACGTGATGGACCTAGCCACAGTCATGGTATGGCCAGTGTACTAAAAATAACGGCTCTAATAAGATCCTCCAGTGATTAAAACAGATGAAGGTCAGGGGAAATCATCTCTTCTGGACAGGAATAGTTACAAGGCTCAGCATTTCAGGGGTTCATTCCTGTTCTGCACACACAGAAGGGCTTTATGACCCCACAGCCAAACTCCCTTCCCCCTGCCCCCTCCAAAAAAAAGCAGCACCAATCTACTATGACATGCATGGAGCCTTTATTTGTGACCACATCCATGGGATGCTACTGGGGTCACTGCTGTGCCGTGGCATTATCTGAACTATCATGTCTGACCAGTGTTCCACTTCAAAGCCTCGAAGTCTTCTTGGCCTTGATCAGGAAATGAAGACAGATGACCTCCTGAGAGCAAAGTTTAAAAAAAACCTGGAAAATCCATTTGTTTTCAAGCATCATTTCCTGTAATACATAAGCCTCTAGTTCCCTTTACCAATCTGCCTCTGCTCATGCAATAGGTCCATTTTCCAGTGAATCCTGGAAAGGACAAATCTGGAATAGCATATACCTGAAAAAATATTTCATTTTCTTAACCTTTGTTACTTTTCTCCCTCATGTTGGTTTTACACAGAAATTTTGCTGCAGTGTTCCCAGACTACAGAATTTAGCATCAAACTTGATTGTCTCAGCTGATTACCCAGCTCATCATATAACATCTCTTGCTATGCACAGAACTACTGTTTTGACAGCACAGAACTGGAAGGCTCATTTTGCTTTTGATCTTGCATATAGATTCACCTGCCAGTGGTACAGGGGAAATCAGTGTGAAGTCTTGTTTTTCTCTCCACATTGACAATGTGCGATAAAGAAATCATTAGCAGTGGAATTTACATTACAAAATTCCAACTAAACAGTGATTTCTTTTTGCACAGTTTATTTTCCTGCAGTAGACAGGGTCAAAATAGTTTTTTCTTTTACTATGTTGGGAAAAAAAGGAATCCTTTTACCTCTATCAAACAGAACAACTGGTAATCATTCTTACTGAAGGGTAATGGATTACTGGTATTTCCAAATACCCAATACTAAACCAATGTAACTCCACTTTATCTAGGGTCCTGAGGAAAGAGAAAGCATTTTCATAGATACAGGCCTATAAAGACTAGTTTAACATTAAGCATTCTTCTACGTACATTTTTTCATGAAAATCAGATTTTTTATTTCAGAACAGGCTCCGTGCTTCACCAAACTCTTAGAAAAATCTTGAATGTGAATAGAGCATGCCACCACACATGCTAGTAGTTTCAGAGATCTGAGCTTAACCCTTCAGATAGGATTAGATAGGATTTCTAACATCTTTACTGAAACACAGTAAGTGACCTGCTTTCAGGAAAAAGAATCACCTAGAATCTTCCAAAAATGTAAATGTACTTGCAAACTCAATTTGAAATATAAAGGAGTATGAATAGCTACAGGAAAAAAAAAAAAAAAAAAAGTTAACAAGATCACAGTGAAAAATGGCCATTATTAGAATTATTTCTGTTCCAGAAGAAACTAAGCTATTCCTTCTCAGTGCCATTTTTCTCTTTTAAACTCATCACTATTACATTGTTTTCTGCTTTTTACAGTTAATTTCTGGAATTTCCTAGGACAAGGGCTCCTAGAAAAGAACACCACCAGACGATGCCAGTAAGTTGTATTAACTATTTAAATGTTACCTTCTGAAAAAAGTCCTTAACAGATATCTGAAGGATATATTTAAGGCTAGGCCTGCTTTATTGCCAAGATGTGCACTGGATAGTGAACTACAAGTGCAATAGCCCTACAACCAGAGAGAAGCCATACAAGGATACACTGTGTCCTCTGACACTGGTCTGAAATTGTGCACACAGTCTTGGGCAGAAGAAACCAAGCAAATCCTGGACCACTAACTAGAGATAACCATGTTCCAATGCTACAATATCTGAAGTCAGGTTTTGTCTTGTCTCCAGCTCAGAGAAAAGGCAGGGAGAAGGGGTGACAGGTTCCCCAAGCCTGCCATCCCTGGAGACATCCAGCACAACATCCTAACTCTCATACACAAAAGAACAAGAGTCCCGTTTCACCCTTCCCATGTAGCTATTCTTGTATATCCTTAGCACCGTACTACGGCTCATGATTTACTAACATGTGCTTTTAGGGAGCTGTTACAGCTGTAAACAATTTAGCATGTTTGGAACCCATTCCTGTTAAAAATTCACTGTGTTATTTACAAGAGCAGGCATGCCAAAAACACATTGTAGGAGAAAAGCAGCATGAAAAATGCCATGCTTGCACGGGAGTCTAAGCACCGCTTGCACGTGCAAAAGTACATGGTGGATTTGCCTACCTTATTGAGGGATCTCTGCAAGCTAAACATGCAGAAGCATCAGTGCTAAGTCTGACATTGAAAACCACTCGGGGTTTTGGTCTTGCACTTCTCCAAAATATTCCTGTGAACTCTGGAGCAGTGAAAAGATTGTGCTGAAACATACAGAAAGAAAGATATTACACTGAAGTAAAGAACAACACAATCTTTTCTTACCTGTAAAGACCTCTGCTGGCAGGGAAATCCAAATGAGCTTCCTATTGCTTAAGGAAGTGTCTTTCCACCTTCCCTTGTCAACAAGGTGGCTGCATTCTCTTTCTCTGGGTCTTCTCCCCATCAGCACCTTGAACAGATTCATCTTGTAACTGTACCTGTACATCTTGCAGGAATAGAAAAAGCATGTACAATCTGAAGAAAAAAAAGTTGTTATTTACACATCAAGGTAACTCTCATTCTCGCCTAAAACTTCACCCAACGAATTGCTCTCTCATGTCTGGGGAGATTTGTTTTTATTTCGCATATCTACTGAAGCTGTGGTAGTTCCACAGCACCTGATTTCTTTCATAACTTAATTCGTTGTAGTGGGAATTTATCATCTTCTGACTGCATCAGTAGGACATGCAGAAGGGCACTACTGTAATTTTAGGACAGAAAGGAACTAAAAACACAGACTTGTCTGAGCTGAATACTGCATTTCAGTCCACACAGGAGGAAAAAACACAGCCTTGGTGAAAAACACTTAGCTTGCAAGCTCACTTTAGTAGCCAAAAGGAGGGGAAAAAATACCAGTATTGAACGTGAAATGACCCTCTGATACTCACCTGCTCCCTTCCTTTCTCCAGAGTCTGAAAACATCATCCTGGCAATACCAACATACTAACATTAGTAAATCTGAATGTCAAGCAACACTTCTTCCATAAAGCACTATGCATGAAGTATCAAGCTGAAGCTGGAAGTGACAATACATGGGCAGCTAAGGCTGAGAGATGAAAATCAAACCGAAACAAAAAAACAACCCTCCCCTAAACCAGCTCTGCTTCATTTACTAAGAAAATCAGAATCTTAAGAGGGTTGATAGCTCAAATGGTGAACAGCTGTCTAGATTTAGAAAAAAAAATAAATCAGAATCTCTAAGGTTTGCCAATATCTGAAGACATTTATGGGGACCTAATGAGTAACAAGAACTCCATGGCCTTCAAAAGTAAAGTGCCATTAATTGTAAACATGACATGTGCTCATCTATAGGAAAAGGAGCCTGAACACACAGCTAGAAACTAGGTATATCCCAGATAATATTTCTATGGCAGCCTAGAGTTACTCAAGGTGGAGAGGTAACAGTACCAACACAAAGAAAAAAATGTAGCTATATTCCCAAAGCTCTGGTGTGCAAGCAGGTTTACTCAGGTAAAGGACAGCATGTCAGCATGTCTGATGGAAGATTCACATTGGGTGCCTCCAACAGGCTCCGTCTCCTCTCCTCCACAGCCAGGCTGAGCTGTTTAAGAAGCTGAAGTGAATCTCATCCCAGTTGTTACTGTCATTTTGGTGACTCCCACTGCATAGTGTATGCAATCCTGGAGACACACTGAAGAAGTTCAAAGCAACTTTCTGAACCTAAAATCCCAGCTATTAACTTTCCACCTGCATTGGTGGCTAAATGAAACCAGACGGTGACAGCGACTGTGCCTCTCACAGAGCCTGACACTGCTTTTCCCCACAATGTGTAGGGGAGAAGACTTTTTTGCCCAAAATCACGCAAAAACCCACAAGAGCTTCCAACTCCAAAACCTGCTGGTACCTGTCACTGACTACTGCTGGATTCTGTCAAATAGCATTGACTTTTCAAGTTTTCCCAACTCTTCAAAGCTGCTTCTGCTGAAGGGACACTTGGCATGGGGTAAAGTCACCAGGTTACAGGGTCACTTTCTAAATAGGGTATTTGGAAAAAGCTAAAGATCACAATTTGTGAAAACTTTCACAATACTTCCACACTACTGAAGAACGTTTCGTGTTTAGGAATCATTTAAGGAGAAAATGTTATCAAACAGCAGCTGACATGGTGAAATGCCTTGACAAGACTCCCTGAAACCACATACCTTGTATTCCCTGGATTAGACCTTGTAAAGCTTGTTTACAGTTTAAAGCTTATACAAGATTAAGGTTTCAGCCTGGAGAAGGCTGAGAGGAGACCTTATTATGCTTCTAAATATCTTCAGGGTGGGTGTCAAGAGGATGGGACCAGACTCATTCAGTGGTGCCCAATGATAGGATGAGAGGCAAAAGGCACAGACTGAGGCACAGGATGTTCCATCTGAATGTGAGAAGAAACTTCTTTACTTTGAGGATGACAGAGCCCTGGGTTGTGGAGTCTCCTTCTCTGGAGACATTCAAAACACTTCTGGACACATTTCTGTGTGATCTGCTCTGGTGAACCTGCTTTAGCAGGTGGGTTTGAGTACATCATCTCCAGAGGTCCCTTCCAACCCCAACCATTCTGCAGTTCTGTGAAGAACAAGATAACACTGTAAGATGAGCTCAGCCTTACTACCCTGAAGTAAAGCAAAAACATTCTTGCCTGGCATGTTGATGAATTGATCTTCATAAATGGAAGAAAGTACCTGCTAGTTCTTAGAGACAAGAGGCAAAAGAAAGGCTTTGGGGCAGCATCTTCAGGAACTTTACATAGTTGGAGAAGTATCAACATTTTCCCAAGAAAACCAAATTTGCCTTTAAGCATCTCGTATGGATCAGTTCCTTTATTGTGCTATAGAAATCCTCATCTAGAGCTGCTGCTGAGGAAATATATTTGTTTGAAACAGAGAACAAAGTTATTTTGACACATCTAATCATTACTTCAAATTCCATCATAAGGAAGGAAATTGAATCAACTCTTCCTTTTCCAGTTAATGGCTACAGAATTTTATTGTGAACAGGTATTTAAAGCAGGGGCTCTGAAAGTCTCAAAGATTTACCATGATCAGGTGAAGTCCTCAAGAAACATGCAACACTTTACACGTGGCAAGTCAGTCAACCGAAGAGGAAGTTCACTTTAATTTTTTTGTTTACTTTTTTCCTGTTCTCCATGCTTTGCATAGATTTCAAAGAATCCCACTATCAACTGACAGAACTGCTGAAATTTGGTATCACAATTTGAAAGCTCATTTTCAGGCTTCTGCTGCCTTTGCTTTTAGGTTTTTTTTTTACATTCTTTTTTACTTTGCTTCAGCTTTTCTGGAGAAGTTATCCTGGTAGCAGGAAATACCATTTTCCCCAGATAAAATAAGAACAGGACAGAGGACTAAACAAGGCAATTTTTGAAACAAGATTAGTCTTGATGAGTTTCAGACATAACTTGAATTTTCAGCTTTCCTTTTTGGTCCAAACTTGATCCTTTTGGGGTTCCCTCCTCTCTTCCTCCAGCTGTTCTGCGGGATGGCCATATAAATTCCTAAGGCACCAGACCTAAGATCATGGCAAATGTTGTTAAGCTATCTAGAACATGGAAGACCCTGTTTTCAATCAGGAAAGTATAATAGTAGCATCCAGAAATGTCTTCTCACTATGAAATTGTTCATCAGCTATGGATCAGTTTATGTAAGTCCTGTAT
Organism: Streptopelia decaocto; assembly: GCF_964273445.1. Classification (NCBI taxonomy): domain Eukaryota; kingdom Metazoa; phylum Chordata; class Aves; order Columbiformes; family Columbidae; genus Streptopelia; species Streptopelia decaocto. Next base: position 12,096,381 of record NC_138657.1, read on the forward strand.
CAGCAACCTAATTGAACTAATTTGAGGATTCATTTAGCCCTTTCTGGTCTTCCCTGAAGTCTGTAAAACACATGGCCTACATTCTTGTTCTTAAGCTTTTATGTTGCTATTTGCACAACTTGGATGCACAATGAACAGGGTTGGTTAATAACAGATCAGAGAGGTGGGACAGAGCCCAACCCACATTATATGTGGCTGTTGAGTGTTAGCACAATGAACAGGGACCTGAGGAAGCCTAAACACACTTTGCTAACTATTTTATCTATAAAGAAAACCCCACCATCAGTGGTTATCATTTATAGCAAGCAGTATAGTGATTTTCAAAATTCAGATTTGTGACATAACTGAGTTTCTGGCAATAAAAATGGATGCTGCAGTCATTTGCAATGAATATGCAACACCATTTCAAGGAAGTAGCAATTGAACCAGAAAGCCTCCGGAGTCATAACTCAAAGAACATGAACTATTGAACAGGGAATACCTGTAGTTTGAAGTGAAGGGTACGAATAAGCTGGTTTAGATCTACCAGAATAGCGCTAATTTAATCAAGGACAGAAAAAGAAGTCTGCAACCACACTTTTGCTTGTTGTATTTTGTATGACTGGCACAAAGCACAAGTAGTAGGAGGAAAGAAGTGTTTCACTTAGACCAATTCCAACGTCCTTCTGAAAGAGGAGGCTGCTACAGAACACCTTGCATTTCTAAAAGTTAGTACCAGACTTTTGAGACAGGCAGACAACAGGAAGTGGTGGACTAGCTTTCAGGGCTGTTTAATTTTGTAGTAGAGAATATAATCTTTTGTAAGTGTAGGCAAATAGCCCTGTTGTATCAGCAGCTGGGTGACCGGCAGCTTATATCAGCAGAACATTCACATGAACACTTGACAGTAAGAACATCCTTGCACTCAAAGCAAGAGAAATGCATATGCTGTACTAAACAAAGGCCCTATTGCATAAGTGAGAACAATTTAATGACAATTTCTTCAAATTAAAATTCAGCTCTTGTGTATGCAGTGTTTATAATCAATACTGTGGCAGTAGTTGTAGTGGATTTCCTTACAACATTACAGGGTCACTGAAAGTGTTCTGTTGACTTAAACTCACTTGTAAGAGTCACATGATATTATAGTACATAAGAAATGCAATGTTTTATTAACTTTCTGCAGTTATGCTTGTTTTTTAGAGGGGCCATACAAGTATGAAAAAAAAGTAAGTCTTCCTTGTTCCCATTTATGTCTCAGAGCAGAATTTTGGTTAAGAAAAGGAAATAGGAGAGTACTTACAAGACAAGACAGTAATACAGCAGTCTGATGACACAACTAGGCAACCTTTTAACTCTGTGGTGACTCATGTTGCTTTGAAGGTACCTGAAACTTCACATTGCTTCCTCTATTTTTGTCACAGCTACTGAAAGCGCAGGTAACAAGCCAACTTTTAAAATTAAAACTGACTTCACCCCAACAGGAGACTTCCCACAACTTATCACAGTGTCCCTGTTCCATCTTTTCCTACCAAAAGGCGCAACCTCCCCTCCAGGTTTGTTTTAAGCTGCTTGGCTCAGATGACCTCTGATGCGCCAGTACATCCATCTGCTGGCCCAAAGCACCAGTCATCGCTGCAGTAGTTTTGTAGACATGTGCCTCTACAGTGAGGTTTAATTAGGAAAATGTAAGCCTAAAAAGAAGAGCATTCTTCTTGGTTTTGAGATGCACACATGGAAATTTTGAAATCCCAATGCCATAACTGGGCAGACAAAGTGCAATGTAAAAGAAGGTGGAAGCACAATTGCATCAATAGTGCTGACAGGGATGAAGTAACACAATCCCAGGCTATTATTTTACTCATGATGAAGCACCTCTAAAACTGTGTTCTTTTCTCAAATTGTGAAAAAAAAAAACCCCACACACAACCAAAAAAAAAACCACAAAAACAAAAACCAAAAACCCCCAAACCACAACAAACCAACAAAAAAAGCCCAACCACCAAGATACCCTCTGCAAGTCATGTAATGAAACTATACTTTTTTTTTGGTAGCAAACTACTAACTTGTTGCTGCTTTGCGTGATTTGAGTCACAATTCCTATACATATAGTCACCTTCATGCAGTGCATTTAAAGCAACAATCCAAAGGGAAACAGATTTTAAACATCAGTGAGGCCTGCCCAGCAGTGCAGGCAAGAGTGTCCCAGATTTACTAGCACTGGATGACCCCAGGCTATTACACAATGAATACAACCATGTACAACCCCAGCTGACAGCCATCCGCTTTAAAAAGTGCACATTTTTCATTCACACTGGGAAAATGCTCTCTCCGAGGCACAGGTGGGAAGTCCACCTGTTGCGGTTCATTTAATCACACGCATCTTTTGCTGAAGAGGCCACACAAGCCTGAAGCACATTTCTGCAGTAATGAAGCCCTTCCACAAGCACCCCAGCTGACACTCACGTCCCAGTTACAGCTCACCCTCCGCCAGGGTCATGCTGCTGGATTGTCTTACCTAACACCAGTCACAAAGAGATATTTACAGATGTTGCTGGAACTTATTACTTAGGCATTAATAATATAAAAGTAACCAGCAATTTTGTGTTTTCTTCCTTAGCTTTTTCACAAAACTTTAATATAGTAAGAAAAGTAGTCCTTTTGTATAAACGCGTATAAGGTTCCCTTACTCATGAGCTCCAACCACTCAGAGGTGCTCAGCTACATGTCATGAAATTTGTACTTTTGAGCACTGACCCTTCCTCTGGGCAACTGCACTTACAATTGATAAATTTTTGTGTTGGTCACTGGCTGCCTGCTTATCTGCAGCTAGCCCTCAAAAATAAGCAGTTTTGATTTTAAACTGAAAGCAAATACATATTTTGGTCCTCACTTCCATATGACAAAATAATTCAACCATGGCTAGTTACACTGTACTCAAACTGGTATAAGCTGACAACTAAAACTACCCCTTCTGTGGAAGAGTGGCATAAGCCAATTTCAGAATTGTATTCTCACTGGAGGAAATTCACACTCTCATTCAATTGAGCAAAGTAGATGAACTTAGGAGGAAAATTTTAGAAGTGCAAGAGACGGTTGACTAAATTTTAAAGAATTTTTTCAAGAGATGAGAAGGGAAAGGAACAGCAAACTAAGGTTAACTTAATATACACTCAATTAATGGAGCCCAGAAATTCACGCAGTAATTAAACAGCAAATGGACATTGCAATAAACAGTAAATCCTTCCATCTCCTCTTTATTTATCCTAACACACAAGGCATTAACTTAGCTACACTGAATAGTAGTCTGCTAGACAGGCAGATTAATTTTTACTGAATGTGTTTAATGACCCCTCATTTATTATATCAGACTAAGTACTGAGCAGTTCATATAAAATCAAAATGAAAATATTTAATGCTAATTCTGACATAACTGAACAGGTACACAGCTCCGCTTGTCTTACCTCCTGGATGGCAAGTAAGACCTTCCAATAGGTTAAAAGGAACTGAAGAGTTTTGCAGAACCTTTTGTTCAGATTGGTTACGCATGAAAGCAGAGGACAATGTGGTAAAAGACCTTCCCGTGACACTGTTTTCCCTTCAACTTTGTTTATTGATGTACCGAACATGAAAAAGTACAAAGGATCCAAACACAAAAGAAAACATGTACAACCTCTTAAATACTCAACAGAATATATTTTCTATTCCAACAGGTGTGAATTAACTCTCACTATACAACTTCAAATAAATACCAGCCTTATATTTTACTAAGTGCTTGGATAAACACTGTAAAGTGAAGCCCAATTTACATGCCTTCTCATCAATGCCGTTAGTTGCTACAGTAGTATAGGAAAGAAGCATGTAGCTACTGTTTTCCCCACATTGGATAGTCTGTGATTTCTATAGTATATACAATTTTTAATGCAGAGGATTAGCTTTAACAATCTAAATGCTCCTAAGAATGAGGAAGTGCTCAGGAAGCCAATTGAGTTTTGAATAGCATTGAGTGGGTCAGCATGAAAACTTGCTTTTTCACTTTAGCACGCGCTTCACAGTATATGTACCGTACTATACTGAAAACTTTATAACTACAATTTAAAAGAATAAGAACCAAAAGCAACTGCAAATATAGTGTACAACTATGTTATGCATAGAACATTGCTTTTTCTAAGGGGAAGCATATGAGCATCTCAGTTTATACAAAAAGCAGGACGTAACTACATAGTTGTCAGTGCATCCTGGTGAAGGCATCAAACCCTCAGCTTTTTTTAAAAAAATTTAATTATAAGCTAGATGCTAATCAGAAAATATTCTGTACTTTTTTTCTTAAATTTCTTCAATACATGGTAAAGACTTTTTCTATTTCCCCAAATAGTGATTTAAGCATCATACAAAGTTAAATTTCAATAGCATACAGGTACTTATGGTTTTTGTATGAAAAATGTAAGGAAATTTGTTCAAAACCTATGATTAACTCGTTTTTACCACAAACATATTTATAAACGAAAATGTAGCATCACCATAAACAGCTGAAGCTAGACTATCTACAGACAAAAATAGCAACAGATCTGATGCACTGTAAATTCAAGTCCTCAGGACAACAAAAATGAATAAGCAGACCTCAACTAACAGTGTTAATGCCATTTACAAAGAAAAAACTTATACAAAAACATTCAAAATTGAACATCACTTGGCATGTAACTTAAAAAATAAACTAAACTCAAATTAGCTGAAAGGTTCATAAGTCAAGGTCTTATTTACATTACACAAAGCTCAGGTGTTAGCCTTGAATATAACTTTCAAAATACCTCCAAACATACCCAACTCAGGCCACTTCTGCTGATTTGCTACTGCACAAACCATGCTCAATGTCTTTTTCTTAAGACAAAACAATTCTTCAAACAATAGCAAGTACATCACTAAACACCATGAGCTCTATCTGAAGGGAAATCTTTAGGAAGAACAGATTTTTTTCCCCCATCTCAGTATTTTAAGTTTCCTGCTTGCTCTTATATTCTTTTATTTTTTTTTAGTTTTCATTTGTTCCAAAATCACATATTCATGTGAGCCAACAATCACTTAATAACCAGGATGATCAAAGACTCCACTGATGATCACAAAAATGAAACCAACAGTGCATCCCATTGACCCTACTTCTTAATACAAAGGTCTCAAAAGTATTTCTACATCATAAATCTTTCTAAATTTTCCCCAACAACTGCAAATTTCCTGGTAAGTTTTAAAAGCTCACTAGGTGTCATATGAAGAGATTTCTCAAAGTATTCAAGTCAAAATATTTGTTCCAGGACCAGTAAAAAGTTTCTCCAAATTTTTTTTTTATTTTTTTTATAAAAAAATAGATGCTTTTTTCAAACCCACATCAAAGAGGCTCTTATCTCTTTGGCAAGGTACTGCTTTACGAAAAGTTCTCCAGTATTCTTACAATAAGCTTTTATGTGTTCCCTCCCATTCCCCAACCCAAATGATAATTATAAAATAAATACTGCTTATAACTTTATAAATAAAATGTAAACTTCAAATACTTTTCTTGAACAACAAAACAACAATGCATTAAGATGTAAACAAAACACAAGGCAAATTAAAAAAATCAACTGAAGAAATATAACACAAAGCCTCAGTATTTACTAATTTTAAAGGCAGTCACATAAAAAGAAAAAACTTCTTCCCTTAGCTGAAACATTTTAAAAGGTCCACCTTCTCCAAAGAAGGCAATAGAATATGCATTGTGACAGGTAAAAACCCTGTACCTCTTGTCAATATTCAAACAAAAGATATTTAAGAAGTTTTAATTCAAACTTTAGCAATAAAAAAATTCTCACATATTCTTAGGATGCTAAGTAGTCGTTTTATCCCCATATCCACACTGACATACAACAAAGGCATTTACTAATGCATAAAGCTTCTGTAAATTGCCTTTGTTGTATAGTTTTCATGTGTTAATGCACTGAGAATAACTTGTTAGGCTTTGTGCGTTTTGTTTGTTTTGAAGGAGACCTGCAATACTCTGTCCCCCAGGCGGTATCCATTCAGGCTGGCTATTGCCATAGCTGCCTCATCATAGTTTGTCATAGTCACAAATCCAAAACCTTTGCACTTATTGGTATTAAAGTCACGGATGACCTTCACATTGGTTACTGCTCCAAAGGGTCCAAACATTTGCCAGAGGATACTCTCATCAGCATCAGGGGCCAAGTTGTACACAAAAATGCACCATCCAGTTCCTGCATGTCCAGGGATATTAATTCCAGCCAAACTGGTCATTCCATCAATGGTCATTGGTGGAAACCTACTGAAGAATGATGGAAATAAAACAGAATCATAAAGTGGCTGTTCACAGAAAATCCCATCTAAGAAATTACAAAGTAAAAAAAATGATACAAGACTTTTCACATCATGAACATGTTGGCCAGACTAGTAAGGTAACATCACACATGGTTTTTTCCCCCCCTACTACACATATACTATTTACAATACTACACACAAGTAGGGGGAACAGTGCTAGGTCTATCTGAAATGATGTAATGCAGAAAAACAAAAAAGCATGCGATAAAACCAGTAAGGATTACTCAAGTCACATGAAACGGGAATTCCATGGAATTGCTACAAAATGTTTGTCTCTTTCATGTACAATGCACCAAAATGAACCATTTCAGCTGACATCTCAACATGCAAAAGTCCAACGCAAGTCTTACTGAAAAAGAGTATGCAGAATACTTAAAAATAATTCAGTGATTATGAACCTAATAGTCCTTTATTACCTCTTTACTCCATAAGCCATGTTGAGCAGATTGTCCAACCTGCAAAACATTTAGCAAAGTGTTCAGTCTTCAGACTTTTCCATCTTAAGGAAATTTGGTACATTACTGCCATGTCACTTGCACTGTACAGAACCTCATGCAAAGTTAAAGTATCACTACCAAAAGAGCTGTGGCATCTTAATTACACTTGATACAGTTAGTGAATACAAGATAGATGTTCTTGTGTAGTATCCGCAACCATAAATTTCAGTTCAGAAAGTGCACCACTACCACAAGTTTAGCATTACTGTTAGCATAAAGTTAGTCAGTGACCACCTTAAATTTTCCAGGTTACCGACTTGTTTTGGGTGAAGACTTTGCTGAGGCTTCTGACAGTGCACTGACATGAACACCCAGACAGATGCAAGGTTTTGGAGCAGTCACAAAAGTTGCAACAGCAACTGCACACAAGTTTTTTTATTTTCCTAGTCTTTTCTAGAATAAAGCGTTTTTAGAATGTATACACACATATTAGACTGTAAGCTTTCTCCACGTACTTCCTCCCTCACCTTCCCTCAAGATACTAAACTGTAGTATGAAACCACAATTCTAAACACTTTGGAATTACCAAGCCAATACCTGGAATATGCAGTGCCTACCAATCCTACTCATCTTATTCCTGAAGCCCCTTAGAAGTGCTTTTCTAAGAAAATTTCTGCCATAAAGCAGCTCTGGTTCCTTCCTGTCAAAGCCCACGCATGTGAAGAGAAAGTCTTGTTAAAGGTTCTCTTCAAGACTCCACAAAATATGAGCTTAGGTAAAAGGTGCACTTGATTTAGGTTTTTTAGCTTACAGCTCCCTTACAGATCTGTACCTCGCTGTGATTTCTCTCCAGTAATAAGCTATAGTATTTAAGAACCACTACCGGTACACAGAATCCAAACTGACGTAGTGTACCTATACTTGTGCACAAAAAAAAACTTGAACAAGTAATATTTGTTCTTGTTTGCAGCTAAGTAAAGGTCTCAAACTACAGAGCATTATGATTCTGCAGTGAGCAGGGTCTGCAGGACGCACTGACCAGAAGGGGAGCTACTGAAGCCCTAGAAGAGCTGAGAAGAAAAAACTTAAAAATCCCTGACTACTACCCATATATTTAGTGTGGATGACAGAGGTCTACTGTAATTTACATTTGGGGGTGGAGAAAAAGGTAGAGAGTTCCAGAAACCTGGCAGGCCCTTGATGTAGAGCAGTCAGCGAAGAACTTACAGTAACAGTATCACAGTTAACAGATTTCATCTGTTACATATTCTGGAATTTTTTTCAGGATATTCACTGGACAATTTTTAAAGATGCTTTAAGTTATACATCCTATAGAAACTGAGGAGCAATTATATATAGCTGCTTTTGAAAGTCCAAAATTCTTAACAGGAAAGGCAGCATTGTAATGATCCTGTTGTTCTTCACTACTAAAGCATATGCTGACTCCGCTTTCAGGCCTCTGTCCATCATTAACAGAGACAGGGCAACCACACCAGGTAATCATGTCTGAAATGTGAAGAGCTAAGATGTCTTGCATGTGAAAGACATGAACGATCCTGAAGCACTGGTGCAATCTGAACTACATAGTCAGTAATGAAGCTGGACTGCTGCAGCAACAGGAAAGACCTAAAAATTAAACAAAAACCAAACAAACAAAATCCCAAAAACAAACTAAAAAAACCCACCACCAGAACACTGAACCTAAACAAAACCTCAGCAACCAAACAAAAAACCCAAACCAAAAAAAAAAAACCAAACAGATTTCCCTTTACAGCGAAAATTTAAAATTTGGCAAGGCTGTCTCTTTTAGAGAAAAAATATAAGCCTGAAGGCCTTCCCCAAAAAATTATCTAATTTTATCTGCAACTGTAGTTTACCTTTTCACCAGTCAGTTCAACCTTGTTCTTCCTTTCCCATCGATAAAAATAAGATTTTACTCTCCTTCCTATTCATTACAGACTTGGCACTCAGTGCGTTTTTTACCATTATACTTTTAAGTGGAACAAATCACAATATGGTTGTTTTAGGCATCACTTTACACTTAACACCTCGAAAGAAAAAAAAAACGAAACAACACTTCCCAGTCAAAGAGGAATCTTACAGTAGGCATCTACCAGCCTCCAAGTCAAGGTAAGGCTGAGGACACAATATTTGAGTCACTTAAGCAAGCTTTGGGGCAACGGGACTTGGTTCTGATGGGTGAATTCAGCTACACAGACACTTTCTGGAAGAAAAATACAGCAGCTCAGATGTCATCCATCAAATTCCTGGAATTCGCAGAGGACTGCCAATAGATGTCCCAACCAGAAATAAGGCACTGCTGCACTTGCTACTCACAAACCAAGAAAACCTGCTTGGTAGTGTCTCAGTTTATGATGGCCTTGACTGCAGTGATCACAATATTCTGGAGTCTGGGATCCTGCTGAGCATGCTGAAGGTTACTACTAAAACAGAAGTTTTAGATTTTAGAAGATCAAGCTTCAGCTTGCTCACAGCTCAGTTAGGAGAGGTCCTGTGGGAAACTTCTACAGAGAGTAATGGTAATAAACTGAATGCTGTGAATTGGAAGCACAAAACCAGTTCATCAAGGGAATTAGACAGAGCAAGAGACCCCTCTGGCTTAACTGCAAAGCTTCTGAGTCTGCTCACAGGCAAAAGAGAAGTGTACCAGTGGTAGAAAAGCATATAAATAACTGAGAACTTCAAGGGCATTGCCAAGGTATACAGAGATGTAGTTCAAAAAGCAAAAGCTCAGCTCAAATTGAAATTGGCCAGAGATGTCAAAAACCACAAGAAAAAAAAAACCAAAACAAACAGAAGGGAAATATTGGCCCACTGTTAAACAGGAGAGGTGAAGTAGTCAACAACAATACCAAAAAGACAGAGGTTCTCACTTTCTTCATCTCTGTCTTTACCAGCACTGTTGGGCCCCAGGCCTTGGAAACATAAATCCAGGCTGATGTTAATGCAGATCCACCATTAGTGTAGGAAGAGTCAGTAAGGAGATTTAATATTACAGGAGCTTGACTCCTGCAAATCAACGGGCCCTGGCAATATCCACCCAAGAACATTAAGAGAGCTGGCTGATGTCATTGTGAGGCCATTCTCCACAATATTTCAGAAGTCGTGGAGACTGGGTGATGTCCCAGAAGACTGAAGAAAGCTGATGTCACCCCCCATCTATAAAAAGGGCTTAAAGGAGGATCCAGGAAATTACAGGCTCAGTCTGTCTTCAACTCCAATAAAGTTATGGAACAAATCCTCCTGGGGCTCTTCACAATTCAGCTGAAGCACATGACTGGGAATAGCCTGCACAGATTCACCAGGTGTAAACTCTGCTTGACAAACCTGATCACAGATGACAAGTAACATGCTTGTTTGACATGGGGTGAACAGTGGACATTGTCTACCAGGATTTCTCCAAGGCTTTCAATATGGTCTCCCATGGCCTCCCACCTCAGGACATGGACACCTTATGTTCTAGACAAGTGGTCTCTGTGGTTCATGGGGAACTAGCTGACAGGCCACACCCAGAGGGTGGTGATAAATGGCTCCTTTTCAAACTGGCAACATGTCATAAGTGGGGACCCCCAGGGATCAATGCTGAGCCCAACACTTTAACATCTTTCGGAGGTCATCTGGATGATGGAATCAAGCACACCCTGATAAGGTTTGCCAATGACACCAAACTGGGTAAGTGAACACTTCCTGACAGAAGAATCACCGTGCAGGATAAACTGGACAGGCTGGAAGAGTGCACTAACAAGAACCTCATGAAGTTCAACGACGACAATTGTAAGGTCTTGCACCTGGGAAAACAACCCAGCAGTGCAGCACAGGCTGGGATCTACCCATCTGGAGAACAGCTCTGTGGAAAGGGACCTGCAGGTCCTGGTGGACAACATGCTCAATGTGCGTGACTGTTTCATCTGGACAAGGTGCTGGGCCATGCTTTTGCCAAGAAAGGTTGGACCAGATGATCCTTGTGGTCCCTTCCAGTCTGGTGTTCTATGAAATTTAAATGAGCATTCATAAAAATACACTTAAAAAAAAAAACCTGAAACACAAAACCACCCACACCCCAAACCACAGCAACTAAAAAAACCCAAACAAGCAGTCAAATAAGATTAAGGTTCAGAGCATCGTGTTGAAGGACAGGTGTAGTCTACTGACATTACTTAAATACAAAGAACTTTAGGTCCCAGGTAAAAAAAATTCCAAGTTTGAGAATTTTTACAAATCCTGGTAGATCTTCCTGGTGTATCAGTTAAACACAGCCAGTATCACAGTAATATCAAACACCGCCAAGTATCTGGGAACAAGTGCACTCAGAAGAACTCAAGGAGTCGGTAGGCCAGTTTGGCCAAAAAATATTGAGTACTATAACAAAGGCTGTACAACAGCTCCCTCATGATCTTATTTCATATAACACACTTGGGTTCACCCTGCAAGTACAACTTCTGCCCCATACTCTCTGCCTGTGGAACAATGGGAAGCCTACTTTCATCAATACTCAGCACACTGTCTAAATTAACCCTTTTATTCCTTAAGAAATGGTAAGAAAAATCACCAAATTTCATTCATTATTTGGTGATCACTTCCCCTAGGGCAGAAAGCCTTCTCTAGTGTTGGCCTTCACACCTGTGAGACTCTTCTAGCACGTAAGGCTGAAAAGCTGAAGAATTCAGAAGTTCTGCCAAAAGCAGTCCACAAACCCTAAATGTTTGGCCTAAAAGCAAGGACAAACAATGCAGAGCGTTTGCAGTATAGTATGGTATATTCTCCTAGAAGCAAACTGCCAGCTTATTTTATTTCTTGAAAAAGAAAACAGTATATTATTATTTAACACATTCCAGTCAGATAGCCTGGGCCAGAGGATGGACAGAAACAATCAAAATCACTGGAAGAAATCTGAGTACTCATGAATGTAGATAATACAATATTTGTTTTACTTTGTTCTTACCATCTCTCATTTTCAATACACTAAATATCTCAGGGAACTATATGGATGCAGTTTCAACACAACAGGAACATAGATCCACCAAAAATACTGAATCAACTTCATCACAAATGTGTGGCATGCAGGATTTATGTAACTAACTACAAAAAGAGGAAATTCAGAAGAGGGATGGAAGATGGAACTGAAGAGGGGACTGGGGAAGAGGAATCTGGCTGTGACACAGCAAAGGAGAAAACTGAATTGCCTATGTCGACATTAACTGAATCAACTTGCACATTAATCAACAATCTAGGAAATTAAAAATAACATTTTAAAAGGGATTCTTTTTTTAGTGACTGTGCAGAAAAAATAGATGTCATCTCTGTTTAAATAGGTAGTTTTATTAGATATTAAAATGCTATTAATAGGATGGAATGCATTTTTACTTTTAGCTGTATTGTAGGAACATAGCTGAAGTCCAACACTTTCATGTGTTTCCTTCACCAACAGAAGTCAGATAAACAAGGAAAGGAAAGAATGGAGGGAAACCAAGAGGCCCACAAGACATGTGGCTTCTAGCACAGTTGCACACAAGTATTTGACTTACCTAAAACGTTGAGCCTGCTGAGCTAGAGGTGCCGGGTACCTTCTGCTTGGAGAATGGTACAGTTGGGAAAGGATGGCCTGATTGGTTTTTTGGCTTGGATTGTTAGCAAACTTTACAGTGATGGGCTCTGTAGCACTTGGAGGTTTCTGGCCATTCAAGCCTTTGATAGCTTCTTCTGCTTCAATTCTCTTGTCAAACCGGATAAATCCCACACCCCTTGATATCCCTGCATAGGGTGAAGGAAGCATATAGTGATTAATTCAGAGACTCTGGAAGATGAGATGTTAACACTTGACTTCCATAGTCAATTGCTTCGTTAATGGCCAATTGCTGTGAACACATGATTATTGAGCTTGTTAGAACTCAGCTTTTCCTCAAAGACGACTTTTCTACTCTAAATCTTTAACTGACACAAGATACATTGTGCAAAATGCTTGGAAGCTTGAGGAAAAACACAGTGGAGACAGTTGTGCCAGAGGGTATTTCTGAAACAAAGCAATTTTGTGGGGACAGAGGTGAATCCTGAACCAGCTGCACTGTAACCTCTGTTCAGTTTGCACTACTAATCTAAATTTACTGAAATTCAATAAATAGCTTAGTCATCTGCTCCTTAGCAGCAAGAAATTACTTATGTTCTCCTGCAGTACCCTTTGAGGTTCCCCGTTGGAACAAATACTCTGGGAAGACAAAAAATGGAGTGCAGGTTTAGATTGCAGTAATGGTAATTATGGCCCTATTTTAATCATCTGTGGTGACTTGTAAGTAAAAGATTCAGTTCTGGCATATCACCATACTGTAGTAGGTGTGTTTTGGAAGGAAACTATTTTCTTGGGCCAGAGATTCTTTCTTGATATAGAAAAGTCGGAAACAACACCACAAGGGGATCAACAAGTGTTTATGGAATGTCTTAGGTACATCACATCTCAAAAATTTATATTATGGCTTAAATATAAACACACTGAGATGTCAGTACTCTAACCAGTTAACATTATAGCTACTAAAGCCAACACAGATTTGCTGCTTGCTTTTTTGTATCATTCCCAAATCCAATTAAAGGCCCCTCATATTTTGGTTCATGAATGAAAAGACAAGTTAGATGCTTGCCCTCACTTGTGAAAGACAAATAACAGTAAAGGTTCATACACAGTGATGATTTAAACCACCACAATGACAACAAGCAGGTGCAAGAAAGGTTTAAAGAGGCAAATGTCACAACTTCAACTTCGCATTTTTCATCTGTCAGTTTGTATCACAACCTTATTATTCATACCATTTTGAGTCTACCTCTTCCAAATTACTAAGAAGGAAGAAAGAAAGGTTAAACCCAAACAACAGTCTACACCAGAGAGTGACTGTGCACATACTAGGATTTATGAGTACTCAGAATTACAGTACACATTTGAAAGTTTAATTATATTTACTACTTTGATCTATTTGTCATATCCCACCATTTCTATCCATGAATATACTGTAAACAGCTATTTATTGCACAAAAGACTAACTCTGACCTGCAAATCTGCTGCTTCTACTACAAGTCATTATTTGGCCTTTAGCTCTCCTTTCCTTGCCTCTGTACACTCTCACCAACTCACTATTCAGACACACTCCATGGGTATTATGCATCAATGGTGAGACTTCTGTTAACATGATGGAACTGTAAAGGAGTACATACAAAGCTCTCTACATGTCAGCCAAGTCTCAAACACTGGCATGCACAACCATTTCAAAGTCAGACAATTTGAAACTTCATGACCTCCTACAGCTAAAAGCTGTTTTGTCACCTATGACAACATGTGACTTTAAGAAGATACAACTATAAAAAAAAGTGCAAGCTACCTTATTATTCAGGGAATAATTAGGTGAGTAAATGAATTCTTCTGCTCTACACCCCTAGGTGTTTTGGAAAGATGAGAATTTAGAGAGCCCTGCTCCTTTGTATTTTGCTTTGCAGAGTCAATACTTCTGTCACATACTTAACATTTTACTTGATTGCTTATTTTTTAAAACACACCTGCTGGAAGCAGGTAAGGCAGCAAATTACAAAGCTCTTCAAGATCAGCTATTTGAGCCAGCAAAAAAAGAAGTTAAAAAAAAAAATCCCACACATTACTGTCAAAGTCTGAAGAGTAACCACAGAGTGACACTCACACCCACTCACTGGTTAGACACATGGTGTAACAACCCAACTAACCTGCTACAGCTCAGTTCTTTAAGTTACTGACAAGCACAGAACTCATCTGTTCCCAATGAACTGAAAGCTCACGTTCTTCAGTGTGTGCAAAGTTAGGGAGGTAACCCTGAAAACAGTCTTAACAGCAATTCCTAGTCCAAGCCTTTTGTAATCCTAGCCTCAGACAACCAGTTGTGCCTTTCTGCATAAGATTTTATTTTTATAAAGAAAAGTGTTTAATAACATTTCATAAGGAGCATAGAGACTACTTTCATGCAGCAGCTTGGAAAGGAAGATTATAGCAGCTGTAAATTTACTACAAGCCATGAAACAGGCTTCAAACCTGCACCTTCAGGGTGAAAATGACTCAAGCTGGCTCAGTACACTCCACAATCTATTTTTGTCCATGCATATTTATGAACAATTCCAGCAGAAAATTTCTGGCCTACATTCACCTTTCATACATTCTAATGACAAGACTATTGTATTGAACAGTGAAATATTTCTTAAACTCTTAGTCTAAAAAATGCAAGGAAATGCAAAACTGGCTACTTACCAGTGACTTGGTCAACCAGAATACGAGAAGTAATAATGCGCCCATACTGGGAAAAGAGCTGTTCCAGTTCCTTCTGTGTCATTGTTTTTGGAAGTCCACTAACATACAAATTTGCATCTCTGATAGAAGCTGAACTTGGTCTCGCATAGGAAACCTTAAGAAAAACAAAGCAAAAAAGCCCCCTAGAAATCAAACACTAAAACCAGTTCAAACAAGACTGTCATTTGTTTTGACATATTAAAATATTTTTAAAGGCAGTTAGCAAAGTTACCTTAAGAGCCAGTTAAACAAAACCAAAAAACTTTTCTGTGTGTGTTTTTTTGGTGCTAGCTCCTGTGAAAATGCTGAAGGAATGCAAAACAGACCATGCAGGAGAAGCTGACTGCATGAACTCATACATGGTAAGTTAAGGATTACTTTCAGATAAAGGAGAAAAGGCTAGGTACACACTCTAGTGAACCTCGGTGGAGAAAGCGTTCTCAGCTTACTGTAAGATTAAAGGTAAATTTAAGATCCAAGAATGTCTTCCTTTTAATTATCATTAAAAAAATACAAGGGATAAAGATTTCACTTTGATATCTAGGTCAAACACAGACAGTCAAAGCACTGCAGAGGTCCACAAGTGTTTTTCAAGCACCATGCACTTTGTATATGTGTTGAGCTGGCCATCAAATGGCACACAACCCTTCATGAAGTCAAGATAAACACTGCTACATTACTTTTATAAGTCTACAAATGAGCAGCAGAAGTAGGAATGCAACTTAACTTGCATTGCCACCATTCAGCAGCTTGCCAATTTCTGCAACACAGAGGCCATACATCCAAATCGCAACTAAGAGTGAGCTTCTTGGGTCCTTCTAGGCAGAGGTTTTTACCTGCTGCCTCAAAGTATCAGTCACAAATATTTTATTAAAACTGTCAATTAGACTCTTCAGTCCTTAGACACATGCTACAGAACCAGCATATTGAAAAGTTCAGTACCTTCCACTGAAGGCTGTGCAAGTGGCTTATCCTGGAACAGGACAAAATACTTTATTTGGGGTTTTTACTGTACAAAATGTAAAGGTAAAAGAAGCTTCAAGAAGTGGTCAGGTTTATCTCCTTTCCTTCCCTCCCTGCAACCCTCCCTCAAGCAACTCTGGGCAGTTGGAACTGAACTCCGTAAATGTATCTTTTGCCTAATCCTTTGACATTTATTTTCAAATCCTCCGCCTGCCTCATTTCCAGGGAGATCAGCAGACCCTTAAGACTCCTCTGGAAGCAAAACAAGAACTGAAACAGAGCTGTCACAGCTGGAGTCTACTGTGAGAGTCTGGACAAATCCTTCCACCTCAGATTCACATGTCACAGGGACCTCTTCTATAATCCAGTCACATATGCTGACAATAAGTTTTTTTTCAATAAATTGCAATTTTTTTTTTTACATCCGTAATTTTTCCCAAGATACAGTGTGAACAGAAAGTAGTAGTTCACTTTGTAGCCTAGTTGGGAATTGACAGAATCACAGGATGTTATGGATTGGAAGAGATCTCCAAAGATCATCCAGTCCAATCCCCCCACCAGAGCAGGAACACCCAGATGAGGTTACACGGTAATGTGTCCAGGCGGGTTTTGAATGTCTGCAGAGTAGGAGACTCCACAACCTCCCTGGACAGCCTGTTCCAAGCTCTGTCATCCTCACTGTGAAGAAGTTCCTTATATTTAAGTGGAACCTCCTGTGTTCCAGTTTGAACCCACTGCCCCTTGTCCTACCATTGGTTGTCACTGAGAAGAGCCTGTTCCACCCTTGTGACATTCACTCCTAACATATTTATGAACATTAATGAAGTCACCCCTCAGTCTCCTCCAAGCTAAAGAGACACAGCTCCTTCAGCCTTTCCTCATAAGGGAGATGCTCCACTCCCTTAATCATCTTTGTTGCCCTGCGCTGGACTCTCTCCAGCAGTTCCCTGTCCTTCTGGAACTGAGGGGCCCAGAACTGGACACAATATTCCAGGTGTGGTCTCACCAGGGCAGAGGAGAAGGAGAACCTCTCTGACCTACTAACCACCCTCCTTGTAATACACCCCAGGATGCCATTGGCCTTCCTGGCCACAAGGGCACAGTACTGGCTCATGGTCATCCTGCTGTCCACCAGAATCCCCAGGTCCTTTTCCCCTACACTGCTCTCTAACAGGTTGTTCCCCAGCTCTCTTTCTGACCCCTCTCGCAAGGTTTAATTCTAAGGATGCCTTAGCTTTCCTAGTTGCCTCCCTACACCCTCTGACAACAACCTTATATTCTTCCCAAGTGGCCAGCCCCTCCTTTCATGATCTATAAACTCTCTTCTTCCTCTTGAGTTTGCCCACCAGTTCCCTGTTTAACCACACAGGTCTCCTGGCTCCCTTCCTTGACTTTCTACATGTCGGGATGCTCTGATCTTGAGCTTGGAAGCAGCAGTCCCTGAATGCTAACCAACTATCTTGGGCCCCTTTACCTTCAAGTACCCTTTCCCACAGGATTTCCCCTAGCAATTGCTTGAAAAGGCCAAAGTTTGCCCTGCTGAAGTCCAGGGTTGCGATTCTGCTTGGCATTCTGTTCCTGCCACATGAGATCCTGAACTCCACCATCTCATGGTCACTGCAGCCAAGGCAGCCCTCAGCATTTACCACTTCAACCAGACCCTCCTTCTTAGAGAGGATGAGGTCCAACAATGCACCTCTCCTAGTCAGCTCCTCCACCTTTTGCATCAGAAAATTACCATCAATGCACTGGAGGAACCTCCTAGACTGTGGCTGGCTGGCTGAGCAGTCCCAGCAAACATCAGGGAAGTTAAAATCCCTACAACAACCAGGGCCTGTGACTGTGAGGCTGCTCTCAACTGCCTGTAGAAGGCCTCAACTTCCTCACCCTGATCTGGTGGCCTGTAATAGACACCTACAACAGCATCACCCCTGACAGCCTGCCCCTTAATTCTCACCCACAGACTCAACTCGCTCCTCATCTGTGCCTGGACAGTACCCAATACACTGTAATTACTTTTTCATGTAAAGGGCAACTCCACCACCTCACTTTGCTGGCCTGTCTTTCCTAACAAGGACATAGCCATTTTGCAGCATAAGTAATTAATTTATCAATATACTATGCAGTACCACTTTAAATTACAGCAATGATGGAATATTGTAAACTACTTGAAACAGGATACCAGATGTTACAAGAACAGCAGTTGTGTTCATGCACATGACAGATTACTTAATTCCCAAAAGACTTCCACAAGTTAGATGAGGAATTTAACATGTCTTCCAGGAAAGGCAAATATATAATTCTGATTTCTTAAAACTTACTAGAGTACATTCAATACTGAAGTCCAAATCACATCAGCAACATTAGTTCTTCCAGAGAAAGACAGGAAAAGAGACTACTCTTATTTTGCTGTTTTTATTTAACCATGCATTTTCTTAGGATGAATATTTGCAACATCAAGGACAAGTACCAGCAGAACTAAAAAAATGATAAGGGCAGAGTACAGTCTTGCAAGTCAGACAAAGAAAGAGGAATCTGACTTCAACTACCAGCTATATGGCAGATTCAGACTCAGCTGGCTCAAGTGACTGATTTCACCAGTTCTGTGCTGAAGGGTTTAACATGAAAGCTTTTATAAAAATGTTTTCTTTAAGTAGTCAATCTGCTACCATTATAGAGCTGTGAAGACAAAGCCCTAAACTTGCAACTTTGTCTGAAACCAAATTTTTATTCTGTGCAGTCAATCCTCACGATACATACATGCATATTTGAAAGAAGAGCTTCTAGATCTTGAGTCATTTTCCTACTCTTCTACAGGCAAAAGTATATACCTACGATATTCCCAGGTGGAGAGAAAGTCTGAGAGCAAGGCTACATCAGAAGCAGGAAAACAGTAAATCTTGCCTGCATTCAGCCAAAAAAGAAGCAAGGACAATGATGGCTACCTAAAAGGTACAAAAATACATCTAAGAAATGAAAGAACTTGCCTATTGTGCCCACTTGGCTACAAACTTCTTTAAGAAAAAAAGTCTCTTGTCATACTTGGCAGGATGACCTTAAGACAACCCAAGGCCTGAGACAGACTGCCTGAGGGAAAGGACTAGACACAAAATCCTGATTTATCAAAAACAAGTAGTTCTGAACAGCTAAGGTAGTGTGGGGTTTTTTTCTTCTTTTTCTTCCCTCCTCCAAAAAGAAAGAGTCCTTATACCTCCCAAATGGAACTCTACATGGTAGGGGAGCATAGCAACGAAGTTCATTGTGTGGACTGTTACTAATGTAAAGTCTGACACCAATGAAAGCAGGGGAGGGCAGGCACTACTTGTCAATAAACTAGAAGACTGATATATAACAGCATACATCACTGGCCCATCTCAGTTTTATCTGTTGGTTTTTAATTCTCTACAGCATTAAGATACACCAAAAACTGTTCTATCCAGTCCTATTTAAGATGAGTTTTTTCTGTATATATGTGGTCAGGTCCTCTGAAGAGAAGTCAGAATTCCTGGGAATGACCATCAGCTAGGGAAGGAAAAAGGCAGCAACTTATCTTTATATTTAATGATAAAGCTATGCAACTGCTAGTCAAACAACATTTCACTGAGAAACTACAAAAAACCCTCATGGTCTGCTGAGGATTGAGTTATTGTGGACTTCATGTCATCTTTGAACTCACATAAATACCTGTTACCAAGCTGTTTTCTACACCTGCATGCTTGGAAGCACTCAGAACAGAGATTGCAGAAAGTAAGCCTCACAAACTCCTTTCAAAGAGGATAAGTCTGTGTAAATAGAAGATACCAAAGGCCTCCCAAAACCCCAAGTCATACTTTATAGAACTACTGTTTCCCAAAACCTCCAAACTATCCAGACTGCTCCAGAAGTACTTCTGTAGGTGTTGATCAATAAAGCAGTTCAATTTTCTAAGCAACCTAATGCAGTAACTGGATTTTCCACCCAGCTACCCACTGCTAACAGTCAAAGTAATTCTGATTTGACACACTAGGTAGAATAAAACTGAGGAAGTACAATGTAAGCCAAAATAAGATAATTTCGTTCTTATAAAGGGAGGACACACACAAATAGCAGAGAAAAACCTTAAGTCAAATAAGTGATCTGCGAGGCAATGCTTAATGCCTGAAACTTCTTTCCCTCCTGGCTGGTGAAACTAAGGTAGGATAGAACCAAATAACTAGTTGACAGGGTCTGCCTGATTCACACTGAAGTTTAGCAGAATAAGATTAAAATTCTCCCTTACCACTATGTCACCTTGATGGACATCCCTGGTTATTAGCACAGCCCAGGAGCGTAGGCATGGATACCACAGTTCTTACAAAGCAAGCTAATAGAACAGCTTTATAGATCTAAAAACCATGCTGATGTCCCTGCTCAGCACCTCCAGTGACTGAAGGATCACCTTGAAGCCAAAGGTCCATCCTAGCAAGCAATAAATCAAGCAAAGGCATCTGGGGGCATGCCTGGATGAACAAGGGATTAAACTCCAACATGGAAACCAAGTGTACAGGATGTGAAAGCAGGAATATATAAATGGTGCCCAACCCTGCACAGATGAGGTTAGGAAAGGTAAAGCTCACCTGGATTTGAACTTGGCAAGAGATCTGAAGGGCAACAAAAAAGATCTGTACAAATATATTGGCAGCAAAAGTAAGACTGGGGGGAACATGGTACCACTGCTGAACAGGGCACAGAAGCTGCTGAATAGGGACACAGAAAAGGACGATACTTAGAATTTTCCTTGCCTCAGTCTTTACCAGTAGAATTGATTTTCAGGGATCCCAGGCCCACAAGACATCAGGAAATCTGGAAAAAAGAATACTCACCCTCAGTGGAGGGGTATTCACACTAAGGAATATTTAAACCGGACAGAAAAATGTCCATGGGGCCTGAAAGGCTGCACCCATAAGTGCTGAGGGAGCTGATGGATGCCTTGCAAGGTAACTCCTGGTTGTCTTCAAAAAGCCATGGGTGAACATGGGAGGTTTCTGAAGAGTGAAAGCAAGTACCATCCATCTTCAAGAGCAGCAAGAAACTCCCCTGCTTCCTGGCAATTATAGGCCAGTCAGCCTCAACTGAATCCCTGGGAAGGCAACTGAGCAACTAATCATTAAAATCGCCTCCTGTCACATGAATGACAAGAAGGTAAATGGAAGCAGTCAGCATGGATTTATAAAGGGGAAATCACATCTGACCAACTTTTAAGTCTTCTGCAATGACATGAGCAGAAAACAGTGGATATTGTTTATCTCAACTTTAGTAAGACTTGACATTCTCTCCCATAGTATCCTCACAAAGTTCACATTACATACACCAACATGTACTCAAGTATGTACCACATAAACACTAAAGAAATGGGATAGTGATATAGACTGAAAACTGGCTTAACTGCCAGGTTCAGTGCCTCACTATCAGTGGCATCAAGTCCAGCTTAAGGCTAGCCACTGGCCTCTGATACTGAATCCAACATTGCTTAACACCTTCACTAGTGACCTGGATAACAGGGAAGACTGTACCCTCAAACTTCACAGATGATACCAAACTTTGAGGAGCGGTTGACAGGCCAGAGGGCTGTGCCACCAGCCAGAGGTATCTCAGCAAGCTGGGTAACTGGGCAAATAGGAACCTCAAAGAATTTCAACAGGAAAAGCAGAGTCTTCCCCTCAGGGAATTAAAACCCCAGGTACCAGTATATGCTGGAAGCTAACTGGCTGAAAAGCAGCTTAGCAGAGAACTGTGGAGTCCTGGTAGACACCAAGCTGATCATGAGCCAGCAGAATGTACCCTTGTAAAAAAAGACGACAAACAGCTACCTTGGCTGAATTAGTAGAAAAATTAAGAGCAGGTCAAGGATCCTTCCCCTCCACTCAGCACTGGCAAGACTCTTCCGGGATGCTGTTTCCAGGTCTGGGCTCCCAAATGCAAAACAGACATTCACAACCAGAGTGATTCTAGTAAAGGGCCACAAAAGTGAATAAGGGACTAGAGCATCTCTTTTGCAAAAAAAGGCTGATGGCACAGGAATCACTCAGCAGGATCTTAGCCATAAAAATCTGATTAAGGAAGTAAAGGAGATGGAGCCAAACACTGCATTAACAAGTGACAGGTTAAGAGGCAACAGGCACACACTGAAACACAGAAAAGTTCATCTGGAAATTCCATATAGATTTCATTTCATAAAAACTCCACACCTTTTCATGGTACAGGGTGCTCAAGCATTGGAAGAAGTCACTCAATATAGAGGCTAACCCTGGAAATATTCAGAACCCAGCTGGACACGGAATTGAATAATGTGCTTATAGTGAACCTGTTCTGAGCAGAAGGTTGGACTAGAGCCTTCCAGAGCTGCCACCAACCTCAGCCATTCTGTGATTCTGCATCAACACAAATCTAAGGAAATTCTTTGAAATGGGCTTCTACTGAGAACAGAATCAAGTGAAGGTAACAAAGCCAAGACAAAGGATTCCCACTCAGCTTTTTGTATAAAGTCAGTCATATACAGTCATTTTCCCCCTACTGCTTCCTAGAAGAATTAAAAATAAACACACTATCTTCCAAAGGGGATTTCACACTGCTGGACACATGCTATCACATATCAAGGATATAAACTCACTTTAAACTCCTTAGAAGAGTGAAAATCCACCAAAAATTTGATAGCTTACTGCAAGTTTACCTTTTGCTACAGAAGTGGTACCTGTCAAAACACTATCTGTAAAATTCCTTTAACTTTTCAGCTATCAAATAAGTATGAATTCTTTCATGGTGACAGCTGGCCCAGTGATGTTTACTGCCCATGCCTTAGCTGGTAAATGTTATTTGGAAGAGAGTCTGACACAGCAGTCAAGGCCTACACTGAACACAATTTAACAAAAACAAGTAAATGAAAGCAATAAGCTCTAACCAGTAAATGCTACCATTGCAAGTTCAGCTTGAAGTATCTTTACAAGGTATTTTTTACATCTAAGAACATATGCTGATCACAGATTATCCTACATGAATAGTATCCCACTGACTACTCCAGTATACTGGAATCTGGGGAGATTAGTCACAGGAAAAACAAACTGAAATCAGTACTTTGTTCCCAATATCCAAACACTATCTCTAGCCACCTTGCTAAGTGCTAGGTAGAAATAGGAAGGAAATAGGTAAGGAAATGCAGAACTTCATAAAACCAATGTGATTGAAGTTTGACTTCATTTGGCAAGATCTGTAATTACTGCAAGTCAGAATTACTAGAGGAAAAACAAGGACGCCACAAAATGTTACTGGTGTAAGGGAACTAATACCCACACAAAAGCTCGCATGGAGTATGGGATATACAGTTTCTGTTAATTAATGTCAAAGTCCACATATTTCAGTTATGATACAGATTTAAAGCAGAGACTCTCCAGATGCATCTCCTTACCTGTATCTGATCAGTTAGATCATTCAGTAATTACTTGCCATTAGTTCTAGATTGAGTCTCTTCAAACAATATATATATGCACTGAATTAATAGCTGTACTAAAATTTTACTTCTACAGCTACTTCAACAGATGAGTATTTAATAGATAAACTTTAAGGTTATGCAATGTCAAAACCCCTGAACACAATGTAAGCCAAGAATTAGCCAGAAAGCCTACAGTTTTAAATATTTAATAACAACACACACCGTACAATACTGAACACAGCTACTCTGGAGACACCAATTTAAAATTATTTCACTGGAATTTTCCACTGCAGTAAGTAGGAAAGACATTTGTTTCTAGAAATGCAAACATTGCAACACCAAGTCCAAGTATTTTCACTGCTTTAATATTTCAGTTCTTAGCATCAAGATGAACTGATTTACAATTTAAGTCAAAACTGTGAAAGTTAACAGTTTAAACAAAGAATTTGCCAAAAAGAATAGAGATCTAGTCCCTACAAATTAACATTTGAGTTTCTTACTGTTTGCTACTAGCTTTAGACAACTCGGCACCATATGTTCATCTTTTTTAATCTTATAGCTTACTGCTAGTATAAAGGGCAAACACAATGCTTGTATTACCAGCAAGAACTTTAGGAAAGAAGTGGTATTAAATTCTAAACACCTTTACTTAAAGTATTCTTGCAAATCTCTAATTCTGAAATCTATAAATGTTAAAATCAGTGTTTCAATAGGTATTTACATCCAATAACTTCCAGGGTAAACAGCTTAGAACAAACATTGTTTGCCTTATGGATAGTATCCAGTTCTTTTAAAAATGTTTTAGTGGAAAAAAAAAATCAAACAAAAAAAATCAAAATAAGTTACTACCCAGTCTGTGCACATGAAAGTGGCTTAAGCCTTCCCACAGACAGATTTATAGTGGGAAGAACACATTAGAAATGTAAAAGCCCCCTCAGCAAGCACAATAAAAACAAGGACATTAATTCTTTGTTTTTGTTTTAGCAATGTTCTCAGAGACCATTGTGTCAGGCAAGCATTCTTAACTTGCACTTAAATTAGTATATGAGATGCCTTGACTCAAGAACTCTTCTTAATTTGATTTCCAGTAACAAGATGCTGCAGCACACAGCAGAATCCAGGTCTCAGCTGTCACTAGCCAGTGACAGGTTGTTGTCTGAAACAGGAGAGTACACTGCTGTATATTTATCAAGTTTGTGTTCCCTCAAATGAAAGATAGTTCCATTCCAAACAAAGCCTGAAAGCTGCTTTTCCCAGCATACAGAAGGCTGCCTCAGTAAACATGTACATGCTGTGCCCAGTTTAAGTCTGTGCTGTAAAGCCTGCAGCAGCATTTGTTTCTGAAGGCAAAGCAAATCAGAAATACTATAGACTTCTCCCTATAAAGGCAATTTAGACTCAACTCCATGGAACTACAATAACATGGTACTCAACACAGCTTTACTACGCATGTATATTAACTTAACAAATATATAAGTGTATCCCATATAGGCTTTTCTTCTACAGCCTGCCCTGCAATAGGTAACACGTTCAAAAAAAGGACATGGAAGTAACAGCCTTTCAGCACCACCACAAGAGGAGGTTCTGCTATTTCAGACCACGTTTGGCACACCAGCTCTGACAGCTACCACCAGAGCTGCAGGCCTGAGGTCAGTCATGGTATCTGCATCTGCCCTGTGACCAAGGGCATGAACAAAACAACCTGGCAGGTTCTTCCTCCACAATCAGAACCTGATCTGGCCACAAAGTAGTAACTGGTGGGAGATCATGAGCTATACTTCAGAGAAAACACCATGTTCCAAGTAGATTACTGATGGATATAGTAGTTCACATGAGTATGACTAGCCAATGTAACAGTGTCTGTAATCTACAAAATTCTTTCTTTGAAATAGAATAATTTTATCTAGAAAATATGAACTGCCAAAGAGCTGTAGGCTAAGTACACCACACCTGAGACTCACAAACACAATCTACACATTTGAGCTGGGGAAAAAAAATAACATAGGCATGAGTTTTTCGAAATAATGGAATAACATCTCTGCAGGTAAGTTCCACTGAAATAAAGTGAAGTCTCCTTACAGACGTAGTCTCTTGCAGAACAAAATTTCAAAACAGCAGATCCCAATTCTCCTTCTGTTTTTAGAGTTGAGGTGAATATCTCCACAAGTTTTCTCTTCTTCTGAAGGAAACAAGTATACCTCAGCTCTTCCACATTTTTGTCTAGGGAGCAGCTGCTGCTAACAGAAACTGGCAAGCACATCCCTTGGGTCTCTCTTGCATTATTCATTCCACAGACACACCTTGCAGAAATGCACGAAACACATCTCCTTTGCCACTTACAGTTATCGCTTCACTGGAATATCTTATGACCTTTCAGGAAAAACTATTACTGCATGGATGAAAGACACCCAGGATCAATATTTAATTAATACATTGAAAACCTTGAAAGCCACTAGCTTAAGAGGTGAATTTGTCTCAAGACTTCCATAATTTCAAAAAATAAGCAGAGCCACAGTTTACAGTAGCAAAAGCATTCTGACGGACAAAATAACTATTTGCATTAAAAAACACCACACACACACAGAAAAACTTCAGCAACTCAGATCTCCATGCCTGGAATTTGCAGTATTTTGGAACCATGCAGAAAGCCACATCCTACTTAAAGGATTTTACATAGCATGGGGAGAGCAGAGGACAAGAAGATCCATGACGAGCTTCAGCAGTAACAATTGGTTTGTCACTTTTGTTGGCTTTTTTGCTTGCTTAGAGCTTGGCTGTTGAGAAATGCTTGCTGTCTTCCTTCAGCCCCATACAGTACCTTTGGCCCCTTCTAACATCTCCATTACTGCATCAGAAACCTGCTATGAAGGCTCAGAAAGGACCTCACTACACCACTGAGGTTTTTGGCTGCAAAGCTGCTCAGCAGCCTTAGGGTCTCCTGCATTGGTCTAAGGACCCTGTGCACCAGGGAACACAGGGACAGACTCCTGCAAGAAGCTCTCTCATCAGCTGCCACACAGCACATTTGTGGTCCAAATGGAAAACAAGGCATGCTGAAGGTGAGATTAACACATTTTGTAGTTTAAGTCTGATATGCTATATTATTTTCCTCAGAGTCATTAGGCATTAATGAACAACTGCATGGCTAAAAATTGGTTTACAGAAAGTGACAGCAATATGCATTCAGAAGTGAATCCTCCTCTAAATATTATTCAGCAACATGAAAAACAAGCATCCAGCTTAAGCTGGTTAAGTAACATACAAAATCTGAGGGGATTTGAATTTCAGTGAAGAACAAATTTTACCTGGGGGTGAAGAGGCATGTGTGGGGTGAGGAGGGGGTTTAAAATGGAAATGCTGTCAAAGCTTTAACGGTAACATAGCTAAAAGACTGTATAATTACCATTTATGTAACTCCTGCAGAAATTTAAGGGAAAAAAACACCTTTACCTTTGTTCCAAGACAAATTGGTTCTTCTGTGTCGGATCTGCTAGAACACTTCAATTTTACCTTAAGAACACAGTCCCGAGGTATTTAATTACCCTGCCAAGACCACTAAATGATCTGGCACTATGCCCCCTCTCTCAATCTTTGCTGATTGATAGCACCAGTAAAACCCAGTAGCTTTAATTAAACCTCTAAATAGGATCCCCTTTTGCTACTCCCTAGATCAATGTTCTTTAGTGCTACAGAAGAGAGGGGGGAAAAAAAAAAATCTCAGGAAGGAAAAGAAGGTTTCTCTCACCTTCACAGCTCAATTGCCTCTGGTATTTTAATAGACTTTTTACACAACTCATAAATATTTCATTGTTCCCCAGGGACATCAGTTAATGAAAAAATTACTACAAAAAATGACACAACCAAAATTCCCCTCTGCAAGTATCAGTGAAGACAGGAACAATCTCAATGTTTTACCTGCTGCACTAACTTAGAAATTAAATTAGCATGTTTATTTTTTTCAGCATTGTTACTTTCCATTAAGTGTACACAGTGTTTTCAAAAGTACTATCATAGATAGAAGTTCATAAGGGTAGAGATCTTGAGCAGTTAAGTTAGAGGATAATTCCTTTAAAATTAATCTTACTTTAAATTTAAGTAGTGGTTCAAGTCAGCAAGTGACATTTCATTGCACAATGCCAAGTTTTAAGGACATGCTGCCTCAGAAGACACTAATGAAGTTGTGGCATATCCCTCACTGCATGTCTTCCCTTGCTGTACTGTACTTCTTTGGGCATTTCATAAGCTGATAGTTCAGTATTCACTCTTCTACTGAAGCTGTAACTAGCTCTTCTCATCACACAGCTTTCTACAGTAGGGTAGTTAACCAGGTGATGGTAAAATAGTATGTCTGTGCTTGTAGCCAAAGGATTTGTTGAACTCCATTCTAACAGCAAGCTGGCAGAATGTTACATGCTAAGCCTGATTTTTTTTTTTTAATGTATGCAAAGCTGTACAAGAGTGGGAAGAAAACCTACAGATCTAATACTTCAGATAAAATATTTCTTAAATCTCTATTCCCCTGACAGGTGATAATTACTCATGTAAACATCCTAATAGCCCAAAGAATTTAAGAGGAGGATCTTCTATTACCTAAATGGAATCTATAAGAAAGATGGGGACAGACTTTGTAGCAGGGCCTGTTGTGATAGGACAAGGGGTGATGGTTTTAAACTAATAGAGGGGAGATTCAGGCTACGGACATGGAAGAAATGTTTTACAATGAGGGTGGAAAAATACTGGAACAAGTTGTTCAGAGGCTTGGTAGATGCTCCATCCTTGGGAACTTCCAGACCAGGCTGGACAGGGCTCTAAGCAACCTGATCTGGGTGAAGATGTCCCTGCTCATGGCAGGAGGGTGGACTAGATGACCTTTCAAGGTCCCTTTCAACACAAACTACTCTGATACCTTACTAATTCTTACTAGGGTAGGTAAAATACAGTTAAATAATCAATGCTACCTTATAAAAATGGACAACTCCTAGGCCTCTAGCTTGGACAAACTATTTTCTTTCCCGTGTGTATTTGCATATGTGTCTATACATGTATCACCAGCACTAACAAGAAATCCATCTACCAGCTCCTGCACACCAAGACTCCGCCACTTCAGGCCCTCCCTCCCTGGAGAGCTGGGGACAGGGCAGCAGGATACTTCCCAGCCCCAGTTCACCTGGAGAAGGAGGAATGAGCATGGCATTGATGACATCTGCAACATTTCCTTGGCAGCTGAGGTCCACGAAAGACCATGTCCATCATTCTAGCAGTCCAACATCCACAGAAAAGCCAAAGAGATTTTCCTGTATTCTTCTGCTACCCTAATAATATAGGTAAAAAGCTGCCTTCTGATCAGCATCTTACACAGCTCTGTGCCCATTCAAGGACAGGCCATTTGTTTGCCCACTCTCTAGATAGAGAATCTCATTACACTTTCTTTCTTGTTAACGTAGAAGTCTTTTACACCACACTGAAAGGTATTCTGATCTAGATGATATCACGATAAATTCACCTGCACCTTTTTTTCTTTTTTAGATGAGTTTTCCCAGGAGCACAGATGAGGGAAGACACAGAGGATCTCCCCTCTCCCAAGGAGAAGCTAAGCCAACAAAACATGCACTGCTCTTCTTACCATTATGTGCAAGTCAGTGATTCTTATACACTGCTTTCTCTGAGTTCTCCACACTTGGGAAGAACTGATCTTTCCAGGACAACTCAAATGAGAGAGTCATGGACAAGCAAGTAGATAAGCTGAAAAAAAAAAATCACTCCAGGCACAGAAACCCATATTTTCAATGGCTTTTAAACAGAACAGAGCTGAAGTGCTTCCCAGCAGCAGCTTCTTCCAGAATAGAAGCCACAGAAAATGTTCTGTCTCTAAGATACAACTGTTTTTTGCCCTAAAGTTGCATAATTAAATGAAGCCCAAACTTCACAGTATACCTGCAATAAACCTGTTTACATATCAAAAAAGCCATAAACTACACCACAGAGGGCACCATCTAATATGAGCACTTATACCACCCAGCAGAATAGGTTCAGGTATAACACAGATGTGCCTTCAACATTAATGCATATTCACCTCACATGTCAAATCAGAAGGCAACACAACTTGTACCAGGTTTGAGAAGGCTACTATAATTGGCTTTGGAGGTTTAGATACAAAATTTGTTTAAGATACTTTGATAATGGTTCAATAAAGTATGCCATAAAGCATTCCACAGGATGTTCTTTTTAAAAGGGTATCAAGCAACAGGTTTTAGTATCACTAGTTACACAGAAAAAAAAAAGTTATTTTGCAGATTCACCTTTCCCATGTATTTCATTTCAAGAAAACTGTAGGTGGCATCCCCTTCTAGGGTATTGGAGAAACACAACCAGTTACTAAGAGGCTAGTATAGAAGTAGTGGATCAGAGGTATGCATCATGGCCCCAATCTGGAACATCACACATCAGGATCAAGACAGTTCCCTGTAAGTGGGAATGGTCTCAGTTCAGCTACAATGTGAGAGTCTATCACCTAACCAACAAGGTTCCTTCCAGTTTTATAGACTAACAGGAAACAAACACTTTCAACCACAAACATTGGTGAGCTACTAAACACTTCTACAGAGGTTCCAAAAATATATATTGAGAACAAACATTTTTTTTTCTTTTGAAGTCAAAATATTCACTAAGACTATGCAATTCCATCATTTTTCATATGAAGGTATATACAAAAAACCTCAACTACATCTATTTTCTAAAGCTGAAAGTAAATCTAGAGGTTGGATTCTGAGTTTGCCAAACAGTTTGGTTTTTTTAATTGAAGTACCAACTTTGGACAAACAGGAACACTGTGGTCTATAAACTGTAGTAGCAAAGGTCCTGGCACTGAGAGTTCATAAGCAACTCTTTGCCCCATATGTTGCCTATAGATGCAGTAAAGGCCTCAGGCATCAACTTTTCCTCTGCTCAGTTTTGCCTCCAGGCTGATCTGAGGAATACATAAGTTACAAAGTGATTCACAGTAGGCTGGGCACTTCTATTAGTTTGTGCATAAAGGCAGATGCTCTTGGTAAGTCTCCTTTTAAAGTCACTGCCACAGAGAGATCTTAGATCTTTTAAGAGGAGAAGCAACTGTCCGATGTTCAAATGTCTCAGTCTTAAAACATATCAGGGATTCCCCCCATCCTCTGCTCCCTCTGCAGTGTGGAAGGAGGTAAACCCATTCTCTTTCACAGCATCTTGGGAGAATCCAGTCATGAAAACTTGGCCTTACACCCAGCTTGTGTGCAAAACCAAAGAAGAGTAAAGGAGAAGGGAATAAAGCAGTTTTTCCCTTCAGGTCCTGTACACTCTAATATTGGAAGATGCTACTTAAGTTAAACAGGGCTGAATGCAAGTCAGAATTTAACCTGTAATGTGAACAAGCAACATTTATGGATACTTTTTCTTTCTAAACAGGTATTTATTTTGGTGAAGGTGTTATAAATTCAGCTTGTGACAATTCAAATGCCACCTTTTTTAGCTGAATTTACATGTAATCTTTAGTTTCACTGCAAGAGTCACTGTCTGGTATTGTTTAGAACCTACAATTCTACTTTCATGTCCCAGGCAAGCAAGAAAGGAAAAGCAACAGTGCCTACATCTGTGTACTCCATTTTCACTTTTTTCTTCCAGACCTTTCTTACTATTAATTTCTGTTGCAGAAATACATAACTGCTTTAATCACTTAGCAAGGTGAAAGAGGCTTAAGAATTCCAGTACTGGCAGCACAAGGTAAGTCACTGGAAACCCCTTTAAGGGATCATTTTGGTTTGGTAGACCTGGCTTTATTCCCTGTAACAACATCCTTTTTGCCTGGCTATATAGTCAACAGAACTTTAAACTTATCACCCTGGACAACTGCACTTTATTTTTCCAACCCAAGACATCACATGCAAAGATACAGCATACCAGCAATACTACCAGAACAAACACCCATTCCCTCTCTCACCACCACCACAAGACAGCTTCAAAGAACTGGGAGCACGAAGTCACTTTCCTCTATTTTCCCCCAAAGCAGAAAATGGGACAGACTGCCTGTGGGCAAGAAGTCTGCCAAAAACACACAGGGAGCTTTCTGCAGCAAAGCACCTATCCATGTCTTTCATCTATTGTTATTGTTAGCAATAATTCACTGGTTTGTTAAAAAGCAGTATTTAAGTTTCAAACAGAGTAATTCACTTTATTAAATTTTATGAATCCAGAACAGGTACTAACTAACCATAATTAATTACACTAACCGTAATTACTGACATCTTATTTTTGTATCAGTCACCTTTAAGTGGCTTCGCATTGCTTTTTACATTCAAACCTTTAGAGGAGAGCTTTTTATTATGGCTCAAACACGACCCTGGTTAAAGGGCAGTCACCATCCAAGTGATCAGCTAGCATACCCTCCTGTTTAATGAGAAATAATGGGATGGTTGGAACACAGGTGCCTTCAGGCAACACCACCTGTAAAACATGCTCAAAAGTCTCTATTCCCTGATAAATTTCATTTCATCTCCACTGTCTTCAAATTTCAGAGCCCAAGCAACCGTTCAAATGACTATCCTCACCCTTCTGATAATTGAATAAGACTGTAAATGAGAAAAAGTAACTAAGATTTCTACTTCTAGAAATTCAAGAAACTGAATTTAGTAAACAAGAGGTGCAGGAGTTAGAACAAAACAAAAGAGCAGGAATCTCAAACAAGTTATACCATCATCTTTCAGAAAGTAAAGCGGAAGCACAAATTGTAGCACTCTGACTACATGCAATATCACATTTCTGCAATTGAAGCAATTTCTCAGTTAAAACAATTCAAGCTCATATCTAAAATGTTATAAAATGCATTAAAAAATGAAAGTTTCTATACTTGATAGTCATGATCTACCTCTAGATTTAAACAGACTACAGAGGACTAACCATATGCTGTATGGTGAAGTCCTAGTCTATTCTATTGACATTAGCAGAATACTTAAGTTACATGAAGGGGAAAATAAACCATGCACATGATCAACGAGTCAAAACACTTCAGCATCTTTAAATCATAATTAGCACTACATACTTTTATGGTTTTAGTTTGAAGTCTCAGTCCATTCAGTGTGTTGATAGCTTTTTCAGCATCCTTGGGGTCAACATAGTTCACAAAACCATATCCCAAGCTCTGTCCTGGTTAAAAAGAAGAGTGATCATTAGTAGTGAAGCACTATGCAACAGATAACTAACAGTGTTTAAAACTTATATAGACATACTAAGCAAAAAATTCTTATATTGAAGAACAGTATCTGCCCCAGATAACAAAGTTTCAAAGGCTCACAACACCTAATTTTTTCCAGTAAGGTTAGTCATTTTTAACTTGCTTCCTCTGTTCCCATGGACTGCCCTAAATTTAATTCAGAAATATAGTGAGTTTAATGCAAGACTTAAAAACAGCTAAGCAAAATAGATTCAGGAGCTGCTTGTGATCTGTTAGATAACAGAGAAAGTGCAGCAGCTTCAAGGTTAAGACAACATCAAAAATCCACTACTCACTTTTGAACATTAGTTGAACATACAAAGCATAGTGGCAAAATTCTGGACTAATGCTTGAATATGAGTGTTTCAAATATATTTCAATGTAATAACTTGAGCCAAATTTGAAGCTGAACATTTCTACAGATGTTTTTCACACTCTAAATGGGGCCTCTCAGTAACAAGGAGTTTAAAGGCTCATTTTATTCCTGTGTTCAAAACACTGGCACAAGTAACTGGTAATGAGCTAAATGTCATCCAAAGATTCAACAGTTTCAGGTTCTTTTAGTCTTGGTAATTCAGATGATAGATGGACATACAAAGCACTTTTATTTAGCACTTAATCACTGAAGCACAGCTCAGTTCTAACAGTGTATTCTAAGAACTTCTTATTAAACACTTGAGTTCAGCAGTAGTCATCTCTTGACAACTTCAAAACCTAAAGTATCCCATCCTGAACTTACTGCCTTCAGCATACCCCTTCAAAAATATTTTTAATGCATAAAAATGCAAACAGGTAGAAAAATGTAACATAGCAAAAGAATACCACTTAGCAAGATTACTATCCTTCATTAGCACAGACCTTTCCAGATATGCTCCCATACTCCTTGACCATTTTATTTCATAAACTGAAACGAGGCCCAAAAAAACCCCAAACAGTTAACAAGCCAGAGGGAATCATCCAAATTCACAAGATGCTAGTTTGAATGATTAGCTTGGAGACAAACAATACAAAATTATTAAAAAAAACTACATAAAGCACAAATTGCAAGTTCATTTTTTACCAGCAAAGAAAGGAACATATGCTGTATGAAATTCTTGTATGGTACCTATACAGCATGTATTAAATAGTATATAAAGCAAACAGATGGTAAGTTTGTAATTGATTACGACAGTGGGTTTAATAACAACCCCACCACTGCTGGCTTTCATAACTTTGTACAAATTAGTCTACCACAGCACCAAAAGTTAGAGGACATACCCTCCCTGCACCAGCAACCCCCATTCTTCCCAATCCCCTCCCTGAAACAGGACAGAAACAAATCTGCTAGATGAAGCCATCAACAAGTTAATGTATGCAAAAGCGTTAACAAAAAAAACATCTAGAACCCAACTGGACAAAGTCCTGAGCAACCTGCTCTAGATGACTCTGCACTGAGCAGAAAGTTGGACTACACAATCTCCAAAAGTACCTCCACCCTCAGCAAGTCTGTGTTTCTGTAACAAACTGGAAATATGCAGAGGCATTTCTGTATTTGTTTACAGTTCTACCTAGATACAGGTAAGTACCTTATGTTAGAAAGGCCTTTTTCATTATTAGTTTAATTACAGTAGAGAAATTTCTATCCCCGTCACCTCCATCACTCCCACTGTCTGCAGAAACCGTCCAGCAGCATCTCCAAAAATGAGCAACTTAAAGCAACGTCTCTTTTTGTGCATGGTTTTTAGTTTAGTCTTATATTCCAGTACAGAAATTCTGAGGTTTGTGTTATAATTAATGTCCTAGGAAGGAGTCCATTTAAACAACAAATACGTTAAGATCTCTAAGAGAACTCAATTTCATGTAAGATATTCCCCATACGCTTCTTATTAACTCCAGGGTGAACAGAAAAAGATGTGCAGAAATGATTTCTACTACCCCTCTTGCTCACGTGATCTATTTTTCACATTAAAAACACCCAGACCACTGCAGGCAAAGAGCATACCCAGCTGTTACAAAGGATATAATTCATGACCAGTTCTTCTGCAGACCTTCCATTAGTTAAGCTTGATGAATATTAGTAGACTAACCTAGAAAGCAGTGCCAAAAAAAATTTCAGTAATTTATTCAGGACAAGCCTGAACTCATTTCTGCAGGTTTATTCTGCAATTTTTGCAGTTAAAATAAAGGTTTCACTGTGAGGGTAGTGAAACACTGAAACACGCTATCCAGGGGAGCTGTGAAGCCTCCATTCCTGGAGATACTCAAAGTCTGACTGGACGACATGCTGGGCAACCTGCTCAGGGAGAACCTGCTTGACAAGGGGGAGTTGATGATATTATCTCCAGAAGTTCCTTCCACCCCCAATGATTCTGAATGATTTTATTTAATTCTGTTTTGCGTAATTTGGACTATCATCTAAAATTCAATGGTGTCCAGGTCTACCATTCTGAAGGTCTTATATATTTGAAAAGAATAAGAAAGGTAAATCTTCATAAATAATTAAAAATTTTGCCTGAAGATTAGTGGTTCAATTACAGATTGTCAATAATTCAGATGCAAAAACAACCTTCTTCATAGACACACATAAGATAAATCTCAGCTCTGAACAAACAATACTAATAATTGGAAATTGAAACTCATTTCCAGAATCAGATCCTTGAGGGACCACTCTGAAGTCTTCCTGTTTACATTAAGGTAGGATGCTTATTTAAGAGGTTTTCCAGTTCATGTACAGATAGCTGAGCTTTAGAAAAATCCAGAAAAGCATTTCACTACATACAGTGCAAAGCAGCTATTTCAAATGACCCATCAGATACCAAAATTATTGCAAAGTATGTCTGACTGCTGGTGGTTATTTCTCACTTGGTGGGACAGTGCAAACTGTGTTATAAGAACTTAGATGCTCAGTTCTGCCTAAGCACTTCACTGATGTACAGAACTTAAGTCCAAATTTATTACAGTACCACTGTGGCTGTACAAGTCCCATCCAATTGTGGATTTCAGATGGAGAAAGAGCAACATACCCACTGCACACAAATTTTACTCAAATAAAATTAGAGATACTTGGCCAGTAAAATTCAAACAAGTTCCCCTTCTGTGTAGCTTTTCATCCCTCCTCAATGTATAAACCATTTGTTTTTAAGACAAACCACTGCAGAAGACAGAGTTAAACTAAATGAGCCACCACTCTATATATAAAAAGAATAACTTCATTATTTAATAATTGTACTGACTAATTTGTATTGCCTGAAGCCAAAGATTAAACTGAATACTGACAAAACAGCTCTGGAGTCTTCCATTTATGCCTCTTCTGCACCAAACTCCATTGACCAAGACAAATCTCCTGCAGAGCACACACTTGTTTCCAAGTCTTGTAACACACTTAAAGTAGATTGTGTGTCTGAGTCCACAAGAAGATGTTGGAAAAACTAAGGTTGTACACAAGTTAAGTAATCCTCAGTTTTAAATGCATATAAAAAAACTGCTCAGTCTCCTACTGTTTTAAGACAGGGTCAGCTCTTGGCTCAGCTTTGTTTTTTCCAAGTTGTGCTTAACGAGGTTTGCTGTCCTGGTACTCTGTCTACTACAATGTGTTTAGGTACTTTGAATACCCAGTTCAGCCTTTCCTAGATCTTAAAAACTTTGGCCTATTCAACCTCAACACAGACTATGTACACCTGCTATTTATTCCATAACTTGGACCTATAAACAGAATGAAATTTAGCTTATCCTAAGGAAAGAGTGATGATGCATCTTTTATTTTTGTAATTACTACTGTCAGTAAGAAAAAACATTCACCAGCTTCAAGGGAAATACTCTGCTCATTTGCAGAAGTGAGCAATACTTCAGAATTTACATGCTCAAACTGCCATTTGAGCTTCTCAATAGTTCTTGTGGCTGTTTCACAGCACTGTTTAAAGCTGTTTCGGTACACTTTCTACTAGATACTATGAATATTAGACAGTGTGGTATAGAATAAAACAAGTTATCTAAATGATTGCTGAAAGAAAAAAATCATCTGGAGTAGGAAAAGCCAGAATTACTAAATGATCTGGAAGGAATAAGGGAATGAAAGAGGAAAAGCAGCTGGACTTGAGTTTTGCCTCAATCTGAAAGGAAAAAAATTCAAAACACAGCAGAAGCACAAAGAACTTAAAGCAAAAGTTATGATCTGGAAGTTCATATTAATTAATTACTTTTTGTTTTATTAACCGACTCTTGTATCAGAAAAATTCAATCATAAGTGGCAACAAATCCTTTCAGTCGGGCTTCTCTGTGAACCCAGGCATGCTACATCCACCACTAAAGGAGGTCACTAAAAATTATCAGCCTCCAAGCACCTGGTCTACAACGAAATGTGAACTGGAAAGCACTGCGTTACTCACTTTAATAGGGGAAACTCCTTCGTTTATGTTTCATCCTTATGAGACCACTGCATACAATTTATTAGATGATGCCAAATTACTTTTTGGCATTACAGCCAATACATGGAACAGATTTTGAAAGGAGAGGAGCAGAAAAGTAATTTCAAACAATTTGATCAGTCTGCAAAAGAACTACAAGACTGATGATCCACATGCACACTAAAAAGAGTAGATGAAGTAGTTTAACATTAAATAAGAAGCAAGTAGAGAACACAGTGACTCAGTATTTAAGAAAAAAAAAGTAGGCAGACTTCAGAGATTAGTCAGCAAACCAAAAAAGTTTCAAGTAGGAAAGGGGAAATAAACAAATAGTAAGGTATAGCCATTGTCACAGTGATCCTCAATTTACTACTGTGCCTTGAAAAATGTCACTTTGTTTTAAAAAGCCACAGGCTCTAATTCATAATACTTACTAGAGAAAGAATCACAAATAACTAGTTCTACCCTGCCCAAGTTGTTTCACAAGGTGTTTACTTGTGTACTATAATGAAGCAAGTTTAAATACTGCACGCAACTATAAAAGCCCAAAGAAAACTCTCTGCCATACAACATTTAGAGAAAGTCTCAAGTGGATCCTATCCACAGGGGAAATGGCCACAAAAAGTGGATGTGACAGAGTGACACCTGTTGTCCATTCTTGCTTTTAAAAGTAGCAGCAATATTCCTCAAAAGCAGAATAGAATCCTTTAAATATAATTCTTAAAACAACACCATTTTTCTCCTTCAGGTAACAAAAACATTCAGCTTCCTGAATTGACATTATCTCACTCTAGAACTCTACTTACATGAAAGGACTTCTTGGCTATTTCCAGCAACTGCTTGAACATTTTTAAGGAAACAGATTATAGTAGAGTCCTGCTGCAATAATTTAATTTTAGAAGTAAAAATCATGATGAAAATTTAGGTTGCACTACTGGAGACATGACAGAAGTGAAGAAATTACAAAAAGATCTAGAAACTTAACTGGTTGTTTAACAAAATCCAAGCCAAGTCTAATTTTTCTTTAAGGTAACACAGAAGGATTGTAGAATAAAAAAAATGCATCACTACAATGCACCACCCATTTCCATCAGGCACAGGTATTTACACCATCTAAAAGAGATTACTGCTGAATTACTGAATACCCAAAATCAATTAAAAACCAGCTCATATCACCTGATTACCAGTAACTACTTATGCAAAGCTCTCTCTTTCAAACTTGGGAAGCAATAGGAGATCTAGAGACAAGGCAATTCTTTCCTATTGCCCTGTTACTACCCAAATTATTCATAACAGAGAAATAAGCAAGAGTTGGTGACATGAAAGAAAACATAAGTACTGAAGCTGTCTGAGTACTGATGCATCTTCCTACCCAGAAAAGTCGTCTGCTGGGTAAGTGTTCACACATGAAACAGCTTCGGTGTCCCAATGCATCCCCCAGTTCAGTGTCAGGAGACTAGCTGGTGAGACCTGTCACACAAGCCCAGAGATTACTCTAGACAGGACAATTAATAGGACATTATCAAGTAAGAGTGTGGAGCAACATGTCACCTGTTTTCCTGATGGCTGCTATAGTCCGAAGGTTTCCCTTGAAGTCCACTTCCACAGTTAAATACAGGTCATCTCCATTTGAAGGGGAGACCTGATACCACATGTTTCTTGCAGTTTTTTCCTGCCATTCTTAGTTGCATACACACCCATCTCTACTTCATTATCAATTTAGAGATCATATATTCTGATTATAAGTGAGGCACAATGATTTTTCTACATTCAAATGAAGTGCTTGCATTCTAACAGCTGGTGGTGTCTCTTTGCTATCATCTGTCTATTACCAGGCAGTTTTAAGGGCCAGACTGCTAGTGCTGATCACCTGTACAAGGCAGCAATTTATGCCTCAACTGGACTGCGGGCAGCACCAACAAATAGTAAGGAACAGTTAGACAAGTGCAGGGTAACATGACAAAGGTTTAACTTCCCCTAGATGCTCTGTACATAATTACCACCTCTTAGAGGAGTTTGCTCTTCTCGAATAGTTTTTACTGCATCTAAGCTTCCTTTTTCTCTGGGAAATCCAGAAGTTAACTTCCTGATCGTAATTCAACTATACTGGAAGTAAGAAAAACCAAAAAAACCCAAACATTCCAAACTGAATTATATACCCCTACAAAGCCTGTTTTCTTTTTTCCAACAAACCTGCATTAATATTTTACTGTTAAGGAGTTACACAAACAGCTGAACCAGGCCATGTAACCCAACCACACCAGACCAGCAATTAAGATGTTTTACAGCCTCTCCTCTCAACCTCCCTGGGAAGTGGTCTGCCTGACAGCTTTTCTTGCAGGAAAAATATATTGGCCAATCTTAATTTCCTTCCCTTTTCTCTTTGAAAGCAGCTGCAGCAGCCACAGACAGTGGCTTCTCTTCTAGAGATTTAATATATGTGGCACACAACAGCTAAATCCTTCCATGCTGTACTTCCAAAAAGGACACGAGTCTTCAGATCAGACAACTCCCTTGAAGGTCAAGTTAAAGAGATCCTCTCATTTTTATGACTATACCTGTAAACCCAGAAAACAGGTAAAAGTAAATAAAAAGTGGGACTACAGCATGTAACAACAGAAAACTTCTATAACTAGACAGACAGGCAAGAATGTCTCTGTGTAGCTGCCCTCTTCTGCACTGGCCAAAGGATGATAGTCTGTTTTATATAATAGCAGACCCTGGAGTGCAGAGTGGCTGTAAAATGCTTCTGTTACATTTTCAACCTACAAGCTACCACTCAGCTTCAGGAGGAATATTCTGTAAAGCCTGTAGGTACCTCAGAACCAAGAAGAAATACTATTTCAGACATAAGTGCCAAAGGCAACATCTTTATCAGCTCTTCACTCAATGCTACCAGGCTGGATGCATAGTAAGAGAGAGCTCAGTCATCTGAACGATGCAGTCTGCTTAACAAGAGGTTGCCTGAAAGTGCTCAAGTGTCATTTACAATCTGTTACAACTAAAAGAAAGCTTGACAGGTAGACAAGTATGAGGTTTAATTTAACAGATGTTAAGTAAGTCCTTTCAAAAGCTACTTCTGAAACACTGGGAGAGCTGTATCACACAGGAAAAGTCCCTGTGAGGTTACACATGCACAGTGAACTCGCATTTTCAGTTGTCTTGCAACATTCTGTCACTCCTGAAAAATAATGCATATTGTTTCCTGCATAACATCATGATTAAAGAACAGCTGATTGGTATGGTAGTTTTATTTCATGACTGACTAAAGCATCTCAGTAAATCACTAGGTCTTCTCTGAATGTTTTTTTGGGCACATACATGAAGTCTGACCCCAGAAAATTCTGGCCAATATCAAGTTCACTTGTCTTCTGCTTTTCAAGTCTCCTGCTCTCTGGTTTTCTACTGAATCTATGTCCTTGTGATTCTCCCCTCTAAATAGCTACCGCTGAAGAAAATGATCCTACATGCATGCCTGCAAGAAGCCTGTCATCCCTGACAAAATCCAGAGCCAATGCTGTAGAACTTGATCTGTGCTTGAGCACACAGCTGGTATTTTTTTCAGCACTGCTCAATTAGTATACAATGGTATTATTACCAGATGACTAACAGGTGCTGAAAAAAAACAGCAACTTCAATAAAAGAAGGATTTCTACTGCTGCTATTCCCAGGGTCAACTACTTGCCTTATTTCATCACACTCTCCCTATTCATATGAACCATAGCACTTAATGCAGCAAGATGCCTTTGGAACCTTGGCAGACCCACCACACGAGGGAGTCCTTGGCTGCCGTTTCCCATCAGAGCTGCCCAACACCCAGCACAAGGGCTGAGCGAGGTACCTGCTGGGAGCAGGTGCTGATTAAATTGTCTGAATTCTTAAGCATTCCTGTAAGGTCTGCAGACCAAACAGAATAACAAATTCAAGTGATCACTTTTTTCACCAAAAAGAAAAGCC
Organism: Streptopelia decaocto; assembly: GCF_964273445.1. Lineage (NCBI taxonomy): Eukaryota > Metazoa > Chordata > Aves > Columbiformes > Columbidae > Streptopelia > Streptopelia decaocto. The sequence continues at coordinate 12,137,455 of NC_138657.1, forward strand.
AAGATGAATACTACAATCAGCTGAACTTTCAAAACTTTTTCATTATGTACTTGACTTCTAATAAGGTATAAATAAATGATTTCCATGAAAAAGAATGGCTCACTTCAAGGAGCAAGCAGAGCTGGGTTTGTAAGGTCCACCTGATTTCCTTAACAGGTAAAAGTAATGTGAGAAAAGTAGCCCCACTAATTCAGTGCCAGCAATGCTGTCTTACAAGAAGAACCCCAAACTATCATTCAATTTCAAATGATCATCCTGATATACACATTAAATAAAAAGAAAAAAACCTCCAAAGAACACTTACATTTGCTTAGAAATAAACCTGAAAACTCATACAGACCACTAAGCTATAAAACTAGTTTCATGGTCTGATATAAAAAACTGACCACAAGTACACTCTAAGCACATTCTGAAAAACAGAAAATCTCAATAGCAAATAATAGTCATAAATTTCAGTATAGTGGCATTTCAGACATTTCAAGCTATTTCAACACTTGTAAAACAGATCCTATTGCAAAATAATGAATTAAAGTAACATAATCAGCAAGAACCACAATATCAGAAAAAGGAAAGCTAAAAAAGCCTATCTTCCAAAAAAATTACACTATTTGCTTCGATATATGACAGTGAAGAACATACTTCTGAGGTTAAGTAATAAAGTCTAGGAGCCGAAACTCAATGTCTAAGTCTACAGAAAAAAAATCCCAGCAGACTGAAGACTTTATTCAGCTACAGATGGTGCCTTCAGTGCTTTACTGCTTGAAGACCTGTCTGCCAGCCCTTGACTGAAAGAGAACAGTCTATTTTCTGGTGAATATTAATACATCTTCTGCCACCAGCCACACAAGTGCTCATTTGCATCAAACACTATTTTCAATAAACTAAGCATAACTTTGTTTAGAACTAAATTTCTGTCTCTGTGTGTGAAGTTAATTGATAAAGATCCACTGAAGTACTGTAAGAATAAGTCAGCTTCGTGTCATTACAAACATGATCAAATCAAGCTCACACCAGCTTGACTTCAGGCTTTATTCTGTCTTTCATCACTCCCAAAGTTGCACACACTGATGGAAGATTGTCATTCAAAGAAACAATACATGACAATGTTACAAGCCTATATGCAAACACCGTCATCTGAATTCATCTCACAGACCCATGTAATTTTTCACAAGTCTCCTAAAATTTCAGAGTGGAGATGTGTTCCCTGACCAGCACAAAAAAGCAAAAGTGGCATTGCTTGAAAGACACAGCATTAAACACTCCAAGCAGTCACAGCCTACGATGTCCTCAAGGCAAGGCCGTGTGGCCATGGGAAAGATCAACAGCACTTCTGGCCTGTAGCCCAACCACAGGAGCATGAAAAGTTTGATAAAGAGTTTCAGATATAGGAGTAAGAAAACCTCAAACCTTCTGTTTGTTTGGATTTGCAATTTAAGACATCAGAATCCCCCACAATGTGCCAGGGTGATCCTCCTGAGAGACAAGCCCACAGAGCACTCTGTGCCAGAACAGGGAGATCATTCAGCTGGCACCAGCTCTTTTTCAAAAAAGTTACTGCATCTTCATAAATCACCATTGTCAACTGCATCTAATTTAAGCCACCAAGATGACCACTTATTTTGCACTGAATAAGGCTAGAAGCACACACATAGACATGCAGTTCACTTAACTGCAGAATTGTACCTTTAAACTACCTATATATTTACGGTCTCTCTAACAAGAAAGGCTAAAGGAATAAGCACACAGATACCATCACTGTTGCTTTCCTTCCATTTACTTTTAGCATAAATTATCGTTCAAGTTTCATGGTCCTTTGAAGTCTGCATTTAGGCTTGAACTGCATTTTAAAAGCAGCTTCAGCAAAATGAGGGAAACTGCATGAGTCACAGAGCAATCCCTAATTTAACTGCAGTTTGATCATAGTTCCAGTAAATGGATTCTATTTACTGAAGGCTCATACACCACTGAGCTCACAAGCTTGCAACACCTGTGAATCATGATTGCTACTAGATTTCAATATTTGATACGTTGATGCCTCTTTCTCCCAAACCCAGTTTTTCCCTGCTATTGCTCTGAACCTGGAAAAACAGAAATCAAAGACTGGACGAAAAGGGCTAAACACTGATCAAAGTACTTGACAGTTTATCCTGCTATGCAGTAACATTAAATCTGTAATTAAACAACTATTAGTGGAGTTTTAAGTTATCTTAAAAATTGTAATTTTTCAGGAAGAGAACCTGATGTCTAACCTCAGCCATGTTCAGCTCTACCCTTCTATTAACTCAGTGCCACCCTCTTGCATTGTATCTGTCATGGTTCTTAACGTGTGAGGAACATCAGCTGCTGCTTCATCAACATACTTTTTGATATCAGATACAAAAATGAGGGTGTAGCTCTGGTTCTTCCCCACATCAGGCAGAGAAAGTCGAGGATAAGGGGTATTGTGGATGCTAAGATATACACAAACTCAATCAAAAATCTTCAGTGAACCAGAAAAGACATTAACTGAGGGTTAATGTCTTATTTACAGATACTCCATGTCCAAATAGGTAATCCCAACCGCAAAGAGCAGCTGGAAGCAGGGACTGCATAGGAAAGTGTATGCTTCCACACAAGCAAAAGTAAAGAGGCTTAACTTCTCATACTTGGCATACTCCAGGAAGACAAGAAGTCCAAAGAGAATAGTGTAGTAGATCCTTTTCTGCAGTTATGCAAAGAAAACCATATGATGCCTGTTTGGTAAATTTGTACTGTAAGAACTGTCAGTCGAAGTGTACCATGACAAAAGAAAAAATACAAAAATACAGTGCTTCCATATAGCAAAATAAGTATAAATATGTGAAGTCAAACAAAGTTCCTTGCACATATTTAAGGTCTTGCTTCTATAATGCTATATACTAGCTGCTTGGATACATAATGGACCAGCCATTAATCAGTTAGGACCATCTGCAGCTTGAAGTCTATTACCTATCACTGTGTTACCACTTTCTGCAGTGGTAACCACATCCTTGTAACCAAGATAACATCCTTGGAGTGAAATGGCTTCAGGGTGTGCAGGTCAGCAACACTGCTACCCAACCTGAGGCAGACGTCAGCAAAACACACCTGATTTTATAAATACCTCGCACTAATTTCACAGCACAGTTACCCTGAAAGGCAGTAATGCTTCTAAAAACTTGAGATTACTTGAGATCTGTTAACATACAGTAGTTTCCACTAGAATTAATATTTATTAAAACAGCTGGGCTAGAATCACTAGGAAATAACAGCAATACATACCTACAAGCACCTGTGAAAGAGTAAGCAGTGTTAAGACATGCCAAACAGCAGCCTTCCCACAGTGGAAGCAAAGAGCACTTCCTCTACCAAAAACACAAGAGATATCCTGTATCACTAGAGGACCAGTGACAACTTGTAAGACAACAGTTACACAGGCTTCTTGTTACTGCAACTGCTGACAAGAGTTTTAATTTGCCTGCAGAAGTGCAAGAGAACTATATTGCGTTAATCCCCACCAAAAAGCACAGCGCTTGCTGAAAAGCCAAGCTATTTAATGAAGATCATGTTCTGATTCACTATGCTCAGAGAGGTCCCTAATCATATTTAGCCTTATAAACAGAGTTCCAGTTTTAAAACATCAAGTCCTTGATTATGCTGCATATTGAGATCAGCTCAGTAATTCACGTTAATATATGGATGAATAAACATTTATCCATTTTAAAAATAGCTTGTTTCCACAATGTCAGTAGTAAGAACTGAATAACTAGGCAACTTAAATGAATCTCTCTGCAGACTATGAAGGTTTAGTCAAACAGCTTTTTGCTGCCTTTTTATTTGTAAAAACAAAGCCCATAAACTCCTGAAAGGTCAAACCAGTATTGTGCCTGCAAAGGAGAGAAAAGCAAGTGGAAGTACAAAGACAATCAAGTGCTATCTTGAGTAACATCAGATGAAACAAGTTCCTTCATCTCCACCTGCTTGGATGACTCACTTCCAGGAGTCATGCTAAAGTGCTATAAATTATGCATTATACTATGAAAAAGCGCAGTAAATACTGCTAAATCCCTTCCAATAACATTAAATAGTAATATGCAGAATCAGAGAAGATTTACTATATGATACAATATTATAGGCCTAAGACAAGTTTCTATTAATAGTAATAATATGGGTCCACACCTAAGGCTTGTTTGCAAACAACTCCTTCAGGATTATTCATGCAGTCCAGACAGTAGGACAGTATTCCAACCACCAGCTAAGGAGGCCAACTCTGCTGTTGCACTTTCATCCAACAAGCACACAAAGTTCAAAATTACTTTATTACCTTTGTGCTGTTACAATACACTGAGTCCCTAGGCCACAGAGACTGCATTTTAACAGCTGTAGAGTTAAAACATGGACTATGTTGAAAATTAAAAAGGCTGATGTTAAACACAACCCTCCTCTTCACATCCACCCCCAGAAAAATCTATGTTTTAAGGTCTTCAGCAAGTTTTTCCAGAGCAGAAATTAAACAGCCACCATATAGAAATATATATTTGCCTCTAATCCCATTGGGTTTTTCTTCTTGATTTCATGTTTTAGTCAAGGTCTGCAAAAGGCACCCTGCTGGGAAAATACAGTTTGTTAGTCGATACCTTTGTACACATCCCTCCCCAAATCAGAAACTGTCAGGCTGCCAGAACTCATTCCCTATCTCAATACACCACTAAGCAGCAGCTAGAGAGAACCCCTGCCTCTCAGACTCTGCACACCAGAAAAGAGCATCCAGCTTCAGCCACCCCCTCCTTTAGCTGCCAAGTTACTCTACTGTTCCACCCTAAGTGCACTCAAAAACTTGCAGGAACAACTAATGGATTAGATTAGTGCAGGATTGCAAACATCATGCACATTGGGAATAAAAGCAGAGAAGGAAGAGCTGGGGAGTTCTATAAAAATAGCAAACCTCTTTTGCAAAGTGCCAAAGTTGTAGTTGTCTGTTCGTTCACATGATCCTCCCTGTATCAGGCACTTTTACAATATAAGCAAATAACCAGAATTCCAGCTACTCACTATCCTGCTGTTAATATTTTCATTTTTTCTTCCCATGAGAATGTTTTTGAAACTTTCTACACTGTAGATAAGTAGTCACTTTGCAGATTAAGCCACTCCACTTATGCCATAATATTTGTCTTTTGCTTCCTCTACAACATGAAGGCAACTTGTCTAGTTTATCTCTTACAGCACTTCAAGGCAGCAACAAAACTAGAATCTGAAATTAAGGCATAAGTATATGACCATACTTCCCATAAGCCTGTAAGGCTAGTTTGGATGCTGCAGAATTAGTCTTACATTAAGGCACATTAAAGTTTCAGAGTTGAAGAGTACGCTAACACTGTTCAAAGCGACAGTGACAAGAGATGAAAAACTGCCAGCCCAGGCTCAACTGAACAATGACATCACTCTGAAGCCTAAAATTCCCATCAAGTCAGGAGCTCTGCAGCAGCACTGACAGGGGATAAGGTTTCCAACAGCTCTGCTGTTGCCAGACACTAAACATGCACTATGAGTCTTTGCACTAGTATGATAGAAGTAGAGAAAACTACAGAGGTTAACAAGTTTCAAGTGTTTTAGATTCAAGCAGCCAGTCAGACAATGCAGTTCCTACTGCTTCCAGTGAGAACACATGGTATCTTTCCCTTGATTACCAGAAGACTGCTGTAGAAGTCATAGCAAACATAAAAGCTCCCAGTAAGATACCATTGTTTCACCCATGATCACAGAGCTCCTACTCCACAGAAAAATCCTCTCCATCTCACAGCCTCAGTCATTTGGGCAGAAAACAACTGAACATGGTCATCAGGTCTTTCCTCAGACTCTGCTCTAGAGGAGAGTATTCTGTAACCAAGGACCTGACAGTACAGAGTCTCTCCTAACACTGCACTGACTGTATGCACATACACTGCACATACTGCATTATAACCAACATTACCAGAACAATTACTGCTATCAACAACATAAGCTCAACTCTGATGACATCATGTCCAACACCACACATCTCCTATTTTCTTCTGTGACCAACCCAGAATCCACTGCATTTATTGTCACAGCTCTTCAACAAAAGCAGATACCATGCATGAGAAATTTTAGTATTAACAACTAAAAACTATTTCTGTAGAAACTTGAATTGCAAACATACTGCCTATGACTGCATAAAAGATTTTCTGGAAGTGTTCAACTTCTGGGAAGTATCTGCAAAAATCATTAGCTGCAGAGGACAATATGAAATATACACAAGATAGATATGCCTACTTACATAAGACTAAGGTTGACAGGACAGAAAGAAAAAGTAATATGACCCTTCTGTGTGCCTGTCCATTACACTGTGTGATTTCTAGCTGTAAGAGTCTACAAAATGTTTAAGCATCACATAATAAAATCTACATAATTTTATTCCAAGAGCCTATCATTTTGACCATAAAGAAATGCTACCACAGTGTGACAAATAGTCATTGGTCATAGGCCAAATGGGAACCCAGACTTCCGGAAGAGTGTGCAAGAGGATCAGGCTTTAAACTAACATGTAAGCTCCACAGTAAGGCAGATGATGTCTGAAAAACAGGCCCATGTAACAGTGATCAGCAAGAATGTCCTGAAAGACTTTGTCTTCACATTTAGAAAGCAGGAAGTCTGACAGCAGAAAATTATGCAAAAAGAAACCTTCAGGTGGGGAGCACCCAGCTCCTTGTACTAAATGGAACAGTCCTTTACCAGGAGTTCACAGTTACACAAGTCTACAGGTGTGAGATACTGTTCCACACTAGAACCCTCAACATATCCTGCCTTGTTTACTAGGTAGTAAAAACAGGCATGCCAAAATGCAAAGTGTCTACATGTATGAATTATTATTAATTAAAGCACACTCCTGGAATGACAAGAAAAGCTGACCTATCAACAAACAGGTTCTCTTTTAGAGAACATAAGTTGTGAATTTTGTGATCATATGATTATTCTAATAGGAAAACAGTATAGGAGCTTTGATGGCAAGCAAGCTAATAAATTCTCCCCTATTTGTGACACTTGACTTCAGCTGCTCTCTGAAATAAGTCTGAATTCCACAAAGTTTCAATTTGGCTAACAACTCCACAAACACTCCTGGGTAAATGACAAAAAAACAAAAGGCCTCAAATCATGGAGACTATTCCACAATGTGAAAACTAAGCATCTATCTTCCACAGGTACAACTGACTCTGCACTAAAAACAGTGGTTGCTAAGTCTAGTCTTTTTTTTGTAAGGACACCGCATTAATTGCTATTTTTACCTTTACTCAAGTTTCAGAAAAGTAGACCTAGAAGATGCAGTTTCCCACATTCAGGTAAGTGTTCCTTTATAAGTGGTAGGTATTACTGTCCCTTGCATTTTATGAAAAGCTGCTAAACCATCTGTCTTGCATAAGCAGAAAGCCTGTGCTTTTAAGTGCCTGAAGAAGGGCAGTTTGATTATCAGACTTAATCTCATTTTACCCTCTTGCCTTACATTTAAAGTATTTTGGCTTAATTTCTATAATTATGCATGCTTAACAATAAAGTAAAATGTTGTCTGCTGCTTTTCAATATGTAAAAGCACTTACACTCAAACTATCTAGAGCAACTGGTAAGAATTCAGTTATGATGCTTGGTTGAAACCAGGGTCTCCCAACTACTGTGCAACTATAATTAGTTCACGTGGTAGTTCTGTACCTTGTATTTACATACATCCACATTAGCCAAGAGCATGTAAGAGTTAATACAGACTTCAGAATATCTAGGCACAATGACTCATTCCAGACAGATTCTCTGGTTAGCAAGTGAAGATAAGTGACATTCATGCCCCAATTCTCAGATACTGCTCTTGTCACTGGGATTCTCACATGAAGAGACTAATTCAGCACCACTTTAAACCTTGATACTAATGAAGATTTTAATCTCTATCTCAGTAAAACAGAATAACAATCTGCTATTTTAAATTCTTGCTGAGAACACTTTCAGTGTTTTTCCATGAGCTGAGCACACAAACTCCCTTCAGCTACTAACGTTGCCCCAACAGCAAGTTGTGCTCACAAAGAGCATGTGTGGAGATGAATGGCAGGAGCCTTCTGCAGTTCAGCTTTCTCAACTACCTCTTTCAGAACCAAATCCTTAGGGGAAAAAAAGAAAAAAAAAATCAGTAAGGGACACAAACTTTATGTTGACAGTAAACTGCAAGGAGCTATAATCATTGGCTGAAGCAATTAAGAGGTTTTAACAATTTCTATTCTATGTAAAATGCATTACTGGAATGACTAGAACAGCCCTTTAGAAAAAGGGCTTCAAGCTGCTCACAGGAAATTAAGAAGAGGACTTCACTCCAACAGGTTTTCCAGAGGCAGAAAGGCCCTAAAGCTCAACTCAACTCAATCCTGAAGTGTGTAGACAGCTTCAGGGAACTTGGGCACTGCTATAATGCAGCCTTAAATGCACTCCAGTGTTGCAGATGTGACCAAACTGAACATTAAATAGAACAGGAAATAATTTGGTTCAAATCAACAGGATACTCTGACAAGTATTTGGGTGAAGATGGCAGTAGCCATCCTTGATCCCTCTGAATTTCAATGCATGGCATCGGTGACCTGGAAAGCAGCAGGCTTCATGTCTTAAGATCTAATGTAGATCACATCAGTGGGGTATGGTCTGGGACTCTGACACTGCTTGCTAAAATAGACAGATAGGCTAAAATTTATTGTTTTCTTCATCAAGTAAAGTTTCACTGCAGAGAAACAGCTCACCAGCACATTTCATTTCATCCACCCACAATAACACATTTCTTAGCATTCCTATACTGGAACTTTCATTTGCTTGGCAAACAGCTCTCAGTTCCAGTATGTCACAAAGTTTCAACTCATGAAGTAGCCAGAGCTTATATCCAATACTGATATGGACCAACCTGAACTAGACAGTCAAGGGCAGACCAGAGTTTTGCCCCTTAACAATTCATATTTGCAGTTTAGCCTGTATGAAAATGTTTCGTTTGACACTTGCCTAAACTTCTCATCATTTATAGTTATTCATGAAATATCTAGTACCGGTGACTGTTTTAACACAGGAATTAAACCAATATAATTCTGAAATTTATGCCAAATTATTTCTTCACAGAATTCAGTAACAATCCCTGTTCTAATTTTTTTTTTCTAATTTGCTTTTCAAGAACTCTATAGAAAACCTGAAAATGAGTAAGAACAGGACTGCAACTAGAGAATTCTTTCCTCAGCATCCACAAACAAGGCTATCTTGCTCCAAGCTATTTAAATCTGAAGTATTGCTCCCAATGCAGTTATAAGGTCAGACACCACATTTCTCGATCTCTTTTACACTAAAGCCTATTGGAATAAAACATGCAATTTTCTGCTGGCAGCTGAATGTACACCTTAAAGTTGAGGAGCTGCTCTCAGATAAAGGAGAAAAACCAACTCTGTTCTCCAATAGATCAAACTCTGGAGTTCTCACCTACTGGGAATGTAATTTAAATTCAGGATCCTTCCTAGGTATCACTTCATGCTATACAGAAGATATCATACAAGAGGTCTGCAGTTAAGACTCACTCCATTCTACTCCCAAGCAAGGAGTCTTTTGACACTAAGTAGCAGCAATGTGAGCTTCTAGCATATAAAACATCAAAACCATCTTGTAAGGATACAAGCAATTTGCACATCCATCATTAATACCTTCAGGCTCAATTCTGTGTGCCCGCAGCAGTCTCTTAATTGGAAAAACCATGTAATCCTTCAACAACTTTAATAAGGAATGCTAAACATATGAACTTCGGTCTGTGAGACTGGGATAAAACACTTTGAAGAGCCATCTAACTCATGAAGTACCAGTTAAATCTTTCCATTTCTAGAACAAAAGATCAGAAAACAGACAAGTAGAATACCTTTTGTTTCAAAGTACTGAAGTCATTACCTATAGAGAAGACAGGCTTGTTTTCTGCAACCACCAGTCTTCAGCTGAAGACACCACGATATGCCACCAGCCCAGTCTAATTTCTTGGGCATCCCCAGGGACATTTGATATTCTTCACAGTGAAGACCAGAAATTGCTTGGAGGTTTGGTCAACCCAGAAGGACTAAAAGAAGTGGTTTCAGTAGGAAAGGCTGCCATGTTGAAGCAGGGTACTTTACAGATTTAACTGTTATACTACCTAATGTCTTATAAGCAAGCCCCCTCCTACAGGAAGAAGAATTGGTCATTCAGATCCAAAGGCAGCTTTGCCTCCCCTTCACTGAGAGGCACAGAAGTCAGCCAGAGATTATTCAATAAAAAGGAGATCAAAGGACCAGTGTTGGCCTTTACACAGCCCCTGAGCTTGACTCATCTTGTGCCACTAAATAGTCCCTACTTCAGGGAGAGTAAACTGCCAGTAATCACTAATTGAAATGAGGAACAGCCATGAAGTATGGCTTAGTGAATTCACCAAGACAGAGGGCATGCACTCTGGCAGCTGTCTTCCAGAAGTCATACTTTTCAGGCAGGATTCCCTTGCTTTGGGGGAAATTGCTTTCAAATCAACAAACTGTATGTAGAATACTCAGAAAAGATCAAGACTGAAAAGATCCCATTCTTGTAGTCTCAGAAGTACAGCATTACCTCTCTAGGCCTGAGTACAGTACAACTGTCTGTACATTTCTTCTTTAGTTTCTAGTTTGTAATGTACCTGAAGTCAAGCATACAATTGACTGATGCTTTATAGAGCTGAGTTGCAAGAAGTCAGGCTTGAGAATCCACCTTGTGACTGGAGGCACAGAAGTGCAGTTGGTAAGAACACTGTTTAGAGGACAGTAGCCAAGACCTATAATCAAGAGAAACCAACACCAAAACCATCCCTCTATATGTAACAGTTATTCTCACACAACATACAAAAACAGTCAACTGCTGTCTTCAGCATGCAGAAAATGACAACAAAAAAGTATCCTCAAAGTTGGTAATTATTCAGCATCTTATCAGTAATGGAATTACTCTGGCAATTAAACTACTTTGTATTACCCAAAAAAGGTACATGCTCTTGCTGAAGTCAGTATCACTGTGCAGCAGACTAGATGATCAAATTTAGGAGATGGGATCTCTAACTTTGGGTCACTCTGATCACCCTCAGTCGGTACAGATGTAGATGAATACCACGCAAATATTCCCTTCAGCATCTTTTTGCTGCCAGACTCATAAGCATTGTACTTGTAGTGCTGATACAGTAGTGTCTGCATCAATGTGGGAGAGGTGGCATTACTTTTTCTGCCATGCTAGAGGAACAAGTATGTCAGCAGGACAAAAGAAGAAAGCATGCGCTGCTTGCCAAAGACAAGTCCTGGGTTTGGTGTCAGAGCTGCCTGAAGGTTTTTAGGCCTTGTCTTCCATTATTCATTTTGACAGTTGGGGAACACATCCCTCAAGTATACCCAAACCATTAACACAAACACATGTAAGTGAGGCTTGAAGCCACAAACAATCTGCAACAACTAAAGTTTTTGTCTTCCTACTTTTGCTGCTCAGGAACACCAAGTCACAAAGAAGTTTTTATTTAGTGTGAGAAGAATGTCCATCTTCTGCCACTACCTCTTGTTAATAGGAAAGTATGGGCTTCCATACCTTCAACCAAAGCATACAGAACATGCAGCCTCAAAGAGGTGCATTTTTAAACAGTCAGAAGCTAACCTGAACATCTAAGAGTTGCCACCAAGAACATAAGGATAGGTTCTTAAAAGATGGATATTTGAGAAGTCCGCAAAAAATCCAGGAAATAAGAGTATTAAAGTCAACACTGCCGAATAAAACTAACGAAATGTCAACACAGGCGATACATGAATGCTTTTTTTAATTTGAGAGAGTTTACAGTCAGAAAAGAGATGAGACAAACTCAACTTTGCCAACCATCCTTTCAGTCTTGTTTTAAAGTGCATGCATCCATCTGGTAGTTAGTTCTTCCAAAGTTAAACAACTGGTCTAAATACATGCAACCTGCACACCAGCTCTCTCTAATTTAAAGTTCTAACAGAATGCACACTGCTACTCATACTTGAGTGTTGCATCCTAAAGAAACTGCTCAAGTGCTGCAATACAAATGCAGCTTCACATACAAAGCTGACTATGAAGTCCACCTTTTTCCAAAGCAAGGTACAAGTTTAGATACCTGCAATCCCTGAAAAAGGAAGCTTTGCATCAAGTAGGGCTAATGAAGCCGTGACTCCAAGGGAGCTCAAAAAAAGTAAACCATGTACAAATATCTCATTTTCCACATGTGAATCTTCTTTCCAAGGACTCTAAAGCTCAAGAGACTTAAGTGTCCTGTTAGCATTTATAGCACTCATAGAAACCTGGATAAAGTTCAAATAGAGACACTTAATTTTGGGGTGTAGAATCTAGGTAACACTGAACCAAAGCTCCTTCTGACTAGCAGCACAAGCATTGGCTTCTTCTGCCTTTATTCAAAGATTTAATGGAACTGCAAAACACCATCTGACAGCTCATTGCTTGGAAACTGAAAAAAAAAAAAAAACCAGCAGAAAAAACCCCAAACCAACATACCTGTTATTTTGTCCCTGACAAGCTTGCAGGATTCTATCTCACCAATGCTGCCAAACAGACTCTTCAGTTCCTCTTGTGTCATGTTCTGTGGAAGGTAGTTGACTATTAAATTGGTCTTGCTGTCTTCTGTGTTCCCAGAATCAACTGGTGATGAGCAATTGTTTATAGTGTTCGAACCATGGGCTGTGTTATTGCAAGTTGGTCCATTAGACAGTTGTGTTTCCATGGCAGCAATTACCTGCTGAAAAGCACAGAAAAAACAAGCCATCAAAATTCATATTTCACCACCTATTAGGAGAGTTCAAACAAGAATCTAAAATACTTGTCACTATGTAGAAGTGGTATTGCCAGAGCCATATACTGCTTCTATATGCAAATAGATCCACCCATACAGAATTATTTTAATTGTCAGTCATGGCAATACTTCATAAAAACTTACAGGCAAATAAAGTTGTCACTAAAATCTTCTACAAGCTCTCCCAATGAAGTTAACACTCAACTTAGTTTCCATCCTCCCCCACTCCCTTTATTTAGGGCCATCATGGCCTTATAAATATAGAAGTCGCCAGGTAGAATTGGCTCATTGCAAGGGTAATCAATTCTATTAACTTACAATGGATAACTGAAATGATATGAAGCATAGCTTTTAAAGTGATAGCATTTGGTTATTTTTTATATAACCAGTACAATTCCTGGTTCTCATTTCTTCCCTTCCCTGTACCCTGTTAAATTGGATACTTTAACTTGATTAACTTACAGACATCAAAACAAGGGAGTTATCACTCCAGGAATTACACTGTTTCACCCCAAAGTAACTGACTGTATTACTGGTAGATACTGCAAACACTTGGAGATGTGCCAGTGCTTGCCCACAAGCTACGACATGTACAAAAGGCTCTCTGCCATCTCAGTCAGTCACTGAACGGTAGCAGTTGGTAAGTACAGTGGATTTTTAATGGCGGTCTAATATCCAAGAGTTGGTCAGCCTACCCTGCTTGAGACCAACTATACAGGACAGCATCCAACAGAAAATTCTATACATTAATTATCCAGTAATAAACATTTCAGCACAGAATCAAGACTCATCAAGAAGTTTCCTTAAAAAAAATCCAGCAGTCACTGAAATCCAACCTCATACTTCAATTTCTAGGAGTTCTCACAAAAAAATCCTATTGTAAAAATCACAGTGTAATGCCAGGACCTCTGGAGGTTGTCCTAACTGTCCTGCTCAGAGCACTGTATGCATTCAGTGCATATCTGAACAGCTGACTAGGTCAACTGCACTCAGGGAGTGCAAATTTGAATTATCCCAAAATAGGAGAGGGGCAGTAAGTCAAGTGTCTCAAACTACAATTCAGACATTCCTGGGAACACACTTCTATGTTCTGCATACAGAAATATTTTCCAAGAGGTTACTTCAGTACAACACAAAAGGGAAGATTCACTTAATAAGAATACTTAATATAAAAATGTGATCTAGTTTTCTTGAGCAGCTACAACATTTTCCTCTCTTGAGACAACCTCCAAGGAGTAACCTGCTCCTGACACTGCGATGAAACAAGTCAGCTGAAAAGATGAGAAAGTAGATTATCCCAATTAAGACAAATTACTTTTCAAAACATAGTCTATCTGGCAGAGGAAGTAGCCACAAATGCTATGCTGAGGCTCTGTAGAATTGCCTTCCCCTACTCCTTTAGTTTTTTTCCCCTCCTCAAATTTTAAGTGTTCCCTCATCAAAAATAGCAAGGACAAACAATGCGCTCTTAATTGCACATTTATTTTCATGTTCAGGTGGTAAGAATGAGGTTCTAAGCCAACATTCAAATGAACAGCTGCAGTAGCCTGTGTGTGCAGAAATTACAGCACTTCTGAGCTATAGAACCATCTGTTCTGAATAAAGTGATACTAATATGTTTTACAAATAATGCATGTTCTATTGATAGGTTGAATACAACTGTTCATAAAACACAAAGCACATCTTCAATAGTTACTAATATTTTCCACCCAGAAAATTAGTTTAAGAGATAAGTTTACAGTTTTCAAACAATTGCTTAGAATAAGACTTGTAGGTATATTTTTAAAATAGTAATCATAAATACACAGCATACAGGTTTTTAAAGTTACTGCAATTTAGTATTCAGACCATACCAAAACCATTTTAGTACAATACTACTCTTCAATTATCCACCAGGTGTTTTGAATTAGTACTAAAATCTAATTGACATTAAAAGAAAGGCAAGCCACTGCAGTATAATTTCTACAGAAGATCACCATATTATAGAAAAAGTTGTCATGGTATGCCAGTGTGCTCTAGGCTCTCACAGAATAGGGACACAACCTATAGCCTATAACAAGACGTAAAAAAGAGTTAATGTTCCAAATGGCAGACTAAAGAGTTTGGTATGGCCTCAGCACTATTAACATGTAAAAACGTAGCCTACAGAATTTAAGAAAAATCCCACAGACCCCAGTCCAAGGCTCTGCTGCCCACGAACCACTTCTAAGCAGAGAAGCCACATCACACAGTCTGACTGCCATGTTAGTTTGGAGTTGCCGTCTGCAATATGGACACAAAAAGTACTGTATGTTAGATTAGCAAGATAATGCAACAAATCAGTTTGTACAAATTTACAGTAATTGCATTTATATTCCCAGCACGTCTATGCAGTGTGGCTTAATTGGATTTGAGGCAATTCCAATCTAATCTTGCCAAATTCAGCTTTGAAGTTTTTTCTTACACGAAATAAGATGCTTATCTTTAAGAAGTTTCGAACAATAATGCAGTCTAGTTACCCCTGTATCTACACTGGAAACTATCTCTGGAACCACGTCATGCCTAAAAAGAACTATATCACAAAATGAATTTTTAGATCTTCAAGACCGAAGGAAGAGGAAAGAAAGAAAACACAGAAAGCCCATTTTCCATTAGTATGAAAAATGACCACACACCACTGAAAAACAGTGCCCCTTACATGCTTTTCCCAGCCCACAAAAAATAACACAAGACTACAAACTGCTTTGCTAGAATCCAGTCTGTTCCTGAAATCCTACATTTTAAATAACTTAAAATCTTGCAGAGATAGCATTCAGTAAGTTCTGTTGCATTAGCTGTTCGAGAATACTACTGGATGCACAAATCGCAGTAGATTCAAGGATTTCTCAAGTGTAATTATTGGAGCAAAACATGCAAGACATAGTTCTTCATAAGGGTATTTTTGTCCCCAAGCACATTGTATTTAAATAAAACATCATTGCAATCCCAGATGGATTTGAATTGAACAGTGCTAGGAGGATACCACAAAAACAAGTGGGTCATTTGCAGACAATTACAAGTAGTCCAAATGTTAAATATAACCACAACATGGCACAAATAGCAGTTGCCACAGCTGGTATAAATACAAGAAAACTTTCTTGCCCCTGGTTAACAGATGAGAAGTTTAAACTTGATAAAAAAGAAAAAATACCACACAAAACAAACAAACAAACCTAAAATAAAACCAAACCACACCACACAGAAAAAAACCCACAAGGACTCAGATTAAAGGCTGAGGGAGCTGGGGCTCTTTAGCTTGGAGAAGAGGAGACTGAGGGGTGACCTCATTAATGTTTATAAATATGTAAAGGGTGAGTGTCACAAGGGTGGAGCCGGGCTCTTCTAAGTGACAACAAATAATAGGACAAGGGGCAACGGATACAAACTGGAACACAGGAGGTTTCACTTAAATATGAGAGGAAACTTCTCAGTGAGGGTGACAGAACACTGGAACAGGCTGCCCAGGGGGTTGTGGAGTCTCCTTCTCTGAAGACATTCAAACCCCGCCTGGACACCTTCCTGTGTAACCTCATCTGGGTGTTCCTGCTCTGGCAGGGGGATCAGACTAGATGATCTTTTGAGGTCCCTTCTAGTCCCTAACATCCTGTGATTGTGGAAGATGGCTGCATCCAGAGTTTATAAACATATACTACCTAACAACTTATCCTGGTTTAAAACAGTATAAATTACTCTTCATTTCAGTTTGCTACTGAATACCATATGGTTAGCTGACTTCATGTCTGGTCTTTACTTCTAAATTATGTTGATAAAGACCTTTAATAATCTTCTTTTATGAAAAATATTGAGGATTTGATATTGATCTCAAGTTTGCAAGCCATTCCCTCTGGTCTCAGCAATGCCAACAACTGCACTTCTGAAGCTCTCCATTGTATACAGGGCAAGTATGTCTGATGAACTGCTTATTACATGAAGAAAAACTGAAAGTCTCAAATGACATCTTTTAAGTCCAGACAAGCTTTATTAAAGAGACTGCATTAAAGTAGCAGTCTACAAACTTCTGTCCTACAGAAACTGTGGTGATGTGCACAATATATTTGTATCTCTATGGCCCTCAGCAAAGCAGTGTGACCTGATGGATTTATTATTATTTATTATTAGCTTCCTGTGAGCCCTAGGCTGCAGATGGAAAAATCCAAGAGGACAGATTACTTGTATGCACAGGACTTTGGCATATCCGCTACACAGACTGCACTGTGTCCTTCAGCATCACAACAGTTCTCTAAAGAGCACCTCCTACCTGAAGTACTTTCAGTTTGCTTAACACATTTATCTTCACTGAATTGTTCCACAGGGTACTCCTGTCAATGTACTAGTCAGTCAGTTCTCTAACTATGACACCATTATGCCTCAAAGCTGAGCTTTGCTCTACCAATTCTTTGACCATTTTTTGTTACTATTCTCAAAGCTGCACAGAATGCTCTTTTACATGTAGTTTGAAAAACTAAAGTTCTCACCCTTTTATTTATATTTCTACTTGACTGAAAATAGAAGATCTAGCTAATTGCACCCAAAAAAAACTTGTAATTAAAAAAAGTTTCCAGCCTAAACATTGTACTTTGAGATTGAAATGGCACATTTACACAGAATTCAACCTGTGAATAGTCTCCAAAAAGTTTTAAAATGGAACTACTGAGGGATCACTAGTAGCATTACAAAAGCTAATACAGTTTGACTACTAGCCTCAGATACTGTATTACACTTTGGATTACTAAAACAGCTCAGCAATTACTGCATTCAAAATCTAACAAATCAGTAAGGTCAGGAAACAGGGCTCTATGTCTATTAAAGAAATAAGTTCATCTTCAAACACATTCAAGATTAAGAGACCAATTAAGTGAAGCTGGAAAGGTAAACCTGCTCTTTCTATACAGTCCTGAAAGAAAGGAGAACTGAAGACAAAGTTGTTCAGTTCAGCAAACTCTGAGTGGTTCCCTTTGTTAACATATAGTGCGCAGGAGTCATCCAGCTTTCAATAAACTTACTTTTAATTAACTAAGCACAGTTAAGACTTTAAATCCAAACACTCTTAAACACTGCTTGTGGCATTAACTGAATCCCACTTTCTAATTAGCTGCAGTTAAAGTAAGTTATGAGTAAGGTTTGCCTAGCAGAGAAGCAACAAGGCTTTTTAAGACGAAAGACACCAAGAGTTAAAAAGCCATATGGTTTATGCAGCTAGTTCTGGTTGCCATAGAACAGTTCCAATTATATCAACAGTACATTTTTATATAAGAGCTTTAGAAAACAAAGCAGAGCTAGCAAGATGAAGAGTGGCAAAACAAGTCACAGTGGTCTACTAATTTTCTCTGCAAACCATGTATTTTGGTATGTAACACACTCAACTGCTTGTGTTCAGGTGAAAAGAAAAGCTGGGGCTGTATCCTGGCAGCACTGAGACAGAACTAAGGTGAGAAAGCAGAAGAGCCTTAAACCATCTCAGGTGCATACATGCTAGTGAAAAAACCTTTAGTGCATCACACTTCTGCCCAAAGCCTTTCTACAACTTGTTTTAATTTGTACCTGTGTACTGACAAAAAGTTATTTCACATAGCTTTTATATATAGAATTTACTTCTATCTACAGACAACACACTAAAATCACACAGATGCCTGCCCTAGTTATGCTATATACTTCTAAACAGCATTGTTACATAAAGGTGGTTACAGAAAAATCAGTACCCTGAAGCTAAGTGGCCAGACACCAGACAGTAAACTAATATACCTCCTCCAACAGATGACCACTGTTCAGAGGCAACTGAAGATGTATCATGAGATGCTTCTAGTCTCAAGGGTCACAGTTGATAAAACTCTCTTGATAAAATCCTAAGAGATCCTAAATATGCCTCAAATGCTGCTTAGATGCTGAATTTTGCTTTCAAAAACAGTGCTCAGCAAAAAAGTTTAACACATCTAAAAACTATATTTAAGTGCAGTTATTTGTACTGTGAATAGCTGCAATTCTTAATGCTTCCTCTTTACTGATTTCTATCTTTACTGGATTGTTAACTTTGAAGAGCTCATTTATTATCTTCAAGAAGTCAAATATCTTAAGAGCCTGCATGAAAGCACAGTATTAATTCAAGTATACTCAAAAAAGGCTGTACAATAAGAGATAATGGAGGCTGTTAAATACAGCATATATAAAAACTATTACATAGGCTCCTAGAACATACCAAGCTTCTTTATGGTTAAAGGGACATACAGACCAGAGGGCATTTTTTTCAGTCAACAGCCTGTTTGTCAGAACAAAACACTACTCATTCTTTCAGTTTCTCTGTAGGAAGGAGAGTTGTCAATGAGAACTTGACTTGACAGTTATTCTGATGTCCACGCATTAACAGCACATACTGCTTGATGTATACAAACAGGCTAAACCATGCTAATTTCTTAAGTCTGTTTTCACTGTTATTTTAAAACAGCATAAACAAGTATTACTCCATCATCAGCCCTCCCCACTTGGATGCTCATTCACTTGTGTGATTCCCTTCACTACATTATTGAATAAAATCTGTAGCACAAACCAGATCAGGGTACTGATCCAAGAGAGAACTCTCTCAGCCCAAGAGATCCAACCAATAGAGTATCCCATGCAAAGTTACAACATCAATTAAAAAAACCACATCACCACACAGTCACAGAAAACTTAGAATTAACTTCTGATAACAAGGTGGTCTCAAAATTTTCAAAGTAACTTATAAAGTTACAGATGTAAAGAACACAGGCAACTGTATGACCGAAAAGCAGAGGAACCCTATGCAATAATCAAACCCAACTACATAGCCTCTTTAAGGTGACAGGTTAGAAGGGAAACTCTTTCACACTGACTCTTGTACAAATCACTAAACAAGTAATACCACTTAACACTTCTACACCTTGGCCTCAAAGGCATGGTGGAAAGTGATTCGAGAGATGGAAGACTGATATGAAAAAAAAGTCATACGAGACAGAAGTAAAAGGATTTTAATTCATCATTTTGATTGGTGCTGCAAAAGCTGATCTGCAGAAGCTTTCAGCAAGGGTGAAGAGGCAGCTAGACAGACTTGTCCATTCCAGGTAGGCAATGAGAACACAAGTAGACAGCTGCAGACAGCTGAACAAGAAAGCCAACAATACAGGCATGAATTCTGCTACCAGGAAAAGAGCTTGATAGTCCTGGTGACTGCACTAAAAGGACAGAAGGAAGAAAGGGAAAGTTATCTACACAATGTAAAAATTCATAGGGAACACTAAGAGTGTATACACAGATTAAGAAAATGTCTCCACACAGTTCACAATGCTTTTGGAAACTCTTGGCATTCCTGCAAAACACCTAAGAACATATGAGATGCTCTAAATAATGCTGCATTAATGATACTAATGTATTAGGAAAGAAGCCAGCATAAAGACTTGCAAGCAGTTCTGAAAAAATAATGCACAAACAACAAGGTGAGGAAATTGCTTGACAAAGGAGTAACACACAGAACATGCAGGAGCTCTTCTGCCTGACTGCAATTACTAACTACCTTGTAGGCTGGGGTAAACAGAGGGAAATATACAGGGTAATTTAAGTTATCTTAGAAACCATATTAGAAATATTAACTATAATAGTCCTGTAAAGAAAACAGACACCTGCATCCCTTTAAGTGATCAGTTCAAGTGAGACTCCAATAAAGCAAAACCATTTTTTATGTTCCTAATTATTCAGGTCAACTTAGACACATCACTTCTACCAACATAACTTATTCCCTGAGCAAGACAGCATCAACATACAGCATCAGTTAGCTTATTCACAAGATTAAAGAACTCAACACAAAATTACATTCTTCCTTTTTGTTGCCCTCTTGCATTTAAAAATGTTTAAAACCAGCTGAGGGGAAATAATTACTTTTTCTATATTTGAAACCCTAACTAAATGTCAAGTTGAGACTGAGCCAGATAATATTGCTGATGTTCAGCAAGAGTTCCACCAAAGCCTCCACTGATAACACAGCCAGCCATTCAGGCCTCAAACAAAGAGCCTCGAACAAGTTGTGAGCAATTCCAGACTTGATCAATACTTTAAGTGCAACTGTTGTTTAAAGGAAAGGATATGCTCAAACTTTTCATCTGCATCCTTCTATGCACAAAATCCTGCCACCTATTGTTTTTGCTCTAATTCACTCTAACACTTGTGCATGCTGTCCCAGTCTCATGTGCTAGCTCCCAGCCTTCTAGCAAAGTGCTCTCCAAGGCAATACAATTCTGTCAAAATGCAGATGTATCCTGCAAGTAACAGTGCAGACATTTCCCTTCAGCATTACACATCTACAGTCCTCTTGAGCATACAATAACAGAAGAAAACAGATACAACAGGGTGAAATGATACAACTTGAGGACTCTTCAAATACAGCATCTTGATAGCTTGAACAGTTTCCAAGTCAACATCCACTTTTAGACATATAGTGCCTGCTCCACTTGAACTGACCAGGATGCCTACTTCAACTTTTTCAGCATTTACCTCACTATTCCAGTTGGGCTGCATAAAACTTTTTCTTCTACATCCTTCCACCTCACTGGCAATTCAAAAGCTGAAGTTTTACCAATAGCCAGGAAAAGGAAGAAGGCTCTCCTTCCAGTTGTGGGCAGTGACATTAGAAGAAACAGAAAGACATAGTCTATTATTACATGGCTCTGTGGATGGTGTCAGAGGTTTTTGATAATGTGATGAGCTACATGGCACCAGGTTCACTGGTGTCAGATGGAATTCACACCCATCTCAAAGGGGGAAGAGGATCTTCGGATGTAAGCCACCAGGGCTCATTGACAGAACTTTAAACTAGACATGATGGGGAAGGGGGATGGTATCAGGCTCACACGTGACAAGCTGTGGGATGAGACAGCAAGAATAGAGGGGTAGGGTGCTAGCAAGAACCCTCAGCCCTCAGACATGCTGGCCTCACTGGAGCCCACTTGAAGTCTTATGGAGATGAGCCAGGGACTCCTGAGGTAAGAGGCCAACAGAAAAACACCAGTGAAATGCTTCAAACAAATGAAGGGGTGTTCTTCTAAGAAGGTGACGCAGTCAAGAGCCCAGCTGAATTGCCTCTACACCAATGCACACAGCATGGGCAAACAGGAGGAAGTCACCATGCTGCTAGAAAGCTATGACCCAGTGGCCATTACTGAAACTTGGTGGGACAGATCCCAGGACCTGAGTGCAGTGACTGATGACTACAGGCTGTTCAGGAGTGACAGGTAAGGAAGGAAGGAAGGGTGGAGGGGTTACCCCTACATCAGGAGACAGACTGAAGAGACATTTCTGAAGAACAGACAGGTTAAAAGAATATGGGTAAAAATCAGAGACCAAGGTAACAAAAGAAACCTTGCGGTAGGTGTCTACTACAGGCTGCCCAATCAGCAGGAAACTATTGATGAAGCTGCTTACTCCAGCTACAGGAGGCATTGCATTCGCAGGCTCTTGTCCTGCTCAGGGACTTCATCCACCCTGACATCCACTGGAAAAGTACCACAGAGACCTGTAAGCAATGCAAGAGACTCCTGGAGTGCATTGAGGATAACTTCCCCAGCCAGGTAATGGACAGCCATAGCAGGGGGATGCAACACTGGACCTGATGGTCACCAATGCAAGTGAGCTAATCAGTGATGTCAAGATTGGAGGCAGCTTGGGCTGCAGTGATCACACGCATATGGAGTTTGCAGTCCTGAGGGCCGTGGGACAGCAAAGAGTAAAGTCAGGACCTTGGATTTTAGGAAAGCCACCTTCCAGCTCTTCAGGGAATTAGTCAATGGGACCCCTGAGAACCTGGGAGCAGAGCAGAGCTGGCAGATCTGTAAGGAGGCTTTCCACAGAGCTCAAGAGCTCATGATCCCCAGGTGTAAGAAACTGGGTAAGGAGAGCAAGAGACTGATACAGCTGAGTCAAGACCTGCTGGTCGAACTGAAGGGCAAGAAGGAAATGCACACCATGACATTTGAAGGTCATTTCCACCCAAACTATCCTATGATTCTATGTCTAACTCACTAAACATTGTATATACATATTACTCAAATCTAGACCTTGTAACAACAAGTTCTAGATTAGGTAATTTTCTTTCAAATTAATTTTGGAAAGCTGACTTCACTGCACTAGGAGGTTTATCATTGTATTGAAAAACTGAAATAATACCTCATTTCATGCTGAAACCAAATACATGCCTAATTCAATAGCAAGAGAAACAGTAGTCACAGAAGTACACTACTGCAAGAGCTCCCAAATACTCAGAATCACCTCTTTCCTAATTTATTTTATTCTCCTGTGCACATCTTCAAACTTCACTATCAAAAGAAAAAAAAAAAGACTTTTCCAAAAAGGTTGGTGAGAAGTCTCAAGTATCACGATAGAGAGAATGAAGTCAGTCCAACAGCACATACCTCTGAATTAACTTACACTTTCCTGCCTGTAGCAATGCACATCAAGCACAACGAAGTCCCCTAGGCCCCAAAAACCTCTGTAACACACACTACAGGACAAAAAAAGACCCCGGACAGAGAAATCAGACGTGCAGGAGCAACCAGACTTGACTTTGGGAAATACGGAAAATATGATGCTCACACTATCTATGACTTAAGATGCCCTTATTTGCTATATGGTTAACTGCATATTTTTGTTCCCATTTTACTACACCAATGGACCAACTCTGAGGCACAGGAGAATAGCAACTGCTTTTACCCAGCACTCAAGTTTGAGATCAGGAAGTTAAGACTTTGCTTATCTCTAGTACCCTTTATAGCAGACCTGACAAATCACATTATTTGCCATGGTACTCAAAGGCTGACTTCAAGTGCAGAAGAATACCTCAAAATAAAACAGATGGTAGATTTTATGCTTTGACACCCATCTGACATGGAGCAAAGAATCAGAGTTTGGAAACTTTTGTCTTTGTTTCATAATTAATTACTTCCAAAACAGCAAGAAGTCCACTTTCATGGAGCCAACTCTATGCTTGGGGAAGGAAAGGGATAACTTACAAAGCAAAGGCATCAGTAAATTAATAACGGCTGCTCAGAAACAATATGCATCTTTCCTCCTGGCACTTCTTTCTTGCAAAAAAGATGACAGTGATTTATACTGGATCTCCCAAAGTGCAGGGTACTTACAAACACACTTTACCAGTGTCAAGTTAAGAATGTCTTCACTACAGCATGGGGGAAAATAAAACAAACAAGCATTGGACACATGCTGACAACAGGTCAGAAGGCATCAATGCTA
The DNA here is from genome assembly GCF_964273445.1 of Streptopelia decaocto. Lineage (NCBI taxonomy): Eukaryota > Metazoa > Chordata > Aves > Columbiformes > Columbidae > Streptopelia > Streptopelia decaocto. Next base: position 12,161,582 of record NC_138657.1, read on the forward strand.
GAGAGAAGTCTGAACAAACTGCTATTATCAGTATTAGAGACCTTGCTGGTATCAGATATGGATTCTCACTGTCCTATATGACCATACATTCCTAATAAACATACACAGTACTCCCAAACAGTCAAAAAGGTAGAAGCTACATTACTTACAGTTTGTAGGAGATTAATTTCCATAGATACAATTTTCAAAGTGCCACCCAGCTTACATCAGAACAGATTCTTTAACAAATAACAGAAGCAGCTATGAGTTCAAAAAAGTTGTTTCATTACATGTCAGCACAGTCTAGCTTAAAAAAAAAAATAAAGCCAACCAGGAAGAAAGCTATTTACTCCACACTACTTATTTGGACAGGGTGTTCATTTAAGCTCTGCTGCCCACATTTTATAAGTAGGCATTTAAAAGAACAGCATAACTAAGAACATAAGGACATAGGCATAACAATCAAACAATCATTTAGCTCTGGAAATGAACTCATAGTCAGCATGGCCAGAATTTGAAAGGCATTTGTTTATACAAAGTGCTACACAGTCTCACAGTCAAAAAAGGTATTTTTCATTTTTTGCACTGTAGGTAACTAGTTAAAGACATTACATTTTCCTGCATTTAGTGCCATCATTCCACCTCCTCTCCTGCTACCAAAAAGTCAAAATATATTTGAACTATATCTTCCACCTATTTCCTAATACACAGACCAGCACCCCTAAATCCTGAAGCCCTGATATCAATGACTCACACATCTCTGCCTCAAAGATCAAAACTATTTAATTGCCCCGTTGTATAAAGAACAGTGAAGAACAATAATAACTTTGTTAGGTTATTTTAAAACCAACTCAAGTCAAAAGGGATGGTTAACTATTTATTTCACTCTGTAGGAATATTATACCCTTCTACATTACATGGACCTTTCAGCCAATGATCAACTTTTAGCCTTTGGAAGTTAATTCATTGATCTGTAAAGTTTTTTGGGGAAAGTATTAGAAAAATACATTCAAGTATCCTTCTTAGCAGCAGCAGCAAGAAAAAATAATTTAAACCTTTCTTACTGCAAATCGTGCATAACTACTGTACAAAATGCAGGGTCATTACAAGTTACCTGTGAGTCAGTTTTGCATGATAATAGTTCTTGCAGCTGAGTCCTCAGCCTATGCATAATGGTTAAACCAAAAGCTTTACAGCTCTTTTACTCAGGCAGAGAGAGCACAACAGGAGTATTTGCCCAAGGCTATCAGTTGCTGCATCTGCAGTAAGCTTACCAATGTACTGGAAAAAAAACTATTAAAAGAACATTGGCAGGAGACTTATGACTACAGAAGTTCATTTAACCATATCAAAGCTAGAGCCTGATGTTGCAGAGACTTTTTAAAAGCCAGGGCATGAGAAGGCTGGAAAAGTTATGTCATAAAACTAAGGTCATTAACCTGCAAGTCACTTTAGATAAAGTCCATGGCCATCAGGAAAGACAGGGACAAAAGAAAGGTGAAATCAGGACACCACACAAGTAAAATGAAGAGTAGCACCCTGACACTGAGACCCTGCCATCAAGCATCAATTAACTGATAAGAGCTTGTAGTACAGTAATTATTTCCAACTCGCAAAAAGTAGACTGGTAACTTATCTCCCAAACCTACGACAAGATGCCATCAGAAAAGTACTGGATAGATCACATATGCTAATTATAACATGTGCCACACAAGTGTGTGCAAGTTTAGATTTTTCTTTCTTAAATGTGCATCTTTAAAGGACATGCAACTGCTCTTGGAAGAATTATTTTGTTTGTATACAAAAGTTTAGTGGAAAAAGGACTGAGCACTGGCAAGCATCAAATGTTCTCTTACTTCTCTCAGCAGTTTGTGAGCTCCCCACAGCAGCAAGAAAAACAGCTGAAGGCAGGCACATCTCTGAATAACCTCCACAGAAGCTATGAATTCTCAGTAGGTTCCTAGAAGGTTAAACTGTAACAGATAGGCTTGAAAAAGATTCAAGTCAGGTGTTAAGATTAAAATTTGTTGTATTTTTCACTGGTGTAAGTAAGATCTACATTTTCTACATTTTTCTTTTAAATGAGAACAAAAACACACCCAGTAGAAAAAAAGATCGAACACAGAACGGTGCTGTATCCACCTCTATTAAATTCAGAGAAAATAACTCCCTTTCCTCCTAGATCTGTGGACAATGACAGCAGCTCTCATTCAAAGCCATATGACAACTTCATCTAGTTGAAGAAATAGCTAAAAATGTTTAGGCACAGAAAGTGCTTAAACACAGAAAGGTTCTCAAGTAGCAGAGGCTGTCCTCATAAAAAAAAAAATGTCCCATATGGTAACTATTTTTAGACTGTTGAGTATCATAGGTTAGAGAAATCACATGGGTATCTCCAAGCTATGGATTCCTCAGCTGATTTTTTTCCCCTTTGCATAAAGAAAAGGCAAGTTGCAATAACTTTTAGAACCAACATAGCTGAAACTCAAGAACTGTGTCCCTAAAGCACATTTAGCTTCCACAACTAAACACTCTTTCTAGTAAGGAAAAGCTAGCCTTAACTTCTGACAGAGTACCTAGAGCATTCAAAGTAGATCAGCCAAGTTATATTTAAGCTGGTTCTAATTCACTGCAGCTGCATCTAACGAGCCACAAAAGCTTATTATTACTACAATGGAAGTGACACAGTTCAAAGCTCAGTGGCTGAACACTCTTCAAATCTCCAGCATCCTTCAGCTGGTTGTACTCAGCACCAGCTACTGTGTGATCTCCGTACTGTACCAAGGCATGCAAACCCAAAAGAAACACCCCCCAGCCCTATTTATTATCTCTTATCAAGGGGGAATCAGAACCATATGCTACCTGTTATGTTTAGATAGTTGCTGGCAGAAAATGTCTGCATTTCTCAGTGCCCGAAATACTCACCTGCTTTTGAACACTGAACAACAGAAGTCCTTCCTGTAAAGATAACCCATACACAGACTTCACCATAAGAACTTGTGATCAGCCACACTGAGATAAGGTAAACAACCCAAGCTGCCTGCGGGATTTTTAAACTCATCTTTCAAGCCCATGACTACATATGACCTAAAACTATCAGATGTCTTGATGCAACTTGGACAAATATTGTTTAAAAACAGACTCATTAATTAGTTCCAAACAATGAAAAAATTACTTAGGGATTCCCACACAGAACTATGTTAGTTTTATTTAAAATAGACAGAAATGTCTTTGAGACTTAAGGTGCACTGGACAGATTACTAAATTTAAACTCAAGACTCTGGAATATTGTCAGTTCTCTCCACCAGGGACTTGCAAACTTGAGCTTGAGTAGTTTACTGGTAACAACTGGGAGTCAACAACTGGCCTTTGATATATTAATGTTTTTATGGTTATTGTCTAGGACCAGGTTTGCATCAGAAGTTCTCCATGTCCTCCTCCAAAATTTTACAAGCATTTTTCCAGTATTACAAAACACTTCTGACCTCCCAAGTGTCTCTTGACTTCAGTCATTTGACTACAAGTTATCCAGTCCCAAACAGAATAGTACACAAAATACATGAATCTAAACATACTAAGCAATCCACAGCATTTGAGATTGAATTCAATGTATTCACTTCATCTTCTGTGTCATACGGGGGAGAGCAAAAGGACAGATGTTGTGCAGGAGAAACTTCAGAAGCTCCTGAAGTGTTTTCTGCTTTGACAAACACTGATTCACACCAGGTGCTTCAAAAAGCACTGTCTATATGGAAAAATCAGTAAGATTCAATGGTTTCCCTTCCATCTCCAGTAACAATAAAGTAACCCACCAAATAAAAAAACTTCACCTATTTACTCTTGAAGCTCTACTCCTCATTTCACAGTTCTATTGAACACATGGAGAGATTCACAAATTCACTGGGAGACACAGAATGAGGGAGGGACAAGAAGTATTCTGTCCAGGATGTTTAACAATAAACTACTTTTTTCTTGTTCATGCTATGAAAAGCTTTGAGCTTTTGACTTCACTAGTCAAAGAAAATACACAATTAAGTCAGCATTCTTAAATAAACCCTTTGGAAGGACATCAGGCAAACCTCAAGGAAGAAATGTAGATCAACCACACACCAAGATGAGCATCAGTGCCTTTAAACAGTCTTCCAGCTGAAGAGACACTAACAGGTATTTCAGAAGTAGGTTAATAAGCTCAAGTACTACAGCCTAAAATTGACTCCCACAGAATTGCTCTTGTATGTCTCTTCTCTTTTGATTTTTCACACAGCACCAAAAACCTTTTGTGCTCCACAATTTCAATAAATAATCTGTGAGCACTATCTGTTCAGTGATGTGCTTCCTCATAGTCAACTTACACAGGTAGCAAGAATTTCTCCTTCTACCATGCCCCAAAGGCCCCCAAAACCCACAGAAACAGTGTTGGATGAGAAACAGTCTTTAAACAGTAAACCAGAAACTAATAAAATGGTAGAGAAAAACAAAACCTCAAAACTATCCTTAGTTCCAATATTTGCAAAAAAACAGTAAGTGGTGCAGTCTTCCAACTGTCACACCAGTCTGTTACATTCTAATTTGCTTATGCAAAGTACAGATTGTTATATTTCTTTACAGAAACCACTAAAGTAAGTGGATTAGCTACACAGAGTAACATTATTAGCAAGACTCTTCTCTGAAGCACTAAGAGGTATAACTCCGGGGGTGGATTTTTACATTTATTGAGACAGGTGGCAGAAAAGAAGCAGCAGGAATCTTTCAACAGACCTCAGAAAGGAGTAAGTGGTGGAAGTGATTCAGCTGGCTGAGAGCACCCACTTGACAAGCAAGTGGAAAAAAGTGGCACCAATTGTTTTGCAAGCCTATCACAATTGGATTACCTGACCCAGAATAAACTGCACCAGTGTAAATTGACCCAGCAGAATCTGTTCACCTCAGGGAGCAATCTGCTCCTGGGACTGCTTGTTCTTTCTGGCTTCCAGCAAAGTGTTTGTGATTCGGAGATGCAACAGCACGTAACCATGGGATCTAGGGAGTCCATCATGGATGGAAACGCTCTTACTGCCACCTCCATGAACAAACTCCTTCACCCCAAAAAGCTGCGTCCTTCAAACACAGATGCTACACAAGACTGCAAAACAAAAAAAGCATTACCCAGGTTTTCCTATGTAAAAACAAGTGCTTCTTAAAGCTTTGAAAATATTAACTGAAGACTCACCACCGCAGCATTTTACTTTTAATATTTACAAGAAGCTTCAAGAAGAGGAGGATATCCCAAGTCAAAACTGACACAGGGTGTTAAACCATATCAGTGCAAGAAGTGTGACGACAATGAGAAATAAAGAGAATCTTCATCAAGTGAGTTCTAAGATGCTGTGATCCCTCCATCACATAGAATCTTATTTTCAAACCTTGCAGATTTGAATGTTTCATGACCCCTTCAAAAAGCTACCTGTTATCAATCCTTACAGCCCACTATAGTGGCAACTCTAAACTCATGTGTCTCAACACCCTTTAGGAAGTGGCTTTCAGACATATGCTGAAGATCAAGACTGTCAGTGGTATTGAGTGGTCAGTCAAATCATTGCTCATAGAAAGAGCCTGACTCCACCCTGTCTAGGAACCTAAACCATCCACATCATACATCTTCTCTAGCTAGAGAGCTTGAGGGGGACTTTCTAAACTTAACACATCAACTTTGTTTTGTTACTAATTGAAAAAAGACTAAAATCCTAATAAGGGATATTAATGCTTAACCCCAGTGTCTATTACATGTAGAGCCACCTGCAAAAAGCAGAATTCAACAAAAAACCCACAAACTTATTAACAGTGTTTGAATTATTAGAGCAGATTTCATAATCTACACACAGAACACAGACAAGAGACCTTCCACTTGCAAGCCTGACTTCACAGACCCTGCCACATTTTAATTCCCACAGCTGTTCTGACAGTAACATCTCTTTCCTAAAGGTTTCCAAAGTTGAAATTCAGCTCAATGAAGCACCATGTACACTGTTCTTAATATACTTGACCAACTAAATCACAGTGTTTGAGGCTGGAAGTGACTTCTGGAGGTCACCTGGTCCAACTCCCCTGCCCAAGCAGGGCTACCTACAGCCAGTTGCTCAGGACCATGTACTGACAGCTTTTGAGCATCTCCAAGGTGGGATACTCCATCTCTCTGGGGAACCTGTGTCCATGCCTGGTCACCCTCACAATGAAGAGTGTTTTCTGATTTCAGACAGAGCCTCCTGCATTTCCGTTTGTACCCACTGCCTCTGGTCCCATCACTGGGCACCACCAGAAAGAGCCTGGCTCCATCCTCTAGACATCCACCCTGAAGATACTTATGTACATTGAGACCCCCGTTAGCCTTCTCTTCTCTAGGCTAAACAGCCCCTGGTCTCTCAGCTTTTCCTCATAGGACACATGCTCCAGTCCCTTCATTGTCTTAATCATCCTTTACTGGACTCTATCCAGTGTCCACCTCTAGGCATAAGCCAGGCAGAGGCTTTGTTAAATAGTAAGCTAGATTTGTTTCATTTCTAAACCTACCTCAAGAATTTGAACAAAAGCAAAAATAGTTTAAAGTATAAATGGATGTGAATTCCTACCACTGCCTGCTTAGTACTTCAGTAAAATCTACGCCATTGCAGGAATGTGATGCAGACTCAATCTTTCACTACAACTCCTCAGCAATTTCATGATCAGAGCATTTTGGTCAAGTTCTGAAGAATTATTAAAAACAGGGACAGTCTCCTGAAGTTAAGTAAGTAATTTTCTAACTTTAGTTGTCATGACAGGGAGATGCTTCAAATGACTTTTGTTCACAGACTAAAGTATTTTGCATTTCAGTGACTTGACAAGGAAGCAAAAATTCAGGAGACCCAAATCAAGGAAACAGCAGTCCACATCACATATCTGCAAAGGGTTTCCTTAAAAGATGGGCAGAATACAGACACATCCAACTTCAGTTGTTAATGATGCAAACTCTGGACACCTTGACCCAGGAGGTTATGTTCAAATCTGGCAAGGCATTCATCCAAAAATCCCATTTCTCCCAATTCTGGGATGCTGTGAAAGTACTTCTTTCACTGATGGCACTCAAGAGATCCATCTGTACCTAGGGCACTGTGTTAAGTCTCAGAGCTTGGCAATGACCCCTTGCATCTTGACAAACAGTACACATACACAAAAAGATACAAAACAGGAATACAGAAAAAACCCATAAACCTATGGTTAATTGCCCTTGGTACTATCAGGTGAAACACCCAACCAACCTGCAGTCCTCTTTTCTGCTTTTTCATACCAATAACCCCTGAAGTTCCACTTGCAACTCTAAACACACTCAGAAGGCAACTTTCTTGACACCTGAAGTTTCCTTAAGCCCACACCATGTAGTGTTTGCACAAAAGCGGGGAAACCCAAATTTGACAGTGATAAGCAGTAGCCATTTATAGGCATCAAAAGTTAATGATAATTACTAGCATCGTCAGCTTATTCCTCAAATCTAAGGCAAACCATTTATTCTTGGCAGTGCTCCAATAAACCTGTGGCACAAGAAATGATGCAACAGACAAGCTGTTTTTGGAGGTAGGTTTCCCTTAATCTTCCATATACCAGTACCAATGATCTCACCCAATTCTAGCAGACAAATTGTCAGGTAAGAGGCTTATAAAAGTATCCCTTTATATTCTGTGGGGAAAAAAAAAACACAAACAACCACAACACACAAACCACACTGACTTTATAAACAGTTGCTTTCAACAGGAGACAAATGGAGTTCAAAAATGAGTCCAGCCCCATCTTCATTCTAGCTTTTAAAACAAGTATTTTCAGACTGTTTCTCTTCACAAGTTGTGTGCATTCCATGTGAAGTTTTGACACACCTGATACTTAGCCAGCACACTGTACACCATACCACCTGGCCTCTGAAGAGAAACTTGACCTCAGAAAAAAAAGAAACACTGCAAGGCTGTGTCAACATGCTACATCAATTTCACTTTTCCCAAATTACCACACTACCCAATCTCCTATCAGTTTTTAGAGTAAATTTTATGCATCAAGTGTTCCACTGCCATTCAAATTTGTTTATACTGAATTTCTTTCAATCCATTAACTCAGTGAATTGAATCCTTACCTTCCTCCTCAGCACAATCTGTCATACAGGGATAACACTGTCTCACAATACGGAAATATCACATAATGAATGATTCAAGCTTACTGGAAGTGTTAATGGGCAGGAGACACAAAATAGTAACTTTTCCTTAGCTCATAACGCACTATTTTTGTACAGATTGCCCAAGTGCTTTTAATTCAATTTTCTATTCTTTGCACCAGCTCAGCTCAACTGGCACACAGGACAAAGTTTTGGCACAGAACGAAGTTATTTAAACACTGACAGTTATACACAACCTAAAACAGATGGCCAGTTCTCCTGTGAGTTTAAGGCTTAAGAGAAACAGCCATGCAAGCCCGCATGTGCTCACTAGGCCTGATTTTCTGATAAGTCAGGGAACTTATTGAACCTGACAACTGCAGTTTCTGCTCTGAAGCTACTCAGAAAGACTACCCTACACAGGTTCTGCCCACTTACCTTTTCATCACCACCTTCTACTACATAAATAAATGCTGGACATCTGCTGTTTCTTCTATTTAAAAGAAACAATGTGAGTCAAAACCTGTTAAAGCACAGGAGTTCCTACTTGTGCTACCAAAGCTAAGCTGGCTGACATCCATCAAGCCAGACAACACAGGAGTTTCTGTCCAAGGTACTTCAGTTTTGCTCAAAGCAAACAAACAGTCACTCCAGTTCAAACTTTGGTTCACTAAGGACAAAGATAATTGAAAGGGCTTTTAACTCTTGGGATTTTTCTCACATGGAAGTGGTCCAGAATCTATGGTATTTTCTATACACAGTGTTTCAAAAAGATGGACCAAATTTCAAAGACAGTGATTTCAATTAGGGCCATCCTTTTGAAACACCCTTTAAAGTCTTCTCAGAGATACAAAGAGACTTCTAGCCATCATGCCTTTGGTATGCTGTAACATTTATTCCTACATATCTTGCAGATAGCTAAATGTGTAAAAATGGAGCCTTTTTACAGAAATGACATTGAAAAGTACTACAAAACCTTACTGCTGAGCTCAAAGACATATGATAGTTTATTTCCAGTTCCATCATTAGTATTTTTGTCCTTTATTTAGACATCATTCAAATTAAGATGAGGAAATGCTTGAGTCTGTCAAAAAATAGTGATGCTAGAGGACTGGCTTAGAAAAGTAAGAGATATTTAGCTATTTCTATAACAAGAACATTATTTTTACCTTTAGTATCATGCGTGATTTTTGTTGGTACATCAGTTTAAAGACAGAAAGTCATCATGTAGCACCCTTGATGCATTACACAAAGAAGAGCAAACACCAAACAGAAAAACTAAATGCCAATATGCAAAGGAAGTTTTCAAAGAACATTACAAATGAGAATTTTTTCAATTGCTCTCAAGTAAGACACACACCAAAAGCAGATATCTTTCTAAATAAGAAGTGTCTACAATAATTTCAGGTTACACTAGAATCCAAGTCATCCTGTATGCAGACTAGAACTAGGGGATTATTCTTAGGAGTAAAGCCCAAGCACAGAGGAAACAAGTTCCTCTAACAAGTCTGTAAAAGACCATGCAGATTAAAGATGTCCTACACCCAAAACATTTTCAGTACAAGGTTGCAGAAATTATGTTGAGCTTTGCCAAAGTTCTCTCTTAGGATTTTGCAATAGCTTTTATAGACTCAAAGGCAACAAGCTTAGTACACACTTACTCAGCCATCATTTTCAGTGTTCACTGTTTCAATAGATGCCGCTGCTGCTAAACTCTTTACTCCTTTCCTGCAACACCAGAGTTCATATGTTTTCCCCATGTAACATTAATGTAAGCTATTGTTCAGACAGTGGAAGCTTCCTCCCCTAAGTGTTACAGACAAAAAGCCAACTCCAGACATGCGTGATTGTTCCTGGCATTTTGACTAGGTCATAAAGACCTTTATCTTGACCTCCTACTGGACATATTTTAGGCAAGTTCTCAGAACAAGGACTGGTATTGCACATTTAGAGCTTTCCCAAAACCAGATGTCCAGTAACTTACTGCTTCGTTCTCATGCAATCACAAAACAGTTATTTCAAAAAAAGACAATCATGCACTCTATACCTCCAGTGCATTGATGATAACTTCCTCATGCAGATGGTGGAGGAGCCGACTAGGAGAGGTGCACTGCTGGATCTCATCCTCACTAACAAGGAGGGTCTGGTCAAAGCAGTAAAGGTTGAGGGCTGCCTGGGTTGCAGTGACCATGAAATGGTGGAGTTCAGCATCTTGCGTGGCAGGGACAGAATAGCAAGTAGAATTTCAACCCTGAACTTTAGCAGGGCGAACTTTGGCCTTTTCAAGCAATTGCTGGGGGAAATCCCATGGGCAAGACTGCTTGAAGGAAAAGGGGCCCAAGATAGCTGGATTGCATTCAGAGATTTTGTGTCCAGTTCTGGGCCCCTCAGTTCCAGAAGGACAGGGAACTGCTGGAGAGGGTGCAGCATCAGGCAACAAAGATAATTAAGGGAGTGGAGCATCTCCCTTATGAAGAAAGGCTGAGGGAGCTGGGTCTCTTTAGCTCGGAGAAGAGGAGACTGAGGGGTGACCTTATTAATGTTTATAAATATATAAAGGGTGAGTGCCACAAGGATGGAGCCAGGCTCTTCTCGGTGGCAAACAATGATAGCACAAGGGGTAATGGGATCAAGCTGGAACACAAGAGGTTCCACTTAAATTTGAGAAGAAACTTCTTCTCAGTGAGGGTGATAGACACTGGAACAGGCTGCCCAGGGGGGTTGTGGAGTCTCCTTCGCTGGAGACATTCAAAACCCGCCTGGACATGTTCCTGTGCGACCTCACCTAGGCGTTCATGCTCCAGCAGGGGGATTGGACTAGATGATCTTTTGAGGCCACTTCTAATCCCAAACATACTGTGATACTGTGATATTAACTGTATGGTAACTGCATGGTAACTTCTCTGTTAAGTCAGAAAAATTTAGTTTGCAGATCTTCACTTCATAGCTCTTTTTGTTAATGATGGTAAGAAGTATTAAAAGCAGAACTAAAAACAGACAGTGAAAACAATCTCTTAAAAATCAAACACTTGTATCTTAATATGGAGGGAGGAAAAAGCATTCTGAGCATTTTTTGTAAAGTGCTAGCAAGCTGGCTGATTACACAATGTGTACTTTAAAGCTGTGGAAGTTAATTACCAGCACTGCTAGAGACAGACATGTAAAAAAGGCAGAAGGAAGACCACAGATAATGTGGGTGTGCTGCTGAATGGGGCACAGAACCTGGTAACAATGCACACAGCAGAGACTGGGACAGTCTCTCCAGTAAAGATCAAGGTGAAGAAGGCAAAGACGAGTACAAATACCAGCTGGAGGGGAGTAAAGAAGACTAAGCCAAACTTTTTCAGAGGTATCCAGTATCAGGACAGTATATTATGTTTAAATATACAACAGCTTTTTCCCACAGTAAACATGGATAAGCATCAAACAGCTCAGAGAGGATGCAGATTTTCTCTGGGCAGAGCAGGAGACATCCAAAACCTAACTGAACATTGTCCTGGGCAACCTGCTCTAGGTTGACCCTGCTTTAAACTGAGGGTTGAACCATAAAATTTCCTGAGGTACCTGCCAACCTCTGCAACTCTAAATTACTTGTCATTAATGTAACAAATTCATTAATATACTTTTGATAGTTTTTTTGGAGAAGAAAAGGTAATGAATGCACAAAAAGGCTATTAACCCCTAACACCAGTTCTAGTGATTAAAACAGCACTGAACCAAACAGAATACATTAGGTCTGTGTCTTGCTTGTTTCCCACAACTGGAAACAGTTACTGAGAAATTTCCATGAACCTTCAGTGATGGAAACTTATGGATCCATCATGCTGTCATCCTATTATTCTATCTGCAATGGCAAATAGAGTTCATTCACACTATATTTCATAACATTCAAATGTACTTTCAAGTAAGCAATACACTACAATAATTCTTCAGATCAACTTCTACCTTCCACAACTATGTCAACAGCAACAACACTTAACAGGTAAGATAAGGCAATGAGAAAGAGGGAAGAGATTTATGGAGTACCCAAGACCTAAATTCTCAGCCAAAGGTCATGATATTACTAAAGTATCAAACTATTACTGTGTTATAATACACACAAAAGTTGGGGAAAAATTATGGTGTATAGGCTGTTATCTTTAATTATGGAAAGTACCAACAGTAAAGCAAAGGATATACTTGTGTTACTCAACCAGCATAAATGGAGAAAGAATTCAACACATGGCACTCCAGAAAAATTGTTGAGCAAGTACCATTCAGCTTCTAAAATACCAGCTCAATACTGTTTTTACACACTCATTAGACTACAACTCTTTATGCAGTCCTCCACTTACCATATAATCCCATTCTCCAGTTTATCAGATAATGCACATTCTAGAACATGGCCTAGGACAGTGCTCTGAAGAGTACATTAAAGCATTCCACCTATGCTCAGGAGAATAGCCTAATTTGTCTTAGCTAAGCTTACAGCCCTGCCACTGTCACAGCATGAGTAGGTAAGTAAGAACAACACCTGTGTCAAGACTGTTTCTTTCAAGAGTCCTGCCAACACTACCCTTACCTTCTACACAAGTCAATGCACTCAATGAATTAAAAGATTCAAGAAAAAGTTTGAGAAATAAAGCTTTATGCTTCAAATTTTGATAGATACTTCTGATATATCGAATTTATGTATCTCCACAATTCTGTTCTGACATTTCCACTGCACAGTCTACCTCCTCAAGGCTGTTTGTGACAGCTTCCTTATCAGCTGGAAACAGACAAGATGTGTCATGCCTTTACAGACACTTCAGAGCTGAATTCTTCAATGTTAAGGAACAGTGGTATGTAAGCTATAAAAAGAAAAAAAAAACACACTTGGGAATGAATTGAAGCAGAAGGAAACTGCCTTGAACAGCAACTGTTGCTTAATCTATTGTGCAAGTTCATCATCACTGTTCTGTTTTTTGGGGATTTTTTTCTTCCTTCCACATATCAAATCTTGTCTATGGAATTCTTCACCAAGCAGACTCTCCACTGACATCTCCTGAAAACACTAAGTTTTACCGCTGTGTTATACTGAAATAATTCTGCCTTCCCCATCTGTTTGATCTTTTCTTGCCTGAAGTACTTGTTAGATTATCAACTACACCTGTGTTCTCCTGTTACAATCCGGTTTGCTTGCAGTAGCTACCAAGCACCTCCACCTTTAGTTAACTGATGACAGTGGTTTTGCTTCCCACCCATCACTATCTATCCTGATAGATGCCATGGTGAGACATTATGACACTGTTTCAAACTGTTGAAGTACAAGGTGACTGGACAACAGTTCAGTGATACCACTCAAGTCAGCCACTTCCTCATTACTTCTAGCTTAACATCTACAGTCTACCAGACTTTCACCAGATACCTACCCCAAGACTCTTCCTATTCAACAGAATCAAAACTAGAAACAATTAACTGAAGTCAAACAAAAACCACACACTATTCTTAACTCTGCTTGTTATTCATTATACTCACTTTTTTCACATAGAATAGGGTTTTCAAACTCTATGCACATTATGCACATGGAGCCATTAAGAGCAGAGTAGAAACAAACTGATGAACAATCCTGGTGTCACAATCAGTGGTCCTGGCTTTCTTAGTCTTACTAAATATCTTGGCTCATTATAAGGTAAGACAGGTAAGAACCCCAGCACAGCTGCATATTTCACTTCTTGGCTTAACTTAAGTAAACTTAGCATAAGACTTGCATGAAAAAAAGCAGAAAATAGCTAATACATTAATAGGAACAACAGGTTATTGCTACTGGACTGAAAGTTACACAACTACAGTAGGAACTGTATGCTCACTGGCAGGAGATCCCACAACAAACATGGCTACATGAAGTCCTCACAGGTTCCATTCAGCTTCTCCAAATCAGACAATATTACATGCAAAGCAGACAACTTCATACAGTATTACACCTTGCTTCTCATGAAAGACTGGAAAATAAGTAAGCCCCAGGCCACTTACAAACCATATGTAAATACAATCCTTTCCTTACCCAAATATTTGTGGGGTGGAAGATGGAGAGAAGAAGACAAGCACAGTTCTGTGTTCTTATACCATTTCCAAGGATGTTTTACTGATATACACTGGCAGTGCTGCACGTTTTAAGGGTGGCTATATTTAGCTTGAGCAAGATTAGTTTCATAATGAAATAAAAAGCAGGAAAATGTTGATTAGCCAGCAAGAAGCTGTGCTCTGGCTACACCCACAAACCACAATAAGTCATAAGCACTTCCTAATCAAGGAACAGCAAAGCAGTTCAAGGAAACTATATTGCACACAACTGTTGAAGTGTGCATTTAGAGAAAGAGCCACAGAGATTGCCAGCTGCTCACTGTTAAAAGAACATTCCAAATGCCACTCTCCTTAATAAGCTGATGACATCACCTTGGTTCACACCAGAACCTGACCTTGAGGAAAGGTGATTTTTTTTATCATTAAGTTGAAAGGTTGTTACAATTCATTGGACTGAAAAGAGGTATGAAAATTCAGGAAGGTTTCTAAAGAAGAGGGTGATCAAGCATTCCTTTTATATTATTCCTTTTTGACATCACTTGGAAAGCATGCATTTGAAGGCCTTGCCTAGATATTAAGAGCAGCTATAGTGGCAGAACAACCTATGAACATCTATAGTCATACAACAACAACTAAATAAGGATATCCAAGAGTTTCATCTGCCTGGAGCTCTGGAGGTTTTCTCCCTCCCTATGATATCAGTCTACTTCCAGGCTTCTCAAGCTTCCCTTGTACACATTTACATGATTGGATTCAGCAGTTCAGACAGAGCAAGCTTCCCCACATAATCACTGACATTTTGGTTGTGTGGCTAGACCTTTGCTAGCCCCACCACAATCTGTTAAGTCTACCTCAGACAACTACAATGCATCAAAACTATTTTCAGGATTAAATCCTAAGCAACACACTTCTCCTGAAAAAAGTGGGAATCAGGAAAACAGAACAAGACTTTATCACTATTTTATTAGACTGAAACATTAACTTTGGTTAATGTCCTAGTTCTATAAAGCCCAAGACAATAAGTACTATATTTCAACACCACAATGGCTAGTTACCAGCAGTCCCACATGAGCAGTTTTAGATCTACTTATCTCTTCAATTTAAGAAGAACAATTTATTGCTCATCTTTTAAGAGCTATTTTTTGGGTTTGAAGATGTAACACAACTGTAGAAGACAAATAATTTTGGCTTTGATCTGTTAATTAGAATGAATGGCCATGAGCTGGAATGCACTAGAAGTGTAGTTTAGGCTCCTTATTTTTAAGTGCCTTTAGAAGCCACTCACAGGAGGACTGCAGGCAGTGAAGAACATATCACTACCAATGCAAAGAAGCTTAAGCACAACCATGAGTCTTGTAAAGAGAATGGGTAATGTTTTCCAATTCTCCATAATCATCCAGGTAGTTACCTGGTTTTCATAACTACTGTTTGTCCTACACAAGATACCAGGAAAGGCTGTGTATACATGTATCCTGTTCCTTCATACCTTGAAGCCCTAAAAAAATTGTCCACACTATGTTGCAAGTTAAATACTTTTTGCAGCAAAGTTAAGTAAACACAGAACAAGGACAGCTAGCTGTTGTTAATTTATCTGAGACAGAGGCAGTATCTCAACTACTTATGATCTCTCCCTCACTGCCACCCTGGCTTTCATGCTCAGTGAAGTTCTTCACGGTATCTCTGCATCTCTTGATATCACCCAGTATCACATAACTCAGAAAAATGGACAGCAAGTAGGGTACTGTTAATACAAACAAGTGACCAGTTGGCCACACACTGTTAACCACAGGAGAGGCACACCTTTTACACATGCCTCTTCTGAAACACTACCAGCTCACAACTGGAAGCAGTACATGCCAGAGGCATTATTGTCAAAAGTAAGTGGCTACAAACTTCTACATTTTTTATTTGCTATACATAAGTTACCCTATTACATAAAAGCACAGAAGAGTAGATAGCCCTTTGCCTCTCCTATTTAAATTACCACTTAACTACACGATGCCCGTGTCTCTCTCACAAGTCAGGACAGCAGAAAAGCAGAAGTTACCTCTGGAAGAACAGAGATATCCAAGTCTAACACATCATAAAATAGACCCAACTTAGATTATGTTGCTCCATAAACAGGTTTACTCTGATCACTACAGTCATGTTCAGTCTTCAGGCTCACTAGCCACATCATTCCATTCTTACTTTCCTCTCTTATTGTACCAACTAACAAAGATGGACATTGTCCATGCCAACTTACCCTGATCCACAGGACACTGGACAACCAGCCTCTGAAAAAGCCTAAGCCTGGCCTAACCACAGACATGTTCTCCTAGAAGTGCACCCAAGACCACATTTTCCATCTGAACCAGTATTAATATTCTCCAAAAACCCAACTCCACACTTCAACTGATACACAAGCAACAACTCCAAATGGCTTCTACTTGGCAGACTGATTGGGTCCATGTTGGCCTATTAGCACTCTCATAGCTCACCTCTTATCCAGAGAAAGCATCACTAACATCCTCACACTGAACATCACAGCTGTCAAAGGGTCCTCATTTGGCCCAGAACTGCCCTCCAGGTTTTCCAGAAAAGCCTTCTGTCACAAGGCCACTGCTTTCAAGAGTCATTCATGTACAGGTGTATCCTTCTAGCTCCAAGAAAGCTCCAAAGACTACTTAAAAATACAGAGCCTGTTTGCCTCTAGACTGGTCCCTAACAAGCAAGTAAGTTCAGGCTGATCACTACTGTTTGAACAGGTCACCTAACACAGAGGAATAGACAACTTAATTCTCTTCTCAAAAGGATGATATCATACAGCCCCACAGAATCAGTAAACATTTGGCTCTACTACTATTTATGAAAAAGCTTGGGGAAAAACAGTTAAAAGATGATACACGTTAAGTGTAAAGTAGACTCATAAGGGCAGCTGCCCACATAGCGAGTAACAATACTAGATGTGCAATTGCTATCCCAAATACTTACAACCTGAGGAAACGACAGGGAGAGAGTGTCAAAGTAATATTAAAACTGCTGAATAATGCAAAGGACTGAATTTCACTTTGAAAGGTACTTATATAATAACAGCTAGTAGTGTCACACTGTGCTGGCATTTCCGGTAATTAAAAATATTTCAGCTTGGGTTTGTCAGCTCCTTTATATAAAGCTTACGCCACCTGAAACGGAAAGCTACAGCACATCTTCCAAATCAGTGACCTCTTAGAGAGGACAGATAACAAAAGCAGAACCTTGATCTTGACATTCTACCTCTACTGGCCTGATCCTTCAATAGAATTCTAGTTTTTTTAGGTCAGAGAGAGCAAATCAAAACTATGACCATAAAAAATATCTTTCCATCACACTATGAAAAAAGGGCTTTGATTACCAGAGTTGACTTTGCTTCTTCTTTCTGTAAGACTCAAACCAAAGGATCTGGCTATGCCTCAGTTCTCTGTCCAATAAAAGCATTTTGTAGGCAAAAAGAGGTGGCTAGACGAGAGTCATTCAGGCCAGCAGGAACTTCAGGCAGTCTCCACTGTGACTCCCCACACAAACAGGCTCAGCCAAGTGCTCAGACCAGGATGGTCAGGCATTTATCCTGTGTGGGCTAGAAGCTCCCCAAGGACAGCAGCAGCACCATGGGCCCTAGGCCCAGATGTTCTTGTGGGAGAAAAGCTTTCCCTTACCTCCAGCCTCTCTGGACCTACTCAGTTCATTGCCATCAGGGCCTGCAGGCTTCTTGCCCTAGTCCTGATGGTATCACTGCCAGGTCTCTGCCCACCCAGGACCAGCCTGAACTGCACAAGGTCCCTGCAAGGTCCTTGTCTCTCACTGGTCCTGGGTCCCTCTGGGCAGCAGCTCTGCCCTTGAAACCATCAGCTACACCCATCAGTTGCTGTCTGCAGACTTGATGAGGGTCAAATTTCCCCCTTTCCCCAGGTCACCAAAGAAAACAGTAAATACAACAGGTGGCACAGAGTCACCAAGACCCCCACACTTGTAACAACTCTCCGGAAAATAACAAAGTTTTAATCACTGAACCTCAAGCTCCAGAATACCACAAGTTTTTCATCTATTTGTCCACCCACCTAAACCTTCATATCCCACAGCTGTTACAGAGATTGTGGGAAGCCATATAAAGAGTCATGCTCAACTCTATGTAGATCAAGTCTATCACTCTTCTCACTCACAGACCTATTTCAAAGATAGTCTCTTCCACCACAATTCACCCTTGGTAAATCAGTGCTGCTTACTTTCAATCAACTTCATTTTAATTTGCACACAAATGACTTGAAAGATGACTGCTGGTTTGACCGAGATAGAGTCAACTTTATCCATGCAGTTAGAAACTTCTTTTTTGTAGCTAGAGCAGTCATTGTTTAGATGTGGTTTAAGATAGCACCTGAGGACAAAATTGATGTTTTTCTTCAAGTAACTTTCCAATGTTTTTGATTTGGAATGTAAATAGTGTAAGAACTTACTGTTATTTTAGCTGTTCTCTGGGAGTCAAGGTCTTGCTGGGCTTTTTATCTCCAGGTATGAGGCAGCAAGGAAAGGGGGACATGGGTAGGGCACACCTTAACTGACATCCAAATTGATCAATAAGAATATTCCATACCATCACCATCATGCTTTCTACTTAATAAGAGTTAGGTTTTCTGGCTCATTAAGTCTCTCCCAGTTCTCCTCCATTTCATGAGTTCCTTTCAGGAGTTCCTTTAGGGTTCCTCGTTCTTTAAAGAGGGACACGGTGTCATAAGAGGCAAAATACTATACGCAACACTAGCCACAAAGATTAACTGTAGAACTGTTTGCTTCTACCAACTCTTGCCCTTTGGCTGCAGGATTGAAAAGACCTCCTCCAGAGCTCCCATGTGCTTTGCTTGCACTGCCAGAGCTCTGTGGGTCACTTGATTTACTTCTGTATTCCCTTGGCTGCCACTTGCCCACAGGGATAGGCTGCAAATAGTGGCTAATTGTTCCGAAGCTGGACAAACTTCACCAAGCTCACTAGAGCATCCTGAATCACAGATGTGACACCAACGACCTTCCCAAAGGCACGTCTGTAGGGCAGATGCCCCTGCACCTCAGTCAAGTCAATCTCTGACCATTACCATGAGCCCCTACTTCTACACACTCATAGTTATTATGGCTCTGCACCGACACTGTAGATTCAGATCATTGTTCATTCACTTCTATGGATACTGAAAAACAGGACACAATAGCAATAGAGACTGACCATCAGTTTATTCCTGGTTAAAAACCAAAGACAATTGAGTAGGCATGTTTTAACACCCAGTCACCTATTATGGGGGACTGCAAACTCAAGTTGCAGTTACTAGGCATCTGAGTATACCACCTACTACCAACACAAATACCCTAACTATTTCAGTACTCAAAAGAAGGAACAAAGACCTAGCAGAGAGAGAAAACTTAAGGTCTTACTGCTGGGGAAGAAAGACTGCATATCTTTAATCATGGTAGTGAACACAAGACATTAACAACAGTCATGTAGACCACAGACAGGCCACAGGACCAACTTCAACAGCTGATTTCTTTGTTCAGCAAAAACAAAAGAATGGAGCAAGTCATATGCCATGAAACTATTCCCTACCTAAAAATTAAGAAAACCTCCCACTTCCAACTCCTCCTTAGGAAGAACAGAATCTGTGGTTGGCAGGAATACCTGTTCTGACAGGAATACTTGTTCCACACTCTTAAAAACTGCATCAAATTCCAGTATGAATGAAGATAAAAATCCATTGTCAGGTTTTCACACAGAAATGCATCTAGCAGCTATCCTGCCTGGGGATCTACAATACTTAACACACTGCAAGCACCTCTTCCTGCAAGCACAACCTGAAGCACAGAAAAAAATACAAAGCCTTTCACTACTAACATACTGGATGCACATTTCTGGGCCACTTTAAAGCCTGGTTGTTCCTTATTAACTAGGTGACAGAGTTTGGAGAAGACATATCACAGGCACAAGGACATACCTAAACTCAGCAGCTTTTAAACAAACAACACAGCCATCTTCCCCCTTACACACAATTCTGCTTAGCCAACTATGTCTGGCCAGCAGTACACTGCCCATTTTTCAGAGATTCACCACCCTATGACACAGACTAAGCCACTGAACAGGGATCTGCATGGTAGGCTTGCCAGACTCCCACACAGCCTTCAAAAGGACAGGAGAAAACAGGATGAGAAGGCAAAAAGAGACATGGAATCACTTGCCAGTTACTGTCATGGGCTAAGTGGACTAGATTTGAGGAGAATAAATTTAATGTACTGCCAATTGGATTTAGCTAGTGAGAAACAAAACCAAACTAAGCCACCTTCCCCTCACCTGCACACCCATTTCTCTGGCTCAATTTTAGTCTTTCATTCCCAACTCCTCTGTCTCCTCCCTATCACCCACAGCAGTTTAAGAAGGATGGGGGTTTACAGACACACTCTTCCCCTGCTCCAGCAAGGGCCCTCCACAGCCAGCAGCTCCTTCAGAAAACATCCACCTGCCATGGCACCAGGTCCTCTGCAGGCTGCCACGCGTGTATCTGCTCCAGCACGGTCATCTCCATACTGCAGGGCCATGCCTGCCCCAGCCAGCAGCACTACCTCCTCACCTTCTCCAGCCTCCATGCTTGCAGGACAGCTTCCTTGTGCTTCTTCCCCCACATTCTTCTCCATCTGTGCCTTATTTTGTCCTTTCTCAAGCAGGTTTTCACAGAGGCACCACAGACTTCCCTGACAGCCATGGCCGGGCCCCACAGCCATGAGGCCACTGCGGATCCAGCTGTGTCTGGTACAGGTAGCCTCATACCTCTTCCCAGTGAACTGGGCCTGCCACAATACCCTGCCTTGGACACCCAAGCTAACACTCTGCAGAGGGCAAGTTAGGCAGCCAGCTCTTGCCCAAGTCCAGACAAAGATCAGCATTACCCAACTACAAAGTTCCTAGGTGGAAAAAGAGGACACAGCCCTCCTCAAAGTCTTCCTTCAAGTTCCCTTGGTCACTGCTTTCCTGGCGAAATGTGTGGAGTTCAGGAGAACCGCAGCAATTTATGAAAAGTGCTGAGACTTCAGATGAAGCTCCTATTCCTCAGCCAGCACAGAGCTACGTAAGTTGTAACTGAAGTATTTTCCTGGGGAGAAGCACCCCAGCTGGGTGCTGACCAACATGTGAAATCTTCCACTGACATGCAGCAGGAGAACCTACTGGAAAACACTCATTTTCCCCAAGTTTGGCTCCAAGTTACAAACTCCCAATAACAGAGACTAAAATAGGTCATTTTGCCCTCATCCCCTCAGGGAAATGAGATAATTCACCCTTGCTACAGGGTTTCCTCCTCAAGCCTAGACAAGCCCAGTGAGCTTCCTGCTGGTAGCCCTGTCACTTCATCCCCCAAGCTATCACAGCAGGTTCTGAGGCACCTGCATCTGCCTCCACTCCTGCAAAACACCAGCCTCACCAGATGGTCTCTATGGGAACCAACACCAGCTGGTGAAGAGCATATCCACAATGACCTAAATCAACTCCACCTCCCAAGCTCCAGGTGAGAACATGAGGGACTTGTTTCACTGGAGTCAGTGAAGAGTACGGGGAGGAAAAAGCTACTTTTAGAAATCCCCACAGAAGAATAAGCAAGAAAGCAGCCTGCTTCACAAATCATCTCTGCTATGCTAAAAGCTTCTCACTATTTAGTCACATCTAGTTTTGTGCTACACACAAAACATTCATTTTTGAACAGCAGTAAGAAAGGTTTAGGCTCTCAATTAAGGTCACCTAGTACAGAGGAGCCACCAGTGGTAAATCACTCCTAAAGGAGCATTTTTCTTGACCCAGCAGCTAAAAGCCTGGTCCAACTTTTTTTTTTTTAGTTCAAGGAGGTGTGGAAAATGACTCTTCATGTTAGCAGATTTAGTGCTTAGCTTCCCTGGCCAAACCTAAGACCTAGGAAGAGAGTAACATCAACAACTAAGAAAAAAAGTCTTCAATGTTTTCCCATTCATCTCTAAGTCAAAGCAGGGCAGAACTTCTATAGTAAGTAAAGCATCAAGTAGCAGAAGCCTTCAAGCAAGCTTTTAAAGATGTTTAACATGACAGCATGATGATGCCACCAAAGTTTTGATTTGGAGGTTGTCACTGACTCTGTCTGTAGTGTTTTAAGTGTGCAGGTAAGCTCATCTTCCTCATGTAAGGAAAGAAAACACAGTATTGACGCAAGCCAGAGGGAAGAGCACATCTGGGAGCTGATGACACATGAGCTATACAAACTGTCTGCTGAGTTTTCAAAGAGCATGACATGGAGTCAGGCATACCTCAACAAATGTCCCAAGACACTGATGCACTTTGCAAGTTCAGAAATTTGCGTAATAGACACGGCTCAAAACTACTCAACTTGCACTTGAATCTGAAAGGCACCTTTACCTCTTTGCTATATCCATAATACTGCAAATACTTTTATGTTTCAAGAAATTGATGTTCCTGTTCCCATTTAATCTTGTTGTAAAACTTCTATATTTTTCCACTGAGAATTAAATAACCCTTTAGTCCATACACATGAAAAACACCTACTACCCAAATTCATGTGTTCAAAGCTGCCCAGGTAGTTTTAAATGTTGTCTACAGCATGTACGTACCTCAGTGTATCACTTCATATCCATTCATGTAGGTCAGTGGAAACTCCTGCATATATATACTGCGTTTCATGGGAATTTACTCATATAATAGTTATCTTAATTTGGACTAAACGTGATTAAAGTCACATGCCTACAGCTCTTCCTAATAGCCTAATAACCAGATTTTTCAGAAGTATACAGATAAAAGCAGTACAACCTTCTTAGGTAAGCAAGTCATTAGAAGATCTATAAATCAACTTTTTTTAAAAGGGCAAGTCAATCCACTTTACAATGACCATTTATAGTTACATGGTCATTAATTTTCAGTACCAGAATATCTAAGCAAGTACTACCAACCACCACTAAAATCAGATCCCCAGTCTTGGGTATTCTGACAGCACAAACCAAGATTATGTGAGACTGATATGCAAAAGTGTAAGTTAAACCTGATATTGCACAGTTTAGTCAAAAGAGGAAAATGTTCTTATAGAAACTACCAAATCATTTTCTGTTCTCATGCATTGCTTTGAACAGGAAACTTGGCACATTTCATCATTCTATGCAATTCACACCAAAGACCAGCAATATGACTTAGCATTTCTTCAGGAACATGGACATTCATTGTTTCACAACACCTACATGTATTTCAGAACTGGTAATCCTTACCCCACCTCATCACACACATGCAGTATTTGTAAAGATGAAAGGACATATCCACAAAAAACAGGCTGTACATTGCCACAGCGAAAGTCTACAGTATCTATTCCTTTTGTAAAAAATACTTCTGAAAAATTTTATTATCAAACCTGAAAATTAATAATGGAGTCTACATTTTCCCTAATGTTACCCAATTTGGACAGAAAGTCCAAACCCAAAGTTTGGGTTTGAAGTGACCTTTAAGCATCATTTAGTTCCAGTGCTCCTGCCATCATGGCAGGGACATCTTCCACTAGTATTAGGTTACTCAAACCTTTGCATACGTTGTCTCTGTTCCACTACTCAATGTGGAAGCAGTCACCACCTCAAACACTGAGCTGTGCAAGAAACCTTCCACACAAAAGTAACCCTACAGCCCAGTTAAGTTCAGCAGATAAGATATTCTTGATTATCAGAACTATATGCAAAAAAAAGTCTCCAGCAGGATGGCTAGTTATATATCCTTCAGCTACAGTGGCTCAGAGGAATTTCACTACAAGAACTAATCGCCATATAAAAATAGCCTTTATCAAAAGACAACCCTGACTCCATTTAGTTTTCTTTCAGTTTGTTCAATTATTATAGAAAAAAAACATCAGCTACTCAGTTGGTTAATGAGGCTGTAACTCTTATCTTGCCTACCAACATCTCAAACATGGATGCAGTCCAAGGCAAGTGCTATTGCTATGCCAAGTTTCACAGTTTAGCTATCTGAATGCAAAAGCAGCTTCTAAAGTCTTCCTCACTTCATGCAGTTCACTTCGTCAGCAATTTTCCAGTCCCCTTCTGAATGGGTGCTCTGGACAGATTAGCAACAGCAGTTTTAGGTCAGGAACTCAATTTCAGGTTATAGCTCAAGGTATAAGCACATAAAAATGAAAATTTAAACTCAATAGTAAACCAATTTCTTCACTAACTGTACATATGCAGTACATGCATAGTTTGTTACAAGAAGCATATGGTGTTTTAGAGTTATGACTTTAGTTGTCCCTCTTTTGGAAACTGAAAGCAGCTTCTAATGCATATTTGGGTAGAAAGGAGCCACAGCAGGAAGTCTGAGATTTCTAAGCATGTTACTAGAGATAAAAATAATACCCTAATTACAATTATATCAGGTATTAAGATTTTAAAATTTAAATTTAGAAGACTTAAAAACCCTTCTTAAATCGACTGTGATACAGAAGCAATACTGCACAACTCTTACCTTTAACTAGTTATGTTTGCTGGATCAAGACTGGAGACTAAATTAGATACAGAAAAAGTAAATAAATCCTAAGATCGTGTTCTGCCTTTAAACTAGGTTGATCCATATGAAATTTAATGCTAATGGCTGAAAAAAAAAAAAAAAGCTCACTACTTAAGTTTTCTGGTATTTCAAGAAAGACGAACAAGAGGACGAACAAAATGGATGACATCAAAAACAAGGACACCATTACAAAAATAAAATGGGAACATAATGAAGGCATGCTTGCTGCCAGCATTCTTGTGATATATTATCCATTTCAGTGAAACAGCTATGCATGTATATGCTCAAAACAACTTCAGAAGCCTAAATACCCTCTCCTTAACAATCTTTTCCTCTGCAATGATGGTCACAATACCTGCTCCCTCCTTCCTCATCAGAAACACCCCTCTACAAGGCGAGAGCTCCAAGAGACTTGCCTCCTCCTCCCCACCTTGCATGCACTTCTCACAGGGTCAGCTGGAGCAGTGTTGTAGGAACCTTAACTATTTCTGTAGCTAAACAAGAGTGTTTGTGCCCCGCTGGCTTCATGAGCTATCAAAAGCTATTTGGACATTCAGCACACTCTTCTCCAAAGGCTCTGTTTAAGTCCAGGCACAGCTGTTTCTGCAGCACATAAGGGAAAAGACAACAATTTCAAGAATGCATTCAGCGATACCCTGAAAATATTGAAGTTCATGACACCTAAGAAGTGCAAGAGTGACCCACTTTGGCATTGAAGGTAAAATCACATGCTGCAAACATTTAGAAAACAGAAAATGCCAAGCTCACAAGGCCGGGCAGCTCACCAGGCAGACAAAACCTTGCCCTCTTTCTGGTGCTTGGATATTTAATTTCTTACTTTTGAAATCTATTGTGGACAGACTAAAACGGGTAGCTCCATTTCTTGAAGGAACTTTACAGTTCCATTATTAACAGACATAACTATTGAATTCTTAGCTGATTTTATCTACATTAAGGTATATCAACCATAAGCTTCCCATATTATTACATTAAAAAAAAACCCTGCAGCCCCCTGCACATACAGGTTGACTGTAAAAGTCTGTATATGGCGAGACACAGCTACAGATTCAAAACGACACATTTTTCCCTACCAAGCTCAATTTAGATACCATGAATGCTATTGCTTGGAATGTATCCACTATTCACCTTGAAATTAAAGGCAAGGCCAGTCTAAGGGTCCCCCTTCCAAATGTTCATGCCCCATAGCATGTGGGTACAGTGTGAACATCTGCAAAACCCATGGGAACCACTACCTCATCCTGGCAATTCATTCAGGTGTAAATGGCATAAAGAGTACCCGACTGTTTTATTCTGTCCTGTCTCCTCCCCTACCTCACTCCAAGTAATATGGCAGAAATCTTCAGCAAATCGACTTAATAAGCAACAACAGGCAACTAAAGAAAAGCCACAGGGAAGCTGGTTCCATGTACCCCTTCTGATCATAACTCTACATCTGAAAAAATACACAAGAACAGTATAAAAAATATTATCATCAGCATAGAAAGCAAGGACACTAGCAGTAGAGAAGTTGAATTTACATTACTTTTCCCTTTCCATACCAAATCTCCTCCTCTCAACCTTTATAACTTAAAGTGACTAAGACAACTGTCTACAAGTATTTATTTTGGTTTCCCAGAAATCAGCTTTGTTCATCCACTCTGTACAACAAATCCTAATAACTTTTTTCTGTTATTAAGATTTGAAGTAAAGAAGACCATCAGTACTCCATTTCATTCCACAAAAATACATAAAGCTTATTCAGTTAAATTTGATACAGTACATGGTTAAATCAACTCACGCTGAGGAATTCAAAAGCAAATGCAGCTATAGCACAGACCCACAGAAAGGCTGCTCAATACATGACAGTGAACATTCCAGGACACTTTGAACAGCCTTTCTTACCTCTCTGTAGATTCTTTTACAAAGCATTTGAATGTTTACATTTTCCCCTATTTTACCAGTACTCAGATATAAAGTATTCAAGGAACGGCATACACACGCTTTACATTATATTCTAGCAATTTGGTAACTGATAACATTTTCTAAGTCCACTCCTCACTTAGCTGAAGGCCAAAGAAAGTGTCTGGAGTTCTCAGGACCATTCTGCAGTGTCCTCAATAGTTTGGTGTTTTCTAGCTTTCAGGTCACTGTAGGTTTACTGGGATATATCTGTTTTTTTTTCTCTAAACACAGCAAAGAAAGACACTCATTTTTGCAACATCTTACAGCCTTATCTACTCTAAGCATCTTGTTTGCACAGTTTCTGGTCAGCAGCAGCAGCATTTGAGTCACCAGCAATGTCTGGACCATATGAGGGAATGGAGAATTAGTACATAAATGTTTTATGAACAGAAGCCTAGAACTGCCTAAAATGATTCCCATTCTGATCCTTGGCTGGTGTACCCACAATAGTGAAGCGCTGCTAAGACATTTAAACACTTAACACTCATCTCGGCTTTCTATTAGAAAACTACATCCTTTTCAAAGACCACATCATGTCCAGGCTTACTAGGTCTATCAAAACAAATGAGAACCCCTGTTGCTTAAGTACTGAAGTACCATAAGACACAGTGGCTCAAACAGAATAGAAAACAGTGTGACACTAGTTTAAGCTCCATCTGGAAAACTTTATCTTGTTCCCAATTTGCATTTTTCAAATGCATGTAAGATCTTCATATTACAATTTTTGTTTTCATATAATTACTGCTCCTGAAATTCCAGATATTTTGCCAATGGAGACAGATTTAGACTGCGAGTCATTTCAAAAACTTAATGTGGGCTTAGAATTTTTAAATAAGTTTCTGAGAAAGCAAGCTTTTCTTAAGATTTCTGCCATGGGGTGATTTTTAACTATTTCATTTAGTTTTAAATCTGAAAAACTGCACTCCCTACGAAAACACTGACCACTAAAGCCAAGTGTTTCACTGAGGCCATTTTTCCAAGGTGTATTTCTGCAGAGCTATATGCCAGAAAGTCTATGTAAAACACCAAGCACTACCAAATACAGGGAAGACCAACAATTGTTCTCTTAACCACAGCTTCTGTCAGACTTAGCATGATAAGTAGTTGCTCAGTGGCAAAACATTAGATGCTAGGAGTTCCTACAAATCCAACAGCAATGCCTACCGGGCAAAAGCAGCTTGCTCAATATTGGCAGCTTCTCCAAGCTTCAGTGGGAATCAATCAAGGAGCCTGCCTCTTTGTGTTATTTTGCCACCAGAAACTCAGGATGACATTTTACATTTCAACAACAAGGATTAGGCAACAAAACATCTTGATCTGGCTCAACAGTTGTAGTAGCTAAAAGCTATGAATTCTAACTCTGTTATACCAGCTTCTCCAGAACTAATCCTTCCAAGTAAGTCAAATTAGGTAGATTTATACAGGCAACAGATCAAAAAATATGTAGTGGCTGCCTTCAGAATTAGTACTAGAGATGTCAAAACCCACAGCTCCATCAGCTAATCCTCCTGGATAGTATTGTCATTTTTCAATTGATTTGAGAGCTGTCAGGAAAGAAAACTGAGCATGAAGGCAGCATCCTTTCACTTCTAAAGTCTTAGCAAGACCTGGTAACACTCACTGCCCTCTGCCCATGCTAGCATTCATTAGAAAAACCTTACCAAAAAAAGCCAAGATGGCTTTAAATGAAGACTGAAACGTGTATTTGTCACAAATTGAGTTTATGCATTAGCTAACAATCAGTTCTACTGCTATGAAGAACATCAACAAATATAATCAAAAGCCATTACATTGTAAGACAGAGTTTTACCTAAAAAAACAGTATTTCAGCTTCACTGTTACTAGGAAGGAGCTTGTGCTTGCATCCTTGTACTATTTTTACCTGCAAAGTCCACTTCTGCAATGGCATTGACTTATTTTAGGAAGCACAGGAAAGCTGAAGTATTCCTTGGGCTTTTAGAACACTAGATCACATGTCATACATTTCCTACTTAGTCCCCAAATAAAGCAAGCTTAGCTTTGTGTCCCCCACCCCCTCAAAAAAAAAAAATCTAGTTTAGCATTACAGGTGCTTTAACAGAATTCAGCCTGGGGCTTCACTATAGCTTGAACACGGCCAGCCAGAAAGCTGGGAAATAATTTGAAAGCTTTTTTTTCTTTAAAGTAGATACTCCAGATCTAGCAGCTGTTCAGAAAAATTTTAACTCACTACACCTGAATCACACAATTTAATCTGAAATGTGGTAGTCCACTATTTTTGAAGAGGCAATAAACAAATCAATAACAACAAAAACCACGCAGATAAAAAGATCTTCTCCTCTCACTGAAAAACAGCCTTTAAAAAAAAAATCCAGGGAGAAGACTGAAAACTGATATTCACATTAGTATGGGAAAGTTGCAAAAATGTACTTGCTGAAATATTACACTAGTATGATTAAGCAAGTAATAGGAAGAGATTTATGCAAATATGAATCTATTGAAGATAGATCCTTTGCAAAGACTAAAGTAATTAGAAATCTTTACTGCATACAGTAAGGATCAATCACTATACCAGAATAAATACATACAAATTAAGACAGCTATTGCTGAGCGGAAATATCAGTGCAAATACAGTCATAAGACATTTGAAAGATGTGCTTTGTCAAATTTCAATAAGTGTGATAAAATTCCTTCACAGTTTCAAGGTCATTTGTAAGTCTCTGTAGTTGCAAATGCTCTCAATATATCACAGCAAAAACTTCAAATATCTACATTTCTGAGGAATGCCTCATTTTAAATAATATGTAGAATAACCAATTCTACATTTGCAAACGTTTATGAATAACAACTATAAAACTGATTCAAAAGCCACTCTCAAAACTATCACCCCCCAAAAGAACATTTCCAGAAGGACAGGTAAGCAAGGGAGAAGGAAAACAATGAGATTTCAGGATTCCACATCCAGAGGATGAAAAGGAAAAATACATAACTTAAGTGCTAGCTAATACCCTGGTGCCTGTTTCCTCAGCAGAACAGGGTCCCATTTCCTGGAATATTTCCTGAACTCCCTCAGTTTAATTTAACACTGGCCATCAAGGCCTTGACATAAATAACAAAGTCAAATGCCATGGAGTTTTTGTAGTACAGAAGTAACCCCCAGGAACTTCTAACTTTCAAGAAAATACACCCATATTGTGAAACACTGACTTCATAATGCATTACTACTTCAACAAGTATCACTTGTAAGAAAACCAGACACCGAGGGTCCTATGTAGCTACTAAACCATATTACCAAAGTTGTCTTCCAAACTCCATAAATACAGCAACACATTTTAGCCTAATAACTTCAATTAAATCAACTACAATAAGACTACTTTAATTAATTTTTTATTGGGTAGTGTGTGGGATTTTTTTTTAAAATAAAGATCAGTTTCACTGCTCTAACAAATAATACCTATATTTAAACTGATGCATATAATTATAGAGGTGAACGGGATACCAAGATGACTCGCTGCTCAGACTAGTTACCATTACCGCTATGCACAAGAAACAACGCCACCTCACTCTTCCCCCCCACCCCGTACACAACGCAAGAACGAGTAATTTAATTCTTCCAGGGCAGGTCAAACCGAAAAGGCGGGCAATACACACAACGTGGGCTAAAGCCCCTGCAGAGGGGAGGTAACCGGGAGAGGCCTCAGCCTAAAGGAGGGCGGCCGTGCCACAGTCGGTGGAAAGCCCTGCACCTTAAGCAAGAAACAAGCCCCGAAATAAAATAAACCAAATGGCAACAGAGCCGTGCACCTACACGTGAGACCCTCACCGCCCCGGGCTCCCTCCTCCAGCGCGTCGAGTCGCCGCCCCAGCAGCAGCACCTTCTCTCCCCGCCGGGACCCGCTCACCGGCCCGAGGCTTCCGCGCCTTCCTCCCTCGGAGTCCTGGCACCGGCCACGGAGCCCCACGCCACAGAGGCCCCCGGCCGCCTGCCCCACCTGCGTGCGCTGCTCCGCCGACAGGCCCCCA
Organism: Streptopelia decaocto; assembly: GCF_964273445.1. Lineage (NCBI taxonomy): Eukaryota > Metazoa > Chordata > Aves > Columbiformes > Columbidae > Streptopelia > Streptopelia decaocto. The sequence continues at coordinate 12,192,274 of NC_138657.1, forward strand.
CACGCCGTGCGGCTCTGCCCCCCCCGGCGCTCTGCAGCCGCACAGGTGCGCCGGGAACCGCGGGCAGCCGCAACACCCCTGCGGCTGCAGCGCAGCACCCCTTCGCAGCTTCCTTGCAGCAAGCGACAACCCCCACCCCGTTTTACCCGCGCCCGACTGCTGCCCCGGGGCTCAGGCGGCGGCAGCTCCACCGCCAGACAAGACGGCGCGAGCAGAAAACGGCAGATGCACTATTGTAGACATAAGCAATCCGGTTAGAGCAAGGTCAGTCCTAAACAAGAGGGAGAGAGAGGTGCAGCTTGCACGAAGAATGGGAGCTACTCTCAAGCTGTAGGGCCACGCTAAGGAAATAGGTGGGGGAGAAAGTCATTCAGAGGGATGTTGCAGACAAAACAAAAGCGGTTTTGACCACTGTTTTGTCTGAAGAACAGGTGCTAAACTCGCCCAATTAGCACCACATGCGAAATGGGGGAGGGGGGAAAAGACATTGAGAAAATCCTAGAGGGTAAAACAAAAAGCGGCAAGCTAGCACGAGAAACAAGGGGAAGAGAGAAAAGCCGTTCGGAGTAAGAAAAATCGCTGACAGCAACAAAAATCCCCCCTTGATGTAACGCTGCAAATACCTTAGAGTTTGCAACTAGGCGTGGAACAAGCCGATACCAGCTGAAAGCCGCGGGTCACCTACAACAGGGGACAATGAAGGTCTCTGCACACATCGGGTTTTGAACCCTTTTTCCAGGGAGGGCCGGGTGAGGCACCAGCAGCCCCCGACCCAGCCTCCCCCCACCCTGGCCGCCCCTCTTCCCACCGAAGCCCCCGCGCGGGCTGCGGCCCCGCTCCGGATCTGCTTCTCCTTCCCGCGTACCCCGTGGGGAGTCCCAACGTTCCACCGCTTCCCCCCCCCGAGGCCGCACCGATAGCTCCTCACAACCTCCCCAGCGCCCCTTTCCAGCCACCCCCCACCCTCCTTTTAGTAACCCGGGACCCCGCGCTGCCCCTGCCCGCCGCCCCAGTGGAACGTGGCTGCCGCCGCCCGGGGGTGGGGGCGGTGCCCCGAGGGGGCTGCGCGGCGCCCCGCTCTCGCCTCACCCGCTTGATCTGAAGTGCCGGTGCCGCCGGTGTGGCCGCTACCCCAGAACGCCGGAACCGCCCCGCCTCAAAGCAGGGGGAGCTAGGCGGTGGCGGGCTGATAAAAGGCGCCCACCGCCCGCCCCCGCGGCCACCGCCTGAGTGACGCCTCCGGCGGCCACTCAAGAAGCCCCGCTCTGGCGGGGCCGCGCCCCCGGGCCCAGCGGACACGGCCGCAGCGCTAAGCGCCCCCGAGCACCTGCGGGCGGCAGGGAGAACGCGGCAGTGGGCTGTGCTGAGCGGGATGGGGCGGGAGATTGCCCTTCCCGTGCCCGTGCGTATTCAGGCGTCGGGTCCCAGGTGGGGTCACGCGCATGGCCCCCACAGTGCTTATTTGTCGCCCTGGCGTTCCCCGGCTTGCCACCTTTCCTTGCTAAACACCGAGCCCTAGAGGTCCCGCGCTGCCTCCTCTCCGGAAGCGGCCCGGCGGGGCGGTCGAACCCCCAAAGTCACCCGTCCGATGGCTCGGAGCCCCCGCGGCGGGCACCAGCCGCTGCGACAGCACCGTCCTGCTTCCCAACGGTGCCCGACTGCTCGGGGACACCTCCCGCCACCCCCGCCCTCAGCCGCCGGGAAAGCGCGGCTGCCGAGCGCCGCGGCAGCCCCACGAAGCTTTCTGCTCCATCGGGCCCGCCGCTGCCCGTTCCGCGGGGAGCGCCCGAACAAGTGCCCGAACGGTGTCTCTGGCAAAGGGGGTACCGCCCCCAGGGGGGGCGCATGGCTTCGTTCGCCCTCGGCCTTCTCAGCGCTGCAAGGCGCAAGGACGAGTCAACGCCGGTGCTGGGAAACGAGTTGACGGAACACGTTCGACTATCAATTTGCCCCGCTTGTATAGCTCTCACATGTGTTATTTTCGTATGTGATATAGGTGGGTATGGAGCAACGTGCTGGGCATAAATTAAACAATAATGGCAGTGCCCTAGACCGGTCCTTGCCGGGAGCAAACTCCGCAGCGACAGTGTCTAGATCGCCTCCTCCTCCTGCCCGGACCCACCCACCACCGCGGGGACGGGGGGCGAGAGGAGGAGAGACGCGCCCGAGGACAGGACGACACTCCGTGCGTCCCTTTGCCCGGAGCCCCGCTCGCATCCCCGCCGCGGCGGCCGGATGCAAACTTCCCCCGAGCACTCCGCGGACCGCTCCCCGCCCCTTCCCCCTCCACCCGCCGCTCCGGTAGGACCACGGACAGAGATCGGGGCCGCCGCCGCACAAACACCGCGCACACCGCCATGCCTACCCCGCCCGCGCAGCACCGAGCAGCGCCCCGACGCCCTAAACAAAGGGACGCGCCCCCTCCCGCGGCGGGTTAATCATCTCCACGAAAAGACACGGACACCCCGGACGGTAACCAACCTCTCCTAGGGAGAACCCACCGTCTCTTCGCAGCCCACTGCCCGCTCTCCGCACCCGCTGACAATACGCGCCCTTGCTTCGGCCGGCCACGTCTTTGTGCGCCGCGACACGGAACCGCCTTCCAGCCCCAGAGGAAAACACAAAACGCTGTGCGGCTAATGCAATTAGGCGCGGGGAGTCTTATCTCGGCTAATCTGAAAATGCAGGTTTATCTCCTCAAAGCGATACGCCTCCCTTCACCCGCCCGGGGCAGATCCGTCCCTTCGGACGCTCCACGCAAGGGGACGTATCTGGAGCTCGACGTGCGGCGGGGTGTTGGGAACTTTGCAACCAGGACAGGTGGGGATGCGCACGGCCTCCTGCGTGGGCGCGGTGTAGTCCCCCAGCTTCAGCAGCTGTCCTCCCCACGCTGCGAAGATTTCCAGCAACTCAACTCCGCAGGCACACTGCGATATGCACGAACTGCCTTACTCAGCGCCGTCGGCACGAACGTTGTTAGTACGGAGCAAACATAGGTAAATCAACGCAATTCTACACGGCATGCACCTCAGGCGTTTGCGTGGGCCCCATCGCACACGTACAATCACGGAAAAGAATCAAGCCACAACTTACCTTCCGCTCCTCGGCTAAAAAAAAAAAAAAAAAAAAAAAAAAAAAAGAGTGCAGTTCTCCCAATAAAGAGGAGTAAGAGGCAGATGGGTAGTTCTCTCAAGACAACACACAGGAGCTAAATTGGGGACGGTTGTAAAAGGAAAGGGAAAAAAAAAAAAAACCACACTAAAAAACCTCAAAACCAAACACAAGACACACCCCCCCCCAAAAAAAAAAAAAAAAAAAATCCTCTCCCCCCTTCCCTAACACTCCAACACTGGGGAAAAAAATAAAAATAAAAGGAAAATTAAAAATTTTAAAAGGGGAGAACTCAGAGAGAGAGTGACAGGACTACCCTCCTTTCGCAACCCAATCGAACAAAAAGAGGGGAGAGAGGAAGAAATAAAGGAACAAAGGGAAGAGGGATGGAAGGGCGATTTAAAAGACAGTCTCTCTCTCTCCCTCCCTGCCTGCCTGCCGGTTCCTTCCTAGCGGCTCGCCGCCGGAGCCAGCTGCTGCATCGCGGAGTGCGCGCAAGGCCGCGGGGGGGGAGGACGCCGTGCGGTGCACTGCCGCGCCGTGCCGTGCAGGGAGGCGGACCGCTCCGCAGATTTATAGCAGCCCTGCCGCCCGGCTCCCTGCCTGCCGCCGCGCCGGGGTGCGTGCGTCTGCGTGTCGCGCCCGGCGGCGCGGCCGTGGGGGTGCGCGCGGGGGGTGTGTGTCGGCGGGAGGCTGCGCCCCCCACTCCCCGCCCGGCGGCCGCCCAGCGCCTACCCCAGCGCCACGCGCGGCAGCGTCTCCGCAACCCAGCGCAACGGAGCGTGCTGGCCGCGCCGCGCGCGCCCCCATTGGCCCGGCCGCCGCCCACTCGCCCCGCCCCCGGCGAGACGCTGCTCGCCCATTGGCCGCGCTCGCCGCCACTCTGGCAAGCCCCGTGGCGCCGCGTTCCAGGCTGCGTTGCGGCGCGCAGGGCCGCCTCCGCGGTTGCGGGTGGGCCCCGCGGGGGTCCCGCGGCCGGGCGGGGCCGGCGGGCACGCGTGTCTCTGCAGCACAGCGCGGCCGCCCCGCGTCTCCCTGCAGACGCCGCGCCGCGGGCGGGGCGCCGCCTTGGCAGCGCGGACAGCTGCGTGGGGAAACGGCGACTCGTGTCTTCCCGGTCAGCCACGTGGGAGCAGGGCGGTGCATCACGGCACGGCCCGGGCGGCTGCCGGTGCACCGCTCCCTGCAGGAAGAGCTGCCAGGAAAGCAGCTTATTTTTCATTCCTTTTTTTCTTTTTTTTTCTTTTTTTTTTTTTTTTTCCCTCCCCCGCCCCTCCCACCCCTTTTTTTTCCCTTCCTTTTATTCTCGGCTTCACACAAATCTGGCCATACCTGTGTCGGCACTGTGCGTGTGAAGTTTATATGGCTGCCCAGGGACTGCTCATGTGATTTGCCCTTCGGAGAGTGGACGTATTAATGAGTGCTATTTCTTGTAGTAAACATTGTGAGGGGGATGAAAGGGAGGGAGGAAGGAGGGAAGGAAGGAGGGAAGGAAGGGAAGGAGGGAAGGAAGGGAAGGAAGGAAGGGAAGGAGGGAGGGGAGGGGAGGGAAGGAAGGGAAGGAAGGGAAGGAAAGGAGGGAAGGGAGGGAGGAAGGGAGGAAGGGAGGGAGGGAGGGAAGAAGGAAGGAAGGAAGGAAGGAAGGAAGGAAGGAAGGAAGGAAGGAAGGAAGGAAGGAAGGAAGGAAGGAAGGAAGGAAGGAAGGAAGGAAGGAAGGAAGGAAGGAAGGAAGGAAGGAAGGAAGGAAGGAAGGAAGGAAGGAAGGAAGGAAGGAAGGGAAGAAGGAAGGAGGGAGGGAGGAAGGGAGGAAGGAAGGGAGGGAGGAAGGAAGGGAGGGAGGGAGGAAGGGAGGGAAGGAGGGAGGAAGGGAGGGAGGAAGGGAGGAAGGAAGGGAGGAAGGGAGGGAGGAAGGGAGGAAGGAAGGAAGGAAGGAAGGAAGCTTTTATTCATTATGCGATGGATTCCTATGTCTTACACAGATAAGCGTTCACAGAGAAAAAGTGTATGGAAGAAAAAAAATGGCATGGTATTCAGAAACACGTCTTTTATTCCTTATACTGCTTGTCCTTCATTGCACATGATCGTAATTTCTTTCCAGAAGCCCAAGTCCTTCTGAGACATGGCTTTGCTTTTGTGTCTTTTCTGACACAGAACACACAAGTGTATATAATGTATTTCCAATAGCAAAGCACTTACACCCTGGAGAAAGGAAATGCTTATTTAGAATATTCTGGTTATTTGCATATAGCAAAGTGCAAAAATAAAGAGGTGTGCAATTTCAAATAGACACGTAAAGCAGTGTTCCTTGAGAGTGACCTTGAGTGTTTATAAATGATTAATACAATGAAAGAGGAAACGTGCTTGTTTATGTATCATCTGTTTTTTATAATCTCCGCTGTCCTAGCACTGTAACAATAACCAAATATTACACAGGGCCTGATTTTACATTCTATGTAATTAGTTATATGCTAAATTCATCTGATGTTTTTTCTAGAACACACAGTCTTTAGCTGATTATTTACAATGTTATCATCAAAGTTTTGAATCAGCAGCACTCTGAAAAAGGGAATAACTCTCTAGTGAACAAATGCCAAGCTAGCCACTCTAGGGACTGAATAAGAATGAAGTGGGGGTGGCTACTCCCTCAAAGTTGCTTATACAAAACCCCTACATGAAGTGATGTCTATTCACATGCAGTTTGTGGAATTGCACATGTAAATTTTGCTCTCAGCAGTGCCTGTTAGTATTCAAGAAGGTTCTCCGAGTTATGCTGTTGTTCATCTTATGTCTGATGCTCACTCTTGTCTTATTGTTAACATTTTTACCCTTTGATGTAGAAAAACTGCTTTTCAAAGAATTCTGATGATACCACAATTAACAAAAAACTTACTCATGTTCCTAAGGCTGTGGGTGCAATATCAAGGACTTTTGTGTGCATCTTTGGGGAAAAAAAGAAAAAAAGATTATTTTTTTCTGGGCTGAATTTTAAAGCATGAGTTAGAGCAGAGACTAAGTAGGAAACATCCATAAGACCTGTGCACTCTGTTGCCATAATTGCAATTATTAGATTTAGTTGCTGTCTACTTTCTCACCACATCCAGTTTGTATTGAATGTGTTTCAGCAAGTAACAATGTTCCTTGAGAGAATGTCAGCCATGTATAAGATGAGGGAAAAAAAAAAAAAAAAAAAAAAAGAAAAGGAAAAAAGGAATAAAATAAATAAGCTGTCTGAAAAATCTAAGCAGGTCAATGCATTGACCTCCCCAATTGTTTTTAAAAAATCATATGATTACACAGTTGTTCTCATAACTAAAGAAACTTGGCTTAAAGAAGAAGCCAAAATCTATGTTATTAGAAACCAGAAGTATGTCCTTCTGAACTTTCAGGAAATTAAAGGGCTCTGATCTCAGCAGCTTCCCTGTCAGGTCTGGTACTCAGGATTCTGGTTTCATATCCCCGCATCCTCCATCTGTAATTAGTGATCAGCTTTTAGCAACAAAAGCCAAACTTTATGCATTTTCTTTAGAAGCTTGATATCTCTACCAATAATGCGCTCACATCTGTCATGTTTGTCAATACACGATGCTAAAGTGAAATTAGGCAGAAAATAGCTGTTAAAGTGAATTGCCTTGTCATCAGCCCTTCCCATCTCCGGTGCATTTTCAGAGGCCCTTGGTGCCAGCAATGGCAGAAGAAGCAAACCTTAATTCTCTCCTTTCCCAGAAAAAACAAAAACAAAACAATATGTTTTTCTGCGAAGTTCCCCTTTGCTTAGGTAATATGTCTGGAAAGGAGTCTTTGTGATTAGCGGTAGCTGGCTCTCTGGACATAGCCTTAAGCTAAAACATGCATGGCTTATTAAATCGTCTTTGGACGTGGGAAAGCTATGGGAGGAGGGAAGGGCACCGCTTCTTTAGGTGTGATGAACCCTCTGACCGGGTCTGGGAGGTCAGGGAACAGCAGTGACAGCGGCAATCGCAACACGCTGGCGGAAAGAGGTTTAACAACTAGCATAAAGGGGAAAAAAAAAAAAAAAAAAAAAAAAAAAGGATAAATCAAGCAAGCAGGGAAGCAGATCAGAGCAGCGCTCCGCCGCACGCTGCCTGCCGCGGTTCCCTGCGGGGAGGGCCGAGCCGGCAGCGAACCGCGCGGCCGCCGCGTCAGCACCACGGACAGCGGCGCGGCCCGACGGCGCGGCCCGTCAGCACCACGGACAGCGACGCGGCCCGACGGCGCGGCCCGGCCCGCGGCTGCCGGCGGCGGCGGGTGTTACCGCGGGGCCGGGACTGCCCCGGGCCCGCTGCCTCTGCAGCGACCGAGAGCATGGCACCAAACGGGAATTCCCGCCTCCTCCCTGCCACCAGGAGAACCCCGGTAAGGTCTACGTGGTATGGCGGCGGGCTTTGGATCTCTCCCGAAGGCACTTCAGATAAACGGTTCCTGCCTGCTGGTGTTGGTGTATGGAACTGTGTGCTCACACGGGTGCGTGTGTGTTACTGCACCCCGGGAGACTCCACGGGTCATTTTTTGCGTGCAAGGTTGTGTTTGTTCCTGTTACTTTGATAAATAAAGTCATAGGCATGAAAGCTTCAGAACAAGTACAAAACATACCTGTGTGTACTCTGCACTTCAGTGTAGGTGCGTCATTGTTTTACCTCTTCCTTCTCTGAGCCTGTCTGTGGTCATAAGATATGCATACTGTATAAAGTTACAGTAGTAGTAAGACTACAACAGGGGCTGCTATATTCTTCTGTATTCTATTACCCAGCAATGTCTACATATTAATTAAAACTGTTTTTTTTCTGAAAGATGTTAGCATTTGGATGGGGAGAGGAAAGGGGGGTGTTTCACCCTTTTCAAAAAAGGCACCTTAAAACTCAGTTCCACACAAGGTAGCCACAACTGCTCAAATTTTCTACAGACATCTGTGGAACCTTAATCCAGATAAATACAATACCTGAAAGAAACTGTCTGTTTATTCAGATTATTGTATCTTTCCTTGTTTCCTACTGTGACCAGGGAAAGGCAGATTTCTGCCACACTACAGTTTAGGTAGCCTCTTTTATTGACAATTTATATTTCCAGTGCTGTGTAATACATGTTTAATTGAAAAATAATAAGACTGTGTCACCCGCCAGTCAATTGCAGCCATCAGCCTCTTTTGTGTTTGGATCAAATGCTTGCACAACAGAGAAAGTGACAGCACCAGGGCACAGTGACAAAGCTGTAGTTTGCACCAGGGCCCAGAGAGACAGTGCAGCTACAGAAACAGCTGTCTTATCAGCACATTGCAGAGATGGAGATGGCTCAAGAGGTCCTCCACAGATAATGACTTGAATAGGTTTGCAATGCGCCAAACTTCACGCTTGATAAGACCAGCCCAGTGTAGAGAGCAGCAGAGATTCAGCTCCATTCTACTTTATCTGTGCCATAAATTAAGAAATTGAAATTCAGGTAGCACAGCCAGCATGCTGCTGATAAACCAGTGAAGTAAACTGTCATTAGGTTGTTTTTAGCAAAGAGAAATAGATTTCTTTTATTTGTTGCTGCTTTAATAAAAACCCTTTAACATCTCCATCCCAAATCACTATCTCAGCAGTACCCGAACTAGAGTGGTGTTCCCTCCCTGTTGTGACATGTCTTTAGGTCACAGAAAAATCTGTCCATTTGATTGACAAGTTGCTTACAAAGGACAAAACACTTCCACTTTTAAACTGCAGTAGCTTATTTTTAATTTCCCATTTCCTCTGCAGGAGAAGAAACTGCACTGTGATTTTTAATAAACAACAGTCAAGCTCACATTAAAGCACACAAACTCAATTCTGTAGCAGACAATAGAAGCATGTGTTTGTAAGCACAGATAAAAAAAATGCTGATGTGAAAGGATGTATAATGACCTTTAGAATTATTCACTTGACAAAATATAAGCCATAGTACATGCTAAGACATTTTATAGGAACAGAAAATGCTGTTTCAACCTGTGTTCTTTGATTGACTAATGGCATCAAATTAGAATACTGTAGGTCCAACTTTATACTTAGTTTAGACTCAGTTCAATTTACCTTTGATCTGGGTTTTTTTTTGAAGAAAGCTTTGTGGAAAATGCAATTAAAAGGAATGTAGATAGAGCATGTAACCCGAGGTCACAGAGCATTATTTTGTAAAGAAAGGATGGCTACATTCACTTAACTCCTTGTGATTGATTCTTGAAGAGCCAGAGTAACTCCATGGTTTTGCAAGCCATTATGTTATCTAATTTTCGCCATTAAGGCTAACTTTCCATCTTCTCTGGATAATAATTTAAGACAAGGTTAACTTTATTTCTTATAAAAAGGCAAGTTGCAGCATCTTTATGCCAAGAGGAACTTGAAACATGAACAGAAACATAAAGACTTACCACTCAGACTTATCAAATGAAGGGCAGAGAGGTGAGACCAGTTCTATCCTTCTGATAATCTAACTACATGTATTTGGCCTTGACCTGTCACTTAAACATATCTGACAGTTGAAGGTAGCAAGGAAGAAGAGGAAGAGAAGTAATAAGGACCCAGAAGATGAGTAATTTATTTCATGTTCATAGACAGTAAGTTTTCTCAGAGTCAAGAGGAAAGGCAGAATCAGGTGGGGTGGGAAGGGAGGCGTCCTTGGCATATGCACTTTGTTGGAAATACCTCTTTTCTTGTCCCTGAAGTTTGGGGGTGTTTCTAATGGTGTGGCAGAGACTAAAACCACACGGTGGCCATGAGAGTGCAGAAGACAGATGTGGATAAGATCAAACTTGTTCAGCGACTTGGGTGGACTGTGCAGTTTTAAACCCACGTGAAGTATTGCCAAGTGGCTATTCCAAAAGCAGAAAAACACTGGTGTTCAAGATGCATGCCAGAAGTTCACAAGTAGGTAGGTAGTTTTATGAAGGTCACAAACTGGAGAACTCAACTCTAACAATTTGTCCTTGTGGGGAATATGTAACCAGAGCCTGAAGTGATCAACACCCTTCCCAGTGGAGCACTGTGCAGATGTGAGGAAAAATAACTTTATGTAAAAGAGACAATCCAAAGCAAAAACGTAATCAATATTTTTAATGTTCTTTGTTACCCAAAAATAACAAGTCCTTTTAAGTTCTCCAGTGAATCATCCCAAATACTGTCAATTCAGTAACAATGAGTTTCTTCAGGAAAGAGATGTATGGTTATAAACTTACTGTAATTAGTATATCCTCACCTGGTACTAAAGCTAGAAGAATATTGACTTAAAAGATGGATTTTACTTTTTCAAAAGCATGTATTTATTTTCATTTGTGGAAGGTAAAGCACATATTACACAAAGATAGCTTTTTAGTGTGGCAGTATATTTCCCGCTGACAGCATAGCAGAGTAAAATAGTGGCTGTTGCTACTATTATTTTATTGAAAAAGTCCTTACAAATTCCAGACTGTTTATATAATATGTAATTAGATAATTTTCAAATAATTAGATCATGTGTGTTGTAGGTGGAATTTCTTTTGACCTTGTAAAGTAATTATTTAAATACATTCCACATAATTTTAAGCATCGACTTGAACATTTTGTTTTATTCAATTCAGATAATCCAGCTGGCAATTGTGATTCAGTACAGGTACACATGGTGTTTTCTCTAACATATAAGGGTAGGAGTTTAGACAGTGTATGAAAGCAGTATATTTTCCTTCTCCTCCAGATACAGGTAATCTTTTTTAACATGCACCTACTCTAATTGCTCAGTGATGGGGAGTGGATGAGAAGGCATATTAAAAATGCTTTTTCTAAGCATTACATTAAAAGTAGTTATCTCCTTTTTCCATATGTCCCCCTTCATGCTTGTCACATAACTTCACCCCATTCTTCACACTTTTAGTTTTGTATGTTACATATGTTAAAATTCATTTATAAGGAAGTGGCTCAATATTCAAAGGCAGTAGAATTAGACTTTGCTTATTACTCCTTGCAATTATGAAGATCAAATATCAGTTCCCAAAACTCCTTCCCTTATCTTACTTACACTGATCATCAAGATTTTATGTTGGAGGATCAGGCTAAAAATTGTCTAAATAACTACATTTTCTTCTTTTTAATGTCAAAATTACTTACTTGTGGGTGATTTCATGGTTTTTCACTGATACTGGCCTGGTTTTCTTGTCTTTAAATGCTGGAGGTTTTGTTTCTTCTGCTTATACAACTAATTTTTTTTTTTTTTTTTTGCATCAGAAGTATTATGCACAGCTCTGTACTACTTTGATTCTGCTCAAGATGAGTCATCAGCAAAACCCAGACCATAAATGATCATGTTTCTGCAAATATCTAAAAGGCTATTCAAACTAACAATAACATACTGAACTGTAATATGGTTTTTTGGAATAAAATATGTGATAAAATTACAGCAAACTATTCAGATAATGTCATGAAAATTTACTAATTGCTGGAAGTTCTCCTGTACATCTGGTCATTAGGTATTATATATATACATTGCAGAATGGTTTTAAACATATTATATTATTTCCTTTTATTTAAACATAGATTCAGGAAAAGAGAGACTACTCAGTCGTAGTTCCGATTGTTAATTCAAAATAAGGTCCCATAATTACAGCACTAAGAAACATATATCTTCCAAGAACAAATTGTTGAGCAAATCCTGGTTCCTTCTACAATCACAGCATGTTGCATATGGCAGAGAAGTAGTATATGTTGATTTTTACAAGTTGCCAACCTGCATTGCATTCTCATGGGATAAAAAGGAAGCATAGCGTTAATAACATTACTGTAAAAATGGTGTACAAAAATGTATCTGGAGAGTACTTAGTGATAGTTCATTGCCAAATGAATGTCTGTATCAAATAAGGACCTACTGGACTATATATTTTAAGGTCAAGATCGTATTTCTGTTCATGTTTTGGGATAGAATATAGTGAATGCTTATGAAAACTGTGGACTGCAACAAGCAGAATGGTTACAAACTTTTGATGGTTAAGTGCTGAATACAAGATTATCTTTTCAGAACAGAGACTTACCAGCAAGATAAAGCTTAATAAGGATAAGTGACAAGTGATTATTATTTTTAGAAAAGTAAGATCATAATCAAATGAGCCAACAAAAAACAGAAAATAGCAGCAGTACAGAAGAAGAAGTTGTAGGATGCTACAGTATTGTACTAAAAGAGGCATGGGAATATGATGTCACAAGAAAGAAATATTTCACCTGAGATGTATAAACAAGGGCATGATTTGAAAAGACATACATGAATGCACTTCTTATTTGACACTGATGATCGAGCCTTTCCATGTTCAAGAAAATGAGGAAAGCTCATAAAAGGATGTTTAAAAGTACAAATTTTAGAAAACATGACCTATTAATACATTTTAAGAGAGAAGTAGTTTAGAAGTAGGAACAGTTACAAAAGATATATGAAATAACTTATAGAAGTAATCATTATTGGAAGATTATGATCAAAGAGCCTTCAAGTGCACTGTAAGTTTAGAAAAAAAAAAAGAAGATGGCTTAATTCATAACACATAAAATCTAGATTAATAAGTAGAAAACATTATTTAGAAGTAGTTAAAGTACTGGACCACATTACTAAAGAAAGTTACTAAGGTTCAAAGTTAGATATATACTTTATTTTTCCTCAGAGAATTAGGACAGATTATTTGATCTCTTCAAGCTCCTTAGGGATTTTACACTTCTGATTGATATTATTTCCCACCGCCAAAATGACTAAAGTCCTAAATAGTGCTTTTCCCTTTTTGTCTTTTATAATCAACTGAAAGTCTGAGGAAAAAAAAAAAAAATCTGATAGACTATGGAAAAAAAAAGCCATAAAGTGCTAAACAAGTTCTCTACACTTTTTTCCTCTTTTGTCAATAGGCATTGAAACCAAGCAAATATGAGTCCAATGAACAAAGCTATTTGCATTCTAGCTTTTTTTCCAGATGAATTCAAAGACTGATTGTTTTTTTTGATCTCCTAGACCTCTATCTTCAAAGTGCCTTTCAGTGTTTTGCTGTTGATTTTTAATTTGCCTTTTTTTTTGTCCACTTGAGACATGGGAATCCAGAATTAAGCTAGCTGCAGACTACCTACATTCTGAAAAATCATGCATCCTTTCATAATTCCCATTTGGGCACTTAAAAATGGTGACGTATTAACTCACTTTGGGATAAAAACCACTGGATCAGCAGCATAAATGCACAAACTTAACAAATTCCACCTCAATGAGAAGGAAAAAATCATTATCAGATATGATCAACAATACTAGGGATTCACCTATAATCTGTAATCTGTAGAAAGTGAAACTGCGATGAGAAATATCCTTTTAACCTTCAAATAACAAAACCCTGAAATATATGTGATTAAGGGCCAGGATTCAATTTTCATGGTCTAGAAACAGGTCTCTAATGATGGGAATTGGTTTTTCACAGTAATATATTGATAATGAAAAATTCTACTAAATTTTCTTTCCAAACGTTTCCACAATCACACTTTGGTTATTTTCTTCATGCTTTACAGGAAATGGAAGACACATTATGAGACTTAGATCTGATTTAAGTCATGTAATATTTAACACAACACAGAAAGTGAAGTCACATAATGTTGCAAGAAGCTGTAATATGTTTTCTTGCTACTCAAATTTGTGTTCTGAACCTAAGACCTACCTTCTTCTTTCAAGTCACCTTTAACCATAGAAAACCTTTTTTCTTTTTTTTTTTTTAATATGTTAAAAAGGATTAAAAAAAAAAAAAGGAGAGAATTAGCATTATAGGATGATTGTATGTTGTCTTTTAGATTCTGAAAACATATTGTTCTTTCCCAAAGACATAAGTTCTACATTTTCAATGTCTGTGAGAAACGATGAAAGCAACAAAAATAATTAGGCCACAATTGTTTAGAATCTTGTAAAAAGGCTTACTTAATCCTTGCATCCACAGATCTTTTCCTCTTTTTCTCCACATGACACATCTTGAAATTGTCAAGATTTGTACCGGATGTATGTATTCTAGCTAGCACTTAATCAGTGCTCCTAGCTGCTACAGTAAGACAAAAGGTAAATATCAGGTTACACTTCAAATAATTATTTAATACTTGTTGGCTACAGTTCCTCCTTAGTGCTTGTAAAACATCCCTGTTACTGTCATTGAGTATTCAGAACAAGAGCATAATAATTGAACTATGAAATTTACATCTATCTTCTCACTTTATACCACTCAGATGTGTGCTATTTGCCTTCAAATGCGATCTTGTTTGTTCTCCCAGTTTTTCTTTTATGTATTCAGATTTAGTGTGTTGAAACAGTCTAACACTTTCTTGTATTTTTCTATTTTGACTGGGTGGTTCAGGTCTGAAAATCTTACTACTCAATATGCAAATGAGCATTTTGTGTCATGCAAATGCATTGTCTAATATGATGTACAGGCAGTCACTTATTCTGTGGCATTTTCTGTTAGGAATAATTGTGTTTTTGTTGGAAGAATAAGACATAGGTGAACTATTCACAAATAGTTCCTGTGAAGTCACCATAGTTTCAATATAGTGCACATCTTAAAAGAATTGATGTTTAAATGCATAGTTTGATCAAGATGGTTTATTAACATGCTGTGCATTTCCACAACATGGGATAAAAAGGCTATTAAAGTCACAAGCAAAAGAGTTTCTCATTACAGCCTGTTATACAGCATCAGCACCTAGTCTGCCATAACTTGGTGCTAACTTGTGGCAATGCTGCATCAGACGATGTCTGGAAGGTGTGGGTAGAAAACAAGAAACATCACCAACTGGATATATCAACTGTGAGCATGCAATTCTTCTCTACAGAGAGAAAACTGAGGCATTCAAGAACAGGAAAATAAATGAGCAAAGAAAGTACTTTAGGCTGTAAGTATTTGAGTTGGGAGAGACTGCCTCATTTACAGGCAAGAGAGAAATCAGCAAGCAGCAGGGACCGTGGGTATGTAAGGAACACATAGCGAATTGAAAAAAAGAGAGCTGTTATCCTGGTTAAGCTTGGAACAGGAGAGATTTACACTGGGGAGGGGAAGAAGTGTAGATTGAATTCAGAATACATATTTTTCATTCTCCAGAACTCAAATTTTCCACTGGAACTTCATCCTCAAGCTAATAAGAGAGGGAGAGGAGGCTCAGCTTTTCTTGCATCTCCAGACCACATGAGAATGATTGATCAGGTTCTGCTGTTTGCAGATATCTTCGAACATCTCCTGTCAGTCCGTGGGGCAATGGCTTTCCTGGTTCTTTATGATGTTGAGAGAAGGAGAAACAGGGAAGTTTGAAGTAACAAAACTGGGGTTACTCTTTTTAGAATTTCTGCTCTGACTTTTCCACCCCCAGCTCTGCACTGTAAAGTGCTGAGTCATCCATATCCTAGTATTGTCCTGGGTGACAAAATGCTTTGGACAGAAAGAAGAGATAACCGCAGGATTTTATGCTTTTTTTTTTTTTTTTTTTTTAGTTTCCTTAAAAAGTAGTCCCAATGAGTGGATAGAATGTTTCCTTCCATGCTTACAAGTTTTGCTGCATTTGTGGAAAATGACTTTTGTCATTTGTATTTGGTTAAGGTTTTGGAGTGGTGTTAGAGAGTCATTAAAACTGTAGAAACTTCAAAGAACACTTTGCCCTTCTTTTATGGTAATATTACTGAGATAAATAGAGATATTTGTAGTGTGTGAAGTCAAATGTGCAAAACACTTCTCATCGGTTTAGCTACCAAGAGCTTGTATTACTTAACACTACACATAATTTTTGTACTGTATGTAGGAGCTGTTCTCAAATGGAATATCAGTGCACACCAAAAGCAACACCTCCCTCATTTGCAGTTTAATACGAGAAAAAAAAAATATAGTTGCTTTAGGAATGGGTTTAGTAATCAAAAGTCAAAAGCCTCAATGTAAATTTTAATAAAGACTTTTAAAAAATGTTTGAGTAGGAACAGAGATATTAATGAATTATTCTGACATAGGTACTGTGAAACATCTGTTTTTATTCTTACTATGCTTCCCTTAGGTTTCAGAGGAAAGAAAATCCTTTCAAGTCTTACACTGTTTAACTCCGATTGTGCTGGTAATTTCCAGTTAAGCCTTTTCTTTTTTCTTGCTTTTGTTTTGTTACCATTATCTACACTAGATTTCAATAATCTGTGCCACTTTTTTTTTTTAAAAAAAACAATCCATAGAACTCTACAAAAAAAAAAAAAAACAAGAAAAAAACCTTGAGAATAAAGATACTGTATTTTTAAAACAAACCCTCCTGAACAAAGTGTCTAGTAAATTTATATTCATAGCTATAAATACTGAGGCACCATCTTCATCAATTTCTTTATAACACCACAGCTAATTGATTAGAGTTTACTGGTTCTGTACAAAAATTTTCTAATTCTGGAAGTTTCAGTTCTAAATTAAACAAGGCAATCACACCAAAAGCAGACGATGTAGAGTTAAGATCAGGCGTCTTCCATGAATAAAGCAAAACCCGAAAGCTAATAAAAAGAATCACAGAATCACAGCCAAATAAAAGCCACAGTTGCTTTCCATTTCAATGAGGTAGTCCTAAAGTGGAAAATTACATTTTGCAATTCATTATGAAATATTTTACTTTTGCACAGTTTTTTTTTTCAATACTTATTTTGCGTATGTTTTCAATACCTTTCATGTCAATTTGGCTCAAGCACTTAATCTGAATGATAATGTAACAAGAAGTATATGTAAGCAAGTAATTACAGAAGCGGCATAAATACTTCTCCAGCTGTAGAATCTAAAAACACTTTGCTGCTGAAAGTTTGTAGTGTGGCTAGTTTGTAGTGAACACTGTGAAGTACCATTTGCCACTCTGAAAATGCACTGTCTACAAAGGGTTTGGTCTGAGGGTGATATGGCAGAATGCACATCCTTATGCTATAAACTCATTAGTGTAGAAACACATCTTGAATAGTTTAGGAAGCAGATATCCAATAAGGTGTCTTAGAAAAGGTAATAAATTTAAAACTTAGGTATAGTGATTCATTTAATAAACCATTTGTAAAAAGAATTAATACAAAATTCTCTTTCTATGGTCTGCTTTCATAAAGCTACCTCCCGCTCCCTTCCTTGTTAAGTGCATGACATTTTGCAAATACAAATTCGCAATCCCAGCAATTGGAAAACTGAATCCTAAATATAGTTAGAGTTTGATTTATTATGAATTCATATTCGATGAGAGAGGATGGAAAGCAAAACAAAAAAGTAAAACTTTGAGACAGGATTCACAGATCAGGATTTCCTGATCTCTGTTGCTTTGGGTTGAGCTCTGATTTTTAGGCAGTAGTGGCATGATCAGTTGTTTTTTGATAGTGAATGAAAAGTAGGTGATAGCTCTGATAAACTCTTACATTAGCTGCTTTTATCATCAATCACCTGTTCTTTACTATGGATAGGACTGATCTCAGTGTCGCTATTTTTCTTTTGGTAAGCAATTTCATTTTCCTGAGCAACTGCTTGAGGAAGGGCACTGCTGCAGCCTCTGGAATCCTCCTGCCCCAGTGGGGCGAGGCAGGGAGGAAAACATGGCTGGGTTTGGACAAAAGTGAGGAATTTGTGCTGAAACAAGGGAAATGGAGAAGAATGCAGATGCAGAATCAGACCTTTGGAGGAAGTAAATGTTGTTTTTATCTGAAATCAGCTTTCTAAAGGAAAAGCACCCTGCTATCGCTCAGCCATACTGCTACAGTCAGACCTTTAGGTCTGCATGTGATAGGGGCACAATTCTTTCCTCCCAGGGGAAGATCTTGCTGCTGTGGCTTCTGCATTTTTACAGAGACTTGGCCTGGTACTGAGGGACACTCTGGCTATATGGCTGCTTGGGAACTGACCAAGTGGTGTTCCTGGCAGGCTGCTACCTGTGCTTTGGGATTTGCACTCTCTGCCTTTTGGTCTCAAGGAGGTGTTGAGCATAGTGCTTGCAAGACCTTGTTAATTTGCAAGAGTAATCGCCTGACTCTTAATGCTGTACTGACAAAACTGCGATCAGTGGAAGTTTCAGCTCCGTTCTCTCTATTTGAAACAGACTTTTATTTTATTTTATTTTTTTTTTCCCTCCAGTCTGTATGAATTTGCTATAGCCAAAACTCAGTGACATTCTGGACAAGCTAGAAAGACCCAAGTTGACAGGAGTTTTGCTTCTCTTATTAATGGAGGGGAATTTCTGATGGTTGGTCAAGTTTAGCCTCTGCTCTCATATAGGTGTTTAAATTCAAGAAACAAAAATCCACATTTATCCCTTCATAAATTTGTACCTTTTCATGGTCATCTCCTTGGCAAAAATGTGTTATGTAGGAAACTAAAGCTGTGAAAGATTCTTGATTTCTTTGATCAAAGAAACAGCTTTTCAGACAGCTGCTTCAGTCTGTCTTTGAAGAAGAAACTGTTGATGGTACTGTTTTTTTACAGGTCCCCTTGAGTGGTAGGCTGTGATTTGTACAAAAACACTGCACTGATTGCTAGCATAAAGAAAGCAGCAGAGGACAAATGGCAACACGTATGGTCAGACTTCTTCCTGTAAAATGCAGGAGCCTCTCTTCAGAGAACAGGTAGAAAAAAATATTTACATTTGTAAGATAAAAAAAAATTACAAGATGTGTGCAAAAATTTGAACATGTGAAACTTTTAACCAATTATGTGAACTAAAGAACTGGTTACATATTTGTAGGTCTTGAGAAACCTCTGTGCCTTTTTACTACCGCTTGTGCCAGTCTTCATGGGCTGCCTGATATTGCAGCGTCTTGCTGCAATTCAGAGGGACCTCTTCCTCTCTGACACCGAGCTTTACTGCAAAATTTCTCCATTCATGTTCTAAAAATGTAATTACACTGACAATTATCACTGAAACAAATTCTGGAGATAACTTCTGGTCTAGTCCAGCTCATTGCAAACATCAATATGTCTGATAGATATGAAGCATGAACCTATGATAAAAGCTTGCATTATTTGCCTATTTATTATCTTCTTTAGTCTCTACACTCGTGCCTGCTTTAACCTCCTTTCCTCCTTTCCCATGTTTCTGCTTTCTCCAATTTCTCATTTATTGCAGAGAGGACAAACCGTCAGATGCCTTCCAAAATAGCTGCCAATCTACTTGATGTTTTGTCCTCCAGTACTGGCCCAAACCACACTAGAGATTACAGTATCTTTTGCGATCTCTGGCTTCTAGCATTGTATTTCAAGCTGGCATGAAGGGTCTAGTCTCTTAGTTGGCAAGATATTATAGTACTGGCTACATTTTAGTGTTTGAAAGGAGAAAGCCTCCCTGCCTTAACACCTCCTGTTGTCTCAGTAAAGTGATGTTTAAATAACTGAACTGGCTTCAGTGAACTGTAGTTGCCATTTTACTGCTTCTTAGTGAGATAAAATAGAGATAATTATGAAGTGGATGAACAGGTCTAATGAAAGCCAGTTTCTTTTGGTATATTCCTGAAGCAGCAATCATCATCTGTTTGGCTTTTGAAGAGCAACAATTATAATCACTTAAAATCCCAAGGGGAACAAAAATAGAACTTAGATTAGCATATAAAATATACAGCTGGATTGGGCAAGCCTATAAAAATCTGGGAAAATCATTCTAATTTGAAAGCTATTCAAAATCACAAGCAAAATGAGTTCAAGAGTATTTTACATGTTTTTTCCTTTCTTTTTCTTTACAAAGTAGTAACATAACAACATTTATAGGATTTTCCCACAACATGGAAATGAAAATCCAATGCCAAGGAGACTAAGCAAAAAACTGGCTGAAGGTCTATTTTCAAAATAACAGATAAACTTAGGTATTGTAACACCATTTTTAGCAGGTATTAATCTCACAAAGCTCTGAGATAACTGCATTGGAAAGCCATGTGCTGTACTCCAAGGCTGAAAAATAAAAATATTGCTGAGACAGATAGGTACATATTTCAGCTCTATCAGACAACAGAACAGTGATAATACCTAAAGGAAACTAATAAGACAATAAAATAAGCTACAAACAACTACACTAGCTATGTAGCATTAAAAAATTGAAGCTTTCAGTGATTATTTTAGATGGTGACTTGTATAATTAACACAAATTCAGCAATGAGTAAAGAAAATTGTTTTGCTTATGATACAGAGTCAACATTTTGAACTGTTAATTTGAGCTTCTGGAAATAAATT
Source organism: Streptopelia decaocto (assembly GCF_964273445.1). NCBI lineage: Eukaryota > Metazoa > Chordata > Aves > Columbiformes > Columbidae > Streptopelia > Streptopelia decaocto. The sequence continues at coordinate 12,212,558 of NC_138657.1, forward strand.
TTCATTTCAGTAAGCTGTGAACTCAAAGATGGATTAACTTTGTTAATTCTACTAAGTAAGTAGTGCTTTTACTAATTTTGACTTGAAATATTAAGTCTACTTATTCTCAGTTAAGGTTAAATATGACAGTATGGAGCTCCAGAAATGAGATGTCAAAAAAAAGTCTTATTTTAAAAAAATTTTGTGGACAAGACAATGAGGTATTTGGATTGCTTACTGTTTATAACATCAGCAAAGCACAGAAATATAATCTCAGTATATTAAATACTTCCTAAAAATACACTGTCTTGAAAACTCGAGTTTATACTGCAGGGTCTGATTTTCATGCCTAAAATTTTCTAGTATAAAACATTGTTTGGCTTTGTTTAGAAGATACTGTGTGTTTAGAGTTTTTGGTAACAAAGCCAAGCAGGTCCTGAAGGCACAGCTGTTATTTCTGTAAGGACACCTCTGAAATCATAATTTTAAAAATCAAAATTAAAGATTGCAGGATTTAGCTTCTAATCCATTGTACATAAAAACATTTAAAGATGGCCTGTGAAATTCCAGAATAAATTTATTCTTCTGTATTGTTCAGTGCCTATGAAAGGCCTCTTCAAGAAAATGCCTGCCTTTCCACCCTCCTCTGTTGCAATTTTCCATTTTTTTCGTTATCAGTCAGAATTTGAAATAGTTTTTACTGTTCTATTATCCTCAAATAGATGCTTGTTTTTATATATCTTACTGTGATTAAGTAAGCATTCCTTCAGAAGCCTGAACTTCCTGAATGCTGTGTTAAGGCCAAAAATTACAGCACACTTACTCATCCTCTCTCTTGTTTTAAGGTAAAACCAGAGAAGGCCCAGCAGGTCTTTTTGACAGTCTTCCCAAGCCATCTGTTTCATATTCTGCATGCTTTGAACAACAGAGTGTACCATGGGATGTAAAAATCCATCACAGCACATTCAGTTTAATGAGGAATTCAATGGTCACTCCTTTTTAGAGAAATCATAACTAAAAGTGGGCCATGAGCCAGGGAATTAGCTTTGTTCTTGTTTCTCCTCGCCCACCCGTGCCCCTCCCCCCCAAAAAAATCAGCCTTCTAATTTTTTTAATTTGTTATTTAATATTTTGTCTTGGTTTATATCCATTTTGCTAAATGTTATATTTCTATACATATATTAACACACTTTAGAGCATCTGGATTTAGTATCCCAGACTGCTATAATGAACACTTCATAACTAGAGAGACAAAATGAACTCAAGAGGCATTAAGATCTTCATATAGCTCGGAAGAATTGAAACCTTGATTTACTGGTAAATATTGGTTAAAACTAAGCATCCTATACCCCCTGGGCCTCAATGCCCACTTCTGTTTATAAATTATCAGTTCTTCAAGTTGTCTGAATGGTTGGAGGGGCTATAGGTACAAAAAAAGTGTGAAATTATGCCTATAGGGAATAATCAGCTTTATTTCAGACCATGCTGATCCAGGTAGCTAACACACAATGTAGAAAAAGTAGTCACTGAAGCCAGAAACATTTTGCTGCTGGAGGAAAAAAAAGTGTTTGAAATGGGAGTATTCATAGATTTGTCCCTATGCAGGGGCTGTATATAGCCATACATCCTGAGATTGTTAATGATATTAAGTATTTAGACCTCATACTTAAAAAAAAAGTTATCAGAAATGTGTCAATTTTTCATTTCTTGAGCATAGACAATGACTGTGTAGATTTCATTCCTGGAAGAGAAATAAATCTTAACTCCCAGATATAACATAAGCCTCAGGTGCATGGGGGAAGGGAGTCTTCTCCTCATAACCCTCAGAAGAGCATAGGGGTCACCAGCATCACAACACTACCAAAAAACCTGAGCAGTACCTTGTGCATTGCACAGAAACAACTTGTTTGGTCATAAAAATGACTCGCTGGCTGATCAGTAGAATAACACTTTGGTCATGTCTACCCTATTTTTTATACCAGTAATTTCTAACAACTATAGTTCTATTCCTGCTAAGTCTGGCATTTTTGTCACTGGGTCACCGAGCGACACCCAGGGCAAGAAAAACAACTCGTAAAGCCAAATTTCAAGGAAAATGCGGTTTTGATGAATGGCACTCTCTGCTGCCTAAATGGTTCAGTTTCAATACAGATTCTTCTTTGCAGATACTTATGTACATTTTCTTCTAATGCTAGAGGTCTCTGAATGGTTGAAAACTGAAGTACCGATCCTACTATCACCAATACATAAAAAGCAGAAGTTTCTTTCAAGCATAGAGGTTTTAAAGGATTTAGTGACTTAAAGTATAGTTCCTGAAGTGTAGCTTCTAATGCGTTTTGCAGTTCTATGATGCTTAAAGAAATTTAACTCCCAGGACGAAGTAAAATTACAAACATTTTATACTCTGTAATAAATATGAGGGATGTATATCCATGCAGGTATACCTGCCACTGCTCTAAGTATAGAATGGAAGCAGATTTGGGAAAACTAACAGTATTGTTTGGAACATCAAAGATTTATGCATTTCTCTAAGAGCACTTCTGAAGTGTTGTTGACTTTACAGGTATGCAGAATTACTTGCAAGATTTGAGTCAACATCTTTCCTTACATGTATTACCAAACATTCAAGTTAGGAAAGTTAAGCGGCTTTAATAGTACTTGTGCAAAAAGACCCAGATAGCTTCTAAAACAGAGCATTGTTATTTTTTTGTCTTTTATTTTTCTGCATGAAAAAATCTTAGAAGGTGTAAGACTTAAGCATGCAATTAACTAAGCTTAAAGTTTACAAGGTGCTGCAGTGGTTTCCTGAATTAGGCTGAGATGAATTCTTAAATGTTTCTCACACTTCTGAGTAATACACATCTTCTGCACTATTTGAAGATGAAAACCCTGTAACAACTCCAGTCCTATTTTCCCATGACTTCCAATCTGTTCTGTAAAAATAAGCAAAAGATTATAGTTTAGAATTTTGATTCCAAACATTTTAAACTCTTTCTGAGGAGAAGAATCATTACAGAAAATTACTAGTTGAACCATTAAATAGTTCAAGATTAAATCATACTTTGATTATATATGAGTCTGCAAAACATAAACTTGAAAATTATCAAAAATCAAAACCTAATAATGTCATATGAATACTTTGACAGATAGGAAAACATTTGAATTTTGCTTATTTGATTTATATATCTTTCTATATAATCGTTTCACAGTCAAAATCCTCCAAGATAAAACAAATGAGCAATTACATTAGCTTGGTAAAACAAGTGGTAGTTGTTACCTTGTTCTGTGTCTCAAGTACGAAGCTATCGATTTAATTAACTTCTTTCTTCTAACAATAAATATCCCATGCCTTCTGTACATTTTTAACACTTGGTATCTAGCAACTGACAGGGACTTTCTCACCTTTTAGGTGGTTTTATAGGGAAATAATCTCAAACCATCTTTCCAAAATTCATGAGTAAGCAGAAAAATGTTCCCAGGAAGCTCAGACAATAGCGTTTGACTTTACTTTAAATTTTCAAGAAATTCTTTACTCTTTGATGGGGTTCTGGTACTTTTGCTGTTGCCCTTCAATCTGAATTCTCATTTTTCACACTAAGGCTGGACTTTGAAATAAGAAAATGTTATATTCACATGGATGGGAAAAATTTCAACTTATTTTCTACTTGTCTGTTTTCCCAATCCACCCCACCCCTCTCTCTGTGTATTTTGCTCACAGTCAATGCTCAGATTTTCAGTAATACTTCCATCAGAACATCCATCCATCCATATATTCTTTGGGAAGGTAACATACCAAATGTGTTTTCATGAGCACACAGACATTTTTCTATGTATTTCTTATCATAGAGAAACACAAATCCTTTCCTCTACTATCGTCTACCCAGACTAGCAAATTATCAACTATCTAACCACTATCAAGCAAAATAATTATATAAAGTCTTGCAATCCCAAATGTTCCAGTTTTCTTAGTTTTGAAAGCCTCTCATCAGCAGTTTGGGTTAAATTTTATTTATTGCATTCTTAGTAGTTTTTTTGTTTGCTTTTTTTTAAATGTCCAGTGTCACTATTGCACAACCTGTGATATCCCCGGATGCAGGTGAGGGTAAATCAAGGTACCCCCTGCACCATCACACAGCAGCAGAACAGTTGGGCTTTGCGTGCAGACCATGAAAGGGCTGTGAATTTGGTGGGTGGATGCTGCCACTGAGGCTGAGTGCATCTGTTTGAGGGTTGTGAGAAAACAGGCTAATGGGCACAGGCAAATCTTTATATTCCCTACCTGTGAAGTTCATGGCATCTGTGGACAGTATCTGCAGGAAAAATTAGTTCACTTCTAGTTAGGGGAATTTCCTGACAAATTCAACATGTTTTGCTCACTGCTTATCTTCTGCATACTGCTTAAAATATCATTTAAATAAAGGGTGAGCCATTAGTGAAAGAGACTTCACAATTATAAATACAATTAACATTGTATTCTGTGTGGTTGCAACAAAAGGAAAATATTAATATGTGTGGTGGATCCAGTTTCATTGGAGAAAAGCCTTTCTGAAAGAAAAAAAAAGAAACTGGCTACTGAAATATGTGTACAATTTACCACCTGCAGCCTATTAGAATGGTTCAGCGAACGGCAGACAGCACAGGTTCAAACTCTGCTTACTCTCCTTAACGAATATTAAACTGAATGTACTCACATACTTATATTTCATGGATCGCTGACCTCATCAGAGGAAGAATAATATTTTTGAGAAGAAAATAAGACAGTTCGAGGCAAGCTAATGCTGGAATACCTACATGCTCATCTAGCTGTGTTTGTGAGAAAGGTTAACTAAACGTTACTGGCTCTGGATAGACAGTATTAAAGAAAAAAAGGACCAAAAACCTGTTTATTAAAGATGAAATGGTTGCAGGAAAAAAAAAAAAATCTTGTCTGTATTTACAGCTAGAATTCTGTAACTTCTTCTTACACATTGCAGACTCCAATTATTTTTTCCCTTTTATTTTTTTTTTCTCCCCACCCCATTTATACACTTTAGACTATGTGCAAGTTCTGGTCACTTTCAATAACAGACAATAACCTAAAAGAGTTATCAGAACAATGACTAGATTTACCACTGCTGACAATTATCCGTATTGCTTTAAGTAATGGTGAAGTTAAATAAAACGGACTCGCAGCTACTTTCTGTAGAAATGATTCTGATATAGAAAGGACTCCAGAGGAAGAAGTTAGTGGAAGTTAATTTTTACTGTCTACCACACGACATAAAATCTAACTTATTGCTAAATGTTACAAGACTTGGAAAGTTATCTCAGCTTATAATGAATTGAGGAAACTTTACTTGGCTCAATCTGCTGTAAGTATCCATAATTTAAAAAATAATAATAAAATATCAAAAAGATATAATAAAATAAAGTTAAATAAAATAGAATAAAATAAAATAAAATAAAATAAAACAGCAAATTTCACTGCTTATCTTGTTTTGCAAACTAGTGCTCCCGAGGAGCGAGATGGGGTTCTTTGCTGTACAAATACATGTTTCAGTGTGCAAAGGCGCTATTTTTAAACCCACCCACCGCGGCAGCGGTCTGTAAAGGACAGACGACCGGTGTGAAGGACGCTTGCAAACTGCATCAGCCCCGACCTGCTCTGCAAAACCGCGGGTGTGGCGGGAGGGCGGCGGAGCGGACCCCGACGTGCCCTCGGGAACCGGGGAGCCCTCCCGGTATTTAGTGGCAGCCTCAAGGCGCGGAGAGAGCTGTGACCCGCTGCCACCCGCAGTCACGGACACGTCCCGCCGCCTCCTCCCCTCCCCGCAGCCTCGTCGTCCCAGGGCCGCCCACGGGGCCGCCCCCGCTGCGGGGGTGCCCGGCCCGGCCCGGCGCGACGGGCAGTGGTGGCGCTTCCTCCGTGCATCAAAGCACGCTCTGCCCCGCCTTGCACCTGGGGTAGACGTGAGGTTTATGTGCAAGGATTTTCTCCTTCACTTGCCCCCACCAACGGTGCTTGCTGCTTTTTATTTCTTTTCCTTTTTTTTTTTTTTAAACCCGATTCAAAAAGAAATTACCATAATATATAAAGAAATAAATATATATATATATGTATACTTACCATTCTGACCTCACACTGCTTTGTCATTGGCTTAGGATAAAAACACAGACACACACGCACACACACACGCACACACACACACACACGTATTTATGCGTTTTCAAAACGATAGTGCTAGGGTCAAAGAGGGAAGCGGGGGAAGAATTGCCGGCGCTGCAAAGCACAGCTAGAAATCACCGCACAAAAAGAAGGCGAGCTGAGCAGCCTGGACTAAACACTCCCCCCCGCCCCTCCAGATCACTCAGGAAAAGCAAGGGAGGTGGGTGGAGAGGCGTGGGTAGAGGGGAGGGGTCCACACTCTCATCCGACTGTAGGAAACGCCCGCTTTAAAAATAATTAAAAAAAAAAGAAAAGGCGCAAAACCTGCCGATATGCAGAGTGAGCTTGAGCTGGACTTGCCCTCCTGCAGCCCGCCGGCGGTCTGGGGCTCACCTCGCCAGATCGGAACATCCTCGGTTATTTCAAGCTCCTCTCGAGATATTCCCCACCTCTCCTCATTTTCCTTCATACAGCTGATTTGGTGCAACTGCATAACTAGTGGCACTGCTTCCCACACCGCTGCCCCAGCAGGACTGGCTTCCCCTAGCCTGGACAGCCTGTATTACCCTCCTGGCACTCTTGCCTTTGCCTAGTGCTGTTCCTCCACCTCAGCCCCTGCAGCTGGACGTGGGAGGTGTAGCACCATCAGTTCAGTGAATCTTGTCCAAAATGTTTCTCCAGGAAGACACTGCTTGTGCATGTTGGGAAGCAGGGGTTTCATGTTGTCAAATGCCATATGAAGTACTGGCAGTCAACATACACATCCACTCAAAAACTCTCCTGTCTGCAAACTGTACTGCTCTGGCACTCACCACACCACACTATTTTTCCTTCTTTTCCCAGAGATTGTCATCACCTTCCTGTTAAAACCAGTTTGTTAGCTCATACACCATGGAGCTGCAGAGTCCATGACCATAGACATCTTTGGGTGGAAAATATTGGGCTGCCTCCTCCTTCACACAGCAACTTGCCTTCATGCTCCTGTGCTAACCACTGAAGACCTGAGCTTCTCTCCAATGGTCAATTCCTGTGCTGGCACAAGGGTGCACTTCATTCCTTGGCTTTGTAGTGTGAGTTTGTATGAGCCACTTTGGATGAATCAAATCAAAAGCAGGTGTGAAAAGGATAGTGACTATAAATGCCTGAACTGTGGAGATTTAAAACCTGTTTTTCTCTGTAGTGACCAGGAGGTTCACCTTCTTGTCTGAAGTGGAGACCTCCTAGGTGATAATTTCATTTTCTGAGCTGTCCAAATGCTGTGTGAAACTGTCAGCATACAGCTTCTCAGGGTGGAGGTGCTTCAGCCACTCCAGAGACTCATTTTAATCTGTCCTGATGCAGAGAACAGACAACTCTGTAACCTTGCTCCTTGCTTTTATCCAACCTCTTCTTGACCTCATCCTTCACAACAGGCAGCTGTGGTGCTGGTACTGATGCTGCTGATGCTGCCCATCTGATACATGATGCTGCACCAGTCAGAGAACTTGGGTGGGCAATGGCAGGAATTTGGGAATTAATTTTTCATCTTGAAACCCAAGAAGAACTTGCTCAGAGGTACATCTCCCAATTCCCACCATGGTTAGAAAAAATTCTGGGAGTAGGAGCTGCTTACCTTTTTGTTGAAACTGTGCCAGTGTGTTTTAAGGGCTTAAAGATTTAATGGGTAAAAAGTTGAGAAAGAAGAGACCATAACTATACCTTTGGTGGCAGGCGGGAAAAAAGCCATGTTTGGTCTCTAATCTTAGGATTATTTTTGGAGGTTCTTCCACATAAGATTAAAACAGTTCAATGTTAATTTCTTAATTACTCTACCAAAACATGTTTCCCTATGTGCTATTTAGGGACATACTCTGGGTTTTGTGCTGCAAAGACATACAGTTGCTGTGCTGCAAAGGCATATCCTGGAATACTTAAGTCTTAAATTTTTAAAATTCTTGAAAGTCCTTTATTTGCCCCAGCTTATGTTCTCTTTTTTTTTTTTTTTTTTCCCCACCCATGATAAGAACCATGAATATGTTGTTATTAACATTGCTGACATGCTTGTACCTACTGAAAAATATTGAAGGACAGTCTGTGTATATTAGCTGCATTTCTCCACGCCTGAGCTAAAGAACAGAATACACAAAAAACCTCAAATACTTTGTTTCAAAAAATGATATACACAAAATGCATACTTAAAAATAGTACTATTCTCATGCACAAAAATATATGTGATAGGCTGACTGTGTGATGACCATGTCTGAGAAACCTGGGTTTTGGACCCCAGTTGTGTCAGAGAAACTGGGAAACGAGAGCTAATTGAAATGTTTTTCTGGTAAGTCATCACGTTAGTCTCTGCAGGAACCCATATCTGTGGACAGTGAGGTGAAGGTTTGTATTTGGACAAGGGCTCATTCCACCCATAGCCCACATGGAAATGTTGCTCTGCTCATGCACGGAGGCTCCTTTTGGAACTCAGTGCACCATGACAACGGATGATAGTTTGCTAAATTTTAGGAAGAACAAAGCCCTCAACAACATCTCTGAGCATTTGGTGGTTACAAAGTTGTTGTGTTCAGTGTTTGTACAGGTGTGTGGGAAAGAAAAGAATAGTTTGTGATGGAAGAAATTATAAAAGTAAGAAAAAAATGGACATTATATTGAACACTACTTCCTTTTTTTATTTTCCTATTTAGAAAGTATTTATTAGATATTTTTGCTCTAAAAGACTGCCTAGTCAAGAGTCCTGTAGTAGTTGCAAGGACAAGCGATTTTTTGAAACAATGTCTTTCTCTGCATATTTCGTAATGTCTTTAATCCCTCTTCAGCTTTTGCAAGCACTCTGCTTCATTGATGGCATATCCTGTTAGCTATTGAAGTCAAAGAAGAGATTACTATACCCTGCAATAGGTGTTGAATTGAATATATCTTATTTTCTTTAGTCTGCTTTTAGAGCCTTCTGTGTATTTTTATCCTGCTTTCTATGTTAACCCAGTTTTAGGTTACGTAAAAATTTTGAAAATTAGTGGATTTCCTCAATATTGTCTGGAATTTGTGGAGAACAGGATGATCATATCTTTGAAAAAAGGCGTCCTTTACACTAATGAGGTTCATGTCCCTGCAAAACGTAATGAATGAGAAAAAAAAAAAAAAAGAATGTAGAATGTTAGAGTAAAAGGTAAATATTTCTCTTTGATTAGCCTACAGATGTACTGAGAAATGTGTCTGAGAATAAAAATTGAGTAGACGATATACCACTGTGCTGATCACCATGGATCACTTAACTTTCAGACTGAGAGCTTTTTTGTTCTTTTTAGAGTTTTTTCTTGTTTATTTGCTGTTCTGGTGACTTTTGTACCTGACTGCAGGTAGCTGATCATGAGTGAAATATGGGTGTAAGATTTCAGTTATTTAGCATTACAATGTCAGATTATGAGACATTTCAAACACAAACTTCTTCTAATTATACTATATCTCTTGTTTGGATATAAGTCTTCACTGTTTCAGATTTTATGCTCTCACAATCTGTGTTTTTAGGTCAACCTTATTTACGTAACATCTGACAAATAAAGAACAATTAGTTTCTCATTAGCTGCTAGGTAAATGTCATGCCCTCAGATATTAATCAGCCAATGCAAATATCATCAGAATATAATCTATTTGCTACATTCTTCTCATAATATCCTCTAGGATAATGGCTAATATTTTTCATTTCAGTTCATGTGTGTGAATTTATTTTTAGATCTAACTTGCTATCTATTGGTTCAATAAATACTCCAGTGTTTTATTTTATTAACAGCATTAAAAAAAAAAAAAAAAAAAAAAAAGACTTCATTGTCCAGTGTGGATTTTGTTGAAAACATGCCTTCATTCTGGACTCTGGAAAGTGAATATTAATAAGTTATAAAATTTGTCCTTGGCTTGCTGCCAAGATGACATTGCTTAGGCTTTCTGCTCTATCTCCTGGCACTTGAAGTGACTTCTGTTTACCATTGCCACTGTAGCTGATCTGCTTACTTAAGTTATAGCTACACCTGTGGCAGAAAAGAATGAGAATCTTCTAACTGAAAATGCAGGAACTGGTTTGTTTATTTCTGTCTTTAATTTTGAGATTCTTTGTAAGCAGTTTCAAATCTTCTCTTCTGCCCAGGAGACTGGAAATATATAGGTCCCATCTGGAAAGCAGGGTTAGATAAAGTATGTAAATTTTGTCTATTAATACAGTAATGTCTTCTCACTCTAAACACAGTAGTAGTGAACCTTTAGAGGTAGGAAATACATCTTGTTACCAAACAGTACTACAGAGAGCCACAAAACCATTGCATTGTGGCATCTTTGAGGCAATAGCTAATGGTGCATCAGCATTACCAGTTGTAATATACTTACTCAGTTTAAGATATAGATGCAACATCACTTAGTTTCCACCCCAAGCCCATCTGCAAAAGAAAGAGATTCACCCCAGTTCACGTCCTCATGATGATTAGAGAGATGCCATCTTTCCTCTCAGTCCTCACAGCAAAGTCATTTGATTTCTGTCTGTTCTGTGATGTTATAACTGCTACTGTTGTGAACCACTATTACTTCAACACTAGTTATTCAAGGAAGTGTAGGGGAAAAAATATGCCAGGACTCTTTTGCAGAAGGTTGTACCTATTTTCTCGTGGGAGCACCTGGGTAGGAAGTGTGTTAACTTTCAATTTATTCCTTCCAGCTCTTTTTCTGCCTCGGTACTCCACAGCCATCCTTGCAGGTTTTCCCTTCAGTTAGGAAGTAAAAAGGACCCCGTTAACCATGAAAATACAGGAACCAACATAACAAAGCAGTTTAAAAATCAACAGTGTATGAAGTCAAAAGGAAATTTTAACTCAGAAAGTGAACAGACAGACTTGAGAGTTGTGATGAAAGACCATCCAGCTGATAGCTGATAAAATGTCTGCACATCCTAATTGTGTACAATTTGCAGGGTTGCATTATTTATCCAGTGTAACAATTAACAAGAAGCATGTGAATCATGCCACTACATCCGAGAAATAACTTTGCCTTTATTTCTCCCCTCCTTCCACTACCCATCCATTAGAAAAAAGACCTTCTGGGAATGCTTTTCATCTTAATGAGAAATATCTGTATGTGGTTGACTCCTTATCTAGTTGCATGGCAAAGAGCTTTTTCTCTCCTTCAGGAATTGCTGAAGCCACTCTGGAGGCTGGTCACTGAACAGAAGTGGAAGGAGGCTCATTACAAGGACTAAAGTTAGATATGAGCATTAATGCATGTACAGTCATCACCAGGAGACTCTGTGGTTGCTGGAAGAAATTTACCCTGTTTTTAACACTAACGTGATGTAATCTTAGGGGAAACATGTACTTCCGTTATTTTCTTTTGAAAAAGATAAACTTACAGACATTTTGATGAAAGATGGATTTTTGGAAGACAAGTCCTTCCTTTAGGCAAAGGAAGATTTAAAGATAGATAAGCAGACTGACACATTTTTTTAATTTTAGTAACAATTCAAGGGATTTGTTTCTGATGTAAAACTGTTTTTTACTTTTAAAGGGCTTTTCACTCAAACATCTTAGAATAAATTTAATTCAGTGTCTTCTTGGTCTTGTAAGATAAGTGCATTCTTGTCATACATTTAGTAAATGGGTAAAGTGAGTCACAGTCACTAAGAAATTCTATTTCCATCATCACTAGAACTCCTGTAATAAAAACCTGAAAATTTGAAAAGACTCTCAAGTGATTTTACTATGTACTTGAAAAATGAGATACAACAGGTCTTTGAAGTTGTACTGCGTTTTAAGCACAAATTCTTTTTTCCCTCCATGATAGCTCCTGTAGCTGATTTGCATAGGTGTTGAAGATAATTAAAGGCTTCAGAAAGATGCACAGAAAATAGAATCATAGAATCATTTTGATTGGAAAAGACCCTCAAGAATAAAGAACAAGAAATGAAATGAACCATATGCAAAACCCAGTACCGATATTTTAGCTAGTGAATTGTGTGACAGTTCCTACCAAAAGCAGGTACCAGATGATCTGCGGAAAACTGTATATATACAAACTTTTCTATCTCATGTATATTATAGTACTTTATGTAATAGTAATAAAATTCTAATATGTACAGAAGTTTTTGATGCAGCATCAGAAAAGATTGCTATTAGAATTACAGTCTTCCACAAAACATTAAAATGAAATGTATCTAAAATTTCTATTATTTATTAGTGATTTAACATAATTTGGTGATTTCATCTGACAGAGGGCACTTTAATGGAGTCAGGCTTTTGAATATACTCTACACTGACCAGGCATTTGAGGTGGAGGAAACTAAGAAGGATGTAAACAGATGGTATGGGTATATGTAGTTAATTTGCTGTGCAGGATGCTTTCACGTTAGAATAGGCATCCAGGTGGAGTCTAAAGAGTGCATATAGTACACTTCTGCTCACATGCCACATGAAAATCTGTCTTGATATTCCTTCAGCTTTACCTTCATTATACCTTGACACAAGATGGTTGGTGGCAGGACCAGCTTGCGTGAACATGTGGCCTCACAAGCTGTTTGCAGAATCCTGGTTGACTGTCCCAGGGCCAAGATTTCCATTTACATTTCAGACACAATAAGTTTGTTTTGTGAGCGCAAGTGAATTCCTGCATGAAATGCAGCCCACAACAGGCTGGGTTTTATGTGAGAGTCTGGCTGCAGCAGGACTTGACAGCCAAACAATAATATTGTAAATAATCTGGTGAATGATTACAAACTGTGAAGGATCAATAACAAGAATTATTAATTTCTATCCTCACCTCAGATCCAAAGTCTGCAATTATATTTAATTAAAAAATCATATTTGCAAGTAAAACAGAAAGGAGGGGAAATATTTTTTTTCTATAGACTACAAGAATCACTTTCTGAGTCTGAATGCTTAACAAAACTCAGAAAGCATTCTTCAGAGCAGGACGTACAAGCAGCTCAATTTGGAAGACAATGAGCTTGCCATACATATATAAGAGGTCCCCTTCACTAACTTGTTGTGGTTTTGTGTTAACTTAAACAAATAATATAGTGTTCCCTCTAGACCAAATTTTTCTTTTCCACCTGAGGTCAATGGCCTAATCATGCTTCAGCACTCTGAAATTGCTAAAATAAGGACATTTTCTCTATTCAGATTTTTTCCCCCCTTCTTTCTTATAACTATTTTTTTTTTTTTTTAATAATTAATGGATAATCTGAATTATGTAGGTTGAGAAAGTGCATTGGAATTGGTAAGACATAAATTCAAGAAACAATTAAATTTCCATTAAAAAGCCACAGACCTTTTGTGAGACTTTAGTATGAGCACTTAACTTTGCAATGAGCACTGAAATGTAGTTTTCACTAGCATTGCCCGTGGATTTGGATAATTTTTTTCAGCTACTACTTGTTTCTTATAATCACATTCCCCAAGCTGTTCCCATCCTTCTAAGGTCCACAGGTATCTGACTGAATCAGCTTTTACTCAGAGGTGCCCAGCATACCAGTGAGTCAGATAAACACCCAAGGAAACTCGAGAATGCAGAAAAAGGGTATGACCTAGTTATATTGTTATCATTGCATCACATGGATTGTTGCATAGAATCACTACTATCCTGTGAATTTCCCCCTCCTACACACATGATGGACAGAGAATCCCTCATTATCTTTGTAGAAATCTAGGTGAGATTAATGTAAAACAGAACCACCATGAGTGTTACTACACAGTGACCTGTGAGGACAGGTGTGCCATGCCTGCCATTTGAATTGCTACCCATTCTAACCACATCTCCCACTTCAGACATATGAAAGGTCTTAAAAATGAGAGAGACATGGAAAAACCTTAGTCAGCGCAAATATTTGTGTGTATTTTTTAAGATGTATGGAACAAAATCCACATCCAAGTTTCTCTAAACTAAGATAAGAAGCAACTGGTAACCTTTGTATACACTTAGTAAAAACAAAGTAAAACACAACCACCTTTCTATGTCTAGCAATTATTTGGGTTTACATGTTTATTTAGTACACCATAAAGCTGTCTTGCATGTGAGTTGCACAATTAAATTATCACCTATACAAACATGTAAAATGAACGATGTGTTGAAAAGACTTTGGTTATTCTAAACATCCCAGCAAACATGGCACTGACACTGGAACTAGTGTTGAAATGGAAACAATAGATCAGTGTAACAGGATTTAAATATTGAATATTATCCCAGGAATAATAAGAAGTAAAAGGAAAGAATAATGAGAAGTCAAATGAAAGAAGAGGTAAAAAGCAGTAACTATCAAATAATAGTTAATTTCAGTGGTAGTTTTGCAGAAAAATGACACAGTCTTGACTTTTCAGATGTAGACATTATATAAGTAATTTGCAGCTCTCTCTTCTTAATATATGTTATTTGATCAGTTTCTTCACTGAAGAAATTTTTTATGGGTCTCAGTAAGAATAATCTCACATCATATTTACAACATTTTCCAATTTTGTAAACTTTCTAACAGTTGTACATAGAAGTAATATCCGTTCCCCTGATGGATAAAGTTATTTTATAAATTACCTTTGCAACTCCTGACCATTTGAGACAACATAAGAGGTTCCACTTTCTAACTGCACTTAAAATCAAATGAAGCTGTTGCTGGGGATTATGAGATGTCAGTACTGATAGTGTGAACCACCACATGTGTAAGGACTATAAACACGTGTGTGCAAAACTGAAGACTAATAACTTAGTTTCTTTAAGGACATACCCCAAACAAATATTTTGCAAGAGCTGGATAATATAACAGAAACTGTTTACACTTCTCTAGGCAGGAACTTAATTGCTAAAAAACGTGGACTCAAAATGCAGTAAAGGCTATTTCTCAGGACTAAGAATGTGTTTGTGCTCTCTTTTTTTTTTCTTTCCCATTTTTACATGATTTTTAAGTGCCATTAGGTTTTCTGCCATCTATATTTAAGGTTAGAATTTGATTTAACAGAAATGATATGCAAATAATAATAGAATAATTTTATTACTTTCTCTACTGACCATGATTCTGCTGTCTCCTGGGCAAAAAGTATCACTATCATTTCACCTCCTGAGGAAGTATGTACAGGACAGCCATCTCAATTTCTACTCAGTAATCCTAATCTCTCATTCTTCCCTGTTTTAAAAAGGGAAAATGAAAAAGGTCATACTAGGGTTCAGCTAGTGACATGATCCCCGGTTTGTATCTGTTACTGCAGAAACTGTCTAAATAGTGCTCATTTTTTGAGAGTCTGAATATCTGAATATTTCTTCAGTCAGATTCAGTTAGAACAGAAATGATTTTAAAAGTGCATTTTGGCAAGAAGGATGAGAATATGATTTGAATAGAAGGTATGAGAGAAAAGAAAAAAATGAAAACAGGAAAAAAATCCCCTCCCCAAATATTTCAGAAGGAAACGCACTAAATGTTGTCCCACGATTGCTGAACAGATTAATTTTAGAATATGTTAACTATCAGGGGTATTACCAATCAGTGTGTTCACGATCTTCTGTTTCACCTGAATGTATACTCTGCTTTCTCAGATCAGTTCATATGATTGTGTATGTAATTATAAAAAGTCGCACTAGCAAAATGGCATTTGATATACTCTTTTTGCTATGTCTTTTTAATGTAAATAATAAAAAAATGTTATTTTTTAAAAAAAGATTGAAATAATGAGCCACTGTTTCATGAATTATTTCAGAATTTAACATCAAAAAAGTGGAAGAATGCAGACTGAATTTTAGAATTGTTATATTCCTATAATCTTGTTAATTCCCCATTTCTGCTAAGAAATCTTATAATGAAACAGAACACGACAAAATGCACGAGTTCTGCATAAGCAGCACATTACAAAATTGCTTTTGCTGTTCAGTGTGGAATACTTAGGTGTAGGACAAGTTGTGTTATGGGTGACTTCCTCATAGTTTTTTGCTTTGTTTCTCAGCAGACCCCCAGTTCTGCATGTTGAATATATGCTGCAGAGAATATCTCTTCACAGAGAGTTCAGATTGAGGGGTTGGTTTTGAGTATGCTGTTCAAGATTTATTTTTATTACTGTGAAGAAGTTCTTTATAATTGCACTTAGGAGAGTTTCCTGCATCTTACAAAGATTCCTGCTTATTTATTATTTCTTTGGAATATGCATCCATTTTATAAAGGCTAACCAAATGAATTCATGTCAGAGCACCCTGTTCAGGAGAAAAAATACAAGTGCGTCTGTTTGTTTGTTTGTTTGTTTTTTCCTGTAATACAGTATGAAGTCTCTCAGTAAATATGTATTTCTCTTCTGTTGTCTTTAGCACCCCATCACTTCGGCTAAAGCTTTTTATTCTTTCCCCTGAACTGGAATAGTGTTTGAAGCAGCCCAATGGTTCTAGTTCATTTACTTTTCAGTGAAGTTATGCTGGATTACAAAAAACCTGAATCAACCTTATTTAAGTCACTTACGTCACTTTATGTATTCTGAAGAAGAAATATTACTATTCAGTTTAAGAAATGATGGTTTCCTTTTTCAGTTTTGACCAAGTACACTGTGGACTACTGTTGCCTTTTGATTTCTGCAGCAGTTTTTATTTCCCTGGGGCAACAAAGCTTAACTCAGCCTTACACAAAGGGCCCAACGTAAATTTAGATTTTATTCCTGTGGCTGCACAAAATCTGCCAGTGCAGAGATGTGATTACAGCTCAGGGGTTCACTTCATCTTCTGTCACTAAACACTGCAGAACGGGTGGTGTACATAATGTAAGGAATGAATCAGCTGTTGCTTTTGCTGACTTGGTGAGGGATACTAATTCCTAGGAAGAATCTTTTGTGAGATTTTGGTTGTAATTTGCTGGAAGTCTAAGGACATAGGGGGTTAAAGAGCTGTGTGGATACCCTCTGTATTTACCTGTATTGACTGTACAATTTAGTAGATTTATGACTGCTCTTAAGCTAAATAGCTTAATCTACTGAAGCCATTCAGAGATCTGAACAGCTCAAAAAAGCTTAATTAAGGGCTATATCTGTGTTTACAAACAACTTAATCAAGAAGAGCCATGACTTTGGAAATTCCTCTTCCTCCACTCTTAATATTTTGTCAACATTAACCATAGCAATCAAACTGGCAGTGTCTTTGAAAACTTTTAGGTTTTTGGAGAATATCATAATATGCAAGTAAAAAATAAATAATTTTTGTTGTCTCTAAAAGAGAAAGGTCTTGACATTCCTGTAGAAAAAAGAGACCTCTGAACAGTAACAAAGGTCTGGACTCTATGTTTCTTAGTTTTTCATTATGCTTGGCATTCCATTTGTTTTCAAAAAGAGTTTACATGGGATACATGCCATGTTCTACCAAAATAGTCAGACAGTTAGTAAACTGCAACATCTGCAGGTTGGCAGATGTCAACCTGTTTGCACTACTTCTATTCTACCGACTGTTTTTATTGTGTCTCATACATTGTTGCTGCCATCCAAACTGGTGGTGGTAATTCAAAACAACTACTAAAAAGCATATTTATTTAAATGTGTCTGAATTTACATTGTGCAATAGCTACAGTTGACAAGCAATCTCAATACTTGTTTAAAAATTATTGTAGAAATGTTCCTGTTAGAGGCAGACTTTTTTATACCACTTTCTACATAAGATTCAGTGTCACTCCTGTCTTAGATACAGCCTCCTGAATTTGTACAATTTTAAGTATACCAATAGGTTATATTTTTGAATAAATATAGATTCAATTATATTTAATGTGAAAATCATTACTCTAGTAAAAAATAAGGATTAAAATTAAAACTCCAGCATGTATTATACAAGAAAAATACAACTGGTAACATATCCCTGTTTCAAATTCATATAAAGTCAGACATTACCTCCTAGAAGCAGAACACAAGAATCTAGGAGTGGATAATAAAATATCCCTGCCATCTTCCTTAACACAGCTGAACAGATGCAAAAATACTTTTACTGGCTATAGAAAATATCCTCTGGTAATCATTGTATTATGGAATATTGTAATATAATTGTGTGGAAATTCCTCCAACGTTATTTATTAGTCCTACTTCTTTCTCAGAGGATCACAAAGATGCACTTTTTCACACACTAAGTGTTGCAGTGTACCAGAGAGACATCGCATTTTGTTCGCTTTGAAACTGTGAAATACCTATTTTGCTAGGCCCATGGTTTTGATCTGTCCTTTAGGGATTCTCCTCTCTTCTGTGCTTATTTCTCAGCCTTGAAGCTTGTAGGTCATTACTTTTCCAAAGCAGTGCATGCCTGCAGAATCTGTAGGTCTATACGATCTCTGAAAGCCAGGCTGTAAATCCACTTAGACAATGACTGCTTCTAAAAATTACTTTCTAGATCTAAGCTTTTATTAATACCACTGATATAAACTCTCTACTTTTGCAGCTTGCATTTCAGGAATGTTCAGAATTGCCAAGCTTCTGTAACCCCACAAAATGCAAATTTTAACACTGACCTCCTGCAGAACTGAGCTTGTAGTAACTCTTTCCAGGCCACTTCCCTGATGCTTCCAGATCCACCCTAAAGCTATAAAAGAAAAGTCTGTGCATTTACAGGGCCAGCTGGTATCTTGGAAAACTTATGCTGCTATGACATGTACTACATACAAGGCAATGTCTAATGTGGAGTTAAATCCAGTTATTAAAAGGGAGATTTCAAAGCTGAACCTCAAGTAACCAAAGTTCACTTGAGCCTCTGAAGTATTAGTGAACGACACTAAAATAAAAGAGTACGATGAAGAGTGCCACAGCCATGCTACTTGTGCCCACCTTGAAAACATGATCTGCACTACTATTTAGCTTGTATTCACATTCATAGCTGAAGGTGGAGCACTGGTCAGCTGGAAACATACATTAAACACAGAAGAATGTATCATGCCTGCTCTGAAAAGTTTGCAGTTCTTTTAAAGTCATGACATAGTACATCAAACCATAAATTGCAGGGACACAAAAAAAAGAGGTGGGGAAAATAATATAAATTGCAACTGACAGGTGGTAATGAGGTGGCAGATGTAAAATTCACGGAAGTGAATTGCCCTAATTTTCCGCATGTGCTGGGATATGATCCACTGATCTCAGTTTTTAGATACTAGAATTGTGTCCCCCCTCCACTGTTTAAAAATATTTTTATCCAAGTATAGTACTTCAAGCTGCTGCCATTCCTTATTCCCTCTCATACTGAGGAAAAAACAAGACCTTTGTTATTATTGTAGTACTTTGTCTTTGTACATGTACAACACATCAGTAGGTTGAGATCATAGATATCACAGCTCTGTGACCAGGGAACATGGGAGACACTTACTCCCACATTTATCTTCAAAAATCTCCTATAAATGAAAAAAGACCAGCTTTCTCAAAGGTGGCTGCCATGCATGTCAGCAGCTTCTCCACCCCATCACTTCCACCTCTCCTTACCTCCAGCCCTTCCCTGCTTTCACCCTATGCATCAAAACCTGGCTTTCTAATGCAGCAAAGTTTATCTGGTTTGCTCCAGCCGATGATCAAGCCGTCAGATTTTTTTGCATAAAAATGATTATTTATGACTTAAAAAAATTCCATTTTTATGGTGGTTGCTATTTAGGACTTTGACTTAGCAAATCTTATAATTTTGCTCTTCTGGTCACATACGTTGCTAAAGCAGCCTGTTCGTTTGCTTTTCTACAGCTACATATTTCTATGGGTTTTAAAAAAGAAATCTAAACCTGTGGTGGTTTGACCATGGCTGGTTGCCAGGTGCCCATCAAGCTGTTCTATTACTCCCCTATTCAGCAAGACAGGGTGGGGAGAAGATAAGATGGAAAAAACTCATGGGTCAAGATTAAGGTAGTTTTGTAAAGCAAAAGCAAAGGCTGTGCATGGAAGAAAAGGAAAGAAAAAAGGATTTATTATCTTCTTGCCATCAGCAGATGATATCTAGACAATTCCTTGGAAGCAGGGCTTCAGTATGCATAGCAGATGCTCTGGAAGACAAACATCGTAATAATGAGTGTCCCCCCTCCACTTCCTTTCTCTTGGCATTTATTGCTGAGTAGATGTCATATGGTATGGAATATCCCTTCTATCAGTTTGTATCACCTGTCCTGGGTATGTCCCCTCACAAGATCCTGTCCACCCCCAGCATTCTAGGAAAGGAATGTTGGGGCAGCAGCCTTGATGCCGTGTGAGCACTGCTTGGTGGTAGCCACAACACTGCCGTGTTGTCAACAGCTTTTGAACTACCAGTGCAAAGCACAGCACTATGAGGAGAAACAGCACTACGGAGAAAACTAACTGCATCTCAGCCAGATCTAATACAATACCAAAGGACTTCAGTCTTATTTCAGTCTAGTCTTTTATATTTAGAAAAAAAACAAAACAAAACAAGAAGACATGAAAACTCTTACTGCAGGAAAAAGACAAATAATCTTTCAAAAGTGCCTGAGGAATATTTAGCAACGTCCTTTTGTAAATGGGGGACTTGAAGGCCAAAACTTCGTTATTACTGTTTTTAATGGTAATCAAAGTCAACAAGTGTTTCTGACAAGAGGATGAAATATCTAAATATCAATTATTTTTCCCCATATATATCACATCTGCCTGGGTGATAATTATACTTGCTGGAGAGGTGGCTGCTGAATGAATATGATAAAATAGTAATAGTTTTAAAAGGCACCTTTCATTCAATCATCTACTTCCTGGTATGAAATGTTCCTATTCTGGCAGCTAAGAACCTCAACATGAGAGCTGGCAGATTTTGTCCACAAAGCTGTTGAACAGCACCATGGTGGTACCATGAACATTGACTTGTCCTTGGCCAGGTCAGAACAGAACAGAATCCCAAACAGAATTCAGGACTTTTGCACTTTGGAGTTTTGGGTTTTTTTGACTTTACTGCCTCATTGTTGTACAGCAAAAACTAATTTATTTTGCCCAGACCACCTGTACATGTCATGGTTGCTTTTCTCAAACAAAGTTCTTGTCAATTTTGCTGTGGAAAAAAGTTCCATTGACAGTTTGGGGCTTTGATGTTTGCTTTGGCTTAATGTGTTGCTATTGTATTTCCATCATGTCAGTGCAATAAAGTGCATTAAAAAAGGTTTATTACTTTTTTCTTTTAAATTAAAAAAAAAAAAGAATATTGTATTCCACTTTAAAGAAAAATCCCAAACTTTTGAAATTCTACATTTGCTTTGCCATCTTGGGGACACACCCTGAAAAACAGTCAGTCTAAGATCCTGGGAACTTCCTGTTTTTCTAGACTCTCAGGCTGTTGCCAGCCTCCCTGGCAGTTTGCTGCAGTGTCATACCTCTGTGATTTCCAGTAGAATGTGTTAAATGTATATGATCCCCGGAAACATTTTTATTTCTGCAATTAGGTAAATAACTGAAAAAAAAAAAAAGTAGTTGGAACTTATCTTTATCACTGTGAGTGGTGGACTTGTAGAGACAGAAAGACAAATTCTGCAGGATTGGTTTACTCCCCACTACATCAGGGCACACGCTTTGATTTAACGTAGGAGATAACACCCTAATATCAAAGTATCCAGGATCAAAATGGCATAATTTCTAAACTGTTTTGTTCAGTGACTACATCTGATTCCTAAGAGTGGCTTCAGTACTTTATTTTAGATGTATTTCATGATTCATTTATTTGAATGTAAGTTTGCAAAAGAAAAAAAATCTCTTGAGTTTCTTCTGACACTTACAGGGACAGGACTCTGCTGAGCAGTCTGAGGGGTTGGTTGGGGTAGGGACATGATTTGCTGTGCTCTTCCTTCTTTCTGATAGCTGGCAGAAAAACTGAGTGCCTCATGGTGATCCCCAAGCAGCACCTGATACTCGCATCACAGAAGCACATGATGGGAACGTGCATGGATGGAATGAGAGAGAGAAATTTTGGTTTTGGTTTTGTTTTCTTTTAGTTTGATAAATTTCTTACCAGTTTAATGTAAAAAATGAACCTTGATGAGGAATATTTCTATACTTTGATATCAGAGACCTTGGAGGAGAAGCAGAACAATCACACATTCCTCACAACAACCAATAAAACGTATTTTGAAAGAACATGAAAAAGTTACCTCCAAAGAGCTTTGGAGCAAAAAGTTAAGTCTATTTTCCCCAGCAGTGTTTCTTCATCATCTGCCAATAGCTCAACATAGGAAAACCACCTTGTACATGAAAATTTTCTTCAGAGGACCCATTCTGCTCTGTGCAACTTAAGTAGCTGTTGATTGCTGTTTATAGACTTTTATGTATCATGGTAATCTACAAATGGCACAGAGTTACATGAAAATCAAAGTAAGGAAAATATATCCATGAACTTTTCACTACAGTTTATTCAGTTTCTTGCCATAAAAAGGGACCGTTGCACATGTAGGTTACATAAGTTATAAATAACATCTATGATTGCATTTTATTCAACCTACTGTTAATGATACTAATTAGAAGTAGATTATAGGTATGCAATTTGAAGTAAGAATGTCAGTTCCTTATTAAGGCACTTCAAACTTCATATGCCATCTCTATAGAATAATGTATTTCATTGCTCCTGCATTTAATTTTTTCTGTTTATCTGTTTTTCATTGAGTGAGGCAGACATTTGCCTCAATTTGCTTTTGGTTATATTACTAAGGCAGGGAACAAATTTTGGAGCTCTAAGAAGACCTAGATAAAGATAAAACACCTGTGTCATTTTAGTTTGTATGGGATGACAAGATGTTTGAATGAATAAACCACATACATTTACATTTCATTTTCAGATTTCATTGTGTTTGTCTTATGGGTACAGACTTGTGATTCTGGAATTAGATACACGTTGTACTGTTAAAGCACAGAATGCAGTATTAGAGAATCTTTATCATATTTGTCTTGGTTATCTCGAAGGGAAAATGTAATTTTCAAGGTGTTAAATGTTCTCAGGATAAATTCTGTAATAATCCCCCAGTTGTGTATGTGACCACAGCAAAACCAAAGTTTTTGAGTTCTGAAGGTGAAAACAAGTGCAGAAGGCAAAGCTTTAAAACAACTGTTGTATCTGAAATGACACCTAAGACAGAGAGAACAACAAAATTGGCTTTTACTCTTTCAGCTTAAGAGAGTGGTGTGTCCAGACCAAGCATGAGGTGAATTAACACAGCTCTGTGTAGGGAAGCTTGCATTATGCCTTGTTGCCTTATCTGTAGATAAAAACGCAATCGTTTTGGTCGCTAAGGGTAGCAATCCCATACCTTCCATATAGTCAAAAAGTAAACCATCACAATAAGTAAAAGGAAATAGGTTGAAGGGCTGGAATAAATGTTTCGTCGAGTCATACTATTTATGAAAGCTGACAATTCGTAATGAGTGTTGGCAACAGAAAGGTGCAATTACATCTCTCCTGCTGCTGGCTCGTGGCTCTGCTCTAACTGCAGGGAGCCAGGAGTAGTGGGGCTGCAGGAGCTGGGGGGTCCTGTCCTGTCTGGGCTCTTCTGACTGTTGCCGACAGGTACAAAGAAGGGAAAGGAAGATGAGTTATCACATAACATATATTGCAGAATAGATGGGATTCTCCTGTTTACATACACAACTGCTGCATCACTGCCTCTGAGACTCAGAGGAGGTGAGGTGGTGGGGGAAGAAGGCACCTACAAAATGCCAGTCATACCTCTGATGATAATTTCAGCACTGGAAGCATCTTTACTATTGCTATAGTACTAGGGGTTGTAGTTTTAATTTCCAGTTTAAGTTACACAGTTCTGTCATATCACAGGGACTAGAGTTTCAGAAGCTTTAACTATTTTTTTAAACAACATGGTTTTCTTGGCTTACTTCAGAATCACAGAAAGAGTAAGCTTGCAAATCTTTTAATAAGGCAATTACATGCAGACAAAGATTAGATCTCATGGCACAATAGATTTTTGCTATATTGTTCAGTTTCTTTTTGATATTCCACTGTCACTAGACAAAAGCTCTGAATAAGAATGTGACAAGTCTATTCAGGAGACAACAATATAAGAGTCCTTAATTGTGCTCACTCGTATGCCACAGAAACCTGCACTTAATTTTCCTGCCTGTTTTGAAAGTGTGGAAAGAAAATACTGTTTAGATTCAACAGTGCTTTTAGTGCTTCATCTGTGAAATCTGCATTTTGTATTTTGAAAATGAAAATGTTGAGATAGTCAATCACTTAATTTTTTTCCCATACAGAGAAAACCTTATAATCTCCTGAATCCAAATGTCAATCTTAATGTTGAAATGAATTTATTATTAAAAAAGGCAAAAGAACTGAGCAGAATAGAGACTGCAAAAGGAAGGCTGTGCTATTTTCAATATGTGGAGTCTGCAACCTCATGTTTGTTTTCCCAATGTCTGCCTGAGAGAAAGACATGAGAGTATATTTTCTTGACATGGTTTATTTTGCAAGTGGCATTATATAAGTAATAACATTTTTACATCTTTCCTTGCTAAAATGATGTGCATAAAAGAGCTAATTATCATTATTCCAAGATTTTAGAGGGACACTGAAGTAGAAGTGTGATGATTTGCAGGAGTTCATACTGTATGTTGATGGCAAATCAAAGATAAAAACTAGTGCTATCTGGATTCTAGTGTATGTCCCTATGGACGTGGGAAAAGCTCACAGTACCTTCCAAACAGAGATGGAAAGGTCCTGCCATAAGTTAACTTCTCAGTTCACAAAGACAAAAATCTAATCAATACCATGTATTAATCCCAAATCTATGAAGCCCTTCTGGACACCTTTCAGAGGACTTGAGGGATGTTCACCAAACAAGTAGTGATGATATTTTTAGTTTCAGTTATACAAATGAATAAATATATGTGCAATAAATACATGTACATGCATGTATGTGTATAAAAAACTAGATTAGCATAAAAATAAACCAACAATTAAGTGTTCACTTCTTTGCTTTTGGCTTGTAAAGGAATAAGCTCTTGCCTGTAGGAGTCCATTGTATTTGAAAGAGAATTAATTCCATTTTTAGTGTTGTAGTACCTTTCTGTTTCATTGTTCCTTTTCAGAATATGGATGTTCATGTCTATTTTTTATCCAGATCAAGATTTAATTCAGCTTTTAAGAGTAGTGTCTGGCCACATTACATAGTTAGAAATTTTCAACAATGGAAAGTCCTTCACTGGTCGAATATAACCAAGACCTCAAGAAAGAAAACAATGCTCTTTACATAGGTTCATCTTCAAGTTTTATCTGTGAGTTTAAAAATTTTACTTTTGCATCAGATGTTAAAATTGCAAATAGGGTGCATGACATTTATTGCCAAATTTGCTGTTATTTTTAAGTAAAAGTGTAATTTTTGAATATATCATTCTAACTCCAGAAAATCTAATGAATAAATAAATTATTTATTGACTTTGGCTCAAACAGGTAGGCCATGTGATTAGACAAATAACCAAATGTTGGCGGAAGGAGGGTGAAAAGTCAAAAGCCATAAGGTATTGAGCAGGATTTATATCAACTTTGAAAACAACAGGACACAATTTCAGGTTTCTGTGAGCCTGGTGAGCTGTTCTCCAGTGTATTACATTCAATTTCACCTTAAGATCTCAAAGAGTAGGTGCAAATTACAGAAACACTTCATATGGAATTCCAGTTTTTTACAATGGGGTACATGCTTTCTTTGCGTAATCTTTGCTTTCCCACCCAAAAGAGTGCTGCCTGCCTTTTTCCGATATTTTTAACTGCTGTCCTGCTAAGCCAGTGGAGCCACAGCAGCTAAAGAAAGTCTTTGGGAGTCTATTATCCATGTTGTGTGATGGTGTTAAAGGAATCGAGAGGTGGAAGTGCAGGAGGTCTGGCTGATCTCAGCCAGTTCACGAGTAGTGTCTTGAGACAGAGAGCAAGGAAGCACAACTGAAAACGATATAGCATCAGCTACTCTTGCACACTGCATCTGTCACACAAAGTCATCATAAAATTAGAAGCCTTTTCAAAAAATAACTAACCCCACCAACAAATGAAATAAATTAAACCTGGCTGATGCTGGAACTGAATAAAAATATGGTCAAAACCTGCTGTGCTGTCTCTACATGGGTACTCCAGTTCACCCTGTGTTTGCAACCCCTGAGCCACTTCTGAGTTTGCAATGACAATTTACTGTAGTCTTGCTGTAGATCTTTTATTTCCAGCTGTAGTGGGGAAACAGTGCAGTAGGTGAAACTACAGAATATAATCCTGACCATGTAAATATTCAGGGTTAGGTCTTGAAATTCAATCTACATAAGGAAACCCATTTGCAAAGTGTGGCAGTATTTACTATCATGAATAACCCCATTGATTTGACGTGACTGGGGTCATGAAGACAGTGGACCTTAAGCCATTTACTATATGTTATCGCAAGACTAAGCCTTATGTGAAATATAACAACAGTCCTTGTGAATAACACACAGTGTGAAATCCAGGTTTTATGTATCAAGGAAGAAAGAGGGACTGGTATTGGAATAGTATAAATTATTTTTCCTGTATAAGTAGCTTTTTGTCAAGACTAGTGAAGATTAAACTGGATAAATTACAGAAGGCTCTATTAGTTCCAAGTAGTTACAAATCTACATGCAAGATTGCAGATGTATATTAACTACTGTTTTGCATATACCAAATTCAAAATACCCCAATGAATACACATCCTACTCCTGAGTGTCCGCTGTGGATGCCCCCTCAATGGAAGTGTTGAAGGTCAGGTTAGATGGGGTTTTGAGCAACCTGATCTAGTAGAAGATGTCCCTGCACATGGCAGGGGGCTCGGACTGGATGATCTTTAAAGGTCCCTCCCAGTCTAAACCATTTTATGATTTTATGACATCCCCATGTGCTTTCATACCTGTGTGACTTCAGAGCAACTTGTTATTGGCTGCCCATTTCTTTTGGAGTAGGAAGTGCTTGCACGTAAAAATACATACATTTATACATATGTATATTTGTGTATACACATACTTTAAATGTATAAAGGATTATCTTGATATATGTATCTATTCTTTGTATGTAGATGTATGTGTATATTTATTAATGTTCATGTATATGCATTTATACATATATTGGCACATGTAAATTAAGTATACATATATATGTAAGTGTAGGAATAGAGTCTATAAAGCTTTATTTAGCAGGAGCCGATGAAATCCTGTGAGAAGGGCAAAGCTGAAGGGACAAGGCTCCCTCTGTTCTTTGCCTGGGAAACAGACCATGCCAGCAGGTCTGCTCTGAGCTTGTGCAGAGAGGCAGATGAGATGAGCAGATGTCCTCCCACCATGATAGAAAGTTAGTCTTTGGCCTGATAGCCAACAGGCTCAACTTCCTGTGAAAACTCTCAAGAAGGAATTTTTCTGCTAGCTTTAGTAGTTTTCCATTGAGGACCCTTGCCTTGGAACCTTGAACAGCAGAGACAGTAAGTTTTAATGCTGAAACTTCCAGGAACAGTTTTGAGATGTGAAGCAGCAAGGTAGAGTTAGGGACATGCCTCAGCCAACTGTCACAATGATGATTGATGATACATATAAACCTGACATTGTACACTCACAAAGGGAACAAGAATGTGCAGAAAAAGAGTGGGGACCATTTCATGAAAGCTAGTGGTGACTGGCTTTCTTGTTGGAAAAAATAAGCCACTGTAAAACCCAACCAACCAACCAACCAAAACCCAGAGAGATGGGAAAGATGTCGTTTTCAAAACTTTAAAAGTTTTGAAAGTCTTTTTTTCTGAAGAAATGGCAACATGGGGTTCATTTACTCCTGACGTAGGACTTATTTTAAGGTTTTGTAATAATTTTAATAGTTACAGCTTCAAAAGACAAGTGTCTGCCTGTCCATATTACCAGTCCGAAATAAGTGCAATAACATTTAAATGTCAAAACGTTTCTTGCTTTCTTATTTTCTGTTCTGGGATCTGTAGATAAAACTTCAGCAGGAAAGGCCAGACTTTGCCGAAAGGGGATAGAAAATGACTGTACTCCTTTTATAGTGGTTTGCAATTCCTTGCCTAATAAATAACAAAATGTGCAGGTCAGGATTTTCAGGGTTAGGAAGTTTTTTGGATCTGCTTTTCACATTTTAGAAGGTTTCTGATAACTATGTGTCTTTAATGTTGTTACATAAAGCTATTCTTAAAGCTCCTGTTATTTTTCCTTATTGCCTTCCTTCAGACTTAATGACTAAATATACGCAATAAAATTATACCTTTTTATTATAATTCTGTAATCTGAGAGATTAAAAAAAAAATTTCTGCATGAAGATTAAGTAAATGCAGTCTGTACACTAGAATCTTATTTTATTTTCTATTAGATCTATTATTTTTTTTCTCTTCTCTTCTCTTCTCTTCTCTTCTCTTCTCTTCTCTTCTCTTCTCTTCTCTTCTCTTCTCTTCTCTTCTCTTCTCTTCTCTTCTCTTCTCTTCTCTTCTCTTCTCTTCTCTTCTCTTCTCTTCTCTTCTCTTCTCTTCTCTTCTCTTCTCTTCTCTTCTCTTTCTCTTCTCTTCTCTTCTCTTCTCCTCTCCTCTCCTCTCCTCTCTTCTCCTCTCTTCTCCTCTCTTCTCCTCTCTTCTCCTCTCTTCTCCTCTCTTCTCCTCTCTTCTCCTCTCTTCTCCTCTCTTCTCTCTCCTCTCTTCTCTCTTCTCTCTTCTCTCTTCTCTCTTCTCTCTTCTCTCTTCTCTCTTCTCTCTCTCTTCTCTCTTCTCTCTTCTCTCTTCTCTCTTCTCTTCTCTTCTCTTCTCTTCTCTTCTCTTCTCTTCTCTTCTCTTCTCTTCTCTTCTCTTCTCTTCTCTTCTCTTCTCTTCTCTTCTCTTCTCTTCTCTTCTCTTCTCTTCTCTTCTCTTCTCTTCTCTTCTCTTCTTCTCTTCTCTCTCTCTAAACAATACATAGACTGTTGGCCAAAGCTTTAAGTAGAAGACATGGTTCAGTTGTTGACCATTAGACAGGGACTGCAAAGCCAAAGCGTGGTCTGGTTGTGTTTGTGATAATAAGACATCCCGTGCATTGCAGAGGCTTTCCCGTCACTGGACTCATCCTTTTCTGCTCATCTGCGTTGTGCTGCTCTCTGTTCTGCTGCACACTGTGACATTTTACTGGGAGCACTATTCCACACAAAATCTGAGCTGATGTCTGGTTAAAACCATGTGAACTAAAGGTAAATATGAAGATGAAAAGATAATATGAATGCTATAAAAGTGATTAAAGCATGGGAAAGGCTTATACAGATAGATTATTCAAAGGGTAACTCCAAGAACAAGGGAAGACTAAAGAAATTGTCTCACTGCATTGCTGGTGTTTAGACTCCAGCTGGTGGGAGCAATAATTCAGGGGACTCTCACCATTTCTCACTATAATCGAGGCTCGACTGTTACTAAAACGAATTTGTGCTGCAAAATCCATCCCTCCCCTATATTTTCACTTGTCTCAGGCAATCCAGCCTAATCAAAGCAACCATAAAATGGAGCAAGTTCTAAGGCTGCTTTACCTGGACTCTGCACAGGACTGTGGAAGACACCTAGAGGCATTTGTCTATAATGGTAACTTCAGTCTAATGCTTTCATGTAATGTTTGCTGGAAGCTCTAAAATCTCATGAGGTTTGATTCTTCATTCTCATAGAAGAGTCAAGAGGTTGATATGATAATGACATCAGCTTCTGCATAATTGCTGGGATTTTTATACATCACCAGAATTGCTATTTGTACAATAATTTTCAATTTTTGTAAGTGAAAAATAGGGATCTACTATGTTAAGATAGGTCTGCATAGAATATAATTGGACATTAACATAGATGCATGAAGTTTGTAAAGTAGCAAAAGAAGACACTAGCTCAAGGCTTTCATGACTATGCTCAGCCAGAGGAAGAAGGATAATTGGTTGACTGGAAGAAACAAAAAGTCCCAGAAAAAGAATCAGTAATTCTTATAATTATCTGAGAACCTACACAGAAGATGGGTATCACCATGAGAATATTGAGAAATAACATACCCCTTTTCTTGCTCAACTTAGAGAAAAGTTACAGAATCACAGAATCACAGAATGTTAGGGATTGGAAGGGACCTCAAAAGATCATCTAGTCCAATCCCCCTGCAGGAGCAGGAGCACAAATTGTTATTTCTTATGACCAATATTTCCACAGCATACACATAGAAACACCACTTTTGGTGTATTTATCTGCAGATCTCTTCTCTGATGGAAAAGTATGGTTCCAGCTATGTTTTACGACCACGCATGGTATTACAGAGGAATGAGTCTTTGGCAAAGCCTTAGCCACTTCCTCTCTTCCAAAATGGGTCAGTAATATCCATCACTATTATCTCCACAGTTGAGCTCAATCATAGGAAAGATGTGCATGTATCAATGCTCTACAGTATCTGTCATTTCGCAGTTTCCTTTAGCCTATCCAACTAACAACTGCACACATCAGATCTGAACAAAGTAACTGTACCTTTAATTTTTCATCTACTTTGCTTTTAAATATTTTTAACATATTGTTCTTCCATTTCCAGGACTAATCCTTATGTGGGATATTTGATTTCAAGTATTTTGGAATAATATTTCCCTTAACAATCTCTTGATCTCATTATTCCTCAGTTTCCCTGACTACAGAACAGAGAAAAAAATTCTTTGTACCTTGTCATGCCAGTAGGAAATACTATGTAAATGAATCCATTTGATTAGTCTGTACTCTCATTCTCTGACAGTCAGTGTTGCTGCTAATTCAATACTTTCTACTCCAATTTTCATCTTGGTCACCCTAATTGCACAAAACTAGCATCCTTTGCTGGTTTAGACAAGAAAGGATCTTCCATCTGGAAGAACACAATACAGCCACCAACCCATCAAACCGGCTGTCTCTTTATGTCTAATCCATCCTTTTTCATTTAGTCATTTTAGAAATAGTTTCCTGTGTGACATTGACATATCACTTATTTCCTCTGCTAAAGCACACTAGAATATCATTTTATTCTGTGATGCCTTCTGAGACCAGCTGTTATACAGAGTTGAAGTATTTGAATTGCCCATTGCAAGCTCAATGGAGTGCATAAAAACTGGCATAAGTAGCTTACCAGCCCATTGGCCTCTTATTTTAGCCAACCGTAACATTATTTATTATTTCAGTTGAATTAGAAATGAGTCATTTTTTATAGCCAAATGAAGGATGTTGACTTTCTGTTATTTTCTTGAAATGCCAGATTTAAGCTTTTTTTCATCCCAGGAAGTCACAAGGTGATTTTGTGGCTGTTTCTATAGGCCTGTTTCTATTCCTACTCAAATAAATGTCAAACACTTTGGGTTCCTGCTTGGATTAGCTGATGGCTGATATGAAATCCATATCCCTTGCCCTTGCTGACTGATCAGTGAATCTGACTGCTAGTACAGACATCAGATCTGACCCTAAATGCTTCTTCTCATAGTACTAACAGCCCTCTAACATTTTTGTGCTTCAACACACCCTTCTACTTCACCATCTGAGGCAGTGCTGATCTGATGGAAGGTTCATAGGATGCTGGTACAAAAACACATCTCTACGGAGGAAATATTTTCTTTCTTGTCTCCAGCATGTAGAAAGCCACTGATTTCTGCATTTGCTCTTGCACTTGACTGCCTGTTATGGTGCAATGTGGCCATAAACAGATTGTCAAGAAATAAAACTAAAAAAAATAACCTATTTTTGTTGTAGTAAAGTCTGTCTGGAGATATTAGACATGTTTTTCTTTCCTTCCTCTCACTTTTTAGTCAAACTCCTGCTGCTACAGACAGGCAGCTGGATTCATCCTCATGGCGCTGTTTCTATCAGGTTCTGGAAACAATCAGATGTGGACTCATGCTGATCACATCTTGCAGGGTGGTCTGCACTCCTCAGAAATACTCGAATTGCACTGAGCACAAGGCATTTTTTTAATTTTATTACAACCACAAGTCAAAAAATAACGTGAATTTGGAAGCTGTTCATAATGACAAGGGGTGAGCTACTCCAAGCAGGTGGAGAGACCTGCTACGCTGTATCATAAAAGAGAAGGAATACTTCAAGTCTTGTGGGGAAGTGCAAAAATTGCCTTGCTACCTCCAGCAGTACAATGCCTTTATTAAAGCATATTCTTTAATCTCGCTAACCATAAACTACTGTGGCTGCAAGAGAATGACAAACCAGCTGCTGAACAAAGTCTTGCTGATAATATGAAGCCCGAGGGTAAGATTCAGGGGATCTTTCCAGGCACTAAGAGTCTGGGGCTCTCACTGTGCCTTCATCTTTCAGGATTGCCTACCTGAAAGGGATCTAGGACAAACAGCATGACCATCATGCCTTGTTTCACATAAAGACAGCAAGGAACAGCAATTAATGAGAAAACATGCCTTTCAAATTACTTCTCGTCTCCAGCTTGCATAAGCGAATAATTGTGTTACTGTGTAATTGAATTTTTAAGTACTGTATTTTCCCTTTTTCGTCTCTAAGCTATTGTCTCTCCTTTAAGCTGTTTACATACAAGCTGTTTCTCCCAAGGTCATGGTTATCTGAGGTTACAACTACAGAAAGGAGAATATTTATAGCTAGCCAAAAAATTGAAATCAGAATCATACATTTAACAGTAGCTTGCGGATCACTGACTGATCTAAGTAACAGTTTGACAATGGGTGGTAAGTTACTAATTCCTAAATAAAGGCCAAAGCACAGAAATTCAGCTGGCTTATAGCATCATTCTGTACTTAGCCTATAACCTGTAATATATTATCTTACCTCTGCTGTGAAAATACCCTTGTGGTCAAGTAAGAAACAGTAGAAAATATGTAGGAAATACATACAAACACACATACAGAGTGTGGACTTCTGAATATCATTGTTCTCCTAAAGACATAAATGTTTTACTGTCCAGAAAACTTATTATGTTGAACAGAATAGCTTGGAGTTGATTTAATAGCGGTAGGGACAAATCCTTTAGAAACATAACTGATCTTTTACGTCTAATAGTTGCATCTGGACCATATTGTCAGCTGCTTTAAATTATGTGAGTAAAGTGATTCACTTAGTAATTTATTTCAATTAACTGTAGTGGAACTCAAATCAACTGTATTGCAAACTTTCACCTTTTCTTGATATTTCTACAGTTTTTAAGGTGTAAAATGCACAATTTCCATTTAAAGAAAATAGTATCAAATAAAAGTGAAATTTTTTGAAAATTCAAGAAGTTTGAAAATCTGAACATGAAAATGACACAGCACTATGAAAGGACTGTAAGAATCCTAGTTCTATGTTTGTATGTGTTTTTCTTTTTTTTTTTTTAATAAAACTGCATGATTCATAAAACCAAACATCCTTTTGCTACTTAATTTATGCTTTTGAAATGTTTTCATAGACAAAACCTGCAGAAATATTTTCAGAATTTTAACCTAATGTATTTAATCTCTGTGGTATCTTTTGCCCTTCATGTCCTTGGCAGCTATAAGCCAAACCAGACAGACAAAACCCTCTCAACAGCATATCTGTACTGCTACTGTTACTAGTACCATACCCAACAATGCAAAGGTTAGGAAAATGACCTTTAGATATTTTTTGTTATTGTTAGCTATTTCTTCCAAATTGGTTTGACCTTGTCTGACTGTCCAAAGGTTAATACTTATCCTGAAGCACCTGAAACAGAGATTTCTTTCATGCTACCTAAAATTGCAAAAAGGTGGTAATTTCAAGCATGGTCCTCTCTAATTTGATGCCACAAAACAAACCCAAGATATCATCAATAACCAATTTTTTTCTCTACAGTATTTTGAACACTCTGTTTTGCAGTAGTGTACTTTTAAGCTTTGATAGGAGATAAGAGAAAAAGAGCAGGGCATGCCTCATTGTGAAACAATGCAGCTTGTTTTGAAAGGAGGTGGATCAATAGAGCTATTTATTTAAGCCCACAGACCAGTCAAACCAAAATGATTCACAATGCACATTAGAGAGATCCAGCTTCCATTCTCTCTAGAACAGACATTGTTGCTCTCTTTATTACAAAATCCTTATCTTCAAAAGTTTATAATGCAGTAAGTTAAAAAAAATAAAAAAATTTGAGATATTTTGGCATTGTTCTGTCTGACAACAGGACTGTGAAGTTTAAAAGAAGATCAAATTATAGAATATCTCTCCTCACACCAACAAGGAATGTGTGAGCAAGTAACTACTTGCAGTGCTCGTTCAGAAATAAATCATTGGTAAGATCACAAAGAAGAACAGGTATCTTATAGAACTATTCATGTTCCCAGAATCCCACAAAATGAGCTTTTTTTATAATTTCTTTTATTTTTAGTTTTTAAAAGGAATATGTTTTATTTTTGTGTGTGTTGGACATGTTTTATAGCCTTTGAAGTTGTTGTCACTTTGGAGACAAACACAGAATCACTGAAACTTAAATTGAGATACCTTATATACCAACTAATTCCTTGCATCTTTTCCCCCCTCTGGTTCAATTCAAGTAAAATAAGTTGTTGTCAAGAGCTTTTGCTACCAGCATTATGCAGTATATGTACTGTGGGAGACAAGTCACAGCCTGATCCTCAGACCTTCAGGACCGGGAAACTCTGGTGGCTTTGCAAATCCTGTACAGCCTGGCTTTCTCTCAGGGGTTTACTCAGGTTTCTTCCCCAGATGGGATTTGGGATGCAGCTAGGGTATAACAGAGAGAATATCAACAGGAAGATCTCAAATTGGAGCATGTCTGCCCTGCAGTGCAGACACATCTTCTCAAGATCATCCTGGCCAAGAAAGTGAGTACAGGGCAACAGTCTTTGTAAATGCTGTTCAGCAAATAATTAACGAACACTGCTCAAACACCTTTTTATTCAACTTTTCATTTGCTCTTATCTGGGAGCATGTAATCCTTTACTGCAAAATTGTTTTCTCCAGCCAGCATGCTGATTACATCCCTCTCAGGTGAAAAGCTTGGGTGGGATTCACTGCTGCTCATTTTCTGCAACAGAAACAGATGGGAAGGTAGGCAGAAGAGTCTAGGAGTGTGATTGCTTTTGCTTATGCCTTTTTAGGATTATCACAAGACTGACTGATCTTTAGTCTTCTGCAGGCCTTGTAGCAGTCAGGCAGTAGTCAGGATGTTGGAAAGCTTTTGGCAGATATCTCTGTCATCTGTGGACACCTACCTTACTAAATAGAGCGAACAGAGTGCCCTGTAGCGGTGAGGACAGGAGGAGTGGAAGTCTAAGCTGGACTATTTACAGATAGTAATCTCAATGATAGGAAACGATGAATTAAGGAATGGAAGTAAGAGCAGGAGTTATCTCCATTGGACCTCTCAGCCTCTTTATTTCTTGCCTCAGTTGTTTGTCTGGTATTTTTTGTGCCTTTCTTATGTTGATGTCTCTGTTATATGTTGCATTCCACATCTGGGAATCACCAATGACAGTAAATGTAATCAGGAGCATAAGAAACAGAACCAGAGAATGGTTAGGGTTGGGAGGGACCTCTGGAGATCATCTTGTCTAACTCAAGCGGAGTTAGACTTCACCCAGAGCAGATAACACAGGAATGCTTCACGGTGGGTTTTGAATGTCTCCAGAGAAGGGGACTCCACAACCTCTCTGAACAGCCTGTTCCAGTGCTCTGTCACACTTAAAGAATTTTTTTTCTCATATTCAGATGGAACCTCTTATGTTTCCATCTGTGCCCATTACCTCTTATCTTGTTGCTGGGCACCACTGAAGGGAGTCTGGTCCCATCCTCTTGACATGTACCCTTGAGATATTTATAAACATTGATAAGATCTCCTCTCAATGTTGTCTTCAGACCCAGCTCTCTCAGTCTTTCCTTGTAAGAGAGATGCTCCAGACTGCTCATCATCGTCGTAACTCTAAACTAATGACATTGTTCTGGCTTTCCACCTAATATTAAATTTTTCTCTCCACATCTTCGCTCAGTCATCTTAACAAGACTCGGAAAAGATGAGTCTTCTTGACAAAGAATTCCCCTTGGGTCTTATCAGTCATGTTGCTGGATCCCTTTAACAGATCAGTAGCCCTAATGTATTCCCCAATATAGCAGCAGCTAAGGAGACAACTAGAAATCTGTTATTTTCCACCTTGAATTAAAAAAGTAGTATTTCAATAGTTTGCTGTTCTTGTACCATTGGACATTTGACCAAAATGTAGAAGAAATTCACGACTGAAAAGTAGTATTGGTGTTTGGAGGTATGACAGGTGGCATATTATAACCTCCATAATAAAACCTCTTTATATTCTATGATTTTTTAAATGAGAATGTCTCCACTTCCACCATTTTGTACCATAACAACAGAACAAATATTCTAAAATATAATTTAGTCTTTAATAAAGAAGAGAACTGTGCGATACCTCTTTTGATGTCGCCTCACAAATGCAAATGTAAAACATGGCTGCTGGTACACAATATATATTCTCTCATGTGCATCAGAAAGAAGTAATTACAAATACCTTTTTGTATGGCAGAAAGCGCTAATTTCACAGAATCACAGAATGTCAGGGATTGGAAGGGACCTCGAAAGATCATCCAGTCCAATCCCCCTGCTGGAGCAGGAACACCCAGATAAGGTTACACAGGAAGGCGTCCAGGCAGGTCTTGAATGTCTCCAGAGTAGGAGACTCCACAACCTCCCTGGGCAGCCTGTTCCAGTGTCTGTCACCCCCACTGAGAAGTTGTTTCTTCTCACATTTAAGTGGAACCTTTGTGTTCCAGTTTGTACCCATTACCCCTTGTCCTGTCATTGTTTGTCACCAAGAAGAGCCTTGCTCCATCCTCGTGACACTAACTTTTTTATGAAAAAAGAATGGAAGTGCAAGGTAAATGTGTTATATATTAATATATGGAGGCTGTAAGAAGAATTAAAGTAAGACACATGGTGTTGTCCACATCTGATACTGGAAACATACTAAGAAAAATACTCCAGTGTGATTTCCATGACTGATGAGATGCTCTAGCCATTCCAAAGTGTGTGCCTCTCAAACTCTGAAGTAGGAGTTAACCTGAGAGTTGGATGAGCAGAGATATCATGGTATTCTTTGCAAACTCTCTGCAGCAAGTGTTACATCAGAGAAGCCAGGGACGAGGGGTTACTGCTGTTTCCTTGTTCTGCCAATCCCAAATAGACCAGTCAGCACAACCATGTGTCAGAAGAAAGAACGAAGTTGTTTTTTTAGGAATATAAATTGAGACTTCTCCCTCTGTAAATTAACTGATAAATGGCCAAATATCAACACATTCCTCTACTGCACTTTACTCAGGACAGGTAGTGAAACACCATCATTGGTAAACATTTCTGTACTTTTACAGTGTACTTAAAGTATTATGCACTGCAAACTCAGTTTCAGCCAGTACCTCTTCCTGAACAGTGGACATTCATTTTGTATTTTGCAATGTGCGTGGGTAGTTAAAATTACTACTTCTAATATGTACTGCTCTATATTTCTTTGCATTGTATGCCATTTGCCATTGTCCTAGCTCATTGCTGGGCTTTGGTATGCTCTATAAAGGTTTCCTGTGACCTACTTTGTGCTGTCATTTTACTTTTTCAGAAATCTTTCTCAACTACAATGCGTCCTTTATAAATCTGCATTTTAAAATCAAACAGGTCAGAGCTGATCGACAATTCAAATGACAGGCTTCAGTGTTACAATAAACATTGAATTTTAGTTCATTAATCTCAGAGCTTAATAAACCTTGTTAGAGAAAATGTTATTCTAGACTGCCACATCCTTAAGATGGTTTTCAAAGGCCAGGAAGTGTGCTTTTTAGTTATATTATCAATGTATTAAAGTAGTAATCATTCACAGAGTGAGATAAGATCCCATTTATTTTATTTTGCCATAGGAGATAATAGAGTTCCACATTTTTGTTTGGAAAGTGTTGCATACCACCTGTTTCCCATGAAGACCAGATGTGACTAGGATGATGATCTTTGTAGGTGCTCACCAAGAAGCATGGGATGAGGAGGAAAGTTAGTCTAGTAGGATGGCAGGAAAGGGTGACAAACAGCTAGAAGATGGATGTGCATTAGAAAAATACGAGGAAGTTAAAGACCTTATCACTGTCTACAACTACCTGAAAGGAGTTTGTAGCATGGAGGGTGTTGGTCTCTTCTCCCAAGTAGCAAGTGATAGGACAAGGGGAAGTGGCCTTAAGTTGAGCCAGGGAAGGTTTAGATTGGACATTAGCAAAAAATTCTTCCTGGAAAGCGTTGTCAGGCATTGGAACATGCTGCCCAGGGAAATGGTGGAGTCATCATCCCTGGAGGTGTTTAAAAGACATTTAGATGAGGTTGTTAGGGACAAGGTTTAGTGCTAGAGGTAGGTTAAGTTATCTTTGGACTTGATGATCCTGAGTGTCTTTTCCAACCGGAACAATTCTATGAATCTATGATAAATACTGTTTTATATAACATTCATTATCTTAAAAACACAGAAGTATTCATATCATCAGAGATGTCACAAAAAAACAAAAAATGTTTGTGAGCTCTGGCCACTTACTAGTAGACAAATCAATTTAGGAACCCAGCAGCAGAATAGAAATCCTTGTTAGGTTTCCCATTCTCATCAGTGAAGCCAATGATGCATGGACATCTCCTTCTCTGGAAGAAACAATTGCACTGGAAAGAGTGGTCTAGACAGTGGAGTTTATGTTGTGGTTTGTCCTTGCTATGCATATTTTGTAGATAAATAATTTCATTTCCAGAGATGTCAAACCACCATAATACACAAGCTCAATTGTATTTGGGGAGGGGCAGAGGTAGGGAGGGAAGACAAGGTGTCACTTCATCTTGAGAAAGTCCTGTATTTCTTAGTATTCCTGAAGCTCAGACTGGCAGCCTGCAGAGGCTTACGTCAATCATATCAGCCTTCAAAGTAAGTGCAGTAAGAACATGAACTTAGTTGTCTTTAACTGAACAATAATTCAAGATCTTAAGTCCTTCAGTCTTTCTGTGGTAAACTAGTACACTTTCTGTTCCTCTGCCTCATACTCCCAGGTAGACCAGACTGAATTTAATGAACGTATACAGCTGACACTAATTTAACATGCAGGAAGTTAAATCCAATCACAGCTTCTAAGGTAATGGAGACGATAAAAGTATGCAGATCTCCAAAGAAGTAAAGAGATTAAATGAGACTACACAGCTCCTTCATCCATAACTGCCAGAAAGCTGCAACAGTACTTTAGATACATTGGCTCTAGAGCCTAAAGAGATTTAATAGAGTAAGCACAGTAGTCTATCTGATCCAATTGTCCTACAGTCCCTCAAACTGCTGTGCTCACTCATGAAAGACATTCAACAAATACTCCCAAACGCCCCTCTCCCCACCCATATGTACAATGCTGACCACATAGACCCTATGAACTTTCCTGAATCTCAGCTAGCTGTAGAAAAGAAGTACAGTCAACCATCTTTTGAATAGCAATCTGTCTTTAAAAGCATGATAAAACCAATTTGGCGGATCCCTGGAGAATACACGCCAAAGATTTGCAAAAC
Source organism: Streptopelia decaocto (assembly GCF_964273445.1). Taxonomy (NCBI): domain Eukaryota; kingdom Metazoa; phylum Chordata; class Aves; order Columbiformes; family Columbidae; genus Streptopelia; species Streptopelia decaocto. The sequence goes on from NC_138657.1 coordinate 12,252,119, forward strand.
ATTTGATTTAACATCTGTAGATGAAAGCTATGGGCTAGCAGTTCCCCAGAGAGGTTACTATGGCCAGCAGCTGGTAGCAGCTAACAGAAGACTGCAGCTGGGGCCTTTGCTAGCTGAGCCTGTAACAACCCTTCTCTGTAGGGTGGAAGGATTAAGAATAAGGCTAAGATAATGGAATTTGTGCATGCCTGGTCTGCTTCCTCTGCCTGACCAGAGCACTGATATCACTGTGACAGCTGCCTTCTCTACACTGTCCCCTCACAGCAAATGGTGGGCCAGTCTGTCAGCTGCACATGTATGCTTGACAGTGACATACTGGCAATTAAGGAGAAAATTATTCACATTTGTACTGTATACGGTTAAATAGTTCATGTAATACACAAGCATGAAATGTGAGGGCAGAGGACTTCTGTTGCAATTCAGGCCAGTTTTAGCAGGATTTGTTTTGTCTTTCACAAGAGGTAAAAGAAACATTGAGAGTTTGAAATGATCATATTTATTTCAGTACTTGGAGTAGGTTGTTAATGTTTTCTACTTAGAACCTTGATTAAAGCAGAAATTCTGGTTGGTTAACAGTATTCAATAGCTAACCATTTATTAAAATAATGAAATACGGATGAAAGACACTAAATTTAAGTACTAACTTTCGAAAACCTCAGACGTGGATTCTGTAGTTGTAAAAAAGTCTGAAACATTAGTGACATTGTTCAGTTGTAGACCAGGGTCATACTCATGGCTCACTACCATTTGGCACAGAAGGGCTTGAGAAAATAATAGTAAAACATTTATTTGGATAGGGAGTTAGTTAAATGAAATTTGTCATGGTAACTCTGGAGAAATGGTACCTCAATCTCACATGAAATCTTAAGTAAAGACTTCGAATGTATCTATCTATCTATCTATCTATCTATCTATCTATCTATCTATCTGTCTATCATCTATCTCTTCTTCTGAAGTGTTTTTCCTTCCTATAGAGCTGGAGATTGGCTTGTGAAAACTGGTAGATGTGCTCAGACACAAGGAAGAGACAGAAAGTGCTATTTTTATTCATCAAAATAATCAGATGCTGGGATTCCAAGAAATATTTCATAGAAATTTTAAACAGAAAACTGATGAAGAAGAAGCTGGAACAGCTACTTTTCAGGAGAAGGTTGCTCCTATCCAGTGAAAATGTCACAGAATCACAGAATCACACAGAATCACAGAATGTTAGGGATTAGAAGGGACCTCGAAAGATCATCCAGTCCAATCCCCCTGCCAGAGCAGGAACACCCAGATGAGGTTACACAGGAAGGCGTCCAGGTGGGTTTTGAATGTCTCCAGAGAAGAAGACTTCACAACCTCCCTGGGCAGCCTGTTCCAGTGCTCTGTCACCCTCACTGAGAAGAAGTTTCTTCTCACATTTAAGTGGAACCTCTTGTGTTCCAGTTTGAACCCATTACCCCTTGTCCTACTGTTGGTTGTCACCTAGAAGAGCCTTGCTCCATCCTCCTGACACTCACCCTTTATATATGTGTAAACATTAATGAGGTCACCCCTCAGTCTCCTCTTCTCCAAGCTAAAGAGACACAGCTCTGTCAGCCTTTCCTCATAAGGGAGATGCTCCACTCCCTTAATCATCTTCATTGCCCTGCACTCTCTCCAGCAGTTCCCTGTCCTTTTTGAACGGAGGGGCCCAGAACTGGCCACAATATTCCAGATGTGGTCTCCCCAGGGCAGAGTAGAAGGGAAGGAGAACCTCTCTCGACCTACTAACCACCCTCCTTCTAATACACCGCAGGATGCCATTGGCCTTCCTGGCCACAAGGGCACAGTGCCGGCTCATGGTCATCCTGCTGTCCACCAGGACCCCCAGGTCCATTTCCCCTACACTGCTCTCTAATAGGTCATTCCCCAACTTATACTGGAACCTGGGGTTGTTCCTACCCAGATGCAATACTCTACACTTTCCCTGGTTATATTTCATTAAATTTTTCCCTGCCCAACTCTCCAGCCTGTCCAGGTCTCTGGATGGCAGCACAGCCTTCTGGCGTGTCAGCCACCCCTCCCAGCTTGGGGTCATCAGCAAACTTACTGACAGTGCACTCTATTCCCTCATCCAAATAATTGATGAATATATTGAATAAAACTGACCCCAGTACTGACCCCTGAGGCACTCCACTAGATACAGGCCTCCAACTAGACTCTGACCCATTGACCATCACTCTCTGGCTTCTTTCCTTCAGCCAGTTCGCAGTCCACCTCACTACTCGATGTCCATTTAAAGCATTTTAAGTCATTTTTCAGCCACCACTCACAATCCAGGTGAATTCAGCAAACCTCAAGTTCCAGATTCAGATTTATTTGAGTCAGTTTGTGCTGTTAGATCTATTCGTGCAATGCTTGGGTTCATTTCTGGATTTTAATCACACTGCCCCTTTCTCTGCTGTTTATTGCTCTCCTTTTCTATCCAACTTCTAATTTGGGAAGATGAAGGAGAACGTAACTATTTTTTTTTTCCTTCACCCTCTTCAGGCTCACCATCTGCAACAAAGTGTGAGAAAGAAGAAATCAATTTCTAAGAGGGATTCCTGTGTTCGGTCCCTTTTCCTGAAATATTTCTACAGCTTAGTTTGCTCAGGTACTATTACTGTCAGAGGGAAGGTGCATTGTGCCACAGTGCCAGCGGCAGCAGCAGGAGGAGTTAGTGGTGTTGCCACCATCGTGCTGCTGCTCCACCTGCCAGCTGTGCTCTGTAGGAGGGATGCTTGACCTGACACTATTTCTCATGGGAAAAAAGTAGGAAGAGTTCCTGCTTCTTCGTTGAGAAACTGGCAGGATATTTTGAGTCTATCTCTAGATTGATATCTATCCCTGAAGATGACAATAGCACATGCTTCGGAAACCCTGCCTGTAAATCATTAGTTGTTGCTCCACTTGGCTCACTATCTTTTAGTCTGTTTTGTAGCTCATGACAGAAGTTCCTCCCTGATTTCAGTACATCTTTCACCCTTTTCGTTCTGCTCAACTTTGTATGTTCAACTCTTTTATTTTGCAAACAGTAACTACAGAGCAGTTCCATTTCAGACACTGATTTTCCAAGTGATACATCTTCTATATTTATTTTCTCATGGTACTGTGGTACACAACATTTTTCAGTCTTCCTTTTTGCTTAAAAAATAAAAAAAGAAGTTCAATTGCATCTTAAAGAGTGTGCCATTTTAAAAACAATTTATTCGGACTAATAGAGAAAAAAGTACTAACTTTGGCAGCAGTAATAGGTACTTTTTAATGTATAGTTTGATGTTCTCTGTGAATTTTCAAAAACTAGGTTTATATCAGTCTTGCTTAATACCTCCCTGGACTGTCATACACACCCTTCCCATTACAGGTGAATGGAAGAACTATTTCTTTTTTTCTCTGAGATTAGCTATACCTAATACTCAGTGACCATCTGTGAAAGTGTTTTTGCAAAAATTAATACATGAGGTCATGTTTGTGCAATGACCTACAAGGCTGGGTCGTGTCATTGAGAGATACCATTCACCGAGTTCAACTGGTTCATATTAAAACTAAACCAACACTAACTTTCAATTGAATATTTCAGAAAGTCTGTACCTTTCATAATTTCTTGCTAACGGTTTACTGAAGTCCTCATGGTATATACATATCATGTCTGGACATGTGAGTCAGGTTTCAGAACCAAAGGAATTGATTGTCCATGTGCATTTCTACTACTATTTCATGTAGTTTTAGTAGAGAAAAAAAAGTCATTTCACAGAATCACAGAATCACAGAATGTCAGGGATTGGAAGGGACCTCAGAAGATCATCCAGTCCAATCCCCCTGCCAGAGCAGGAACACCCAGATGAGGTTACACAGGAATGTGTCCAGGTGGGTTTTGAATGTCTCCAGAGAAGGAGACTCCACAACCTCCCTGGGCAGCCTGTTCCAGTGCTCTGTCACCCTCACTGAGAAGAAGTTTCTTCTCAAATTTATTACCCCTTGTCCCACCATTGGTTGTCACCAAGAAGAGCCTGGCTCCATCCTCCTGACACTCACCCGTTATATATTTGTAAACATTAATAAGGTCACCCCTCAGTCTCCTCTTCTCCAAGCTAGAGACCCAGCTCTGTCAGCCTTTCTTCTTTAAACTTTCTGGTAAGATTTTAAAACATTTCATGGAATACGTAACATGATTTGTTTGCAGCAGTGAAGCCTATTTCTTCGTAAATGTGGTATTTTCTAGTGAACTAGTGTGTTCTTAGTTTCCCCAAGGAGCTTTCATGATCTCCCTCTTAAGACTGTAAAGGTCTTGAAGAACTTTCACAGTTGTAATTCTTTCCTCCTCCTTCCCTACATTTTTATTGTCATTTTCAAATTCTACAGTTTCTAAGTGTGATACTGCAGAGACAAAATGTCATTGGCATTAAGCACTCACATTTTTTACATTAAGGTTTTATACTTCATAAATATGCTCTTTGGTACCTGGCTTTTGATATTCACTGACTTCAAGAGAGCTATTGCATAGCAGCAGAGTTGTCTTTATTATTATCGACTTTTCTTGTGGTACATTCTGCTCCTTTCCTCCTTTCATAACCTGTCTTATTATTTATTTATTTATTTATTTATTTATTTATTTATTTATTTTTCAGGAAAAAAAAAAAGGAAAATAATTTGACATTTAAGGTCTGTAAAATCTTGTTTGGTAGTGTGAGGCAGGACTCTGGCTACAGAGGGACATCTCTCCTCATTTAATTAATTTTTTTCCTTGACATTTCTGTCATCATGAGGTAAATTTGTTTGTGGTGCTTAACCTTTATGATATGAATTTTCTGAAGAGTCACGCAGTGGTCAAAACCAACTGCTGCACAAAACAACACTTAAACTCTCTCACAACTTATTAATCAAAGTATGAAAACAATCTTTCTTCCTTTCTTTCCTTCTTTCCTTCTTTCTACTCTCCCTCTGCTTCATCTCTTTCCTGGAAGAGTCAGAAGGACAAATAAGCCATACAATATGTCATCTGTAAGTGATACACTGAGAAGACCACTTCTTTAGCATGCCTGGCTTCATGATAGACTCATGCTGAACAACTTCATGCTGACCAGTCCTGTGTTGCTCATGAGACTCTCACAGCATGTGGGGCTTTTCTTTTTACCAGATGGTGAAAAGAAGATTTTTTGGTTTTCAACAAAACAAAGCTCAAGAAAAATATGCTGCTTTCTTCTGATAGTTTAAAATTTCATTATTCTTAGCTGATAATTCCTGATCTTGGAAGGCAAAGTATAGTTAGGTAGTGTTTTTTTCAATTTAATGTCTTTAACATTCAGGAAAAAAATGGCAATGGAAAAGTGAAGACTAAATGAGATGGCATCTTTTATGTTCAAGTCATTTTGAGTAATGCCTTACTTTGACCCATTGTTCTTACATGCTTTTAGCCCTCTGTTTCCCCAGTCATTCAGTGAGAGAAAGAGATGGGATATAAGGCCTTCAGATGAGTGCTGCATTTGTTCTTGCTCCAGTTTTCTTGTGAAAATGACCAGTAAGATTGCAATTAATTGAGGATAGAGTGAGAACAAGGAGAATAATAATCAGACTGATTGCAACCAAATGTGAAGTATTGCTCATGCCACTAATGCTACTGAAGACTGCTCACATCTTTGAAAAGTGAGATCCCCACTTTTAAAAAGACAGACAGATAGATAGATCAGTGGGTATTGATAGAGTCCTATAACAGCATTCTTTATTAAGAAGTGAAGATGATGACAGCATCCTGAGCCAGCCCATCCAGGGGAACACCCCAGAAAAGGTGGCTGACGTATGACAATATGGTTTGTAACAAAGGCCAGCTACAGACCTCAGCTTTTTAGCTCAAATATTAGCATCTCCTGAGGCTAAATCTTGAGGAGCCTGATTCAGTACATGGGTAAGATGGCAGCTGTTGTGAAAAAAACAAAGCGTCCCTGTGGCTGTTGCAGACACATATCTTTTGTAGACTAGCTGGAAAAGCTCATATATACAGTATCCAGTAGTGGTACACTCTGAGTGAGCGATAAACAGCCCGCGTAATAACCTACACTGTTTGGAATTACCATCTGATAATCAATGGCGTTGAGGGTAGAGGGGATGGAGAACTTTTATTTTGTTTGTTTTTTACTGTGTATGTGGAGGGCTCAGTGAAAGATTTAAATAAGGATTTTCTCTAAACTGAGAAAAATTTATTTGTGTACTTAGAATGTTTTTTTAATGGTGTTAATGAGGGATTTTTCTTTTTATGTCATATATGTTATACTGTACTTATGTCAGTCCAACAGTCCCATCTTGTACAGTTTGTCTCAGGCACTGCAAATACTAGGAGTAAATAAGTGAAGAGATAACTGAATATGTTTACACAAATATAGGCATTAACTGCATTATGCAACTCAATACTGCAGCTGACCCTGAGCAGCAGAAACTTGGATATGCACAAGGTGCTTTGTTTCCATCCCAGAGCTGTATACTTTGCTTCTATCTGACTAGAGAGAGGGTAGGAAGATGAAAAGCAGCAGCAGGAAAGTAAACAAGTTAAATGAAATGTGGGAAAGCAGTAATGAAAAGTGGTTATTAAACAACGGCTGTCACCATGTAATCCTTGCAAAAACTGCCCCTGATTTATGATTTCATAAAGATCTTGCAGACCAGCAATTACTGAAAGTTCTTATTTAATGAAGGTGAGAGCACACGGGAAAATTTCTGCTTATACTATTCCCACTGCCCCTCTCCTAGAGGAAGTGTATGGCTGTGAATTCAGATATGAATCTCAGAGAGCTAGGTAAAAAGAACAGTTGAAAACAGATGGCAGCAGTTGCAACTGGCATATTCCCAGTTGGTGGCTTTAGCATTTAGAAATGAGCATCTGTTCTTCTTCCCTATTGCAAAGTGGTTTTAACTCAGAGGTGTTAAAAATACGTAAGTTGCTGTTTTATTCATTTTTTACTGTTTACTGACTTTAATGACTTATATTGAATGAAGAGTATAATGTTTACCTATGTGACAGGGGAATCAAAACAGAAATACACATCTCCAATGCAGAACCCGAGGTTGTAAAGTATAGGGGGGAGGGTAAGAGGAAATTGTGTATTTATATTCTAATGCTGGAAACAAGGGTTATTGAAAGCTGAAGATGTAGCAACATAAAAGTCCAACTTCTGTAAGGGAATTCTGATGCTCTTTTTAAGCATCATCTTCCTTTTTTTTTTTTTTTTAATAGCTATTCATAAACTTTCAAGATTAAATAAAAAAGTAATATGCTTAACCATATCACTGCTGCATCATCTAAAAGCACCAAAAATTTCACTTCTGGCTTCAGAGAGCATAAATATCAGTTTGAGTTTGATTCTTACTTTGTTAGACAGTGAACTTTTAAATAGGGTGGAACTTGTTATAATTAAAACTGAAAAAAAACACAAAGCATTTCAGGGTAGATATAGTTCATATTTTCTATTTTTTCTAACATCAGATAAGATCTTTGTGAAATGCAAAAATCTTTCACAAACTTGATTTGTAAGACAACTCTATGAATATATTTATCCATTTTTAGCTAGAAATGGCTGTGACAGGTGACAACCTTAATTTGTTGTGACTGTGCATAAAATCATGGCAATTATGCTTTTAAGCCTGAATCTTTGCTAGTGAGTCTGGATGAGAGCGAGGGTCCATCTGGATGGATCTGGCCATGGGATTAATTCTTCAGGGCACAATTCTTTGCATATTTTTTTTGAATATTAATGCCTATTATAGGGACAATGCAATAGGCTTCTCTGCCACAAGGTGCTGAGAATATTCTTGCAGATCATGACAGAGGTAGCTGGAATCATTTTTCTGATGTCAGACTTTTTAAAATGAAAGATCACAAAATAGAGTGATAGACAGCTGACCATCTGCCCTAAGGATTTTCTCATCTGAGATAGGTCAGGGCTTTCTTGCATTATGTGCTCACTCAACATATATATTGAGTAGAGGGAACAAATCAATGGTTTTAAACTGTGACACTTTCAAGATAATAGTCCTCTTTCTATTTTTTGAACCTTACTATGGTTTTGTTTGTTTGTTTGTTTTACTTTTTCAGTCTCTGGGCTGGTTCAAGTGATTCAAATTCCATCCTGATAAAACAAAAATTATTGTAGTTGTGAATGGAATTGGAAGATGTGATAGACCTGATGGCGGTTGTTTGTGTTTAAGTTTACATCCTTTTTCTTTGTTCACTTCCAGGCCCAGAGACCTGTTTAACCTCGAGTTGCTTGTGGAGCAAGTCAACAAAAAAGGCACATTTTTTTTTTTTCTGATTAAACTAGTATACAAGCCTTTCATCAGATTCAGAGGGCATCCTTGGGAGAGTGATTAAAGTCTCAGCTTCCTAGATATGGAACTATTGGAAGACGATATTTGGGTAACCGCACAAGATCTCAAACTGCAGACTTTCCTAGGCCTTGTGATGGATGGTTATATGTGAAATGTTGAAGAGGAAGTTTTGAGACAGGATATGTTTTATTCATACTTATTGTGTAAACCAGCATGTTTGGCTAATCAACCAGTAGCATAACTGTTGCTCGTGTTCTCAGGAATCAGTTAATTGGCATATACTATAACTGGAAAGATAAAGAAATAAACATATCACCATTTTTCATTAGAAGTTGGTATTGAAGATTCTTGCTTCCCATGTATCCTTGATTTCAGTATTTGAAAATGGATAATCTTTTCTTAGAATAATGCAGTACATTGCTTTCCCAGTCCTGTAATTTTATTGCTTGAGTTGCATGATGATTTCTGAAATAACTATTTTTATTCTTTTAATTGAAACAGGCTAACTGTACCTTTTGAATTGCATAGTTTTTTGATGTATCTATCACCTTTCCTTCCATGAAAAGAGAGATCACTTTTGAAATGTGTAAATGTTGTCAAAGTGTTTAGCAAAGAGTATTTACTAAGAAATAGTTTGCTTATGTAAATACAACTGCAGTGAGTTATATTAGTGATCAGGTCATAAGCATTCATGTCAATAAAAGGTATGGATGAAAGCCATCTATCAACTTTGCAAAGTGATGTCTTGGTCTAACAGCTGTGATTCTCTGCCTTGGTATTTGTGTAAAAGTAGAGTACCTTGTACTTCTGTGATCAAACACTTAGAGGGCCAAATCTACCTCAAAACACTCTTACATGGCTATGTTGAACTTCATGTATGTGTTGCTAGTTGTGAATGTGCATGTAAAGACCTGAGGCTGATGTTGCTGCTTGTGGCATTTGGCATTTAAAGGTATGGAGAAACCAGACATACAGGGTATAATTCTGTCTTTTTGGCCTCAAATTTCTGTTATTGTGTGATGCACTTTGTGGACTGAACATAAGATTGCAGGGGAGAAGGGGATAATGGGTAATAATAAATTACAGGTATATCTTTGTGGTTGTTTATGACTTCTATTTCATGGAAGCCTGTCTTTTTCATTCCACAACACCAACCACTATTTCTTTGGTCTGCATTGTGGCCACTTCACTGCCTTTGGCTTTGAATTGGACTTCTATTCTTTTTAGAAAACCTATCAACCTCTAATATAGGTTTATACATGGTTTTATGCTGTTCTTAGTTCATAAATAGAGCTGAATTAGTGGGTTGAAATGAGTTTTATTAAAAAAAAAATAAAGCCTTTATTAAAAAAATAGTATGATTAAGTTAAGCTAAATGGAAGGATTTCTTTAAGGAATGTTATAAAGAAGTATCAATTTATTTAATTTGGCTAGAAAACCAGTTGAAATTAAGCTATTTCAATCTTCTGAGTGTTGGCAAGGCTTAAAGCACATCTTTGGTCTGAGTTGTCCAGCTGTCTCAATTGAAATTTTAAAAATGGAGTGTCTAATGTAAATTCTCTGCCCTGTAGATGTCTGTATCCTTCACAGTTTGTGTACTTTATATCACAGGCAGTAAGAAAATTCGTATTACAGGGTAAAGCTGATTTGCATACATGAATCTGAAGACTGTAAGCAAACACCATTTTCAGCAGAAATTTAGTCCTGGACCTTTAGCCTGCCACCTGGATTTCCCCCGATGGTAATACAGATAACTTTTTGTGTGTATTCATCATGAAAATGGACCAAGGCCATGCATTAGAATTGTGTTACATATTCATTTTGCAATTGCAGAGATGTGATATTTAATCAAAATCAGATTATGAATATGTTGACTCTTATGCATAGCTCAAACTATCAACATAATGGGATGAATTAGCTACTTATGTCCAGATCTGGCATTTTGTCTGTCATGGTGATATAATCTTTATTATCGTGATTTCCAGATCTATCTTTTCTTTCATATCAGAGGCAAAACTATGACAGCCCCATTTCTTCACAAATTACAACAGACACTAGAGAGTAAGCAAGACATAAAATGAAGACATGAAAATTACTATCATCAAGCAATCATTAGTGTCTATAAATGATAACAGGAACATTTCAGAAACAGAACCAAGTAGCTTTGCTGTATACTTGAATGACTTTCTGGTATATTGATATAAATCATTGGGCAAGTCCCTGCTTGTTTCTGCAAGAGTAAGCAAATGTCGGAGCATGTATGTTTCAGCATATACATGAGTGTGTACATAGAACCAGGCAAACAATTTGAAATAAATTATTGTATAGAACTAAGCTTTTCTTTTTTTTTTAGGTTCATGTCTATGAAAAAATTACACACTTTTCTAACTGTCTGTTGATAAAAATTCAAAACACTACTTAACAGTAATTACTGACTTTGTGATAGTGTTTCAAACATTGACTGGAAGGGTTAAATTGTTAAAATCAGTTTGTTGGTGTGAATGTTTATGCATAGTGAATTTGATTTCTGTGAATATCCAAACAACTCATTCTCATATTTGCATATACTGTGCATTTGCCCTGGCAGGATCCCTTTGGATTAGTCTACACCAAGAGAGAAAATAGTAACTCTCAATACAGAGTGGTGTTGTGACAATCTTGTCCTTGAGACTTTTTTCAGATGGACAACCTTGATTCTCTCCGTTTTCTTTCCCCACATGTGCAAGTTTGATCACTGGAATCCCTGGACAGTGAAAATCAATTAGGATTCCAAATAGAATTAGGAAGCAGCTGCTTTCCATTCATTGCAGACTTGCAAATGGAATAAATACTCCAGAAGCTGACGTATGACCGTAGTTGCAAATGGTATGGGATCGGTTCTTCCGCTGACATAGTGACAGAAGTGTCTAAAGCTCCTATAGGAGCCTCCTTTTTGATAAGTTTTTTTTCTGTCTCATGCTCATAGACTGCTAGTATCAGTGTGAAGCAAGGTTAAAGCTAGTCCAGCTTGAAAATGGTGGCTGATTTCTGTAAAACCATCTTTAAAATAAGAATTTTTACTTATAGTCTTTGAAAAAGATTAAATAAGGGATGCCAGAAGGAATCATGTGAAACGGTAAGATTTGATGCTGCGATGTCATGTAAGACTTCTTTAGAACTCTCTGATGTAGAAGCTTTGAAGAGTTGCTCTGTTTTAGGCTTTTCCCTCAAATTGCCAAATTCAGGTGTGTTAGGATCACTTTGTCCTGCTATGCCTAATTGTTTGCATCGTAACTGGGGTGAGATGCCACCCACAGAGTTGGACCCACAATGCAATTCTTGTGTAGGCAAAAATTCACGTGAACTGACCTCCCTGAGTGAACTCTTGTGAGCGCTGATGTCAGTCTATGTTATGAAGAATACTGACATTTTCATTTTCTTCTGCTTATCTTGGTTCCATGGCAATTACTCTTATGAGAGTACCCAAAGAGATGAGATTAGTGGGAATATGGGTATTTGAAGCAATTTTCTCAAGTCAGTCTTCTATTTTCAGTCACAAACATTGCAGCCCTTTGCTACTTTCTCACTGTAGAAGTATAAATATTTCCTTTTTCTACTATAAATGTGCAGTCACTGTGTTAGTTCTGATTCCTGGATTTTCATGTAACATTTGTCATGAGAGGACTAGTGTACCTTTATTAATATTTAGACCTATTTGAGGTAATTATGTTAGTAGTTTTCCATGTTCTTTGTTGTTGTTTGGTTCTGCTTTGGTGTTGTGGTGGGTTTTTTGTTGTTTTGGTTTGGTTTGTTTTTTTTTGGCGTGTGTGTGTTTTTGTTGTTCTGGTTTATGTTTTTTTTTGTGTTTGTTTGTTTGTTTTAATAGCAATATGGTGACAGGGTTATATCTATTTCTGGAGACATGGTGGTAGATCTTCTAAGATGCACAGTAACCTCTAGAGATACATGCTTTTTCTTGTCCAAGCATCAAGTCAGTTTCTGTATCAGAATAATCCCTTATCCCTTCTAATTCCATTATGCCTCAAAGAAAACCATCCTTGGTGGGGTATTTTTGTGGTTACTAATCCATATTAAGAAAGAGAGCGAATAGGAATTACAGGGAGACAAGTGGTCTGAAACCTGCAAAGGTTTTGACTAGGAGCCAAAAGAAAATGCTATTTCTTCAGCAGTGAAATAAAAATTCAGACTGATAAAGAGGAAACATACAGTGCTTGGGTTTGTTTGCATTTTTAATTTATTTGGTTGATTTATTTCCAAGGAAAATTTGATAGAATCTAAGATGGAATTTTCCATTATTCATTGCCCGGGTTTAATACAAACTTTTAATAAAGCTCATGTATTAAATATGGATGAAAGGAACTTCATGTAGTAAAGTTGATTCAGAGATTACATTATTTCATAGCTGCAAAAAGGGATCCATTAATAAGATGTCAGCATTAACCTGTGTGTTATTTGCTATATGGTCAGATTATATATCATCTGAAATTGGTTGGAATAATTTTACTCTTTCTAAGGCCCTGTATGGTATGTGGTATCATTATGCTGTGCAATGAATTCTGCAGCATGAATTTTTCTTCACCCAGTACTCTACATAAAGGGCAGCACTCACGGCTGTGCTTCTGTGTGGTGTGTCCTTCCCTGCTCCCCTTTTCTCTCAGACAGCAATAACTTGTGTCATCCTTTCTGTGGTTAGAGATTGTCTCCTCTCTGCTTGTGGTAGGCAGGCTCTGTGCAGAGGAGCCACCAGTCAGTTTCTGCTCTCCTCTTCATGAAAGGAAATAAACCATCTTGCAGGTCTTTGGTTCTCTTGTCAGATAGCTACCCCATGATGAAATAAGCCACACCTTTGCTGTCAGGTCCAGAGGAGGCTGGTGGCCATGACTGGTGAAGGTGGGACCTCTGTACTGGCCTCGGGAATGTGCTATGAGGGGCTGGTTTTGTGTTCTAACCCCTACACAACATCACCGCTGGGGATGGGAGACATCCCGTCTCTACTGCTGTCAACCCACACTGTCACCACAGAGAGGACTTCTCCTCTTAGAGGGGATTGCTTACAAGTAGACCTCATTCTGTTACAGCTGCTGAATTAATGGTGCACAAAAAGGTCCCAAGACAGAGCAGGTTTTGCCTTTGGGATACTGACACTCTCTTAGCAACAGCAAAGCAGCTCTGAATTGTGTAGCAGAGGTGCAACAAGGTTTGGAAAGCAAGTGTGCCTGAAAGCAGAAAATCTTTGAAGGACTGGACTTTCAGTTTGTCAAGGTATTAATCACATGGGTGTAAAAAATCTGTGACCAACTCTGAACAAAGCTAGCAGTGAAAAATCAGTATAGTCTCTGGCTTACGCAGCCCTAACCCTCCTACCTAGAAACCTTTACGTGCTACAAGGTCACCTCGCCCTTGTTTGAGTACGTTTATACGACTCTCTCACTTTGTTCCTTCCTTCCTGAAAGTCCTGTCAAAGTAATTCCTGTCCTTAGGTGCCAAAATAAGAATTTTACATTTAAACTAATGGTGATTTGACCCCTGGATCAGATACTGATGCTTGTTACGACCTGCTTATTTCTACCTGCCGTGATTCAAGGCCTCCAGGCCACTATTTAACATGTTGTGTAAAACAGATCTATCAGAGAATGAGAAGGGGAAGATTTTATTGTCCTCTTTACCATATTGTTTAGAAATATGTCCAGAAAGGTTTAGGAAAAAAAAAAACAAAACACATCAGGCAACTGAGTGGCTTGTGTTGTACTATCTAGCATTCTGCTTGTCTATTTAGTTTTCTATTTATTATTTTCTTTCAGTCATATGACTAACCTCACCTCTGTGTTCAGCAGCTGAACAAAATGCACAGTGTTATATTCAGAAGCACCCACTCATTCTTTACAGCTTTTATGACAAAGCTGTCCCTCCACATGTCCATGTTGGCCTCTGACCCTACACGTTTACTTCAAGTAAACATGCCAGATGGCAGAGAAAAGTGGTAAGGCAAAGAACAATCCTCTGGGGGACAGGAGTCATGAAATCCTTCTCCACAAAGCAAACTTAAAAGCAACAATTTCAACAAATGCCTTAGAGCAAGTTCACAGCTAAAATGAAAGGGAGACAGAGGGAAAATGTAAGCAAAAAAATCCCCAACCCAACTCTCTTGCTACATATTTTGCTTTCTGTACCTCCAGCTACATTAGCAGTAAAAACAAATAAAAATGCAAGTGATCATTAGGAAAGACAGACAAATGGACTGAGCTTTTAAGCAGAGAGGTGGAGGCGGGCTTGCATTTGGAAATGAGCATTCAAATCTGGAGCTTGAATATTGCAATGACCCCTGCAATATTTCCTGTGTCCCTCTCCCTCCACAGGGACACTGTCAGAAGACAAGGGGTGAAATTATTGTTGTCGAGGCTTTCACTCTCTCTTGCACAGAGGAAAAAGTTCACATCAGGGGACGCCTGTCACATGGGGCTGTTGCCTGCTGCCAGTTTTCATGTAATGCTGATAGGCATTGCAGGAAAGAGTAATGTTGAGAACAAGTGGAGCAAGTTTCAAGGAGTGAGAGGTAGTTCCAGTTAGCCCACCTGGCTCAGCAGGAGCAGCACACACCTTTTATGGTGTGTGTTGCAGCCCCAGCTACCTGGCATAGCACAGGATACTCCTGTTACTACAGAGTTTCCCTTACACTCCTTGGTCATCATCCCAGCAGCTTTACTCTTCTTCTGGTTTGGTGGACAAGGTGGAAATGTGCTCAGTTTGTTAAGCTTTTCAACTTTATTCTAAAGAGGATACCGATTCTTCTCCTCAGTACACCTCTTGTTTGCAGCCTTAGGAGTAAATCCCATGTGGATGATCAATGCTCAATTCAGGCTGGGACATGGCAACATTTGCACCAGGTCTATGTGATGATTTGGTTGCCTAGATATAGAATCAGGTGCCTTAAAGTAAGTCCCTCTGTGGCATCCTTATTTTCTAAAATGCTACAGACGGCCTACCCATGCATGAAAGTCAATATACTTCCTGGTCTGAATGCAGCCTTTATAACTGGTTCCTGAAACAGTTTTTTCCTTGTCACTCTCAGATCACTTGATCACAAGAGGTTAAGTTGCCATTGATTTTTCTTTTGTTTTCCAGGCAGAGAGGCAGAACCATGCAGAGCAGAATTGCCTTCCCAAGGCGAAACCAGAAGCATCTCAGCTACTTTACCAAGTGGGTTGGACTATATGGTCTCCAGAAGTTCCTACTGACCCCAGCCATTCTGTGATTCTGTGATTCTGCTCTCCTCCCAAATGCCTTTGCTGTGCCTTGAAATGGCCCAGGGAGGACGGGGAAACTGGACAGGGATGCAGGCTGCTCCCCATGTAGCTGACCATGGGCTACTCCCTCTGGTTCATGCAGTATGATTTTCTTCTTAGGCCCTCCTGCTGGCATATTCTTTCCTGACTGATGCTTTGTTCTGCAGTTATAAACTGTTTGACTTCTGCCAGCAATCTTTGTTTCACAGAGATAGCTATGAATATGACAAGAGAAGGGGACCTTGTCCTGCATCTAATCTTCCTACATGTAGTTCAGCTGTTTTCCCTGTTTCAATGTTATTAAGCCTGTCTGAGGATCTGACCCACAAATATATTGTTTTAAAAATAACTTCACCTGTAAGATCCATCAAGTGATCAAAAGAGCACTTTCATTAAGGTCTTTAAAGTTTCCAATATACATTAAACAGACTCCACACTTTAGAAGGAAAATACTTAACTTTTTAAACACAAACCTTCCATTCTTCCCAAGACAGACTTAACTGCTGATATTTCTTAAAATTGGGACTTTCAAACTTTTAATTACAATAGGAGCTAGGTATGGAGATACTGTCACACTCCATTAATTGAAAAGAGATGCTCTCCTCTCCCTTATTTTTTACATAAAATATTTTATTTTTTAAAGAAAATCTAGAGATAGTAATTGTTATTTCATAGGCTTATCTTAGTTTAAGAAATTGCCACTGGTCATTTAATTTCATTATTGTGCATAACTACAAAATTTTACTTATATATTGCAAATTATTATTAAAAATATCTGTAATTATTTGTTGTGATAACAAGTGCTATATTTAAACACAAATAAGAAATAAAACAGGGCAGCTGTTTATCAGAATCAGCTCTAAAAAGCCCTTTGAGAATGCTGAACCACAGAGACAAAGAGATGATACACAGGTGTAAGCCTTATCGTGCCATCTGCTGAAATGTTTTACAATAAGGTTGTCATGAGGCATGTAAAAGAAACGATGAGACAAAACCTGTGGCAAGAGGATTGGGTCTCTGCAAGTCACCACAAATCTTCCAGATGACATGACAACGATGTCTGTAAGGAGCCAACAAGACAGGGGATATGTTGGTACTTCCCTGGTTTATCTCTGTGAAAAAAATGTGGAAGTGCAATTGAAATGGTGGTTTTATCTCTTCCCCTTTTTCTGTCTCCTGTCTTTCACAAGCCCCTGACTGCAGTCAGTCTCTTTTCTTAATGGATCGCATGATACATCCTTCCTGCTTCTGAGCCATTAGGAAGCACTTGAGATACATGTTCAAGTTTTCGTAACAGTCAGGAAGGTTAAAAGGTTTCCTTTTGGAAACAAAGGCAGAGATTCTCATATAATTACACAACAGCATGGGCTGGATATTAAAACAAAGCATCGACTATCATGGGACTTGAAATAGAAGTGTAGCATAACCAGTTCTCTGGGACCCCAAACCTAATCTGAAAATTATGGCAGCTAACAGCATGCCTGCTGGTGTTAGTGGAGCACTGCAGGAGGTGCATTAAGGTCATGTCACAGCCCAGACACCAGGGTGAGAGCCAGGATTCATTAGCTCTTCATGTTAAATCAACAATGTCACTTCTGGAGGCAGAAACTCATGTAAGTAACTGCAGTCATGCAACAGGGACCAGCCCTCACTGTGGCATCTGACTTGGGAGAAACTGGAGGGAATACAGGGAAATGACCATTTGTCAACAGCCTGGAATAATAATGTTAAGGCAAAGGGCTTTCAGGACAAATGTTTTACTGTGAAGAATTTAAATTTATGTCATGTTGCCAATTTGAAACTAACCCTTCACAGATAGTCTTTAAGAGATGGATTTTTTTGTCTTCTTATTGTAAGCAAATGAAAAGGTGCACCACTATTCAACTTCCTGGTTTATTGGATATAAAGCTTCTCATTTAGGCCTGTCTGGACAGTGTTTCTGGTTACTTGGCTGCCACCCAAATGATATAATTAGGGATTTACTCCTCCCTTAACTACAACAGGCCAAAGCGTTGGTGTATAAGCACTCCAGTGCTGTATTTCCTCTTGAAATGGAAGTTGTTTGTTGCTGCCTATCCTTTTCCCCTTACATTTTACAGACACATGGAGAAGTTGAACTAAATAGGGGCTGGCTAGTGGTTCTGGCAGTTTTGCAGAGGTTCTTGAGTGGTGCAAGTTAGGCTGAGATGAGGAAATTACTGGTGATTTCTGCACAGGAAGAGACTCGAGTAGGGCTGGTCTGCTGCAGGAAGGGCTATATCTCTCCCTACATGTTTGTGCTAGGATAGCAATGTGTTGTTCTGTGCATGGAGATGTGGCTAGCAGAGATGATAAGAAATCGGTTCTCCAGGCAAGAACTTTGGAACTATTGAGATGAACTGGTTCAGTGGAGCAGTATCTCTAAGCTTTGCTCTGCGACAAGGGATGGTGAGATGTGGGAGTGAGGAGAGCTGATCAGCACTGAGGGCACAGAGTGTGTGTGAGTGGCTGAGCTTGAGTGGATGACAGAGGATAACATGTTCAATTAACTGGGAGGATCGATAGTATGATTTTCCTCAAACTTCACAGTAAAAATTAAAATTGCTATTCCTGCATTGATATAGTTTTCCTGAGCTAGAAACTATTATCCTCCTAGAAAGAGTGAATCTCATAAGAATATATGAAAGCAAATACAGTTGGAAGTAGATATCCTGATAAAAACAGAACCATCACAGGCATTTTACAGTATTGCAAAAAAACACTAATCAAGCTAAAATAAGGTGCTTAGAAACTAAAAGGTTTTCCTTGTGGGAAAGGTGCCCAAATTACTCAGCCTTTCAGTCCTTATGTCTAAAATTACTGATGAGATTCTCATAATAAAATTAATAATTGATACACCATAATAGTTTTGTGTCTTAAAACATTTGGCTGAGATTGACGCAAATGGTTCTGACTAGGGAATGCTCAATGCTGCTAGTTCCCAGCAGTTGTTAGCTAAACAGAAACATCACTCCTGGGTGTCCCAGCACTTCTAAGCATCCTAATATCACAAATAAATCAGCTTCCTACTGTACACTGAGCTATATTTGGAACAAGTTTATTTGCAGAAATTGTAGCTTCAGCTGGCTGTACATTTATGAAAAATGAATGGAAGCTTTACCACTCATTAGATATTTTAACGGCAAAAACTTGCTTAGAAATAGAGCTGGTCAAATGACATCCACAAATAACCTGTCTGCAGTTTTCTCTGCTTTTGGTGTTCGAATAAATTCTGCTTTTTAGAAGTTGCAATCCGGTATTTTAAATAATGACATCCCATGCTTCTTCCAATAATCTGAAAGCTGTATTATAGATCTTGAAGGACTGGAAGCTGCTGTTTGCCTTGCTCATATTGTTAACAGGGGTTTTTGTGCAACATTCATTTATCACAAAGTCAATGTCCTGGGCCTTTGACCTTCAAAGGCTCTGGATTGTCTTTTGATATATGATGGTTCAACACTTGCAAGGTTGTGTCACATTCCTGAAAGTATTGGCTCAACACCTGTTATGCGTTTAGAAATTGCTGTTGTGCTTTATATACAGCTGTACCACAGAAGTGATGAGCACAGCTAAGGCCATTTTACTTCCTTGTTCCTATTAAACTCTGTGAAACACAGGGAGAGAAGAGACGGGATCACAGGCCTGTCCCTTTGTCCCTTTGTCAGTGACAGAGGTTGTTGGCAGTAAGTATGGATTGCATAGTGTACCTGCTTTTGATATTTGGGATTGCTAAATTTTCTTCAGAAATGTCTCATGTAGCATCTTGAAAAGCAAGTACTGGGTCAATATGCCTCTGCATGGTGCATTGCCTTTGCCTGTGGTCCCTGGAGGAAAAGAAGAGATGAGGAACAAATATGCTTCAGTTTTGCTTTCCACCAGAGAGGAGACCAGGAAACTGTAAATTGCCAAGAAAGAAATAGAAGAGGAAGAATTCACATCTTGGTGCTGTTCCAAGCTTCATTTATTTATTTATTTTTCTGAAATGCTTCTAACCTATGCTTTGCATTTCCCATCTAACATATTGTTGATAAATCATGATGTTTAAAGTAAAAGAATAGGCTGAAATATTTTTTTTACTGCCTCCTGAGCCCTGGAGTCCCAGTAAAAGAGGGACTTACATCATGTTTTCAGGTTTTCTTTTACAAACATGAAAGTCAAGGACTTAACTTAGTGATATCAGATTTTGCTGCACTGTAAGACTGCAGGAGCTGTGTCTTGAAGGCAACCAAAAAGCTGTAAGTAGTGAACGGTGCCAACATATCAAATCACCAGACCATCTCTGTATAACATTTTTATTTTTTTACTTCCCAGAGTGTACAGCTTTTTTTTTTTTTTTAAGTCCAGTTATCTTTATAAAGAGCATGTTGACCTTTGGGTGGAAAGTGTTAGATGTGTACAGACTGTGACAAAACAGTTTTGTATGTTTTCCTATGTGTACATCACCTAGTACATTAGGTACTGATGCAAATACTGGTGCTTTTAGGGCACTATGCCAATTCAGTAGTGATATTTAAATTGCTATTATAATATAATGACTGAACTATAAGGAAAAGTGTTTCTTCCGAAATCTTGTTAAAGATCTATTCAGGCTAATAAAGAACAAAGAATATATAAGGTGATAGAAATCCCATTGTGTCCCAGACAAATGGCTATATGCAAGAGCAGAGAATTTTTTTTTAGTTTACTATCACTTTGGGTCTTTTTTTTTTTTTTCTTCTTTCACTAACAATAGTGATAACCTTACAGTCTCAGAAATGGACAGAATGGTATCCTATAAATCCTCACATAGAAGATACAGACCTCAGGGTGAAAAAGCAATTGTTCAAAAGGCTGTGGAGAGACAAGAATAAAATGACTGAAAGGCAGTTACATTAACTCCTAGCAGAGTTTTCAACTAAGCCAATAGTTCCTCACAAGCAACTGCATTTAAGGGAGCTGACAAATCCATCAGTGTGAGAATAGACATTTTATCATTGTCCATTACCAATGTGGGATTATTTACTCTTCCTCCCAGGAACATGTCCAGACAAATACAGATGAAGGTAACCTCAGATACATCTGGCTTTTTTTTGTGTGTGATAAGTTTTTTGGAATGGATGATTTGAGGCACGACCATTTCACCATCTCTGTGAGAATGGTTATCAGTTCAGGTCTAACCACAATTTTTGTGATGGCAAAGAATATGTCTCCAGAGTACACAGCTTGACTCACAGCCTAAAATCATCAGAAGCTCCCCAAATCACTGTTTGCTCTATTTGTGCAAAAACATATCATCCCTTTTCAGTGAAGTATCTGTTCAGAATTGCCTGTGCCTATTGAGATACATCTGTTGCTGAAGCCATCATGTGTGTTTTGTCATAGAATCAGAAAATAGTTTTGGAAAAGACCTTGAGAGGTGCTTTAGTTCATCTTTTTCTGCAAGGTAGATCCAAGGCAGGACCCTGCAAAACCCCTGATATAGGTTGCAGCTCCTCAGACTACCTACCCCTGTGCTTTAATATATCTTATCACTAAAAGTTTTTCCTGATGTCAAACTTTAATCTTCCATTGCAATCCAAACCCTATCAGTTCTTGTCTCTGTAACAGAAGAGAGCAGGTTTTTTTTCCTTTATTTCTCTTATAGCAACTTCTAGTCTGTTTTAAATGACAAATGCATACCTTTCCTTCTTTTTGCTTCTATAAATCAAACTTCTTTCAGTATTTTCTCCTACCTCATGTTTTCTAAAACTATCATAAGTTTTCTCAAGATCACCTTCATTTGACAGGTCTTTTTTGGACTCTCTTCTGGCTGAGACCCTGCCATTTCTGAGTGGAAAGATTGCTTTACACATCTCACTGTCAACTCTCTTTTTCTTCTCATATATCTTTCTTTTACATTTTCCTTTTTTGAAACAGCATATCATTGTTGACCTCTTGTTCACATTGCAATGTACTGTAACTCCTGTGTTATCTTCTTCAGCAGATATGTTTAATCAGTTCTTCCTCATCTGGCACCTGCAGGACTGAATATTCTTGTCCAGAGACTTCTTGTCCAATAAACTACATGTTAGTGTTATTCCATCAGATCCATTCTCCAATTTTTCTAGACCATTCTGATTTGTGTTTTGTACAATTTTAATGTAGTCTTTCTCAGCTCTTTGAATTTAATAAGCACATTTTAATTTAAAAAATTAATAATATCAAACATACATCTGAAAAACATTCAATTCTTTGTTTACAGAATCACAGAGTCACAGAATGTCAGGGATTGGAAGGGACCTCGAAAGATCATCCAGTCCAATCCCCCTGCCGGAGCAGGAACACCCAGATGAGGTCACACAGGAAGGCATCCAGGCGGGTTTTGAATGTCTCCAGAGAAGAAGACTTCACAACCCCCCAGGGCAGCCTGTTCGGGTGTTCTGTCACCCTCACTGTGAAGAAGTTTCCTCTCATGTTTAAGTGGAACCTCCTGTGTTCCAGTTTGTACCCATTGCCCCCTGTCCTATCATTGGTTGTCACCGAGAAGAGCGTGGCTCCATCCTCCTGACACTCAGTCTTTACATATTTGTAAACATTAATGAGGCTACCTCTCAGTCTCCTCTTCTCCAAGTTAAAGAGACTCAGCTCCGTCAGCCTCTCCTCATAAGGGACATGCTCCACTCCCTTAATCATCTTGGTTGCCTGCACTGGACTCTCTCCAGCAGTTCCCTGTCTCTCTGGAACTGAGGGGCCCAGAACTGGCCACAATATTCCAGGTGTGGTCTCACCAGGACAGAATAGAGGGGCAGGAGAACCTCTCTCAACCTACTAACCACCCCCCTTCTAATTCACCCCAGGATGCCATTGGCCTTCTTGGCCACAAGGGCACAGTGCCGGCTCATGGTCATCGTGCTGTCCACCAGGACCCCCAGGTCCCTTTCCCCTACACTGCTCTCCGGCAGGTCATTCCCCAGCTTATACTGGAACCTGGCGTTGTTCCTACCCAGATGTAAGATTCTACACTCGCCCTTGTTATATTTCATTAAATTTTTTCCCGCCCAACTCTCCAGCCTGCCCAGGTCTCTGGATGGCAGCACAACCTTCTGGTGTGTCAGCCACTCCTCCCAGCTTGGTGTCATCAGCAAACTTGCTGACAGTGCACTCTATTCCCTCATCCGAGTCGTTGATGAAAATGTTGAATAGTACATTTGATAGTACACCATCAATAACTACTTTCTCTGACTAATACCTCCAGTCTGCCTAGGAATTTTATTTGGTCCTACAGTAGGTTCATATTAACCACAATTTTCTTGCTTGTTCCTAGAAAGGTCTCCTGTCAGGAGCTTTAGTGAATTCAACAACTAACACCTATATTTTCTCCTCTATCTATGAGGCATTCTCCTTTATCATAGAAAAAAATAAGTCTGTTTGGAAAAAATTATTTTCAACAGATGCACATTGGAAGTTATTAATATCTTTATTTCCTTCTTGTCATTTTGTTTAAAGTCAAGTTTGTGTTTGATTATTTATTTCGAACACTTTCCAGAAAAGCAACTAAAACTGAAATTTCCTGGCTTGCCTTTCCCTTGTATATCCATTAATAACGACTGGCACTTTATCTGCCCTTTTTCGAGCCTTCGAAATGTTACTGAGCCTCCACAGTTTCTTAAAACAAACTAAATCACTAAATAACCTGGAAACATTTTTTTCTTTGAGACCATTGAATTTGTAAACATAGTTTATTTAAACCTTGCCCAACCTATTTTTTCTCTATTCTGGTTTCTTTATGCTGTGTCACTGGTGTTGATGCTGGTAGCAAACTTATCACAGCTGAACTATGCAATGAAACTAGGCTTCAAAAGTCACCAGTAATGATTTTAATCAAAGCAGAAAGAAAATTCCATCATGTAAAAAGGTTGCTGTACTGATCTGCTAATGTTTTCCAAGTCTTCCAACTTGTTTGTTTCTTCACTAAAACCTCTCAGTGTATTTTGGTGTTGGCTTCAGCAGTAATGTGTCCTGTCATTATGACATGCATGCATTTCCCCTCTGTTTCATAAAGTCAGTCATCCTCTGACTGTAATTTGAAATCAGTTAAGATATCTATTGTCTTTCATAAGGCCAAAAGAAAATGGTGTAGCTCTAATGTTTAACACCAAAATGATTTTAATGAGTAATTAAAACCAAATTGTGAGTTTGCCATTGTCTCTGAAACCCCCAGATTTTATTTGGACTAAAAAGAAACAGTGACAGCTCAGAGTTCTTGAGTTAATGGTGATAATATTTAGAGGCAGAGTTTGTATGGAAAGCATGGAGTTGTCCATAAATTACCAACACATTTCTAATCTTGAATGTAATAAGATCATTTTTCTGAAGCTGGTAAGTGGAATATTGTGTGTGTAAAACAGTGTGATTGTAATATTTTCTTGGTCTCTAGATTCCTATAGATAGGCGACTGACTTTATTTTGGGGGCCTGAAGCAAAATTAACATCAGCAATTAATAATTTTAAGATGGAATAATCTCTCTGAAGAGTGAAATAAACACACAAAAAAGCCTCAGTACATTATATATATATATACATATATATGTATATATATATGTATATATATATGTGTGTATATATATGTATATATATGAATATTTGAAAGTTAACATTTTCCTTTGATTTTTGATGCATTCCCCCTTTAATTTATGAACTTTGGAAACCAGAGCAGAATCTATGAATGGTAAAGACACAGGATATTTTCAGTGAACTGTTTCAACAGAGCAAATGCAAGACAATGTTCTCCATGGTGTGCCTGGGAGTAATTATGTTTGGTTATCCAGAACTACTTCTCCAAGCCATTCCTTGAAGGAGAAAAGGAGGCTCAGGGAAGACCTTATCGCTGTCTACAACTACCTGAAAGGAGGTTGTAGCATGGAGGGTGTTGGTCTCTTCTCCCAAGTGGCAAGGGATAGGATGAGAGGAAATGACCTCAAGTTGTGTCAGGGGAGGTTTAGATTGGATACAAGGAAAAATTTCTTCATAGAAAGTGTTGTCAGGCATTGGAACAGGCTACCCAGGGACGTGGTGGAGTCACCATCCCTGGAGGTGTTTAAAAGGTATATAGATGAGGTTCTTAGGGACATGGTTTAGTGCCAGAGTTAGGTTATGGTTGGACTTGATGACAGTCACATTCTTTTCCAACTAAAATGATTCTATGATTCTATCTGTAGGAGACTCTTAACCCTCACATAAACCCAGACACGTTACTTTTTGCCTGTCAGTGCCCAGCTTCTGCTTCCCAAAGAGCAACTCCTTTTGTCTTGCTCATCCTTCAAGTATGTGTTTCCTTTCTGACTCAACAAAAAGAGGCACTGTATCTAAATTCCCTTTCAGTTAGAAAACCAAAAAAAAAAAGAAAAAAGTTCAGCTTGTACTATCATGAAGTGATGGGAAGTGGTTTAACTGCAAAAGAAAAAAGCTGAGCAGAGGAAACGGCCTCTTTGACAGAACCTTGGGAAAAAAAAACAATGAAATCCTTCCATATAGCCTTGTCCAGTTTAACCTGTGAAGTAACAGATTTTCCTACAGTTTATGAAATGAAGGGACACAATGATCTTACATAATCTCTCATTGGTGCTCAAGATGCTCATGCTGACTAAAATGACGTGAGTTGGCTTTTTCCCCATAGCTGTGCCACTTACACCCTGAGGTTCTTGTCCCATATTACACTTAAAGAAACCTTGTAATTTCACCCAAGTTATATGTCTACTCAAACAAATTTCATTTTCATTGAAACTTTTGAAAATATTTATTTTCAGCAGATGGGCTTCAAGTACAATGAGAAAGGTCAGTCATAGAGGGATTAAGGAAGAGTTCATAATGCAACCAGGAAATGATCAAATATCCACCTAAAACTCAGTGAATTAAGTTAAAGATGCATCAGGTTGGACTCAATGATCCTTATGGGTCCCTTCCAACCCAAGTTATTCTATGATTCTATGATAAAAAAATCCTAAAATATATTTGCTTATTAAATAAACACACACATTATTGCAAGAAAATCTTAGTTTTCTAGGCAGAGAAATAGATTTTTGTGTTGGAACAGAGCAAATAGAAAGGACTTTCAGTTTCTTACTACTTGGAAACTTCTTGTCTAATTTGCCCTGAAATCAAAATATAAAAAGAAAATATTCCCTTTGGCATGACTTAAGTCTGTACGTTAGCCCAAATAAATATAAATATCCAATAAATATAAGCAACCAAGACACACACATTTTGAAAACATTCAATCAATTGCAAGTGTTCATCATAGCAGCACTGTATTTTAAGAGATTGTATTATTAACTTCAATTCATTGTAACTTATCAAGGAGTAACATTTCTTCTGTTATAACATCCCAGAAACTGAAAAATTCTTTCCTTTCCCTCTTATCTTATTTCCTCTAGGAAAAAAACAGAAGTAAAAGGTGCTTAGAGGTTGGGAAAGCAGTAAAGAAGAGAAAATATGTTAATAATCCTGAAAAAAAATGAATATTAAGGTATGAGTGGGAAGAAGGAGGTGAAAAACACAGAGTTCCCTTGAGAAAGGGCCAAAGAGAAGTGATTTAGACATGTTGGCTGACAGAAAAAGAACTGGGTTTTGCTAAAATTTTTGCTAAAAGCCCTGTTATTTGTTGTCTATTCTGTGCCCGCAGTTTTCTGGAGAATTAGAAAAACAATTAATAAACTCAATACAAGTTTTTTTCTTAATGCAATTCAGTACAATTGAGATGAAGGACTAAAATCTTCACTCTTCATTGCATCAGTAAATGCAAACCACAATTGTCAGGCAGAGTTATTGATTTCCTATGAAGCCTGTGGAAAGCACAGGGCAAATTCTGATTTACAGATATGTTAGTTCGTTATTACCTCAGGAATATTCAATAATATCTTGATAACATGGGTACAAAAATGTGTATCACTTACACAGTGACATAAGATAAGTTTTGTGTATGCAAACCTATTTCCTTTTTTTTTTTTTCCTTTTCCTTACCTCTCTTTTTAAAGACTATTTTGAGCCAAGAGCTGTTAGATATATTTTTTTGTTTTCTTCAGGAAAACAAACAGTTCTTATAACATGTTCCCTTCATTTAATTTGCTAGAGGGTATGTGCCTGGACAACAAAAATCAGTATCTGTTTTTACAGTGAATAACCTTTCAATAGCCGTGTGGCTGAGAGGCAGGTGGTCTGGGACTATGCTGCCACTTCTCAGCACTACCGCTTCCAGTTGACAGATCATACATGTTATCCTTATGTTTTGTGTAAGGGATGTATCTCTAACCTCAGCCTTTTGTTATGTGCATTACAAGAGCAGAGGGTTTAATTTTAAATCAGGACAAGAAGAAAAACTCACCTTGGCCACATTAAGACTAGGTTAGTATATTCTGAATGACATCAGTAAAATGTCTTAGTAATGATGTAGAATTCAGTTTTAAACAAGGTTCATTATCAAAACAATATTGGCTTGGGGTTTATTTAGTTGGGTGATTTTTATGCAAACAAAAATTAATAAAAATATTAATAATTTTCAATACAGATTGAGTTACAGTGTCTTCTCTGTTCTTTTGCAGCCCAGAATTGCATAATGTTATTGACTCATGCTATTGAAGTGTGAAGAAACTTGTAAAAATTCAAACTACATAGCTTTACAGTATTATTTTCACTTAATTGGGAAGGGCTGTTGTATACTAAAGCAGATGTTTGAAATAGAACAAGGGGAAAAGGCTCACTAAATTCCCTTCACTATATAACTGCTGAATACACACAGAAAAAGAACATCATAAATTGTGATGAATTTAAAAAAAAAAAAAGAAAAAAGGCAGATGAGGGAGAGAAAATATGCTGTTCTTCTCTATTTTAGTGTACAAGGCACTTTAAACATTCACTCTGTAGGGTATGCAGGGACTGTTTAAGTAAGCACACAAGAAAAAAGTGAAGTAGCTGCCTCACTATGTCTTTATGCAATGACACTTTGCAGGACTAAAAAATCAGGCAATATCCTTTTTAACAATGTTCTGAAAAGAGAAGATTTAGAATTCAAATGGCAAACATCCAGTCTCCTAAAGTTTTAATTTTAAATTGATTATTTATGTAAGATATTCTTGTAGCTTTAGCCCTTCTGTGTCTTTAACTGAATATCTAGGGAAACAGATTATCCCACATCTGCCTACTGCAGGGCTATGACACCTTTTTCTGTAGCATATGGTGTTATGAGCCACCATCAGAGACAGGATATCAGGCCAGATGGACAGGTACACAATTATAGTTTGTGTGGGGTTGCTCGCAAACTTAAGAGGTGATTTTTGACAAGCATTACTGCAAATATCTAGCTGTAGAATCTTTCTTAGGTAAAGTGTAATAACAGTGCTTTCTACAATGACTTTGAGTGCACACACATTTTCTTTTTCCCCGCAATGACAAGCAACAATTTCCTTCTAACTTTTGTCCTGGTGCCAGTTTTTACTGTGCTGCTCATTTAATAGTGTTGAATATCCAGTATATTGATTCCATTGAATTTTATATACATTTTGAAAAAAATCTGCAGGTCTGTTTTCTCATAAATTCACAGAAAATGCATCTATCCATATAATTTAAACATGTTATTAAAAGTCAGAAAAGTTCTTATGTCTGAAATTGGAAAAATACTTTGAAAGTGCTCTGTAAAGTAGCTGTCTTTTTTTTTTGTCTTTTTTTTTCTTTTTTTTTTTTTTTTTTTAATTACAAGAGATTAGTTGGCACTGGTACTTGCTTCTTGTAGATAGCTGTAAATATCAGTATTCATTAGTTAACTACTTTTGCTGACCTTCCATTGAAAACAACATAATAGTTGTCCTGAGCATGTATTAGTTTCAGTATCTATATATTTGTCTGCCAAAAGCATATAGGTATACATGTGT
Source organism: Streptopelia decaocto (assembly GCF_964273445.1). Taxonomy (NCBI): domain Eukaryota; kingdom Metazoa; phylum Chordata; class Aves; order Columbiformes; family Columbidae; genus Streptopelia; species Streptopelia decaocto. The sequence goes on from NC_138657.1 coordinate 12,280,623, forward strand.
GGGTATATATATATATATATATATAGCTATACATATACACAAGTATATATAAGTGTGTACATATATGGGTATATGGGCAGATATGTATGTTTTTCATTTTGTATGTATATCTGCATACATACATACAGATACACAAGAAATCTATGAAGTTTTCATGCTGTTGATGACTGCTTGTACATCAACATGTCCTGATTTTTCAGAGATTTTCAGAGCATTCAGTAGTCTCTGACGAGTTCACCCCAGAGTATGATGAATTTGGTAACAAATCCGTTTTTTTATTTTGGGAATTTGGGAAACACGGACTGAAAAAAGGATATATACACCTATTTGGTTTAGTTTCTTCTACTATATACACATAAATGTATCACATTTCTGAAGAGTGTGCATTTCTATTTTGTGTTTCTTCAGCTTTCTCATATAATTGATACAACATTAGGGATGTCAGTTCAAGAGAGTCTCTGTATTGTATTGCATCAGACTTCACTTTCAAAAAATGGCTACCTACTGCAGCTTCTGAGTGAAAAATAAAAATGCCAGAATTAAATATAGGGCACTCTTTACTCAGTGCTGCAGATTTCCACACAGCTCTACAAGGAATTCAGCTCCACTAAGACCCCACAGAGCAGAGGGAATCAGAGACTGTGCTGTAAACCCAATTTTAGCAAGTGAGTTTCCTTTTCCTCTGTTCCAGAGTTATTTGTGTTGCCATCACTCTGATTGCCATTGCAGATCCCTCCTCTTTTTTTAATAAGCTATGTTACCATGAGAAAGCATCAGTCAGCAGTGTAGTGCAAAGGGGAGGCAGCAAGGAGAGAGCAGGCTTTTAACTGTCCACTGTTTTTCTTTCTCTTTAAAAATCCAAACACAGATGAATGTACTGACGAAATCTAGCTGAAATACTGCAAAATTATTATTATTATTATTTTTTTTTTTCTGCAGCAGTCAAAACAGTGTCAATACTGAGGTGATCTGACATGAAAATATATTTGAAAGCCTTCTGAATACCAACCTTTTCAGATAGGGTGTCTCTTTAAAAAGCAGTTCCTGTCAAAGGTACGATTTGAACTCTTTCTCTTGCTTTGAATTATACAGAAGACATCTTTAAAGACCATGACCTGCTTTACATCATTGAAACACATAATACAAAAGAAAATATTTCGTTTTATCTGACCCTATGGGAGATGTTGTACATCTCCAGTGCATATGCCCTGGTACTGATACAGCAGATGACACATAAATGGAGTGATATCATTCAAAACTGCTGATTAAATACTTCATAGGGACTCATAAAATAGTTCTGAAGAAAATGGAAGTGGAAACCAAGCAACAATTGGAGCTTTCAGGCTCCCTTATTCTTCTAATTTAACATTTTTTTTCCCTGATGTTATTCCTGCATCTTGTCTTTTTACAGTATATTAAATATTAATTGTTTTTATTGGTGCCTTTTATGATTTAAATGTTTCATTTATTCCTAAACAAGTGAAATCTTGCTACTGTTCAGAAGAGTATCTGTTACATCTTGCTCTTTTAGTGGCCTTTAATTCAAGGATGTTTTATAGCAACACTTCGAAGACATTAACCTAATATACCCATGCACTGTATTTGTATAATCACTTTTCTAATCGGTAATCTGGGAGCATTCTGAATTTTACAAAAAGACTGTCATTGGTATTTGTTTTATTCTTAACTGCATGTAGTTGTGATATGCAGGCGGAAGTGTACAGTGACAGAGAAAGAGGCAGATGGTTATTTTACAGTTAATTAAGGTTTTTCTATATTCAAAGTAGCTTATTTGAGGTACAACACAGAGTTTACCTGAAAATGTGAGAAAAGTCAATCCCCCCACCCCAAACTTTGGCATATGAAACTTATGCTTCCAGTAAAAACTGCCAGGTATTTTGGGTACTAGTTGTTTGCATTAATATTTTCTATGCTGGACCTTATGTCTTGATTTTCTGACAGCAGTTTTTTGCACTTGTGCTGTGTAATAGGTTGAGCTGCAAGTAGAATACAGTGTCTGGTGCTGTCTATGCTGACATGTTGAATATTTTCAGACCACACATGCATGCAAAATGTGTATTTTTTTCTCCAATTACAATTCAGTATTGAAGTTTTGAAGGAATTAGTCACTGCATTGCTTAAGGAGTTAGTCACAATAACATCAAGAGAAAAATTAATACCCACTAATATGGCTAGAGTGACTCCAAAAAGAAGAGAGAGTATATGAGATTTATTGACCTATTCATCATAAAGAAATACGATGGCACAAACTTTCTGCCACTCAGTTCAGGTCTCAGATCTCCTTTTGGGGGAGGAAGAAGAGGCAGAGCATAAAGCAGAAAGCCCTTTGTATTTCTATGAAAATGACGAATGGTAAAGTGATTGTTTCCATGACCACTCTCCATTTCTCTACAAGTCATTCTACCAAAAGTCTTGCGTGAAAATAGTAAACTGCTTGGGATGAACCTGGCTTAATTTTGTGCCTCGAGGAAGACTGATTCATTCCACTGTTTTTTTATCTATTTCTGAATTGTTGGCTGCTGTGATGGGCACATAACATTGCTTTCTCATTTAGTCAACAGAAGAGACAAGATGCCTTATACCTTCATCTCATAGGTCTGTCTTCATACACAAAAATTACAGATCAACGTATCTTTTCTTGGTTTAGGTAACTTCAAATATGTATGAAATTAAAAAAAAAAACAAACAACAAACAAAAACCCAAAAAAAACCCCAAAACCTCTCAAACACTTAAAGCTGTTATAAGTAATTAGTTATGGGTTTTGAATATATGTAGAAATTCCTGAGATGTCAACTCAATTTTGTATGTAAGTTTTGTAGGCCATCAACATTTGATTTTGGTTTTATAGTTAATTTTAATTGATTATATTATCTTTTATTTTACTTGTGTATTTAAGTTTATTTAATTTCTCTTGTAAGGAATAAAAGCTTTACCTTTACCGTAACAATTGAACTTTGACATTTGGAGACTGTCCATGCAATAATCAAGAAATTTTTTTAGGAAAACTGCCTTGTTCTTGGTGCATGGAGTCAACAGAGTCTGCCAGTCAAGCAAGCTTCTCAGCAGCACAAGAGAAGCTTTATAACACCAATTTGTCCCTCAGCATTTCTCTCTTACAGCGTGCTTAACACAGAAGCAGGACTTTAGGCTTCTACCTCCAAAGTACTTAAGTATGTACATAACTTAGAGCTTATGAATACTTCCATTGAGTTCAGCGGGGGCATTCACATGCTTAATGTTGTGTGTCTGATTAAGTACACTGGGAAATTGAATCCTAGCCTGGATCAAGGTATATACCCTGATATTGCTCTAACTCAGAGATCTAACCAGAAATGGACATACTATGTTCTGCTTTGTTTCTTTCCATAGGTAGAAAACTGCTGATTTAATTCTGCTTTGAAAAATAGTAATTCAGTTTTTGAGGGAATAACATTACAGGAGCTCAAAACTCTGCTTGTTTCTTCCTTACTTGTTTTGATTATACATGTAAAATGAGGTTAATTATTAAACCCATTTTTTTACAATTAGCAGTTCATCCCTCTCCCTCTTCCTGGATGACTGGGCTCCCTGTGTTTCTGTGAAATCATGGCTCTATTTCATGTACCAGAGACCAAGTAGTAAATTAAAGGCATCCTGTGATGCAATGGTTTTAATCATAAAATCTTCTAGAGGGAAGCTAAACATTGTTACCTTTCTAGCTAGCAGAATGAAAACAGACTTCTCAGTTCCTTTTCCAAAACTATCCCTGTGCAATCCATGCTGCTAAATTGAAGTTCTCACTGCTCTTTACTGACTCAAATCTGGGTCACTGTAAAGCATAGACGGCATTTACTCTACATTAAATAATTCCTGAGATCAGGAGAATTTTCTATACAAGTTGTCATGGCTGTATATCTTAATTTGCTAAACCTAAAAAGAGGAAAGAGTTCCAAAGTTAAGAGAAGCAACGCACTGTAATATACTAGAGGAGTTATCTTTGGTGTACTTTGTAGCCATTCACACTGCATGTGAAACATTTATTTTGTTCTTTTTTTTTTTTTTTTTTTTTTTTTTTTTTTTAACAGTTAAAGCACAAGCAAGGCTGGGAGCATAAAATCATATAAAATCTCTGGAAATTAAATGAAAATGAAAAATACCTAGACAGTGTCAACTGTAATGTCAGTGTACTTTATAAGGATAACACTAGCTTTGCTCTTTCACTGCACTATTACAAAACTTTAAAAGCTGTTTTACGTTTGTTTTCAGGAAGTGTCAAAATGTAGTTTACATAAGGGAAAAACCTGAAACTACTAGTACATATCAAACAATAATAAATGTGTGGGGATAAGGTACATGACTATGAATATTATGCAGAAGGAAAATTCATACTCAGCTATAATTACAAATATTTCCAAAGAGGGCTAATGATTTTATGAAAAAAACACTAACTGTGTGTACGTTAAAAAATATTAACAGTGAGCAGGCTTTACATATTCTTGATAAGAGTCCTTAACAGGTAACAAAGTTACCCTTAGAATGAATTTGGACCAAACTATTTTTTTCTGATATACTATGCATAATAATTTATATATCTTCACAGACACTCTTCTTTCCATGCAAACAACTTCTTCTACATTTCTTTTCTCTGGGGAAGTAGCAGAGCAAATGATTTATTTCCTAGCCAATCTCAGCATCCACAGTAGGAAAGGTACTCAATTCACTGTCCTTGTTTTGCATAGCAATAACATTGTTCAAACTTTTGTTGACTTTTTGCTAGCCAGATACTTACACAACTCTGCATCCCTTCTACCTACCACTAAATTTTTGAAGATGCCTGGTTAAAAAGGAAAATATTTCCACTGAAAGAATCTTTTAAATCTTTCTTTGAATATCAGATTTTAAATAGTTTATGTTTACAGATGAAAAATCATCTAGTTCTTACAACACAAAACCTTTTTCTTAAGCATATGGTAGGATGTTCTATATTCCAAAAAGAGACATAGCAGACCAAGAAATTCTATCATTATCCACAAGGAACTTTTTTCTAATTTGCAATTTCTCAATAGTCATCTCTCCTGTGCTCAGGAAGAATAGATCGTTCTTCGATGGGACTGTAGTGTTTCCTTTCGAAAAACTCTTGTATGAGTGAATGTGAAGTTAGTGAAGTCAGAAATATTTATTCTGATAGAATATGACCCAGAGTGTCAGATCTTTCTAGAGGGACTGTGTCTAAAAGAACTAATTGACCAAGGGACTTGTGCCCAAGATATATGGATATCCCCTTAGGACGAGTGGTATCAGGATATATTAATCTGATATTTCTATTCATGATGATGACATGTTTAATAAGACAAGCAGACAAAAAAAAAAAAAGGAGGATCACTGTTCTTTATTAAAAACATAAATTTTATAACATGAAGTAGGGTGATTTATTGGCTTGAGCTTATTATAGAGCAGGGATGGTTGAGAAAGCACTTTCTTTCTAGTCCATACCTTACAGTAAGTCCAGCACAGATAATACACTGAGAGTCCACACGGCTTTGCTGGGAACACTCTGAAGTGTTCTAGGTATTGTGAGACTACAGAAATTACTACCCCTTACGCAGAAGGGAACTGTAGTTTTGTAGGTGGATCAAATCTAGAGTCAACAGTGACATTTCCTATCTGCTGAATAAATAGAACGTGTTTCAAGAAATACATACCACAGTGTTCTTCCAGTAGGAATGATGGCAAACATGCACACTGGAAGCTATTTTTAAAAATGGCAGTGTGAGATAAATAGGATGGTGATTCAACACTTAATCATTAAGTGCAATTTCCCACTTACTTTACTAAGTACTTTATTTACTTTGAGCCAATTTAGCTTTGCCAAAAAGTTAGTTTTCTTAATTTGTCTCTCATTAGTTTTAACTCACTATAAATTGTCTTTAAATTCTCTTTAAACAGAACCAACTATATTTTAAAGCATAAACATGATATTGCTTATTGTATTCTATGTACCGAAATTCAGGGCAAATGAAATGAGAATCAAACAGAACTGATTACATTTTAAAAATGGGAAGTATATTATCTGGGCTTTGGCTAGTAAATTTTTAGATGTTATGCACATATAACTAATTCAGTATTGAGAGAATGTAGATACTATCCAAGATTAAGGAAGAAAAAGTATTATTTTACTCCTAGTGTTTCTTATCCTCTCAAATGCTTGACTCCCTTAGAAAATGGCCCCTGTGGTAGGCAACAAAACTAAGGCATGTAACAGAGTGACTTGGCTTCATAAATGAATTCAGGGAAGCAGCCAACTGAGTAGACTCCAACTATGGAGAGTTTTTAGATAGAAACATTATGATTATCTTATTAAACTGTTAAAGAATGTCATATATGAAAATAAGTAATAAGATTTGGTTTTGAGGACCTTGCAAGTATTGCATAATCTTTCCCTGAGATTTGAAAACTGATTCAACATGCTAGCACTATGTGATTTTAAAAAAGTAGCATACTAGCGCAGAACAGAGCAGGTGATCAAAGTTGAAGACTTCTATAAAATATGCCTAGAAATCTTGGTTGTCACCCCAAATAATTTGCTTGTAGATTTCTTATTTCACCACTGTTAACTAAGAATCCTTGCACAGAAACAAATAGTACTCCATATTGCCATCAGATATGACTAAAAAGCCTTTGTTTCCTCTTCATATCAAAACCTAACGAAAAGGTGAGGTAATCACAGCATAATCTGGGGTTATAAATTTATGTGAGAGTGGTCCAAGTCAGATATTATCTTCTAAAGTCTGGCTGATCATTTATAGAATTTGGCCAGCTGCTTATGGAGATCTCAAGGCATCCAGGAATACTTGTTCTCCAGTAGCATTTCTTCTGAGTGCAGGTCAATTTTGCCATCAGCTTTTCATCTTAGAAATGTTGTGAGTCTAGGACCATGTACATTGGGCCTGTAGAGTGGGTAAGTGTATGACACATTAGGGATGTCTTGTGTTGATGACTTGCAGCTCTCCACTTTAGAAATTTGCAGTAATAACTCCTTTGCACCGATCACGTATGAATCGAGACTCCATAAATATTGCATATATTACTAAAAGGATCTTTTAACAAATTATATTAGAAGTTTTTAAAATTGCAAAATTAATTCTATTTATATATATGGACACAAATACATGTTTTTCTTTTGAATTTTAGAATTAAATGCCTTAGTTATTAAATACAGGACAGGAATAGGGAAACTTAAAAGCTTCTCAGTGTGCTCTATAATAGCTTTTTCTTTATGTAAAAAGGAGCATTTAGGGAGTATATCAGAATTTTCTAGGGTTAGAAGCTTCTGTGTGGTTGCCATTAACCAGCTGAAGGTGCGCCTCTTTTCCAGTGGAAAGGACACATATTTTTATCTCTGTAAATGAGATTTGACTGCAAAAGGAGGACCCTTCTGTTTAAGAAAATTTCTCACAGCCATCGAAAGTAAGATCCTCAGTGAATCTTAGTTGATTTTTTTTAGTTTTTATGAATATAAGAATTAAGAATTTATTTTTTTTTTTTTTCTCTGTCTAGCTGATTTAAAATTTAGATGGCATATATCTGAAGTCTGTTCAGGGCTTTGGATGCTAAAGAAGGTCCCAGGAGATAGATTAGTGTGTAGAAGGCAGGTAATGCAGTCAAAGGTACATGACAAATTCATTTATCGCATGGATTTGTAATTTGTCATCTGATTGTACAATTTGTCGTGACTTTCGCTCCTACAAAAATGTTATAGGTGTTTGTATGTATAATGCAGTGGTAATGGTCTGTCTGTGTGAGGGGAACTTCTTCATTGCATACCCACCCAGACATTTTCTTCTATTTCTGGAAGGTTTCACTTCAAAGCAGAGTTTTTATTGTGTTGACTGTAAGTGTATCTGAGTTAGTATTGAACCAGCAGATGGAAAAATCCCTATCACTGAACGATGAAAAAAGTTGATATTTTTTCACCTTGTGCTATTCGGTATCTATGCTCACATTTGAAAAATTAACCATTCACAGAGGAGTTGTTCAACAGTTCCAGCAGTTAAACTTTTTCTCTGAAGATCTGTGATTTATCTTTTTGAAGACATGAAACAAAAATGAAGACCTGAAATGAAAACTGACAGTTCCAGAAATGCTGCAAAAAAGCAGAAACTAAAATGTTCTCCATAGAAATTTATTTCACCATTTTTTTCCATAATCCAATGTTGCAAAGGTTAATGTAAAGTATGAGGGATGAGGCATGCTTCTTTGTAAGCAAATTTTCCATTGTTCTAGTTGATGGAAAGAGGAGAAACTCAGTTGTTACATAAAAAACGAACAAACCAAGCACTGTCTGCCAGTGAGTCTATATGCTATGGCTTAATCAACTAGTTGCCTGTGATGAAGCAATATTTTAAGCAACAAAGGAGACTGATGGGGAGAAAACATCATTCAAAGATATTTTAAATTAAATGGAAATGACTGGGAATCAAGAATAAATGTTGTTAAGTTCTTGGAACCGAAATAAGTTGATAACCTCAGGCAGACAGAGTTGTCTAAGAACTTAAGATTTCCCAGACTGAGATGGATATTATCCTGTGGATGTTATCCTATATACTTGTGAAGATGATAAATGTTCTCCTAATGCTTCTCACTGGTTATACAATAGAAAATCTAAATTATCAGCCATTGAAATGCATGGCTTTCTTAACCTTTGATAGATCTTATTTTAGGTGTATCACTGCTAATATTAAATTATCTTATTTATAAATATCTATAATTTCAATACTTCTTAAAAGAAAAAGGCTAAGATACTGACCTCATTAATATCTGAATATGCTATAATGTTAAAATTATCATATTCAAATTATGGTTACAAGGCTATGTTCATTATATTTATTCTCATGAGAAGTACTCTAGAGGTCAGGTATAGGGAACATGTTTTTGAAATGTGTTTCAGAAACTTTTGCTTAAGGACTCTCAAGAAATAGTCATATTGTATTTATTTTATATTTTTGGCAGAAAATGACCATTAAAAGTATCCTGAAGTGGGTGTGTGGAGATTTCATAAGTGTAATTGCCCTTGTTATGGGCAAGAGTAAAAAGAGAATGGAGTTACTCATTCTGAGCTGATTTAATACTGGGTGTGAAGGTCCAGTAAAATATGCAGCACAATGCTTTTATTGTGTTGAAGTAAAAACAATTAGAAGAGGAATAAAGAAATATTTTTCTAAGGGCAATGTAAGAGACGAGGACAGTTGGAAATCAGAAATTTACTTAGTCGTTCATGAAATTGAAAATATAATGATACCATTAGTCTTTAAAGAATTGCCCACACATATCTTCCTAAGAGAAATATCAATACTTCCATTTAACCATACAGTAGCTGTGCATCTGTGTATCCCACCAAAACTCTTAAATTTATGTTTAAGTATAATTGAATGCTAGGTACGTTTGGGCCTTTGCTAGATGTATAGATTTGCAGTAAGTACTTCGTTTATCTAATGCAAATATCACATTGCAAAATAAGGACTATTAAATATTAGAGCTTTAAAAAATATCTGGTAATTAGATTAAAAAGCGTATAATAAGCATTTTATGTGTGATATCCATGTTTTTCTTCAAATGATATGACAAAATAAACAGCAAATTAGACACAGGTGAAATAAACATCTAAATCAGGAATTAGTTTAGGCTGAACAAAGTCTATTCAGGAATTAGTTAGGCTGAAGAAAACTTTTACTAAACAGTACCAAGAACGCAGAAAATTAATGGAAGAAGTTAGCTAAGTGGTCTGAAATTACTGAAGAAAATGAATGCCTTACGTGAGCCTACACAATTTTAGGAAGTGTAATTTTTTTAAACATGAACATTTGCTTTTTCTAGTTGTATATCTTAGAAACACTGAGTCTGTAGCTCACCCAAGATTGCTCCCAAGATCTTGACTAGATCCTCCTTTTGTACAAAAGCACATTTTAGTCTCTGCATGACTTTTAGTCTCTGAGTTTAATCAGAAATAGCATCTCCTCCTATTGACAGCCAACCAGTGAAGTAGCACCAAGGTCCTTGCAAATGTACCTGGGATCTTGACAGATATTGTTAGAACATGAACTCCAAACAGACCTCTGAATGTAGAAGTTCTTCTGCTAAGGCCAAGAGTGTTCAACAGCTCTTCAGCTGCTGCAGGCAGCTTTTGTTTTGTTAAACCTGGAAAAGAAAAGATACTGAATAAGAAAAGATGTTACATTATCCTGTGCTGTTACTGCAAACCAATAGGGCATTCTCCACACTTCTGCAGTTCCTGGCTTTTTAAACTCTAAAATAGACACCATATAGTCTTGGCTCTTCATAAAAAAGAAAGGAAAAAAAAAAAGGAGAGCAAATGCAAGATGCAATTCTCCAGACACAGGCTTGTAGAAACCAAACTTATGCAATTAAGATACCAGTTACAGATTCTTTTCCTTTTTTAAATGACTTAAGCAGGTCATTCATTGTGCCAGTGTTTCTCTACTAACCTCATGAAAGTGGAACACCTTGCTTTAAATGTAATGCAGCTAAGTAGAGCCAGCAATAAACGACTATCTAATGTGCACCTGAGAACTGCTCCACACGTAAGGACTTTTCCTTTAAGTGCATTGTATAGGGCATGTAAAAATACTTCTAGCTTCATTAATTGGCTCTGTATGTGGCAATTTACAGTTTGTGTGGAGGCGATTTTTCCTCATGAAAAAGCTGATTACATTACAGCTCATTAACAAGAATACTTTTGTCACTGAAAGTTTCTCTTAAGCATAGCTAAGGCTCCCTGTGACCTACTTCTAATGCTTTGAGAGTTCTCAGATTTCTCATTTTTATTTAAGTACCTACCTTACGTGTGATTGGCTGCAGAGTAAGATAGGCTCACAGTCTAATTTTAGTTTGGAAGATGTAGGTTTTCTTCTGTGAGAAATAAATTCAAAAATAACTTTTTAGATCATAAGATGCTGGAAAGTTTATGGAAATAGTTCACATTTCCATTCTAGAAGCTGAGAAAGGAGAACAGCAATCCTGAACATTTATAACTCTGTTCTGATTCTTTGTATTCAGATGAATACATATTTATCTCTGGCCCCAAAGGAGTGCCTTCTCAAGAACTTTTCCATTGCTTGTATTACCAAAATTAGTATTTCTTTCTGCATGGTTTTGTAGAATTAAATGGGAATTAAAACCAAAGGTTTTAGGAAAATTTAATGGGGTTTTAAAGCAATTTCTGTGAAATGCTAAATAAACTAACACAGAATTAGTTTTTCTTTAATTTTTTTTAACCTACAAAAACCTGTGGTATATATATAATCTTCTGTTAAAATACTCCAATATTGCTGAAAAATTATGAAGACACAGCACTGTATATTAATTCTTATTGGCTTTTGCATATCCCTCTTATGGAGAAATGGATCTTTTATAGGTTATTGACATATATTTAGAGATTCCTGAAGTATTGCATCATCATGAATCTTTGGATTTCTGGGGATTTCTAGACAAATGTTACCTTTTGCTGACATTATGAGAAATAGACTCTTTTCAGTGACTAGACAATGGTATTGTCTAGTCTACAGACTCTGAATGGCCTAACAGTGAAATGAAGGATGTGACCCAAAGAGCAGACATCTTTCTGACATTTTTCTTTGGTCCTCTGAGTTATTTTACATGCAAACATAAGATCACACCATGAGCATGATCTTTTGTATATCCTCAGCTTCCACCGCAGCAGCAAGGCATCCTCAAACAATAATTCAGAGATAAATATTTAAATTAATTGTCCCACTTCAAGGCATATTCTTACTTCAGATTTTACTATTTGGGTTTTCAACTTTGTGCTTGCATGTAACTTGCTGAATACTGAATATATGAATTAGAAATTAACCTTGACATGTGCTTCGGTGTCATAGAAGCAGAAAACACCCACAATCCTCAATAAAACCATGTATGAAGAAACTCAGGGCCCACACAAAGTAGCCTGCATTCAGAGGACTGCATGATGATTCAGCTCCGATCTAAGCCGTAAATCCTTAAATGTATCTCTTTCTCAGAGCTGCACGAATCTCAGATTTATATGACTATCATTCAGGCTGTGCAGTGTCTTTGCTTTTATTGCTTCTGCCTTAATGTACAGTTAATCTGGACCTATTTGTACTATATTGCACTTTTTTTCCCTTCCTTTGGGTTTTGTATACATTCTCTATGGGTAGGACTTAACAGAAAACATTTCATCTTGCCAAAAAAAGTGAATCAAGAACAGGTTTAAAAGAAGCCATTAGGATTGGAATGAACCATTTTGTACAACTGGATTAATATCAGTGGTTTTAAAGGATTATCAGTATCCTCCATCTTTATGGTAGATTTCTCTGTGAAGACAATGGGGTGATTAGGGGAATTTAAGTTTCACTAAGACAGTTAGATCAAATGAATTTAGCCTTCAACATATTTACAAAATAAAGATGGCTTTGCAGTCTCCTTAGGATAATGTAATTTGTAATGGAGACATATTATTATAACCATTAGACGGTGAGGAGCCTTCATACATAGATATGTAAAACTTTAACAAGCTCCATGTAATATTGCTTGAGGACAAGAACCCAGACCCTGCATGGATTTAAGGGGTTACATTCTATACAAAACAGTATTATTCATTTTGACTGTATTGTGTTCATGTCAGAGGACTCCAGCATGAAAGGACCACATGACCAGGAAGAGGTAAAAATGCAACAGCAGGTTGCTTCAGGTGGTAATAAGTGAGGTACTTTCTTCACTTACAGTCCATTTAATCACAAATCACGGCGTAGTACTGATTTCTCACATAGAAATGCTAAAATGTCATCCAGGACATTGTGGGGTGGGGTACAGGATGCTGGGGACCAGGAGTATCAGGTGTTTCCCATGGGGCTGGCAGGGCAGGGGCTGGCAGTCAGGACCATCCCACTGCCCTGTCATGGAGCAGGGAAAGAGTCACCTCTGTGGGGATGAGGACAGGGATGAGATTGAGGCCTGGGGCTTGGCTGAAATAAGACATAACCTTTGTCAGGTGTTTCAAGAAGTAGAAGTTTCTATGAAACTCAATTAGCAGCAATATCAGGTTATTAGGATATATAATAGCTGGACAGGTTGTAGGGGGCTTTGAGCAACCTGGTCCAGTGGAAGGTGTTCCTGCCCATGCGAGGCAGTTGAAACTAGATGATCTTTAGGGTCTCTTTCAAGTCAAACTGTTCTATGATTGTATAATGATTAACTTATACACTGGAGGTGTGAATAGTTAGTCTTTTGTAAACCACTTGCTCTTCCCAGCACCACCACCAAGAGAATGCCTCTGTACAGAGCTATGGAAAAGTTCTTACTGCTTCCTGATTTTTGCCAGAAAAATTAAGTCCTATAACCCATCATACACAACTGGCTTTCACAGCACTATGGCATGGCTGACTTGAGACCTGGTGGTTGAACTAAAGGGCAAGAAAGAAAGGCACAGGCAGTGGAAGCAGGGACAGGTGTTCTGGGAAGAGTACAGGAACACTGCCCAGCTGTGCAGAGATGGGTCAGGAAGGCCAAGGTGCAGCTGGAGCTGAACTTGGCAAGGGATGCAAAGTATAACAAGAACAGCTTCTCCAGATACATCAACCAGAAGAGGAAGGTCAAAGAAAGTGTGGCTGCTCCAATGAGCAAGACTGGTGAAGTGCTAAAAATGGATGAGGAGAAGGCTGAGGCACTCAATGACTTCTTTTCGTTGGTTTTGACTGGCAAGGTCTCTTCCCACACGTCTCGAGTGGATGAACTGCAAGACAGGGACTGGGGGAGCAAAGTACCTCCTACTGTAAGTGAAGATGAGGTTCATGACCACCTGAAGGACCTGAAAAAAATATAAATCTATGGAACCTGATGAGATGCATCTGGAGTCCTGAGAGAATTGGCTTATACAGTTGACAAGCCACTATCTACAATATTTGAGAAGTTGTGACAGTCAGGTGAAGTCCCCGGTGACTGGAAAAAGGCAAAGATTGCACCTATTTTTAAAAAGGGTGTAAAGGAGGAGCCTGGGAACAACTGACTTGTCAGCCTCACATCTGCATGTGGCAGAAGCTATGCTAAGGCGCATGGAGGACAGGAAGGTGATTAGAGAGAGCCAGCATGTCTTCACCAAAGGCAAGTCCTGCCTGACCAACCTAGTGGCCTTCTATGGAGTACACCAGTGGACAAAGGAAGGGCTATGGATATTATCTATTTAGACTTCTGTAAAGCCTTTGACATAGTCAACCACAACATCTTTGTCTCTACATTGGAGAGGTATGGATTTGCTTGTTGGACTCTTCAGTGGATGAGGAACTGGCTGGATGTTTGCACCCAGAGAGAGTGGTCAGTGGCACAATGTCTGGATGGACACCAGTAACACGTGGTGGCCCTCAGGGATCTGTACCAGGACCAGTACTGTTTCACATCTTCATCAGTGACACAGACAGTGGGATCAAGTGCACCCTCAGTAAGTTTGCAGATGACACCAAGATCAGTGCTGGAGTTGACATACCTGAGCAACAGGATAACACCCAGACAGACCTGGACAAGCTGGAGAAGTGGCCTTAGGTGAACTTCATGAGGACCAACAAAGCTGAGTGCAAGGTCCTGCACTTGGGTTAGGGCAACCCCCAGTACAGGCTGGGGGATGAAAGGACTGAGAGCAGCCCTGATGAGAAGGACTTAGGGGTACTGGTGGATGAAAGACTGGACATGAGCCAGCAATGTGTGCTTGCAGCCCAGAAGGCCAATCGTTTCTTGGGCTGCATCAATCAAAGTTGGCCAGCAGGTCGAGGGAGGTGATTCTGCCCCTCTGCTCTGCTCTGGTGAGAACCCATCTGGAGCCCAGACTTCAGCTCTAGAGCCCTCAGTACAGGATGGACACGGACCTGTTGGAAAGGGGCCAGAGGAGCCACCAAGATGATCAGAGCGATGGAACAGCTCTGCTGGGAGGCCAGGCTGAGAGAGTTGTGGTTGTTCAGCCTGGAGAAGAGAAGGCTCTGGAGAGACCTTATTGCAGCCTTTCAGTACTTAAAATGGGTCTTAAAATGGGGACAGACTTTTTTAACAGGGCCTGTTATGACAGAACAAGGGGTGATGGTTTTATACTAAAATAGGGGAGATTCAGGGACAAATGAGGAAGAAACTTTTTGCAATGAGGGTGGTAAAACACTGGCCCAGGTTGCTCAGAGAGGTGGTAGATGCCTCATCCCTGGAAACATTCAAAGCCATGTTGGATGGGCCTCTGAGCAACCCGATCTGGGTGAAGATGTCTCTGCTCATTGCAGAAGGATTGGACTAGAAGGCCTTTCAAGGTCCCTTCCAACCCAAACTATTCTATGATTCTATGATTTTATGATTCTATCACTGAAGGGTTTTTATGTACTGATCAAGAACTAATATTTTCACAAAGTTTGTTTTAATACAAAAATGTAAGCATAATTATTTTATGAACTTTTGTTATGAATCTAAGATTAAATATATAATTGTACTCCTGAATTGGGGAAACCTTACAAAAGTAAGTTCCTGCTCAGTAAATAGTATCCCTTAACAACACAGAAACAGTCAAATCCCAACAAAGAATATGAGTTGTGTATGTGCTCCAGTATCTCCAAGTGACTTTCAGAACTGGTGCTTTGGCTGTCAATTGTTCTTTAAAAAGATATCTTATCACCATTTGAGAGATTCAGAAGATAGGTTTCTTGTTTTGTTTTGTTTTGGTAGTAATAGAGTTGTCCTCAGAACTCCCTGGTAAATATTTTGAAAGTTAAGAAATAAATTAAAATTACTTGTTTAGTGAATAGATGCTAGCCCCTATGAATTTAAATGTATTTGTTCAATTGTAGAAAAGAGGTTTTATCTGAAAATTTTCTAGTGAACACTTATTTGCTGAGAAATTGTTTTGAATTCTAAATGAAATATTTAGAAGGGTGCTTGCTTTCATATGGAAAAATAAAATGCTCAAAGCCAATATTTCCATGTCTTAAATAATGGTATTGAAAATGAAAATAATTTCATTTGACTTGTTCTCTTCTATGATCTACTAAGAGGAGTTATTTTGTCTATTTGTTTGTTTCCCCTTCGCAACTAGATTTCTCAGCTGCATTGCATATTCCAAGCAATACCATGGCTGGTTCCTCTTTTTACCAGAGGACACATCAGGAAGTCCATTTCATAAAGGACCACAGGAGGGAACAAAACAAACTGCAGTCCCTAAATCTCATTACTGTTTCCATTAGCTTTCAGGTTTTAGCTGGCAGAATATCATTGCTTTAGTAAAACCAGACTTTTTAGAAATTTATTATCATCAAATTGTCCACAGAGAAAATATCTGCTTTCAGATTATGATGATTTTTCTTTTTTTGCTTCACTTACAACTTAGCTGTGATTTGTTAGGTTCATGAATCAAGAAACCCATTTATGAGGTAATACAGACTTGGATAATTAAGCCTAACTGTTGACAGTGACACCTACTCATATGGTTTGCCTACCTGGGTAACCTGAAAGTTAAAGGCCAAAGTTAAAAGGCAGAAAAGAAAGTGGTACTCATGATTTCTGCTTGTGGGAGTGAAAAAGACAGGATGTTGTTCATACCTAGTTATGCACATATTCAAAATGCAACTTCACAGTGGTCTGTGTTCTCAGATTCCTGTGTCCATCTATTCTTTTACATACCCCTGATCCCTTGAAATTACAAGGTATGGCTTCTTCTTGACAGAGGAAAACAAGCAGTTAAACTGCTTGTGGGTTAAGAAAAAATCTAAGTACAAATCAGAGGAGGTGGTGTTATATGGTGGAATTGTAAAACTGTTGGAAGTAGAAAACTAAGAGTTCAGATTTTTTTTAGAGGTTAACACTAGAGCAACACACATAGTGATCTATAGTTTTTCAGTGTCATGTTCAGGATAATCCCCAAGACAATGAAATGACCAGGTGAGCCTTTCAAAATTTATGGTGATATCCACAGAATCACAGAATGTTTGGGGTTGGAAGGCACCTCTGGACCTGCTAAAGCAGGTTCACCAGAGCAGATCACACAGGAATGCATCGAGGCAGGTTTTGAATGTCTTCAAAGAAGGAGACTCCACAACCTCTCTGGGCAGCCTGTTCCAGTGCTCTCGCACCCCTAAAGTAAAGAATTACCCTCAAAGTAAAGATATCCAATGCAAAGAAACACCTTTAAGACAGACATAGGAACTTACACCATTTGGGCAGTCACTGGTAGCTGGCAGCCTGCT
Organism: Streptopelia decaocto; assembly: GCF_964273445.1. Taxonomy (NCBI): domain Eukaryota; kingdom Metazoa; phylum Chordata; class Aves; order Columbiformes; family Columbidae; genus Streptopelia; species Streptopelia decaocto. The sequence goes on from NC_138657.1 coordinate 12,297,885, forward strand.
GAAATGAAAAGGGCAATCACATTTTCCTGCTTCCTCAGAAACCTCTCTGTTATGTTACAGCCACAGCTAGCATCTTGAGGCCTTGTCTGTAGCTGTGAGGGGAGTCAAGCTCTCACTCTATATGAGTGAAATAACTGTATACACAAATGTAACTCTGTGTATATAGGATCACAGGCATTGGTTTAACAGGATTTGATGAATTCTTTTATTTTACTGCAGTTTCTAAAAGCAGATTAGCATTTGTATGAAACTGTTGAGAGCATAGTTAGGCCCACAATTGCTACCAGTACTGAGATCCTGGAAACAGAAAAACCTCTGTCCCCCAGAAACAAACAAATAGAACCAAAACAAAAAAAGCTAAACAAAATTATCAGATTAATTTGGGAGTTTTATGAGCTGATAGCAGGAGAATGCAAAAATAAAGGAGGTTTTTCACGAGGGAATTCACAAATGCAAGCTAAACCTGGGAATCAATAAACATGCAAACACTAAGATGCTATTTTTTTGCAGTCTCTTTGTAGAGTAGAAATGCACTTTAAAGTACTCAGCCATTACCTTCTATGTTTAATTACTCCTTTGATAATGGATTTCTTCCTGATATGTTAAGTGACTATATTCTACAATGCACAAAAACTACTGGCCTGACCTCATTGGTATGAAAAAGATGGTGTCAATAAGTTAGTCTTTTTCTACTTCCTGTCATTTAACATACTGTTAACAACAAAGCTCTCTGAAAGGATTATGTGGTGTGTTTATTCACATTGATGAAACCATTATTATTGTTTGACTCACTGAATTTCAAATGGTCAGATTTGTGCAAAATAATATTAAGGATTTTATATATTTTGCATAAGATGAATAAAAACATATTCTGTACAAGTATGCAGGTTGAGTGTGTCATTTCTTACTGTTACAGCATATTGACACAAGCCCTAATATTGACATCGTACTACAACTATATAGGAGTAAAAAGGTGTTCCATAAATATATTTGTTGTGGCAGATATAAGCCACATTGACAGAAACACAGCTGACTGTGCTTTTCCATAATTTTTACTTCTTTAACTATGTTAGAAACATGAAAATATAAAACTTCCTACACTCCGAGATTCTTGCCTTAGCAGTGTTTTCTTAAAGGAGGAGTGACCATCTATACTCACCCATATTTTTAGTAAAATTATAACATTATCTCATTCTTAGTTTCCTGCAGAAAAAAAATGAGCTAATTAAAGACACCCTTATTAGGGTTGAAGTCTGTATAATGACTCCACGGTTTTCAGCTCAAAAATCTGTTTAATATCTTCTTTATTGCTGAGTTTTTGACTATGCAGACACAGACAAACAAGATTGCAGCTCCAAATCTGATTAATGAAATTAAGATTAATGACCAAGCAGGATAAAATTTCCTCATGCTGATGATCTAATGCTCTTTAGAGGTTGGTCTAAGGCCAGACTACACCTGCCGTTTGCTTTTTCTCTCTTTGTAATGTGGGAGTCGATGTTTCAAAAAAAGACAAGATGTTAACTGTTTTACAGAACAGGTTTTGCTTGCACTTTTAAGAATATAATAACTTCTTCTGCAGAGAGAATCTCAGAACTTTAATTTTCCACTGCAAAATTATTTTCTAGACAGCAGTTTTCTTTTCAAAAGTCCAAGTGGTGCATAAAATCCTTTCCTTAACTTCATTCAAAATCTGGAAAGTCATTTAATGAGAGGGCTTACATCTTCGATTTCATTGCTGTGCTACAGATGTTCTGTTAATAATACAATGAATTTCAAATATTGTAAACATGGATTAGCTTCAATTTAGAAACATATATAGAGCAGAGACACAAAATGTATCACTAAAAAATGGCATGGAATTCCCAATTCTGTTTGGAAATAACACAATCATTACATACAACATTTTTCTCCTTATGTATTTTTTGTCTTGAAGACGTGTTCAGCTACATGTTGGGGAAATCTTGTAGTTACATTACAATTTCTAATGATTTCTCTAAGACTGAAATATTAAAATCTTGAAATAAAGAATTTTTTTTGCAGTGCAAAGAATTTCTATTTTCCTAAAATGTACCAAGACTTACTTCAAAATTTTTATTGAAAATTCAAATAGACAAGGTCAGTGAGTGTGAGTTCAGTTTTTGTAACTAATTGTAACTGGATGTAAAGCTTCTTCTCCACTTTATGAACAAAATCAGGTGTTTAAGAATTAAATGTTTTAGTCTATTTTCTTTTGTTGGTCATTTGCAAGGAGGGAAATGTCATACAGGAGGATACAGAAAAGATGAGAGAAATACCCACGGTCATATGATATGTCAATGGCAGAGAGAGAAATTAAAAAACAATAGGTCTATAGCACTCTCCCAAGTCTTTTGCTTCACTTAAAGATGCTTGTCACTTCCCTTGAAAAATGCTTGAGTTTGAAGTATGTTCTCGAATTTTTATTGCATTAACAATGGTGAAAGACCTCAGTACTTTTCATATGGCTGGGGAGGGGGAGGGGGAGGGGGAAGGGAAGGGAAAGGGAAAGGGAAAGGGAAAGGGAAAGGGAAAGGGAAAGGGAAAGGGAAAGGGAAAGGGAAAGGGAAAGGGAAAGGGAAAGGGAAAGGGAAAGGGAGCTTTTTAGTGGTTTTATAAAAGGAAAAGAACAATGCTCCAACAATTACTGGTGTAGGAAAATGGGCTGAAGGGAAAAGATTAAGAGAAATGGATCAAGGACATGCACGAGAACATGGACATGGCTCTTTAAAAAGTTTGCAGTTTTAAACTGCATCCAAAATGACTCAAAATTTAGCAAAAATATCTGAGGGTGAAGCTTACATTGCTAAAGACAATTTTGATGGTGGTCCCAAGGAACTGCTTTTGTAATTCTTGGAGGTTCAGACTAGATGTAATGTGGATGTTTGCTGCATAAATGAATTATTCTTAGCTAAAGAAAGTATCTTACTGTAAACATTTGGTTTCATGTCAACCAGACTGCATACATAGGTGGCTGGAATGTGTCATTGCATTTCTTCTTGAAAGAACTGATATGCTGCTGTCTTAGGGCCAAACAAGAACTTTTAGCTAAATGATGGACAAAACAATGTCTTTATTACAGGGATTTGATTGCAAATCGGCCAGCCCCTGATGAGGCTAATAATAGGGTAGATGGGTTAACTAAGAGAAGGAAAAATAGGCTCAGTTAAGCTATTAGTCAAAATATTAAGATGAAATGCAGAGACAAAACAAATGTTTACATGTTAGATAGTCTTTAGAGAATTAGTATACATAATGAAAGGTTTTCTTCAAATGTGATTGACAAATAACATTCTTCATAAGGGTGAGAAGTGGCGTTTAAGGCCAGAGGGAAACATTAAGTAACTGCTTAAGGGCATGTGATGAAGATCAAATATTTACTATAGAAGAAACATGAAACTATTGTTAGGACTTTTTCCTCTTTCAAATAAGTTTACAAATTGAAAATATTTACCATACTAGTTATTTGTAATGAAAATAAAAAAAACTGAGGAAATTTTCAGCCAATCTGGAAAAGATGGTAAAAAAGTCAAGGTCTTTTGTTTGTTTGTTTGTTTGTTTTATTTTGTTTTGTGTTGTTTCCTGAGAGTGTTTTACTGCTTACATTTTAGCTTTAGGAAAATGGAAAATGTCAAATCTAATTGCTACTGATTCGGTTAGATGATCATTTGGCACTCTCTGTGTTGTCTAATGGAAAGACTGGGGGAACAGATACACAAAGATCTCTGATTTGTAGTCTTAATGGAACTTTATAGTTCAAGACAGCAAAAATATTCACCTTTGAGTTAAATGTTACACTGAGAAAGCTGTAGTTGAAATACTTCACGCATCTCTGAACACAAACTCTTCCAGCCTTTCTTAGATATTGCTACGTTTTTCTCTATTAATCCTTTACTGAATTTGAAGACCACTTTTTCTAGGCAAAACAATTCCTATTCAATTTTTGTTCTCAAATTACAAAGATGTTAAATGTACTTTGAGTACTGGTTTCCCTTGGAAAAGTGGCAATGGACACCAGAACAAATTCTAGTGAGGTCAGGCATTTTGTAGTTTCCACCTCTACTTCTCTAAGTCTTGCATCTGTAGACAAGGACACTACACCAGAAACTTGTGTCACAACTCATGTTGTGGCTTGTTATATTTTTTTTTTTATGAAAACAAAATGTGAAAATAAATTGATACTTTATCTGCCCTTTAAGATTTTACCAATTTCCCCTTTGGCATTTAGGATTACAAGCATATGATAAATTTTTCAGCAGAGAGCTTTCAGTCTGCTTTCTATTCGGCATAACCAGTTTTTACAAAGGACTCTTATTACTGTCTGTCTTTATGGAAAACCCAACACCTAAAGCACATGGTATAAACTATTTGAGAAAGAATTAAATAATATCAAGAAACAGATGTTACAAAATAACAAATATTGTTTTCCTTTTTTGAATTTTGGCATTATAGTGCTTGTTTCTTGTACTTTTAAATAGCTATTCCATAAGGGGGAATAGCTAAAATTAATATTTGAAAAGGGTTATAGCTAGGTGCTGTGAGTAACTGATTGGGCTAGGTCCACAGAACAGATGAGCAGTCAGGCTAGTGACTTCTGTTAAAAATGTGTGATATGATTTGCCAAGCATAAGAGGTCTATTTTATGCCTGGGACATAGGACTTCATATACAGACCTCTCTCAAAACAAATAAAAGCACTTGTCTATCTAAACCCCAGCACATGCTTCTGAAAATCTATCATGTAATGTCAGTAGAAGATTTTATGATCTCTGAAACAAAAATAAGATTTTTTGTGTTTCTACAGTTGTGATCAGCTGGATTTTTCTTCTATTGATATTGTAGCAGTCAGGTAGGAGGCATCTGTACATTTGTACATATGACAAAAATGTACATTTTTTGCTTTTGTATTTTTCTTCACGTTATACACAAGTGAAGACATGTTTTCTGCAGAGGTTTATACAGAATTATATTTTGGATGCTGCATCCTTGCCCACTTCATCTTCTGCATTATTTCCAAATTAAATCTGATATTGTGTCAAAGCAAGTTTTCTTATTAGGTATAAAAAACGATGGCATATCAGGCAGTACCTATGGATTGTAGATCAAGAGGTCAGAGAGAAGATTCATAAAAACATAAAATTAAGACTGTGAAAAAGTGGAAGGAAGAAACAATCAGCTCCTTGAATACCCTGTCAGTATCTGAGGTGTTTTTAATTACTTTTGGTGAAGCTCTTTGCATCTGTAGGTCTACCAAAGCAGCATTTCAGGTCCCTGCTTCCATCCCTAGTCTTTGTGTCATTATGGCTGTTAAAGGATAACAGCCACCAGTATCCTCCCAGCCAGGACTTTCCTACCATATTACCTCACAAACAGACACACAGCAATGCCAGCCAGCTGGCAGCCCTCTTCTGCATCCTCTCTGGTAGCCCCTAGTGAAAGCCCTAGTAACTGCAGGAATACAAATGTGATTTTAAACTGCATGTTATTTCTCACTCAGACTCTTTCTAGTGTACCTGTTTACATGGCATCACACCAAATTCTGTGCTAAGGCAAAAACTTAATCTTTTTCCAACACAGGAGGGGAAGAAGACTATTAACTACTTGTTTTGAGCCATTTCCGAACTGTCAGGAGTAAATGGGACTCCAGAGAATTCTCTGGAACAGGAAATATTTGAAGTGAAAACCACCCCCTTCAGCTGTTTGCAGAGATGCCGTCTCTGAAATTCTATACTCAACATCTCTCTATTTTTTCTTTATCCATGTCTAAAGCTTCTTGTTTGCCTGCTGAAGGCCATTTGACAAGGGAAGCAGAGAAGTGGCATTTGTAACATCTGTTTAATGCACACAAAGGAGAATCTTATGATCTGTAATATATGTTATGAATCTCGGAAAGAAAATGTGAAGCCACACTGCAGATTAAGCAGACAAGTAATGCAGTTAATCAAACTGTGATTATTGTGATGGTTACTTGAGCATCGTGTTCAATTCTGAACCAGAAACCCAATCAATAAATATCACAGAATGAACTGGATCCATCTGCAACACCATAATTAGGTTAAATTATGGGGCAGTGATCTGACTGCAAGGTTGTTGTGAGACCCTGTTAAGTGGACAGCTTTGACTATATGTAATCTGTCAAGTTAGTATCATGAATTGGCCTGAATTGTTGCGCATCAAGTTGTATAGTTTCAAATGTGACCTGTTAAACAGTTGTGATTTGCTTTCATGATGTAAGTGGTTTGATCCAATACACTTGTTTCTTATCTTTTATTCCACAGTCCTTACTGCTTTCTTTTAGATATCCTTACTATGGGTATCAAATTAGTGTGATGGACTTCATCTTGTTTGAGTGTGTGGCACCTCTCTTCACCTGAATTGAGTGCAAACCGTGTCATTATGCTTATGAACTTATTGATAACCAGTGGAATATGAGTGTTGTTTTCCCTGACAAAAGCTTCATGCTGAAGCAAAATGTTGTGATAATTTTAAAAATATCAAGAATGATGCTGTGAGGTTTTGACCATTTCTTAGTTTAGTGCTGTGACAATATAACAAGAAATTCAGCTTCTGATCTCCTGACAGTCTTGTTTAACCTATTCATCAATGCCTGGATGAAGAGACTGAGTGCACTCTCAGCAAGTTTGCTGATGATACAAAACTGGGAGGAGTGGTTGATACAGCAGAAGACTGTGCTGCCATTTAGCAAGATGTGGACAGGCTGGAGGACTGGGCAGAGAAGAATGTAATGAAGTTCAACAAAAGCTGACATAGGGTCTTGCATCTAGGGAGGAACAACTCCACACACCAGTAGAGGTTAGAGGCTGACCTGCTGGAAAGCAACATTGCAGAGAAGAACCTGCAAGCCCTGGTGGACAACAGGTTGACCACGAGCCAGCAATGTGTCCTTGTGGCCAAGAAGGTATATGATATCCAGGGATGCATCAGGAAGAGTATGATCAGCAGGTGGAGGGAGGTTCTCCTCCCCCTCTACTTTGCCCTGGTGAGGCCCTGTCTGGAGTCCTGTGTCCAGTTCTGGGCTCCCCACGTTAAGAAGGATGAGGAACTACTGGAGGGTGCCCAGCTCATTAGACCTCTTTCAAAACTCTGTCTCAGGAGTGTAAGTGTATGAATTTCTCAGATAATTTCTCCCCTGCTGAGAGTACTGTACTGGATTCTGCTCTGCTCCTGAACTGTTTTGAACATTTTACTTCTTACAGATGCTAGTTTTGCAGAGTTAGCATCTTCACAGCATTTCAAGCTGTTAGCTCCTCACATTTATCATGCTTCCCGATAGTGAGCTTGAAACAAACTTTTGACAGTTTCCAACCCCCTGGAAAACCTGCTGTGTAGACATACGTGTCACATCATACTGGTGTGGTTTGAATTGCCTTGATTGGTCATGTTGGAAATTATTGAAGATCAGAACAAGCATCCCTTCATTTCAGAAGCCAGTGGATGGAGTTGCATGGTTTAAGGGCAGGTTCAGGAGCCTTTGTAGTGAATAGTGTAAAAGCAAGTAAGGGAAAATGTTGCAGTTGAGGAACAGAGAGGCAGCATTTCTCCATAAGATGGTCATGATATGATGTTGTTATGTTGGAAGATTAAAAGCATATATTGTTTTAAAAATATTGTTTCTTTATTGTAACTTGAACATCTTGACTATACATTGATTTATTTGTCTCCATGAATGATACACACTTCTGCAGACTTTGCCTTGCATTACCACTTGAGAACAAGAAGCTTTTGACAGCTATAGGGAGAGGAAAATGTTTGTGGGCCTAGTCTTTTACAGGTTTAATTCTGTCTCAATGGAGAGCGTGGTTTGCCTGAGCTCTAAGTTGTGAGTTTCTTACATTTTAAGTTGATTTTTTTCTTATTTGTTTATTTTAGCATTCATAAAATCTTACTCTTTGTCAGTTTGATATTATGGGAACTGAACTCTCGCATGTACAAAATCAAGCCCATCTGAGGCAATGATAATGTAAATAAGTTCTGACCAAAATACTTGTGACAGGATCACTTCAAAAGCACTGAAAAATTATTTAGTATCTAGAGTGTCAACTCAGTTCTTGGTTTACGCAGGCAAGACTGTCTTTTACTTCTTTCAGTAGTATAGCATAATGGGGACTTACAAATATTGTTCTGCTACCCCCAGCAGTCCTGAAAAGTGCCTGAAATCATAACATTGTGTCATGTTGCCCTTCCTGTTACAACTGATTAAGGTCTAGGCTGACAAGACAGTAAAGCATGTCTAGCATATAAATGATATCCAAATTCAAGACTGCCTTATGTAAGTCAAATGACACAGGCAAAATCCTTAAGCTGTGAGTTGAATCAGATGCTCTTTTGGTCACGACATTTTCAGCTGCTATTTGCACAATGTGGTTGTATGAGAATCAAGGTGTTCAATGGCTCAGAGTGTTGCCCAGTCTGGAATTTAGCAGTGGCTTTAGATCATCACTTGTGTTTACATTACTGAATTATTTTACCAGTAAGGTCAGCTGTTTGACTACCTGTGCTTCAGTGCTTGTGAGCTTTCCTTTCTCAAAATTAAATTACCCTGTTACCTGTTTCAGCCGATGCCCTGAGTTCATCCAGAAGATGAAGCTGATGCTCAACACCTTACTCAGTTTCTTTAGTGCACTGTCAGGGTGGCAATCTGTTGTGTCATCTGTTGGAAGGTATCTGGGCAGAGTTTGAAATGTTTGATTGGAGTTATAAAACTTAGTATTGAATTTAATAGTATTGAACCTGAGGGATCTTCTTCCATATTATCATTGACATAGTATCATTTTTCTTTTCTATCATAATAAAAATTGTTACTGGGAAGGCATTTTGCATTGTGATGTCTTTGTTCTGGTATTTGATTAAACCTCTTTTAAAAATTATTTTAAAGCTCTTATAGGTTAGGGCCTACTGATGTGGGCTGTATTTAGACAGTGTGACCATTACTGAAGTCAGAAGTTGTATTAATAATTGCATAATATTTCAGGTAAAAAAGATACTTGAAGCATACTAAAGGAATGTATATTTAGTACTTCTGTTCCGTTTTTACAAATATTATGAAATATACAAAGATGTCCAATTAGTGTACCAACAGATTTTAAATTCTGAAAGATAATAATTAAAAGCTTATTATTTCATTATTAAAGAAACTGATCTGTCAGTACACAATTGTTAGAAATTTTATAGAGCTCTATTTCATAATCAGTGAGTACTCCTTACACCTCCTATTAAACCAAATTGTAACTGTGTGCAAATTTGAAAAAAATGAAGGTCCATTGTCTTTATTAGCATTTATAGACACACATGTCAGCTACATGTTTATGTAGTAGAAGACCTTACCGTTCATTGATCAGAGCATAAATGGGACAGAAATAAAACTGTGTTGCTCGGTTCTGTATGAGTGTTGAGATATCTAAACTACATATCAGAGTTTTATGTCTCTAACAAATCAAACCAACCCTCTGATTAAAATCCTAAGTTCTGGTAAAGATTTGAATAATAGATATCTGTTCTTTGCCCTTCTGCTTCAGCTTCTCCCTCCTTCTTCTTATACTGCAGCTGGATAATGAAAACAAAGCTGATGGTATCTTATCCATTTGTTTAAGGAGGAGACAGAAAGAAAAGTAGCATCTTCATCATTATGGCCAGCTATTATTCCCATTATGCTTATTATAGAGTTTTATACTTTGTTTTATTGATTTAACATGATTATGGGAAGACTTTATTCTTTGTAACCTCTGAGTCATGAAAGTTGTTCTCACTGAACTGCTTTAACAACTTGCATAATGTTTCACTGCAGTGTGTTGCTTACTTGTTAGCTTATTTAGGTAGAAAGGATTGTGTTCCCTCCTAGAATTTTGTTCTCCAATGGTTAAACTTCACCATATTTCTAAAGCACCTAGTAAGCCATATAGTTACTCTGTGATTACATCTCTGTATACCCCTCAAAGAAAAAGCAATAAAATAACAAAGTGGTCTGTAAAATGGAGCTAAAACCTTGTGTTCATTTATTAATCTACATTTGAGAAGGCTGAGAAAGACGTCAGTTCCAGTTTAACTACCGTGTATGGGGAGGGTAAGATCAGTGTTGTTCATGCATGAAATTGTCTTTGGCAGTTGGTTTTGTTAGTAGTGAAGTACTAAACCACAGTATTTTTGCTAATTGTGGGCTCAAAAGAGCAAAGTGTGCAGTAGTAAGACAGTCACTTGGACATCTCTGACATGATTTTGCACTTATTACTGTTTTGCTCACTGTACTACTCTAATTCAGTGACCTTTAATCCAAGATAAGTTTTGTTTTCAGAAAGGAAAAATATATTTTAAAAATGAGAATATGAATTTCCATCTGGGGATGGGACAGTATTTGTATTTCTTTGTCTGAAGATCATCCATAGAGGTCTGCTCCTCTCTGATGTGGCCAGGACCTGGAAAAGCCCTTGCACCTCTGAATTTGGCCCATTGTGGCAGTATGGCCAACAGTTAGCTGGGAGAACTGGAAAGCAGCTCTTACCTTCAGTCTCCCTGGGGGATGTGTAAGTGTCATAAAGGACTTTGGATATGTGAAGATGGACAGATAAAGGCTCTTGTACCTTAGACTTTGATTTTTCATACCAAGCAATCTACTGAATGACTGAGAAAAAAAAACAAATGAAAACTTCTTGACTATACAGAAAGTACAAGGTAGGTATGGATTTACATATTTATGAATTTTTATATATTTATGAATTTATGTGTACATGTTCTTATGTAGATGTTTATATATTAAAAAAAAAAAAAAGAAAAATATGAAAGTCCTACATCTCAGCAGTTTTACAAGTTTGTTCCCTTTTCTACTCTTCTCATGTCACTGTCTATAGTTTAACTGTCATTGCAGTCTTCTGGAACAAGGCATGTATTTATTCTCTTTTTGTTTCTGGCTCATTATTGCTGAAGAATGATAGCCTTAAGTAATATCCTGATTTATTTATTTATTTTTTTTTCTACAGGCTTTGTAACTTAGCATCTTTAACAATTTTCTTTTTTCTTTTTTTTTTTTTTTTAATTTTACAAAACGCACTAAATAATCTTGATTTTTAATTCCATGAATATCCTCCTCTAAAGAATCACCTCTACTCTATAAGTTTATAATGTGGGTTCTACAATACTCAACATTTTATATATGAAGAATTAATCACTATATGTGGAGAATTTTAAAAGCAAAATTACAAGTTTGTTCTACAAGCTATTTATGCTATTCTACCTCTATTTCTTTCAGAATTCTAAGATTTTCATAGCTGATTAACATTCTAGAGAATTCTTCTTAAATAGGTAATCTAGATTTTACCCTACCCTACATTTTTTTTTTGAAAAGGAAAATAGGTAGGGAATATTTGGACCTAATCTCTGTTGTTATATTTCCTCCATTCTCTATTAAATATTGGGGAACGTGTTTTTCTTCCAATGCTTTCTGTCTTTCTGCTCTTTAATTATTAATTTTTAAAGCCCAGAAAGGAAAAGCAGCTCTGAGGAGTTCTTAAAGGGAAAATGACTCAGATGTAAGAACTGATTGCGAGACATTATTTTAGTCATATCTAATTTTGTCTCAGAACAGAAGTATGCCTTTCTTGGATCCCTTAAAGCTCTGTATTTCTATGTTTTCTATGAAAATTGTGAGTGATTCACATTCGTGTGTATCTAGTTATACAATATTAGGTAGAAGCTATATAATATGTACAATATATTTACAAAACAGTAAGGTTTTAAAATGCAGTTTTATAAGTTGGAAAAAATAAGATTGTGTTCTCTTATAGAAACACTTCTTTCCGTGGTTCCTTCTTGTGTATTGTGCTCTCATTTTAATTAAATTAATACTTTTTTGTTGTTGTTTTGTTTGTTTTTTTGTTTGGTTTTGGTTTTGTTTGTTTGGTTTTTTTTGTGGTTTTGTTTGTTTGTTTGTTTTGTTTTGTTTTGTTTTGTTAGGGACTCTAGAATCATTCAGCAGTAAAATGGGAATACCAGAGTATATGTGACTAACTTTAAATGTGTTATTCTAATAAAACTAGCAGAAATTGAGTAATTGTGTTAGCTGAAATTGATATTTTTGAAGTGTTACTTCAAAGGCTAGAGAAAAGACGTAGAAATTATAACACACTTTGTAGATATCCACCTGTCCTTGCCCTGGAAACAAGAGAAATTTCAGGGTGAGCAGAGGTAGGCAACAACTGGAAGGAGCAAAGGAAGAGGTTGAGATGACATCTTATGTTTCTGGCACCTTGAGTTACATCTGGATTCTTGTAGCTATTGCAATGAAAAATGAAAAATAAATGAGAAAAAAACCCACATCATTACAATGAATTCAGAATAACTTAAAGACAAAGCTGCCAATACCAGCTTTTGCCAGCATACCCTCTTATTCTGTCTCTACGAAGAGTGTACTTAGGAAACTCCTGAAAGGACTAGGGGCTAACATCTCTAATTGTTTGTACTCCTTGACCGCATCAATCATTTCTAGTTGTCTCAGATATAACTATCACCCTCTAGCTTTATTTCTGGATTAGAAACACTTGTTCTTCCAAGTTTGAGTTATTCTACCTAAGTGTGAGGCAAGAAATGTCTCATGGCAGGACCCCTGTAAGGCCACGGTCAACTTCAATTCTAGCATTTCCCAGCACTTGAGTTATTCCTTACACCAATTGTTTGCTGAAATGATTCATAAATGTGAAGACTGAAGTGCTGTCTGACTCCTGGAATGAAGCAGGTAAGAGAACGATATTTGAATGGAAAATGCAATGGCAGGAAACTATGGGCAAAGCCAACATATTGAGAGGAGTTAAAATTTATAGCAAAGTGTAAGGTGAAAAATCAGTGTGTTCTCCTAGAATGTCATACAAATTTCCTTGAACCCTTTGTTCTCTTAATTATTAAGAACTCTGAGAGAGGAAGCATGAAGGCTCCTGAGCGTGTGAGCCTTTGAGGCTGTATGTTAGTCACAGTGTTGAATCTTCTCTGTGACAGCAATGTCCTTGCTGTTATCTCTCACCTTTCAAACACCTGAGTTTTGAACTCTCCACCCCAAATGAAAGCACATGTGCATGTATATAAAATATGTATGGAGTGGACACTGATAGAAAGTCATGTACAATGGGATTTCTCAACCACAAGGAATTGAAAAAAATCTTCTAGGGGTGTTCTTGCCTTCAAAAAAATAGAGAGTTGAGTTTATATGCCACTTTATCCACAGTGACAATAGTTGGTGCTGCAACATTTCTTTGCCACTGCAAACAACTACTTGAGTTGAATTAATATGAATCCTTTAAAATCATGGTCTGGATTAGGTGAAAATTTAATTGAAAAAATTGAATGTACAGTGTGATACAAGTGTCTGATTTTAATTATATTAATAAATTAGCTTGATAAGGAAAATATTCATTTGAAGACAATAAACCTCTCTAATCCTCAATTGAAGTACACTTGTTGTAGCATAGTCTTATAAAAAAGTCTGTCTTGTTGCAGCATTTTTCTTCTGCACTAAGATCATTCATTAAAATGTGTTTCTTCCACAACACAAGTCCTTACCTGAGTCAGTCCCTCTAGGAGCCCATGACTTGGAAACAATGTGTTGTGCTAGTACTTCAAAAGCTTTCTTTTCCCCCCTGCTGTTTATTCCCAAATATACCGAATAATTCATACAACTTAGTTTTTTTAAAAAATTGCTGGATTACTGTGCAATCAAATGTACCTTTTGAGAGGTCATATTTGCTTCTGGAATAAATTAGTTGTTAAGCCTCTCTCTGATGGAACAGATCTATCACTTCATATTGTTTGGGAGGATGTATATATGGTTTATGTAATGTTTTCCTAGCTTTTAAAAATTAACCTCTCTAAAATAAAGGATACATACAGAGAGGGCTGTTTCACTTCCTAAACAAATTCATTGGAACCAAGACTGTGTGAGACTTTTGGATATCAAAGATATTTCTTTCCCTCCTTTCCCTCCCTCCTTTGTTGATTCCCTTCAGCTTCTCCCTCTTCTTAAAAGCTGGGTAGGATTTATAACCCAAGAAGAGTATCTTGAAAATGAAATGTTTAATCAAATGTGCAAATATTGGGAAAAAATCCTCCAAACTGGCTTTGAACTTTTTGAAAAATGCTAGCCATCTTACTTTTAGGATGATATGGGGACATATAGCTCAAGGACTGTAGTCCAAGCTTTGTAATTTGAAGCTTCTCTGTTATCCTATGAGGAGAGATAAGTATCTCAATAGGAGCTAAGAACCCTAACCTATTGAAAGTTAGTCAATTGAAAAGTAATAAAATAAAATTATAAGGACTTTTAAGCTGTGCAGCTCATGGTAGCCCATGAAATGAATAATAATAGCAGTATTAGAATAGTTAATCAAGGTGTCTTAAGTGAAGGAACCGTTGGGAGGTCTGTGAATATCTGAGGTAGAAAATCTGCCCTTGCAATGGTGAGAAAAATTTGTAAGTCTCCCTGAACTAATAATGGCTTAGCAGTCAGAAATAAAGTCAGGCTGGTGTTTCTCATCACCTCTGATCAAAATGGAAATCCTCATCACACAGAAGGCTTTGTGTGAGGTTAGAAGCAATGGAGAACATTTTGTCATACATTTTATTTTATTTTATTTTATTTTATTTTATTTTATTTTATTTTATTTTATTTTATTTTATTTTATTTTATTTTATTTTATTTTATTTTATTTTATTTTTAAATATAAAGTTGAGACATTAAGTCTCAACAATGCAACAGGTCAGGGGTAGCAAGCAGATCTGAACCGAAGTTCTTCAAATCTCAGGGAGGAATTCAGAGTCCAGATGCATAAGAATAGCGTTGCTGAAGATAACAGTTACTCCAGTTTAAACCTATTAAATTCAAGTCTGTTCTAATTTTTTGTTTCATGTCCTTTTGATCTATCTTTAATAATATACCCAGATTTTGTTACATGTTTGGATGTATTTCTTTAAGTCACTGCAGATCCAGCAATGCCTATGGAGTAGGACGTTGCTCTGCCTTTTATGACAGTAAATAGACACAGGGTAAATAATTCCTGTTTTGGCTGTTTTTCTGGGGAGTGTCTCTCTCACCTTATCTTTGCAATTTTGGGATGCTATGTCCCCTAGTTATTGAGACAACTTGTATTTTCAGTTACACTAAATGTTTCCTTTCTTGCTCCCACATTTGTTTTGGTACACCCTTTATCGCCACTTGTAGTTGTTATTTCCTTTCACCTTGAAATTTTTTCTCTCATTCTAGTATTCATTTTCCCAGCAATATCTACATTTGCTGATGTTTTGTTCCTTCACCTTCCCTCAAGGAATTCACAGCTTCCCTTGCTAATTTCTTACTATTGATGTATTTGTAAAATCATTTATTATCTATAATTTCACCCTGTGCTTTATTTTTCATTCATTTTTATCACAGTATTCTTGATTCTTGTCATTTATTCCTTTACTCTAAGCTTTTATGCAACCCCTTTGAAGCATCGATTCTCCTTCTTGTTGCTCTTTCGTTTACTTTTTCTTTTTGTTTATCTAGTTATCCACAGTGATCACCTATTTATTGAAGTTTGTCAAGTTGCTTCTAATCTGTGCTTGTTATGGTATACAAAATTCCATCTGTCTTTAGAAACTGTACATGCATTTGCAATTTACATGTCCTGCATTTATTTCTCACAAAAAACAACAAACAAACAAACAACAAAAAAACCCAAACAACCATGTAAAATTAAGTATAACCTCTCTGTCACCAAAATACATTAGGGCTACTATGAAGTAAAACTAATTTGCAAGATCACGCAGTGAGCTTGAGGATGTTTGAAGCTATTACACTGTCACCATTTAAAGCTGGGCTGACAATTAAACAGATGACAGATGCTCTTTATTAACCTTTTCCCTCCCCAGAAGGGAAAGGGAAATGAGAGAAGGCAGAGAGACTCATGGGTTGTAAAATTAGAACAACTTTAATAGAACAATAACAATGAAAAAAAGTATAATAATACTTTTACAACAACTACTACTAATAATACAAATAATGAAAAATATAGAAATCCAATACTGAGCTTCCCTGATGATGAGTCACGAAATTGCGCACTGAGGTGTTGAGCATCACTGATACCACAGGGCAGGTGCCAGGAAGTCCCAGGCTGGACTCGGCATCAGACAGTAACTGGATTCAGGAATGCACAAACTGGGATCGGGTGCAGGAGAATGGGCAGAGTCCTTCACAGGTGCCAACCATGAGAGAAGAGAGTGTAACCTCCTTAATCCTTCAGCTTTAAACTGACTGTGATGTGTGTGGGATGGACTACATCATTAATCAGTTTTTGGTCACCTATTCTGCCTCCTACTCAAGTGAGACTCTTCCACACCCCTTCACTTTTGGAACTTAATAGATTTAACAGTGACCTTGGTTTCTATAAGGAAACACTGGCCTTTCTGCGTACCATTTCTAATGTTACCTTGGTAACAGCTATAAACATCAAGAGTTATCAAGTTTAGGAGCAGATATTGACAGAAAAACACAGTTAACTTCAGAAAGTGCAGTTACTTAAAAGAAACTTATTGGAAAGGAAAAAATACTGAAAGGATATTTGATTCTGTTGTAGCTGAAACCCAGAAATATACAAATAGCAGCATCCTATTAGAATTGTCTAATATACCTGTGTTGTCTAAATACACCTGTGTTGTCTTTAATTTTTTGTAGCCTAATTGAAAGAATGTTGTGGCTTTCGGGTAAGAGTGGACCCACGAATGACTGAAAAGGAATAATTTTTATTTTATTCTTCAAACATTTGGCCAGAATTTTAAAGGATTATTTTTGACTGATAACTCAAAGAACCATGTATGGCACCCTCACAAGGATCTGTCACAATCCTTGGTATTCTGAAATAATTTTTTTCTTGCATTTGACTAGATGTAGTAAAATTTCACAGTGTTTTTCTCAGCTTCTGATATTAATTTGGATTGAAAATACTTTTAAGGTTTCCTACTGCATATTCAGGCTTTTATGTTGTGTGAGATTTTTTTTTTTTTTTTTTTTTTTTTTAATTTGCTTCTTTCTCCAGAAGATATGCATATTTTGGTCAAATCAATGTCTTACCATTCTCCCTTTTGGCACCTCATCAAATCTATGGGAATCCTCTATAATGGACTTCTGCTTCCTCCTCAAAATGGATGCACCATCTGGCATGGTTAAGGCTTTTGGCTCATTTAATGTCCAAGGCAAAACAGCAGGTGGTTAAGATGATCATGGTATTTTGACAGAACTGCTTGAGAAACTTACACATTGCTAATGTTACATTGCACTTAGCTCTAAATGGTAGTTTTAAATTCTCAAGCAAAGCCCGGTGACTTCAGTTTATTTGAATAAAAACTTGCAGGGAATGTATGCAAGAGCTCGGCTGAAAAAGAACATAACTAGATGGGAAAATTTTGCATCACATGTAAGGTAGTAAGTGCATGTTCAGCTGTGGGAACACCTAACAAACCTGTCTGAATTTAACAGAAACAGGGAAAAAAGTAGCTTTTCTCCGACTTTGTGAATGGTGTGAGTAGTTCTTAAGGAAATAATTTTTTCAACATGTAATACTGTATTTCTTTATTTCATACATGCTTGGAGTGGCAAAATAATGATCCACTGGAGATGGAAAATAATGCCTCATAACAATCAAGTGACATCAGGAAATAATTTAGAGAATACATGCAATATCCCCACAAGAAAGAGAAGGTGAAATGATGAGTATTGGCTGTCAGTTAACTCTCATGAAGGAGGAATAACTTATCCTTATGACAATGCTAAATTAGCTGCACTATGTATATACATTTTTACACTGGCAGGGGAAAAGGTTAAGAAAAATCATATGCAGCATTACTTAGTAGATATTTAACACTTTCATTTTCATACCTGTTGAATTTTAATTCAATAACATAATGCTTTATGAATATAAAACCCACACATATATGCATACATACATTTTTCTTCTTGGTCCATGTAGTTGTTGAAAATGTGTCTCAATTGTACAGAGCTCTGGAAAACATCTTTGTAAAATGCAATACCTAATTTAAATAATGTAGTTATCCAGATCTTTTATATTAATGAAAAATACATAATGAAAGTTTCATGTACACCGTTAACCATTGGCCAAATGTGTGTATATTATCACTTTTAAAGGAGATTCTGAAATAATCCAGTAATGAACCTCTAAAAATGTACTATGATGGAACATTGGTGCTAGTTTTATCACAGGAAAAAGCTAGATTTTAATTTTTTCAATTTTTTATATTTTTAAAATAGCTCTGTATTTTTATATGTACACATGGGTGTACTTTCTGTTCCATCAGGCCGTCACAAAGTGTCAGGCCGTCAGTGTGTCAGGCCGTCGCAAAGGCTTGTGGCTATCAAGCTGCCATTATCACTTTAGAGCAAACAGAGTTAGTGTGAGTCGAGTGTGTTTCTAGAAGCAGATCATTTTGGAGTGTCAGATTACTTTTGTCAATAGATGTGCCACAGCGTTCCCGGTGGTCACAATGAATATAGCAGTTTATGCCTGGAAAAAATGCCTGACTGTAGATTCATTACCAGAAGCTGCTCTCAGTTTTTATTTATACAAAAGGCTTTTAATAATATATTTAATTCTTCTTCCTCATCCAAATTTGCTTGTATCTTCTATAATTAGAACCTCATCTATAGCCATATCTGTAAAAAACACCTGCAGAACAAAGGTAAAATAGTTATCCAGTTTATGTTCACTATGTTTTTTTTTATCACTTTCAGTTGGGTAAAAGATCGGTTGATTTTGGAAGTCTGAGTGGAGGCTACAAGATCGTGGTGACATTTTGAAAAGATAATCCAAATTTTTCATTTTCTTCTGTGAGATAGAAGTGTGTCTTTAGAACATGGGAAATAAATGCTAAGTATTGAAACATTTGCCAAAATTGGTGGCTTGCTGAGAAAGAAAATGCCCAATGTAGTGGTAATTAATTCTTGGATTTAGTGTATAAAACTTGCTAAATGAACAAGGTGGAACAGGCTTGCTCCAGCACTGAGTACAATTGTGAAAATTTGTTTGGTTTAAAAGAGAGTTAATTTTACTGAAGTGAATGAAACTGATGAACTTCAAAATAGTGTGTCGATGTGTCCATTCCTAGTTTCACTGAAGAACCTTAAAACTCAAAGACAGAGAACCTTCAGATGGCTGGGTGCAGCGAGTTATCTACTTGCCGTGTGTTACAAGGACATTTCAAGGACATTTGGAGGGAGCCAGAGCCAAGGGGTCACCTGTTTGGTTTGTTGTTGTTGTTGTTGTTGTTTGGTTTTTTTTGTTTGTTGTTTGTTTGTTTGTTTGTTTGTGGTTTTTTTGTTTGATTTTTTTTTAATGGAAAGTATTTTATTTTTTTTCCTCACCTGCAAGTCTTCGACTTTACAAATGAATGCCTGAGTACACTTCGAATCTTCATTGCCAAAGCCAAAGTGACATAGTTGTGGCTAGGCTTAAATTTTTTGTGTCCTTACCCATTATGAAGAATGCTACTAAAGAGTCTCACCAAAAGGATATTCTGAAACAAGGGAGTTTTCTGAGACCCCATAGAGTAGTGAAAATTATCTGTGACTTAAAGTATCCTGCTTTCAAAAGAAGTTTTCAATATCTGCCAGTTCTTTTTTTTCTGTGAATGCTTCATTTATATGTTCATTTTGCAAAGTATCCAACAACTAAGTTGCATTTCATTTTTGTCAACAAACTGTAATTTTGCTCGTATCATTCTGTCAACAAAAAGTCAACAGCATATAATCTTTTTGTCCACTGAACTAAATTGCAGATTCATTTTTTTCTGTGTGGATCAAATGGTGAATATTTACTAACTGAAAATATGACATCTTCTCCATTCTGAACAAACTATGGTTGAATACAGAGAAGTTAAATAAAGCACTTTTGATTTACCACTTTTGCCTAAATGAGGTAACTGCTGAGACATGCCTAACTCTGTCACTCTGTAACTGGCTATGGGATTTGGAAGACTTCAAGTCAGTAAATTTGCTACTGAATTTTGAATGGATAACTACTATAATGTTTTGTTTGTTTATTTGTTTGTTTGTTCCTATAAACATTTCCTGTGAAGAAGAGGCTGGATGGTCTGATTTAACAAGGGCAAGTGTAGAGTCCTGCATCTGGGCAGGAACAACCCCAGGTTCCAGTATAGGTTGGGAGATTACATATTAGAGAGCAGTGTAGGGGAAAGGGACCTGGGGGTCCTGGTGGACAACAGCATTACCATGAGCCAGCACTGTGCCCTTGTGGCCAGGAAGGCCAATGGCATCCTGGGGTGTATTAGAAGGGGGGTGGTTAGTAGATCTAGAGAGGTCCTCCTTCCCCTCTACTCCGCCCTGGTGAGACCACATCTGGAATATTGTGTCCAGTTCTGGGCCCCTCAGTTCAAGAAGGACAGGGAACTGCTGGAGAGGATCCAGCGTAGGGCAACGAAAATGATTAAGGGAGTGGAGCACCTCCCCTATGAAGAAAGGCTGAGGGAGCTGGGTCTCTTTAGTTTGGAGAAGAGGAGACTGAGGGGTGACCTTATTAATGTTTATAAATATATAAAGGGTGAGTGCCATGAGGATGGAGCCAGGCTCTTCTCGGTGGCTAACAATGATAGGACAAGGGGTAATGGGATCAAGCTGGAACACAAGAGGTTCCACTTAAATTTGAGAAGAAACTTCTTCTCAGTAAGGGTGACAGAGCACTGGAACAGGCTGCCCAGGGAAGTTGTGGAGTCTCCTTCTCTGGAGACATTCAAAACCCGCCTGGACATGTTCCTGTGCGACCTCACCTGGGTGTTCCTGCTCCAGCAGGAGGATTGGACTAGATGATCTTTTGAGGTCCCTTCCAATCCTAAACATACTGTGATACTGTGATACTGTGATAGCCTTTTTACATACAACCTTATGTTTTACTGCTCTGTTCATTCCTTCCTGGACATATAAGAGGCAAGGTATAGAAAACAAAACCCTGAACTTTCACCTCCTGTGTTACTTGTTGGGGAAGAAGTACCTGTAATCAAGACTATTTTTTTAGATGTGGTTTTATAGTTGATCACGTATTTTTTAGTGTCTCTCTGTTACCTGTTCAAGTCTTTCATTATTGCTCTGTGATAGCATTAAATCACTTCTGCAGGGCATGTGTACTGGAGTGACCACAATAAGAAAATTAACACAAAATTTTTACTACCCAGCTTTGTGTCAGGTTATAATACTGCTCTGTTGAAGAGAAGGACAACTTTGGTTATGTGGGAGGCTAATTTGGTCTCTTACACTCTGATTCAATGGTAGGAGCAAAACAAATTCACAACTGTTTGTGAAGAGGACTGAAACTGAAGATGCAGTGTGACCTTGTAGTCAAAGTGTTTTACTGGAGTTCAGGAGACCCAAGTTATCCTTCTGAATTTTTCATTAGCTAGCCTCATGACCTTACACATGTCTCTTTAATGTGTATCCAGTACAAAATGTTCTGTGAAGAATCTGGAGATTTATGGAACACTACTACATAAAAGCCAAGTCTTACTCTTGTCATGTAAGTGCAGCAGAACCCTTTCTTGCAGCCTAGAAATAAAGGTTTTAACAAAATTACAGTGTATCATTAAAGATACTGCAAAGGTTCTGGCAGAGATTATGTGAATGGCCAGATATGGTAGAGATTACATGCTCTGTGAAATGGGAGATTTATTAGGTGAGAATATTTTATATTGGGCTTACTATGAACAGGCCTCTGTTTTTCTCACCTGTTACTACCATACAAGAGAAATGAGATTTTGTTCAGCATGGTGTTTGAGTCAGTTTGCTACAATAAGTAGTGACCTATAGAAGAACAGATAACTTTTTTTTTTTCCACAATATACACGGCAGTACTCACCAATAGTTTTGAAAATTTTTTTTTTTTTCTTTCTTTTTCCAACAAACAGGAAGAACAAGTACCACAAATGCTGTTCTACTGAGAGGTGATGGTTTGTTGGAAAGTGAATGTCTGCAGTGGTACTTAACTATTTGTATACAGTGACTGATACTGCATCATAAAGAAAAAAAATGATGCTACTAAAAAGTGTTTTTTCCTTCAAAGTGGATTTTTTTAAAAAATTCTGGATTGTGTTTTGTTTGTTTGTTTGTTTTTCCCCAATTGTATTGTTAGGTGCTATTTCTATATTTGGCCCCACTTTTTTTATTTTTTAATTTTTTTTAATTTATTCCTATCCTTTGTGTATGTCTGATACATACAATTTCCTTTAATGTTGCAGTCATCAAGGATACATTTTACTGCTCAACATTAGTTCAGTTGCTTCCTCCAATAAACATGTGATCAACAAAAGCGGCATGAAGTTGTGCTGTACTAAATAATTGCCCCTGAGCTTCTCACTACTACAAACAAAAAAGTGGTTCACAAATTCTTCATCAGACCATTGGTGTCCATATATTGTCAAGATATCTGCCCTGTCAGTACTATTGCTGCAGCCTACAGGCAGCTATGATAAGAATGCTCCTTTATACTATAAGAGGTACTACCTTTTCTAGTGTAGATAACAGATAGGAGTATTTGCAAGATTACAAAGCATGTTTTGCCTTGATGAATTCTTGACATTTACTGTGTGGAATAGAAATTGACAGATCCCTAGGCTACAGAAAGTGACTTTATATTTTGTCTGCCTATTTTTTAACTGATGGTTATTATATATAATTATATGCATTTTATATATATATGTATACACTGATAGCAGAAAAAAAATATTTTGCTGAGTGCAACCATGCTTGGTCTCCCACTGACTCATGCTAACCTCATAAGATGTATAGCTTCCTGCATACGAAAAGGTAAAGAGCTGTGTCCCTTTATCCTCTGCTGTCTTTGTACTACAGATGCTTCACCACTTTCAAGCACTAATTTCTTTCTCTCCTGCTCTTTTTTTTTTTTTTTTACTTTCCGTTATGTGGAGTATAACAAGATGGTTGTTTGATTTTCAGCAGTAAGCTTTTATTTGGGGATCTGCAAAAGCAGTGGTTTTATTCCACAGTGTGACTCTACAGGACCATAAATCTTCATAAGTATATGTGCATATGCTTGTGTTTGCATGACTGGGGTGAGGGGGGTGCCCTCTGTTGGAATGACACCCAACTCTAAAAGCATAAGATATAGATTAGACATTCAGGGCATCTGTCCAAACTAAAGACTGCAGTTTTGATAAAGCTGCACACACAGTAAATATTCCTTGTGGCATAACACTTCTAAAAATATTATGACAGTATTGAAAACATCTTGACAAGCAGGAAATCTATTTAAAATAGAAAAGACAACCTAACTGAAGGAAAATAATAGAATGGCCAGCCTGAGAAACTGTGGGAAGGGTTGTGATAGTCTTGCTTTGCTTTTGTCTACTGTAAAGGGAGTGAGTTGCAGAGATGTTCAGCCACATTTCGTCTAATGAAATATCAGTCCACAGGCGACAGGAGCTGAAAGTAAGTTTGGGGTTAAAAAAGGTGAAAACAGGAGAAGAATTTTGTCTTGAAGTGTTGACTGGGAAGAGGGTATGAACTGGGCTGTTTGGCTCCTGTCAGCTAGGCTAGCTTTCAGATTCACCTGTAAGGGAGTTCAAGAGGAGGACACTAGCATCCCATTTAATTGACTTCTGTATATTTAATACCTGTAACCTTTGTCAAGCATCTTAGAAGACATAAGTTATAATACAAATATGAGGATATATTTTGTTGTTTCTCATTTTGTCAGGGAGGCACCCTAAAAGAAAATTTTAGGCAGACAACAAATTCCAGAACAGACTTTATTCTAGCTGGAAAAGTGTAGCCAATAAACTGACTAGAAACGGGGTTTATACAATTAGTTAGCACTTCGACAACAAAAAATACAGGTTCAGATATGAATTGAGGAGATTATTGGGGTATGACAACATAAGAATAATGAGGATCCACTATGTGCAAGCATACACCCACAAGAAACAAAACGAGAGGCCTCTAACTCCAGGGACCCACAAGAAATAATCACTCACCTGGGTGAGGTTAGGCAAGGACTCATTCAAGGGTATATCCAGTAAATAGCCACTCACCCAAATGAGGAGGTGAGGCTCTTTCAATCCCGGGAAGTCTCCTTGGATGGTGTTCCAGTCTAATGGGAGGGCTCCAGTTCACAGACCCACTGCTCTGGGAGACGACCACTCAAAGGGGGTCTTAAGTGGGGACCCCGTTTTATAGCCAAGTCAGATCTGGCTGTTGGGCATTACAACATAGTCCAGAAGCTTTGCAGCTACTCTGGGCACCTCCTTTGTCAACAACCCTGTCAACTGACTGGGGGTCCCACCCGTCCTGCCCCCCCAGCAGGTGGAGGTGAGGTCACCCTGCCCCGGGGTAGGGGAGGATGTGACTGTCAGCACCGTGGTACCACCCTGGCTGTGTACGTGGGGGCAGGCACAGTGGGGCACAGAAAGTGCTAAAGAGCCATCAACGGCCCCATTGAAGGCTCTGGATCTCAGGGGAATGTGCAACTGCCACACATTTATCTCTTGTAATCTTGCTTCCAGTTATGTAAACAAAAAATTAGTCCTTTGCTAGAATAAGCTTGTGATGTTTTCTTTTTTAAGCTTGTCTGATATTAAGTGTTAATTTAGGTGAAAATGACAACATTAGAGCTATTCTGCATGTATTTGTTCCCTTCAAAGAAAAATGTCATATATTCAGGCAGCCCCTTGGTGAGAAACACCAGGAGGTCCTGAAATGAAGACAAACTCAATTTCTAAGATGGATTATTTCCTATATAAAAGTTACTTTGACAACTTTATTTTTGTTTGGGAAGGGGGTCTGATAAGTGTTCCTTGTCCTTGTGTTTTACATGGTGTTTTCAAGCACCTCCCAGATAATCTCACAAATTAGTGCACAGGATAGAAAAAGTGTCAGTTAAGCTTTTGACTGCCAGTGAGAGGTAAATTCATACTTTGTCTCTTCTACCTGTTCTCAGCCCCAGTCTTTTACTGGTGACATTGTGATTCATGAGACTGCTACCAGGCATCTGGATTCTGATTTAGATACTTAGTGTAGAAGATGTAACATTCGCCTTAGGCAAACATTATTGTAGTGTATCAGGAGATACTTTTCTGCTTCAGCCAAACCAAAGGTTCATGATTATTTTTGTGATGAGCATTCCACCCTGTCAAGAACAAATGGGTAAAGAGAGCAGAATCAAAACCTCCTTAACCAGGAGAACGTAATATTCTCCATTGGGGACATATTTCTCTTTTTCACCTTGAGGAGGTCTTGAATTCCAGTGACTTCCTCTGCTCCACAACAATAGGCAATTTGTGGGTTTTGTTTCACAGTTTGGGTAGACTTCCTGCTTTACAATGTTCCCACCATTATTACCATGTGGAAGGTCTGTCGTTACTGTCATTTCTTCAGACATCTTTTCTTCTTCATTGCAGCTTTCTCTGGTCCTCTCCCTCTGTCTCCTGATTTTAGCAGTAGATGTATACTTTAATTCATATCATTCTGTATGGTGTAACATCCAAAGCAAAAGTGATACTTTACAGAAATACTTCAGAAATTTTATTTCAGTGGGAATGTAAGTATGACCTGTAAGTTATGTTTGTGCATACATGCATACTAAAATAATTTCAATCTATAAGTATGCATGAACCTGTTAAAATGAGAACTCCAGTACAACCTTAAATGTAGTGTTACTATCTTGTGATAGGACTATAATATGCATATATCCAGATACCTAATGTTACAGTTGAAGCTGATGCTGACAGTTACTATTATGTCAACTCCTTTTTCCAGTTGTGTGAACTGCTTTATATATTTGATGATGTCCTGGGTCTGATGTCTGTTGCTCCTAAAACTGAAAGCTGCATTTGGCAGAGTACCAGATATTCTTTTTCCCCCTTCTACTTGCAGTTTTGCTTAAATAGTGTCTCATTTTCATTTCTAATTTAACATTGTATTTCAGCTCATTGTGGCAGTATCTACACATGACAGATTTGTCACAGTATTTGTCCTATTTCTATCAACTGTCAGATTCCTTTTCTTTTTCTTGTTCTCCATATTTCATTTGTCTCATCCCAGCTAGTAACCATATTTCTCTTGCCAGAGCACAATGACTTGAACTAAGATTTGCCTCATTCACTAACATTGGTTTTATTTAGAGTACATTTATTTTTTCACAGCAGTTTCACAACATAAGGTGTCTAGATAGTTATTAGAATATTAATCCCTGTCTTCCTGTTTTCTTTCTTGGTTGTGATTTTGGGTTGTTCGTGGCTACCTTTACAATGGGATTTTAAAAAAAGGGGAAAAAACCACACACACCATATCCCAATTGTTTTTTCTGTAATTTCCGGCATATAGACCTGCTGTACAATTTAGACATGTGAAACATTGTATGACCACAATTAGACTTATTATATAGCAGTGGCTCTTTTCTCTTCTTCTGAAACTAGAAATGCTGTGTCAGCTTTTGATTATCTCTGTGTTTGGTTTCTATCCTATTTTTATGTCATTTTCAGGATGTTTTAGACCAACATATTTAGTTTTATTTCTTTTTGATCTTCTCCTCTCCCAGAGACTCATAGACATAATCCATTTTTCCTCACTGACTCTGAAAATGGCTGAATTACATATGCGTCTCTGAGGCAGGATGTTGTGCAAGGTCAGGGCAGCCATGCAACACGAGTGAATGTAAATGTGCGAGTTCTTGCTCTGAACCTTTGTTAAGTTCGGTGAGGGGTCTTCGGAGCAATGTGATCTATTGCTTGTGGTAGGCCAGACATAATGTTCAGAAGGAAATGAGAAATATAATGGATCAGACATAAAGTGAGGTAATTTAATGTAATCTGAATAGGCTAATGGTTAGAATTCAACTAATTATCCACTGAGGTTTGCTTCTAACTATTGAATAAGCATTATTTTGCCAGAACAACTTCAGTGTAAGAAGTCACCATGTATTTACATGTGTTTATTTCTCTCTCAAGAGCTGCAATCACATTAGCAGTACTGATTTAATCTGGAAAGCAGGCTTGGGTGACAAGCTAATTGGACCCACTCTTCTATTTCTTAAAAATGTACCTGTAGACTATGGTTCTATGTTTCTGACAGACTTTGTAGCACCAAACTCTTGCCACATTCAAGTATGTAGGTGTGCCTGGGTGGCCCTCAAGCACCCTTCAACACATGAAACTAGTATTATCACAAAATATAACTAATTTCTTTCTATGAGCATGTGCTTCTACACCTCATTCTTATTCCTTACCCGAGAAATAAAAAGTAACCTAAAAATTCAGTTAGCCAAGAAGATATGAAATAAGCCTTAGGACTCACTATCATATAAGGATTAATATTTGCAATCTCACTAACCACTTATGTGCATCTTAGATTTACCAGATAAGCAGCTAGTGTGGTTTTAAAAGCGTTAACCTCTTTAAGATCAGAAGCATAATCTCTGTGAATTCAGTGAGTTATGAGCTCTTGAAAACATGAACTTTAAAATTAAACAAACAGAACAAAAATAAAAATGTAAGTAGTGTTATTTTTAGCCTTTATGCTCAAGAAATGTAGCATTACACTTTAAACAGAGAAAAGCTGAAATACAGATACTTCTGCAGTCAGAGTCTGAAGAAAATATCAAATTTTATGGTACTTAGGATCAAACTGAGGGAGCGAGTAGTACAGGATAGGTGTTAAGAGGAATGTTGGATTATATTGAACATGTTCCCTTTCTTAAATTCTAAAGGCACTGGTTTTCCCAGTCAGTTTCCATTTCTGGCAGATCCTTAAGGAGATACAAAATAAGCAAACTCTTGCCCTTGCTCAGAACAATTACCCAAGCCACAGGGAATTCCCTGAGAGAAGGAGTTTATTCTGAAGATTATTTTTGATTGGCTTCAATCAGCGCTTCAACTTAAAAATGTGCTGGGTGGAACATAACATTTACAAGAAGTATTTTTGTCTTTAACTTGTAAAACATATATGATTATTTTATTTTAGTATTATTCAGTCTCAGACAGCAAATTACCCACTAGAAAATTTGCTGAAAGTGGAAATAAAAGTAGTCTGCATACAGCTAGATTAGTTTGCTTTTGTTTGGGGACAAATATTGAGTTTTTTTCTAATCACTAAAATTAAATCTTTTGACACTTTTCTGATCATTAAAATGAAATTATTTGAAAACCATGTTTAACTATGGTATGATAGAATGCATTTGTTATATTTCAAAGGTTATATTTGTTTTTCTTTCCTGCTATTGCATATGAAAAAGTAATAAACAGAGAAAGGATGCTTTAATAAAATGAGAAAAAAAAATGGGTTATGTTTTTAAAACACCTGCATATATACATTCAAGAAACTCTTACAAAGCTGAATTTGAAGACAGCTCTAGCATATAAAAGTTTATATGTTACAAGTGTATAGCAGCACTTACTAAATGAATATATTCCTTGACAGTGCAGGTGGTTCAACTGGCCGTGGTATCATTGTCCTGTTAGCAATGTGAATCTCTGTGGTCATTTGGCTAGTGTCCTATGCACAGACATCATCATCCTGTTAATAAGAATAATGAAGATTAAAAACAATGTCTGAAAATAACAGCAGTATCTGTCTTATTTTTACTCACGAGTTCTCCAAAGATTTCCTGCTGTCTATTCAAATACACAAACAGCTGGCTTCTGAGCATAAGCTCTTGCAGCATTTTGCAGGTTTTTCATTTAAACTGAACATCATTTGGGACCTGAGAACTGGTCAAAGAGGGAGAAGGATGTGTGAACAGGCATAATGCCGATGGAAGATGAGGGAATGAGTCGACCCTGCCAAAAGACCATTATATAGCGAATAAGCATCAAGGATCATTAGTGAAGACCACAGTGCCAACTGGAAATATCCAGTTTGATATCCATTTTCAGGTTTTGACACTATACATACAGGCCAAGACATGTGTGTACATGTATCTAGATATGCAAAATTACATGGAGGGTCACAGCTTCATTCACAATACTTTGATGCATCTCTGCTCTCCATAGCACTGATATACCATTAACTCGCAGTGACTTGGCTTAGCAATAAAATTTGTTATTAGCATTACTATTATTTATTAATTTATTGTTGTTGTTGTTATTGATGTTGTTTCTCTGAAGGTAAATCAATATCAGGAAACAGAATGAAATCCACAGGTTTACCTGTTTGCCATGGCATGACAACCACCTTCACAAACATGTATGGAATAGAATGTACAACACTATGGTATTGTGGCTTATAGGTATTTTTGATAAATATCAGTAAGTGAGTTGCTCAGGAAGAAAATAAAATTTAAAGTGTCTTTTCCTCAAGGATACATTTTTTTGGCTCTTCATTAAAGTCATGCTTCCAGTCTCCTTGCTCTTTTTTATTTTACTGCAGGAGATCTATCAATTCTTCAGGAGATTAATAGTATCAAGGGGAGTG
Source organism: Streptopelia decaocto (assembly GCF_964273445.1). Classification (NCBI taxonomy): domain Eukaryota; kingdom Metazoa; phylum Chordata; class Aves; order Columbiformes; family Columbidae; genus Streptopelia; species Streptopelia decaocto. Next base: position 12,327,372 of record NC_138657.1, read on the forward strand.
GTCGTTTCATTCTTTCCTCACAACCCCAAAATTAATCCACTTCCAATCCATCAATCAGTGGTCACAGTTTCAGGCTGGCTGTTCTCATTGTAATGGAAAGAGTCTCATTTAAATTGATTGATAAACTAGGAAACTTTGATAAAATACGGTCTGCTTTTATTAATCTTTCGACTTAATAATAAGCTGTCTGTTTTTTTTTCTCTCCAATCACCCATCCTCTCCTTCCCCCAGCTCTCCTTGATGTACACTGCATTATAATATGACTGTCGTTCAGGATTTTTTTTTAATACCAGGACTTTCTTTCTTTCTTTTTTTTTTTTTTTTTATTTCCTGGTGAGCTTGAACATTTTTGCTCTGCATTTTATGCTCTGTCATTCTGCTATCTTTTGGCTTGGCCATGCAAAAATCATATGAACTCCTATAGTGGATCAGATCACTGATTTACCTTCACTGGTATAATCTCCTTGGCAGTGACAGAAACACCAAGAAATGTGTGAGAAATGTCTGTTGCTGCAAAAGACTTTGAAATGAAAGGTTTATTCTTGTTTCAACAAAATAACTTTTCTGCATTTTGAGTTTTTCCAGTACTTCAGTGTTTTCATAAGATGTATAGATTTATAATAATTTATTTTTAATTCCCCTAAACTTTTGATCTCAACAATGTTTTGAGAGAATTAAAAGCTACTTTATCACTGTGTTCAAAACGAAGACTTAGCTTTTGTACTATTTTTGTCTTCTTTACCTTAGAACTCAAGTGGTAGCAAATAAAAACATCTGCTTAACTTCTTTATACCAAATGCTTGTTTTTATAGTTTTGACCTAGAGTTTCTTATCTATTGCCTCCCTGAGAAGGCCTATTCACATTTTCTTATTTTCAAAAGTCTTTCTAGTTCTATAGCCTAAAATTGTTCAGTCCATGGATAGCTGGGACACTTCAGCTATTTTGGTTTATTAGAAGTAGGCTCCATCTACTACTACTTTGTCATACATCACCAGTCCCAGCCCTGCAAGACACTGCACATACTTGTGTACATTTTTACTGCTTGGTCTGCTGGCTTGGAAAGTGTCTGAAGGGGTGACCAGTAAAGTGATTGCATAACTGCTCTTTGGCCTCAGGAAGGCCAAACATATTATTTCCTCAGTCACATACATAGGTCACTGCTCACCTCCATGCCATTTCAGCTCCTTTGTGCATGCTTGTGCATGCGTGTGTGTGCATATCAAAATGAGAATGAGAACTCAACTCGTTTCTTTGCAGTTTAATGCATCTTGCTGAAATGAATTTTATTGCCAGGGAATTTGAACCATTGGTTCAGATGAAATTGTACCATTGTTTTAGGTATTGAGATTATAATTTCCTAGCAGTTCGCAAGTGACATTATATTTCATTTGCTGCTTAGAACTTCAGCTGTGACTTGGGGTCAAGGGCAGAGGAAGTTTCCTTTATGTGGTATATCTCGTTAAACTCAAGAGACCTAATGGAGGCAGGTGCCAAAAGGTGCACTATGTTGGTAAATGGTGTATTTTAAATTGGTATGTGGTTTGGGTATCTTACATCTCTTGAATTCAATAGAAAAGTCTCAAGTCTCATTTATTAGTGGTGCTAACAAGGCAGCTTGTATACCTGCATCTTTAAAAAGGTGGTGAATAGATTCATCAGACCATGGTTACACTGCAACATTAAAGTTTGCAGACCTGCCTTTGCTTCTGTACACCATCATGTAATTGCCCATAAAGCATCTGAGTTAAGAGCTATGTTGTAAACTTTGGTGACAAAGAAACAAAATTTTCCAGGTAGTGTTTTCCATTGTATTAATAAATTGTATTAATAAACCAAGACTCCCCTAACAAACAAAAAACCCCAAATATTTTATTGGTTTCTGCATTTCACAGATATTTTCCTTTTGAAATAAAATATTTTTCAAAGAAATTGCCAAACACTGTGAACTTTCAGCTGTCAAGCTCCACTTCCTTAAAATGAAATCAGATATGTTGTAATAAAAAGGTAAATTTGACAGTTGGTGCTAACCAGTAAACATGTAAATGTATACATTTTCTGACCCTGAACATTTGATTATCCTTGTTGGTATTTCTGAAGTTAATATCAAATGCTAACTTAATCTAATTCCTTGTATTTTACTGCTGGCATATTTCAAAACCCTTTGCTAATCTCCCTTTACAAAAAAAAAAAAAAAAAAAAAAAAACAACACAAAAACCTTAAACAAATAGAGTTGTGATATATTTTTCTTATTTCCAGAAATATTTTACAGCTCTCTAATTTGACTGTATATGCTTGTGCTTTAGAGGGGTAGTTTGCTTCCTTTGCATACTTGACAGTCTTTTTTTTAGAACTACCAGAAGAAAACATAAAAAATAACGACAATATGCTGGGAAACTGTGCTGCCAACAACATTTATGAATCTGCAAAATCCTTTGTTTTTATGGAACTCAAATGTATATGTAGGTGTGTTCGTGTGCAGTTGTCCAGGGACCATGTTATGATGCAGATCTTTGATGATCACTGTTGTTTGTGAAAGCTGCAAATGAAAGAAATGAAAACTGCAGAATGGTAGATTATATCAAAAGTCAAAGTCAACTCAGTCCTCCAACACATCAATGAAATAATGAAATTTGAAAAGTACACAGTGGAAACAGGATGCATCAGGATGCTGTCAGTCATAAAGCAGGTGTTTGTCAGTTTGAAAGTGCAATGGTGCAGTTACCACACAAGTTCACAAAAACATAATTGATAACTTTTTGAGAGGGCATAAAAGTATAGTGATATCTAAGGAATAAAGGCTATGAAATAAGAGACTTTCGGAGCTTGTGAGAACTGGCAGGTGGTGGTTCTGCCCAGTGTACAAACAGGTCTGAGCAGGACTTGTGGACTTAAACACATGCAGTGCAAGAACAAACTATCCACTATTCAGCCTTGTTATCTGCTCAGAAAATTATGTGTTACATGCACAGCTAAAGAAAAAAAAATTTCAGTGTAAATGAGAAAAAACAAAAGAATCTTTCAACAGATGCTTATCATAAAACTGAGGACTACTATCTACAAAAAGAAAATAATGAGTCTTGAACTCAAATCAAGAGACTTTGTGTTGTCCTCAGTTAAAAATTGTTGGCTTAAGAAAAAAAGAGTGACTTTAGACCTGCCTTTGATCATTGTAAGGTAAGACAGTATTCCTGTTAAGACATTACTGTAAAATTTCCAACTGAAAAGAACTCTCAGTGCTTTTAATCCATCCCTCTATGAAGCATCACATACAGTTCAGTCTTGGAGACAGGATATTAGGATGAAGACTGGTTTTTTTTGATTGGATGAGATTTTGAATTTTTACTACTGTCTGAAAATTTCAGTGTATCTTTCTTTTGGATTACTTTTTCACTCTCCAGATAGCAAAATGTGTTCTGAAAAACTAACCACCCTGAGTATTGTTATAATTTTTGCAAGGGGCAGACTTTTTGAAACTGAGTTCTCTAAAATACGTTGTTAGTAGAAGTCAGAAGTTAATGAATTTGAAACTGTACTCCTAAAAGCCTAACACTGACTGCTGAAACAACATTATTTTTTATATTTTACTAAGGTAGCCTTAACCTAAAATTTCCTTTAGATTTTGTGGCTTTGATCCTAATTTTGTCTATCTGCTCTTTTAGCCTGCTTCTTTGTGCCGGTGGAAACACAGAACTGTGAAGCTGCTTGTGGATCTCAGGAGAACAAGTAAGAGTAAAATAATTAGGTGTGTGGAATGTCAGATTGTTGAGCTTATGGGAAATCTTTATTTCCAAGATATGTCCAAGAGTCAAAATCATTGGTAAGAGTTAAAGTGAAAATGAGATTAATTGGAGTTTTTGTGTTTTTATTCAAGAGAAATAAATCCAACTGAAATGCATAGGAGAAAATCTTAAAAGAAGCTGAGGAAGAAAGATTCAAGTAAGGAAACTCCAACTTTTGTTAAACTAAGTATTTTTTAAAAGTGAAACTGACGTGATCTGAAAAAGTAAAAAAAAAAAAAAAAAAATTGGTAAAAGTCTGATGGACAATGTAATAATTATTGAATAGTTATGGAAAGTTTTTATTTATTTTAAATGGATGCCTTAGCAAGATTAGAGTAAGACAGAAACCACAGGTAAGCTGTCTTAAATACAGAAAGTATCTGTGAGTGCAAACTTCTAAAGTGAGTAAATCTTCAAATGCTATGTTGAACCCAAGGTGTTAGGATGAAAATGAATTGAAATGTAACAAAGTTCCAGCCCTCACAAAGAAGTAGCAGAGTACTGTGGAAAAGAAAAATGCTTGAAAACTTTAATAAAAGAACCCATATACACTGAATTTGAAAGTTCACTTGTATCTCTTTTTCAGCAATTTATTCCTAAATATTTCAAGTGCAACATTTTTAATTGCAGTCAATATTACAAGATGCCTTCTGCAACTGAGTTACTAGTGCAATCAGATTTGGTATTCAAATAACACTCTGTGCTCTCACAGAGAAAACTTGAAAGTACAAAAAAGGAAGCTGAGGTCTTAATCAGACCCCTGGAATTTAAAAAGGTAGAACCACATAGAAGTAAGCAAAACTCTCATTTCTGCTCTACTACATCAATTGCTCCAGTATCTCCAACTGAAGCACACTTTAGACAATACCATTGTCTGTTAAATGGCCCCCATAAACCAAAGGACCATCTGCCTTACTATTAAATTATCTGATGATAGCTTTTCTTGCATTCCTTTATTTTTACCTGTACTTATGGTTATGCTGCAAATTTGGAGAGCATTTTTATTATTTAGTAGGACTGGCTTCTAATAGCCATATGCTCAGTTTCTTGAACATTTTAATAGAGATGCTGATTATTTTTCTATATCTCCACGTATTGCCAGGGGAAGGGTTGTTCATGTGGTGTAAGAGGTCTTCTGAGGATTCTCCATGCTACAGAGCTGTGTTTGATTTCGCTCAAGGGATGGTCCCTGTAGAAGGGCTTGAAGGAGTCCTATTTGTTGACTGAATATTTTTGTCCTGGATTTGGCCTCAGAAGAGCTAAGAATGGAGTCCCAAGACTTTATTTGTGTCTTCTTTCTCCCACTAGGAGTATTTTGTCATTTGCTCCATCAGCTCTGCTTTCAGGCAGTGGAGCAATAGAAATTGCTGGTGAGAACCCGACAGCAAAAATGTAGAAGGCTTCACTCTTTGGTTTGGGGCAGCCCTCTCTATGTGGAACCACAGCGATGTTAACATTAATTACCTCTTAGTTTAATATGAAAACAAAGGGATGAATGTTAATAGTTCTTCCCATGAGACAGTAGAAAAAGGGAGAAAGAAACGTCTTTCCTCACACATTGTTCTTTCCCTGTGCAGGAAAATCCAAATGTGATAGAAATGAATTATTTGCCTTCAACAGCAGTTTAGTTGCTGGTGGGTGTACACAGGTGAAGGAGAATAAGAGAGATTGAAGGCTATAGTTACAGGACAGGCAGGACGAGTTAGAAATGTGAATGTGTGATGTTAGTTTCTTAATTCGAAAAAGTGTGATGGGAGAAAAGTAGTAATACCCACAATACAGAATTAATAAGGGAAAATGTAAGAAAGGGGAAAAAAATGAAAGAAGATTATTGTTTTGAGAAGAAAAAAGTTAGCTGAAATTAGCTGCCTTTGACATATAATGTAAAAAATATGAATTGCATAAACTCAAGGATGATGATACAAATTTAGTAGCGTTTCATAATTCAAAGTAAAGCTATGTTTATCTGAAATGTCACATATAATTCCCTAAAGTAAAACACCATCTCTGCTTTGGCTAGAATGGGTGCTTCTTAGCTGTGTCCAGAAATGGAAAATTGATAATAATTTTCTTGTTTAACTACAGAGAGTATATAAGAGATTATCTCCATCTTCAAGTCCTGCTTGATAATTAGGCTTGCAGGCTTTATCTGTTAGTTTTACCTCCCTCATTTTCAGATGCGACTCCCACTGTCTTGTGCTGAAATGTAAGGGAATTTGATTTTCTGACTGTTTTTATTCAAGTTCTTTATTCCAGTTTGTCTCGTCTGAATTTCACAAATCCTCATCATTCAGCTTTATGGTGTTTATGGTAGAAATAAAAGGTCCTCTAGCTTTGACGTGCCTGTGATGATTTCCATATCATTCATGTGTTTCAAACTCAAGAAAACATATTTCAGAAACAGGCATGTGATTTGTTACTTCTAAGCCTCTATAAATACTAGTACAGGCTTTTTCTAATGGATAAACACATAGAGTAGTCAAGAATGTAAAAATTAATATAATCATCTGTACTGAAAAACTAGCGTTTTTAAGCATAGACACTAACTGTTGTTGCACCAAATGCTAAGAAGACTAAAGCGAATCAGCTAAAGCTTGTACAGATGCATGTATCTAATATTTAATTTGCAAAACTTTTGAGCTACGAAAACCACTAAAGATCTTGAAAAGAATAAGGCAGAGGAAGAGAATGGTTTTCTGAAGAAAATAATTACCCACAAATTATAAAATAAGATTATAGTTTATAAACTAGGTCTTTTTATTACATTTCATCTACTGAATACTGAATAAGCTGATAGGCTTATTTACCTGCTGCTGCACTACACATAAGATAGATGGTTCTGGTGTTCACAAATCATTGTTCCCCACGTCAATAATACCATAAATTTAGATTGTTAAAAAAAGACAAACTTTCTTCCTGTTAAGTTACTGGTAATGGACAGAATAGTAATTTCAATTATTTAATATTTATTTTTTCATGTTCAGAGTAAGTACTGATTCTTTTGGGTGTCTCTGTTCCAGATTTTATAGGGTATTTATTGATAACAGGGCCAAAAGTCAGTCAGGGGTCAAAGAGTGAAGTATCTACCCATTTCACTGGTTTCTAGGAAGATGAAATTTTATTGAGGAGTACCTTAAAAGTATGTGATAAAAACAGTTTTCTTGAGATAAATCAGTATTCAAAAAAAGATCTCTCCCTTTCTTTTTTTTTCTTTTTTTTTTTTAATTTGCCATTTAAAAAAAAAAATTGTATTATAATGCAAAAATAGAAATATGATGTAGTTACCAAAATAAGGTGTGTTTTTTTTTTTTTTTTTTTCCCCTGCTTCCAGAGAAATCCAAGCATTTTCATCCACACAGACAGCATTGTGGCAGTCCATGTGTTTTTTTGCAGGGGTGGAATCTTTCCCTTTTTTTTTTTCATACATTGTCTGTGGAAAGATAGCAGATGCTAATTTTATCTTTACTGCACCTTACTGGTGAAGCATACTCATCTCCTGAAAGCAGAGATGGGGTTGTTCATGGTGACAGTTGCCTTTTAAAGAAGCAGGGGATGAAACATCTGAGGAATTCATGTGTCCTGCCAGGAACACAGCAGGAAAAATATCTCCCATTTGGGATAAGATGTACTGGCAGCACAGTAGGAACAGCTGAAATTAACTGTGCATTTGGAGGTTCCATACTGACCTGGATCACTGACACCAACTTGGATGTGTCTTATAATTTGACAAAACCTTGCTTTTTCTGCAGAGCAGAAAAAAAGGAAAACTGTTAAGTGTGCATTTATTAATATTTATGTCACAAACAGCAATTGCAGTATATATATATTTGTTAAGCTAATAAATGTTTCCAAAGAAATTTAGTAATTTATAATGCAAAAGAAGAAAGAAGTCATGTAGAGGAGAGGGAAATGAATCAGAGATTTGCAAGCTTTAGCGCTCTGCCTTTTTTGCAACTCAGCCAGGAACTGAACTAAGGAGCTGGCAGTGGAGTTCTGATGAGCAGCCAAGTCCTGGGGAGTGGGGCAAAAGAAGAGGAGCTCTAGTAGGTGACAGTTGTCATCAATGTATATTTAAAGATCAGTTCCACCAGAAAATTTTGTGCTGATAAACCACTGGATGGATGCCATGGACATAACCATTTGTGTTTGCAAAAATGAATTAAAGAACTTCAACTTCTATAGAAATATCAATCCTATATATAAAAATGCTGCTGTAGCAAATTCTGATTCCCACCTATGTTTCTGGTTTCTACTTATTTACTGTGTTTACTTAAATAGATTAGAAGCAGGGTGAGAGAGTTTCACATGCATGAAGATTCAGAGCTGATAATATTTATTGACTGTAACACTGAAAGCTAATTTCAGAGGGGAAAAAAAGAAGAGATAGATGAGAAATGGAAAACTCTCTGCAGTAGTCAGCTGAGAAAAACAGCAATGGGAGTCCCAAAATGTTATCCTCCAGGAAAGGAGCAGGTTTCTCCATTGCAGTAGGTGGTGCTGCTGATGCTGCTGACAATTTTTGCCATACTTTTCCCCTAATAATGCATACTTCCTGTTGTTTGTTTCTGCTTGTGATGCTGTTAACACTATTCGGAGCATCAGATCTCACAGAATCACAGAATGGTTGGGGTTGGAAGGGACCTCTGGAGATCATCTAGTCCAACCCACCTGCTAAAGCAGGTTCACCTAGAGTAGATTGCACAAGAATGTGTCCACTCTGGGCAACTTGTTTCAATGCTCTGGCACCCTCAAAGTAAAAAGGTTTCTCCTCATATTCAGATGGAACCTCTTGTGCTTCACTCTGTGTCTGTTGCCCCTTGTCTCTGGCCAGCGCTGAAAAGAGTCTGGTCCCATTCTCTTGACATCCACCTTTGAGATATTTATAAACATTGATAAGATCCCCTCTCGGCCTTCTCTTCTCCAGGCTGAACAGCCCCAGCTCTCTCAGTATTTATTCATAAGAAAAATGCTCCAGACCCCTAATCATCTTTGTAGCCTTCTGTTCAACTCTCTCCAGTAATTCCTTGTCCTTCTTAAACTGGGGAGCCCAGAACTGGACACAGTACTCCAGATGCGGCCTCACCAGGGCAGAGTAGAGGGGGAGGAGAACCTCCCTCAAACTGCTGGTCACACTCTTCTTAATGCAACCCAGGATATCATTGTCCTTCTTGGCCACAAGGACACATTGCTGGCTCATGGTCAGCTTGTCCACCAGGATACACAAGTCCTTCTGTGCATTTGTATATTCTTTGGCTGTTCAGTCTCTGTACGTATGAAATATTGGATAGTTACTTTCAAGTATTTCAATGACTTCTTTGCTTTGGTGTGCTCTATTTTTAATGTAAACTAAAATCTGCAAAGCAAGAAATGAGGGGAAATGAGGAATCTATCATGCCAGTGGCAATTGCTTCACATGAGAACCTATCATGAGAATGATTTCAGAAGCAAACCCATAAGAGTATTTGCACTGGGAAAAGAGCACGCGAGTGTATGAGAAAACTGGCGCAGAGGCTCTGGAATAACATTGCCACAACAGCTTGGTGCAGTGGTGGGCCCTTATTACACCTGTAGCTAAGGCACCAAGACACCTCTGGTACTGCGCAACATAACTGTATAGTCTCTGAGGAATAACAGGTTGGTATTTGGATATGAGCTGTCAAGTTTTGGTCACCTTCTTTATGGAATATCACATATGAACTATGGCACAGCATTAATCTGGAAAGCTGATAAATGAAATGAAATGAAATGAAATGAAATGAAATGAAATGAAATGAAATGAAATGAAGAAAAAAGAAAAATAGAGATGAAGACTTGTTGTCCTGGAAAACAGATGAGTCCACAGAACAGAAATATTCGAGGTCCCTTCCAATCCCTAACATTCTGTGATTCTGTGATTGAAGAAAACGTCCATAGCTGTTGAAGTGCCAAATTCTTGTATGTGTCCATATGGATTCCATTTTAACCTTTTTTGTTCAATAAGATACAGAAAAAAAAGAGGCAGATTTTGAACCCAAAGGAGTTTAAAACAAACAAGTGTAATGAAGCCATTGGTACTTGTATGGTAGAGAAACTGTTTGACACTTAAAGGAGGAAAGGAAATAAAAGAAAGGTAGACTTGAAAGGAAAAAAAATGAACTAGGGGGAAGTAAGATTTTATGTCAAGCAGAATAGTGAAGTCTACGGGGTCAATTATGATTAAAAGGAGAATTGTACGTTTTGCACTCTAAGCTGTGATTTCTAGGGGCCTACTCATATTATTTCTGGAGACTGGCTTTTGCTTTGGTTATTTTCATTTTTATGAGACTTCAGGGCATAAAGTGTCTTCATTTTATTTTAGAAGTATGTTCACATAATGTTATGAAATGTTTACAGAGGACAAAAAGGGAAACAAAATCACCATCCTTGTCTTTAGATATGGTAGTTACCTACTAGCCTCTGTGGAGCAGTTACCATGCACAAAGTGTTACTTGCTGCTGGCAGAGACCTCATTTGTACTGGTGGTCTTTTTCTCATCTCGGGGGGTTATTCTATTCTATTCTATTCTATTCTATTCTATTCTATTCTATTCTATTCTATTCTATTCTATTCTATTCTATTCTATTCTATTCTATTCTATTCTATTCTATTCTATTCTATTCTATTCTATTCTATTCTAGTAGCTAAGTGACTTATATAACCGGAAAACTATGCTTTAATGCTTGCACAATGGTTATTTCATAGCAATTCTGAAAATAAAATTAACATCTTCTGAAACAATGTACTCACATAAGCCTGTCATAACTGAGGATCATTGCTTATTTGGCAGATTGTTCCTCCCACTGGACTGCCTGCCAGTCAAGTGAAGTATTCAGTACTTTAATTTTATTAGTATGACCAGTATGGGACTTCTGGCTTTTGCTTCATGTTATTTCATTTTTTGTTGGATTATAACAATTCAGGTATTTACATAAACAGTAGTAATTGTATTCTAATAAATAGACTTAGTGACTCTCTGGGAGTCTTTAGTAGATTGCGGACCTGAGATTTATTTGAGGTACTGTTTTTCTTTAGCAGTGACTAAAAAAAAAGAAATCCCTGTAGGTGTCTATAGGTAGGCCAGAATACATCAGAATGGCTAAATTGGAAACATGCAGAGAAAAATTGTAAGTACTTTCAACAGAATGTGTACACCTTCTGTTGTTTTTTTTTGTTTGTTTTGTACTGCAGGCTTATTTGCTTATGAAGAATACAGGCTAAGCTTAGATTGCTGGCATGGAAAATACATTTCTGCCAGAAAATCCATGAAAACAGATTATTTTCTCTGTGTATTTCTATTTGTACCATCATTAAAATGCATTAAGTTATCCTTACATGATGTCTTCATATTTCCTGTGATGTTTTTCTAATTGGGTTTCTTTGGTGGCTATACCTTATGAGTTATTTTATATGTTTTAGGTCACCCATTATACAACAAAACCCTTGTCAGTTTTACATTATTTAGTATTGAAATCTCTGAAGGACAGAAGAGAGGGACACGGTTCTGACTCCACGTTCTGCTTATCTGGTTAAAAAATGGTCTTCATGGATTACTATTAGAGCAAGAGTCTTTTCACAAGGACTACAGAGAGACAAGAGGCATGAAGTGGCTAATAGTTTCTCTCCTTTAATGTCTTTGCTGCAAATACTGGTTGAGTGCATGGGTTTAATTACCCAAAGCACCTGCCTTCTGATCACATTTCATTGTTGCAGGGTAATGGAGGTTGTGTTTTAAACATTCTTTAATCAGGTGGATGTGGAACAAGTGTCTGAAAGAGTGAGTAGATTTGTTCAGCGTGTATTTTCCCTTCTTCAAGACACGTTATCTGTTATCCAAGCTTAATAAAAATCAGTAAACCACACATGAATAATATTTTTTGTTCTTTTAAATTGACCTAACATTCCTGTACTTTGGAGAAAACCATGCTTTTTCGGTTTCTGTTTCAGATATGGTATCATTTTCTTTGACAGTATAGGAAGGACACCTCACATGTTAGTTATTCTTATATAGCACTGCATTTATATACTGCTAATCTTCATCTGTCTGTTGAAGATATGTCTACAGCTAGCAACAAAATGAAAAAAGAAAAGCTTTCTGAACTAGCTATCCCTGTTTGTAAAATCTTGATAGCTCATGCTGGTGATTTCAGAATTTCTGGTAATCAAACATGACATGAGAAGGTTCATAAATCTGGAGAAAGCAAATTATAGTGTTTATAGATTTAATACGAAACCTAGACATGATAGTTTGAGTTTTTGGAATAATTATTTTCCCTTTGTCTCCTCTAACTTCCTCTGTTTCACTGTTGCTGCCTGAGTGAATCTGCAAGAAAACTGTTGAGAACATTTTGACATTTGAATTCAGTATCAGAGTAATGGTAGAGCTGGTGGCATGGAGAAATCCCAGTACCTCACTGGAATACTTACTGACAGGCCATAAACATTGGAGTTTTCTTACAATCTGCTAGGAAAACTGTACCAGCCAAAGTCAGTCTGTTGCAAACAGTTGTGTAGACAGTTTGGTGGTGTCTCTCCCTCACTGCTTCTTTGCTTTCTTCTGTCATCAGCTTTTCTCCATGTGTGGTTTTTTTTCACTATCTTCAGGTGCTGTCCATTCCTCCTGATAGTGTCTCCCTCTAGGGTTCCTAGTCCTTTTGTTAGTCCTTCCAGACGATCCTTCTTAATTCATTTTTTCTCAAATTGAACTATTCATTTTCTTCCAAGCTGCATAGGTCTAGTAAGAAACACTGAGAGTAAAAGTTGAACCTTTCCTTATTCAAAGTCTATGTCTGATGCCGCAGCATGTACCAGAAGAGCAAGAAAATTTGGTTTTGCAGCTTTGCATTAGTAATTTTTTATGGAGTTGCCAATTTTCACTTTCTAACCAAGAAATAGAGCTCTTAACATGTAGAGTTGCAAAGTTCTAGTCCCTGTTCAAAAGTTATCATTCTTACCAAAACAATTGTCATCTTTCTTTAATGAAGATGAAACAACTTTTTCTCACACAGGCTTTGAGTAAGATTGTACCTAATTAACTGGGGAGGGAAATTGAACAGAAATGGACACCTACTACAAACATTTAAGTCACAACAGATTGTCATCATCAGCATGTGAATGAAGAGAATATCTCATAACCAAATAAAGGCATTCTTACTGCAGACAATATCGACTAAGCTAACACAAGACAAATTCTAAAACCAGCATAAAATATGTTGAGCTTCAAAATCACCAAAATGAAAAACAAAACAAAACCAACAAACCTTAAGACCCAAACTGAAACACATAACAACAGAAATAATGAAATTAGAAAGTAAAACAAGTAGTCCATGAAAAATGACAAAATTTACACTCCGAATTTAACATCCTGATGTATGTACAGACCTGTCACAGACAAACTTAACATATTCAAATATCATTTTGCACCTAATCTAATAAAATATTTCAGTTACTTAAATACATAACATGGGATTTTTCATGTATAAGAAATGTAGCATTGTTAGTGATATTGTTATCTTTCTGATTTTTATGGATTTATTAATAACTCTCTTATATGAAGCTGTATTTCACAATGTAAAGCTATTTGATAATTGATGTAGAATTAAGTGTTAGGTGGCATAAAGTTTGTATATGTAATTACGCTAAATCACAGGAATGATAGGAGATACCACCGTTGTAGCTTAGGTTTGCAGAACAGCTGAAAAGAAGAAAGAAATGGCCTTCTTTTCTATAATGGCCTGGTGCATTACAAGACAAAATGCAGAAGCTATTGGCAGAAATACAGAATCTTGTTAAATGGTAAGCAGATCTGTTCCAGTATAACATTTAATGAATCACAGGTAGCATCACTCCAGGTGTGCAATATTGGATGTGAACTTGAGTTTTGTTTGTTTAGACTATTGACAAGACCTGCTATGAAATGTGAGGAACTCAGAGTGAAAACCTTTATGTATGAAGAAGTAGCATACTTACAATTTGTACTCCTGAACAGTATATGCAAGTCTAAGTCAGAAAAGAGTTGGCTCTACACTAAGTCATTATCTCTTCTTACAGACTAAGTAGTCTTTTGACCTTTTTCTCTTAGATAAAGCATTTATTATGATCACAAGTTATAATCATTGAGGGTCAGATTATTTTCTCCTCATTTTGCATGAAAAGCTTCTTTACCCTCGCAGTTTGAACTTCAGATAACAAATTTATTTTCTGCTTACACTGAGACCTTTATGCTTATTAGCTGCACTGCATAGTGCATCCACAGAATAGGTAGCTCAGGAATCAAGTAACCTTTGTCAGTTCCATAAGGTGTCTGAATGAAAATTCAGTGAACAACTAATGAAGAAAGTTCCTCCCATTCTTCCTGAAGCACAGGAAAACAACAGATACAAACTACTGAGTCAGAGTCACTCAGAAGACCTATAACCACCCTTTCACCCAATCAACCATTGCTCAGCTATATCAGTGTCATTTGTTCAGAAAGAAAATTAACATAGCAAGTGTACATAAATAATCTGGACATAAAATGCTAAGGATATTTTTATTTTACTTAGAAATATACAAGCTAGATTGGTGGAGGGCATAAGACACATTATTTTCCTGTTCACCTCATGTATTCTTTGGTTCAGAAGAATAAACAAAGAAGTTTGGAGATTGGTCCTCCAGAAAAGCCTTCAAGAAGAGAATTATTAATATTAATTTGCTTGTTTACGCTCCAGAAATCACATTTTAAACCCCACAAATTAAAGTTTGGAGTTTTCTTATTATTTGTTAAAAAAAAATATCTTTTTTTGTTGTCTCTATGGTATCTTATGGTATTTCATTCTGTAGGCTTATATTTTATGTCATAAAAAACTAAGTAGACAAAGACACAGACAGAAGAATCCAACAAAGGCACACATGAGTCATAAGTAAGACTAACACACAAAGAGGTGATCACAATGTGAAATAGGAGAATATCAGACTGACTAAATGGAAGACAGAAAACTCGTTTGGTTGAGGATGGTTAAAGGAAGAGCAGAAACTACTTTTCCATTTTGTACTGCTTGTAGATTTCTCCAAAACAGGAGTTTGATGTTTCATTATTTAACGTATTTTGGTTTAATAAAAGAAAGAAGGACAACTAACAGAAATCCTCTCTAAATTCCACCTAAAACCACAAAGAAAAATGGAGGCAAAATCCTGTCAGAAAAGAGTTTTTCAGAAAAACTGAAAGTAAACCACAGATAACCTAGAGGAAGAGAAAAACCTAAGAGAGTGTTTACAAAAATCCTGTGGAATAATAATGTTTGTATACTGCAGTTGTCATGAACTAGTTAAAATGCAGTAAAAAGAAGGAAAATTAAATTTCATTCAGGTTTCAACTTATTTGCCAGTCTTTGCTACTGTTTATAAAATATTTCCACAATAACTTTTCTTTCCCTCTCCATAGCAACAGTAATATTTGACTTGACACTCTTCGATGATTTCTAAACAGGCAAAGACTAGGTTAATTTAGATTTGTTTCACAAACAAAAGATCTTGAATTATGTGTGAAGAGATACTTCTCTTCCTCCACTCTCTGTCAAAATCTAATTTCTCTTAGCTTGTTCAAATTATTGAAATAGTAGCTTAATGAGTCATCATTCATTCTTTCTGCCTTTCTTTGTCTACTGAATTACCAAAGACTTGGGTTATCCTCTTCAAAATCAATGCCAAAAGTTATTTGTATATTATCATATGTGACTGCATGCTGACATGACACATCGTTCTTTGGCTCAACCATTGTGCTGCAATTTCCACCTGTGAATTACAGTGGTGTTTTGGATTTCACTGATGCAGCTGAAGAAATAGTTGTTAATTCTAATATGACTGTGTAACAGTAGATCAAGCAGCAAACAATACGTGTGAAGTTGCCAAAGATCTTGACAAAAGTTTGGTTCAGAAATTAAAATTAAACAAAATTAGCTGCTCTTCCTAGATTTGTGCATTCATTTTCTACTTTAGTCCCATGGAAGACACTCCCCGATCCAAAGGCTACAAATACTACAAATATCTTTATCTATCTATCTATCTATCTATCTATCTATCTATCTATCTATCTATCTATCTATCTATCTATCATCTATCTGTATATGCATATATATATATATATATATATGTATATATAAAGTACTCCCACGCCATCATTGCTAGAATATAATATTTGGCACCAAGAATGCAGAAACACTTGCCCTGACCAAAGCAATCCTAAACTGACTGTTACGTATTAACATTCTTTGTTTTCGCAAAACTGCCTGGAACTAAACTTGCCACTCCTCTGGGCTTTGTACAACCTTTCTGAGATATTCTGTCCTGATCCTGAGAGTTACAGGCACTTTATGATTCATCTCAAAGCACTGAAACTTGATGGCTTGGTTCAGCTTGTTATAAACATGTGTAGTCATATTTCCACTGGCTAATTTTTGGTAGTGTGGAAATAATTTGAAGAGGGAGAAAAGAAATACCTACACCTCTCAATGAAGAACAGGTGGGGGATGTACTTGCAGGTGGAACATCTGTGTAAGTTGATTGTAGAGATTAATTATAATTTTGAAAGTTTTAGATTAAAACATTATCAGGAAAACATTAGGACAGAATCTGAGCGACTTGCTGTGACCAAAATCAGCTCTTGCAGAGTCTAATACTACTATTGAGAAACAAATACACGACTTTTTTTTTTTTTTAATATTAAGTCTGGTCTTCAGCATCAGAATGGAGAAGTGTGTAAGCTTTACTTACATAATTTGTTTCAGATTTTTCCTCAAAAATACTACGGTAATTCTGCACGCTTACCTTTCTGTTATCTTTATACAACCATAAAGAATACACATTCTAATACTGAAAAGTGCTAAAACACACTCATAGAAATTTGTAGAGTGCATCTCTCTTCTTACAGAAAATTATGATGAATGAGTATGAACAGCATTGTTACAAGAGATTTGGATACTAACATTACCTCAGCACACTTAACATTAGAACTACACTTTTTAAGTTTTGTGTAAATTTGTAAAAGTTTGATTTAGATGATTTGTTTCTGTCAGGCCAAATTCAAGAGTTAATATTGGAAACACCAGCCTATTTGTCAGGAGACATAGGGGAAAACACTGTCATTTGTTTGTCCATTAAAAATAATAAAAAAAAAAGTATTAAAGAGGAATTTATTTTTGCTAAGAAAATCTTTGCCCTGTCTGGGAAGGGTCTTGAAAACTGTCAAGGTTATTACACTGAATGATGGGAAGAGAGAATTTTTTTTTGTTTTGTTTTCACTATTTGTCTTCCACTTGAAAATCCTTTAAATCATTATAATTTGGCCAAATTCTGTGCTTTGGAAAAAAAATGAAAAAACCTACAGTTTTCCACATGATTCATGACGACTTTGATTTCAGAGTGTGGCATTTAACTTTGTGCAAGATAGTCTGTTCTGTACATGTTAAAGACTGCAGCTTTTAGGTTTGAGCAAAGCTTTTATGATTTTCTTCTTGCAGCAAGGAACTGGAGCATTACAAGGTACTGAAACACAGACTAGTGAAATTATTATTTCTTCTCTCTACTTTTCAGGCTCCTTCTGTCATAGCTCCCTTGAAGGTATACCAGGATGCAGAAAGGCAAATAATCAGTTTGCCCTTAGCTTAGCAAGAACAGAGACTGAGGTGAAGAGCTCAGCTAGAAGAAAATACTGGAATTGCAGCACAGAACTGAATGGAAGTGAGGACCAAGACTGGGATGAGAGAGGCAGGAGCCAAGCTGGAGATAGTAACTGACACAACAGACTGGAAGTGATGAGGAAGAAAGGTGTGTAATTACTACCTTGCATCCCTAGGGATCCAAGAATAGAATCTGTGATTGAGCACCCTGTCAAATAGCTGTTATCCCCATTATGCAGATAAGATAAAATGACTTCCAAATTTGAAAGAAAACAAAAATCGTTGATATTTGTCGGGAGAAAAATCACAGGTTCTGACTCCTACATTTACGCATTTGCATATATTTTCCAGTATCTGCCCTGCCAACATGTTAAAGGTTTCATCTGTCATTTTTAAGGCCAAACTCAAGTTGTGGTTAAAGGTCCTGAATTTTATTGAGTGTCTGTGGAAAACGCCAGGCATTGGGGATATTAGTTTTCAATTTCCATTATCATAGAAAGGCAAGACATAAAAATGCCATTTCAACCTACAAAGTATATAAGAAGTAAATATTGTAAATCAGCATATGACATTCACTGATGTTCAGATGAGACCTTCAGAGCTTAATAAATGTCACTCTAACTGAATTGTATATTGCTGATTTTTTTCTCTCCTGAATCTTGTGCACTTGATTATGGGAGTGCAGTGTTTGCTTTCTATGAGGTGGATTGAAATGAACAGCTTAGATATTGAAGAAGAAAATTCCATATACAATTTGTTGTATGAAAAAGAGTGTATAAGTTGTACTACACAATCTCAAAAGGTCTCTTCCAAGTTCAACTACTGTGTGGTTCTGTATCATCAAAGCCTTCTAAAAAACACCTTCTGTAGACGTACATGCATAGGATTCTTGCCCACTGTTTAGTTGTTTGATTCTTATCAGATTCAAGACCAGTACTTTCCTAGTTTTTGAATTAAGAAGAGAACTTTCTAACATTTGTGGGAGAGGAGGTCAAAGCAGGGGTTAAGTAGGACAGACTATTCAGTTGTCAGACATAGGTATATGTCAGTCATCTGCCATGTATAAAGATGTATATTGCATTTGACGTTCTCCTGATTTCATTTGTCAGCACTATTGATTTTTTTCCCTACCTTATTTCATAGTTTCTTCCCAGCCAAATTTGTGTGATGTGGACAATACTTGCAGCTTGCTGCATAATTGTGGCAAAACACTGGCTTGGTATAACTATTTAATGGTGTATTTTCTCCTTGATTCTCACTTTTTAATAAAGTAGTTTCAGCATTGATTTAGTGACTGTGGTCACAACCATTTTTAACAGTTGCTAGAGTGCATGCTTGTCTCTGTCCAGCCCAGTTTACCCCTCTTGTTCTATTAGTAAGCCATTCAATAAATCATGAAAGATGTGCATACACAAAGAGTTTTGTGTTTTCTCATCACAGAATTCCCTCATGTTTCAGAACTTCAAATCCTTGTACCATTTTCATACTGTAGACTCTTTCATGAAACCTGGGGTGGCTGTGCTGTGAGGTGCAAAGCCTGAAACAGACTTCTTAATTAGGACCTCAATGACCATAACATGTTTAACTGAAAAGATTATTTGATTTTGATGACAGAATACTGAGGGAGAGGTTGGAAAATTTAGCACTCAGTATGAACTCTGTGACACAAGAGAGTCATTTGAAAAAAAACTAAATATACTATCTTTCTATTCATATTTGACCTTAGAGAAGCCAGTCATTGTGTCGCAAAGTGTTATTGTGGACTCTTTTGTCAACTTGATCTTTCTTTTTTTCTTAATTTACCTCTTGACTTTATCACCTTGAGTAGAAATTGAACATTTTTTATTTCTCCCCTCTTTTTGGTACATGGAAGATTATTAATAACCAAGAAATATTGTTGCATATTATTTTTAGCATATATGTCATTTAGCATTGCATTTTAGAATCTTAAATATTAATCAAAAGGTAAGCTCTGTAAAGGAAATGAAAATGAAAATTTTATGGGGTGTGAGAAAGAGCAAATGCTTACCACAGACTTCTCAGAAAAATCTCTTTCAAGGGTTTGTCCACAGATTGAGGATTCACTCTTTGCTGCAATTTACGTTCTTAGGCCTATAAATGTTTTACAACCTCCCTCTATGAGCACTCACAAGCACTCACAGCCATAAGGAGGTAATGCAAAATTGATCTGTGTATTAAAAGTGCTGAGCCAGGCAGATGTCTCAGAATTACAGTGATTGTGCATTGGTGACTTAACTGGCCTTCATGGAAATATTATATGCAAAAAACCTATCTGTTAAATATGAGTTTCCAACACAATCGTCTAGATTTTTTGGTTTTCAGTACCCTGTGTCTGACATAGCAAGACTGGGATATTACAGGGATATGCTTTTCTTTCTATAATGACATTTTCCAGTTTCAAATTAGGCTCAAAGCAACACAGTTACCAAGAAGTGAGTTAGGTATAATGTCATGGTGACATATTTTTTTACTTTTGTAAAATTTGAACTTCCAAGCATCAGATAGAGATAGAGACAAGATAGAGACATATAGCAGCTAAAAACTACTATAGCAGAGTTGAGCCTGATTTTGATGGTTTTGAACTTGGCTTTATTTCTGTACACAGAAGAGGAACCAGAGTAATTTTTGCTGGTTTGAGTATATCTGCCATTATTATACAGCAGAAAGTCATAATTCTTAGCATTTTCCAAAAACTTTCAAGTTTGAGGTAGCTTTTTAGTGAAAACGTAATGAAACTTTACACTAGTAAACCACGGTGGTTCACTTACCTGATCTTTCCACCTTCTAAATTCCCTAAGGAACCTATACAACAAATTAGAATTGTTGGCCTATATGACTTTTCTAAGCAGTTTTAAATTACTAATGTTACCTATACTATTAATACATATAAAACATATTTATATGTACAAAACTGACTGACTGAAAAGGATCTGGGGGTGCTGACCGACAGCTGGCTGAATATGAGCCAGCAGTGTGCCCAGGTGGCCAAAAAGGCCAACAGCATCCTGACTTGTATCAGGAATAGTGTGGCCAGCAGGACTAGAGAAGTGGTTGTGCCCTGTACTCTGCCCTGGTAAGACCCTGCCTTGAATCCTGTGTTCAGTTTTGGGCCCCTCACTACAGGAGAGACATTGAGGTGCTGGAGAATGTTCAGAGAAGGGCAACAAAAGTGGTGAAGGTCCTGGAGCACAAGTCTGATGAGGAGCAGCTGAAGAATCTGGGGCTGTTCAGTCTAGAGAAGCGGAGGCTGAGGGGAGACCTTATCGCTGTCTACAACTACCTGAAAGGAGGTTGTAGCGTGGAGGGTGTTGGTCTCTTCTCCCAAGTAGCAAGTGATAGGACAAGAGGAAATGGCCTCAAGTTGCACCAGGGGAGGTTTAGATTGAATATTGGGAAAAAAATTTTCATGAAAGGGGTTGTCAGGCTGCCCAAGGAAGTGATGGAGACACCATCCCTGTAGGTGTTTAAAAGGTGTTCAGATGAGCTTCTCAGGGACATGATTTAGTGCCAGAGTTAGGTTATCGTTGGACTCGATGATCCTGATAGTCTCTTCTAACTGAAATGATTCTGTTCTATTATTCTATGAAGTCACATATATATACCTGTGATGACACATTTTAATGTAACCTCTAGGAGATATATTAGCCCCAAAAACCCTGTAATACAAAATTAGAGTCTATTCCACTCAAATAGCAAAATTTGAGTGGAATAGTAATTTTTGTGCATGGAGCACTTTAAAATATGCTGAGGTCTACATTTAAGATCCTAAATTAGGTTGCTTTTTTCTTTATTTTTAAAAATACTGTTCTATCACCTAAAAAAATGTCAAGGAAGGAATTTATGCAGCATCTTGTCTTACCTTATGAATCTTCTCTTAGTCACATAAATCTTCATGTAGAAGAACTAGACTGCTAGGTAGCACACAGACAAAGCCACAGACTGCAGGAAAATTCTTGGTTAGACATTGAAGGTTTATGGGCTTGGTAATCACAGAGATTTCACCTCAGTGTCAAATCAGAGTCTTATGAAAAGGTTAACTTCATTGTGCCTAAAAATTCTAATCTTACAATCCTGAAAGGTAGTAATATCAATTAAATTCGAAATTTCATTTTCACACAATGTATTCATTGTGATGAGCATTCCTGAGCTGATGCAAAATGGACAGTACAGGCCTGGTACCTATCACAAAAGTGATACCTTGAAAGCTATTGAGTTCATGTCTTTTCCCTCTGAGGCTGAGGAGTGCCAAGAGGACACTGCATGTGCAAGTGTTTATATATGTGTGTGCATATGTGCATTTTACTGTGAAATGATTTCCCTTCTCCCTGCCACTCAAGAGCCTCTGTTTGCGGATTTGTTCTTTTTCAAGCCTGATGGACAGGAAGCTTTAGGAAAGGACTGGAATCTTGTTTTGGGAAGGATTTAAATCTTATCTAGACTAGCGTTTCAATCCCTTTTCAGAATCTGATGGCCCTGAGGCAAGCTACTGCCAGATACATGTCCCCGCAGCTAATGCCACTGTGATGGATGCACAACCTTGGTTTATTGTATGTTCTTGAGTTCAGAATGGTAGAGAGAAGGTCACAAGGAGAATACTGAATGATACATCTTGGGCAGTGTTAGGGTCTGTGTGCTATAAAATAAGAGCAACCTCCAAACCTGTCAGGTTAACATAGAAAAAGGGATAGAGATACAGACTTAAATTGGTGAGGCACATGTATAAATTGATAAAGGGAGTTAGATGCGCCATACTATTGAAATTTATCTAAATTCAATATTGTTAAGCATTCTTAAAGATCAGATGAATTATACATGAAGTATATGGATTATTTGTCCCAGGCAAACAATGGTGACATTTCTGTCTGTCACTTAGTATGACAAGGTTAGCATGTTTTATTCAGAAGTTTTGAACAGTAAAATGATTTCTATGCATTACTATTTCATTGGACTGTTAGGGAAAGCAGAAAGCAACACAGTTTTTCTATGTTGCAAAGTTTGATTTTGTATTAAATAAATAAATATAGTGACAAAACAGGATTATTTCTAACATCTTTAATATTCATGGTGAAGTTCTCTTGTCATATGGAGACTAAAAAAAAAACAAACCAAACCAAAACAAAACCCAAAAAAACCTTTGGTGACAGAGTCCCTGGTTTTATATAAATTAAAATAGGTGTCTGCTGGAACATAAAATGGAAGCATGTAATGCAAAAAGAAGTTTCTGTGTTACATGAAATAAAAAAATGGGTAAAAATTCCTTCCTCGGTCATGCCTTAGGAGTTAATAAAGCATGGAATTTGGAATCCAAATTCTGCTCTCTAAATTCAGAAGTCTCCTAGCTTTCTGAAAACCTTTTCCTTCATTAATTTCAGTTCTGACTACTTATCTTGTTGGCCACATAAATCCACAATCCTTAGTCTGATTTTCTGACTTTCTGTTTTTGTTTTTGTTTTGCCCCAAATGACTTTCTGTTGTAGAAAATGTCAAAGCAGAACTGTGCATTGTGTGAAAACATTTTTTTGATCATTTCTGAAAATACTGTTCTTCATTTGTTTGAAATTTTGAAGTGCAAGTGGCTTTGAAATTCAGCTGAAATATTAAACATGGAAAAAAATTACTTGTTTTTAAAATATCAGGTGAGCAGATGATTATTTGTACTTACGAGCATGTGCACTTTGGCAGCTTTTGCAATAGAAAGAATTACAGGCAGTATCCATGAAGGAGACCAGTTCAAGACTGAGGTAGACCAAACATTATTCATAGCATGTGCACATCATACACTAGTGGCGATGGATTTCTCTCCTTTATCTCCTTTATTTTTTCGTAGTGTTCTTCAAAGCTGGACATATAAAAAGCAAACAAATAGATGAAAAGTGGACTAAGATGAGGCTAGGAAATTTTGTCATACAAAGGAATAGAGAGGTGGATACAAATGGAGGAAAGAGGAAAGTCTATTGCTACAACGTTAGCCCTGTACTGTTGATGGTGTCAGAAATCACATTTAACATCAACTACTATCTGAGAAGTTTAACTACAGACTTGCTGGCCATCATCAAATATCATCTGCAGTGCACAGTAGCTGTTAGTCTCAAAGCTTTTTTTTTAATTAAAAAGTAATATTGACAAATTTATGACATGTAATAGAGTAATAAATGTATACAACATGGAACGCAGACTTGGTATAGCAGTATTTTTAAGTACTCCATTACCATTCAAATCTGATGTGGCAAACAAAGCCAGGGTTATTCAAAGACCTTTTTGTCTCTTTGTATATTTCATAATAATTTCTAAACATATTTAAATTACTTTATTTTTCATGTACACCTTATTAATATGACAGTTATAAAACTAAAGGTGATTATAGTATGGAACATGGTACTCCTTCAGCTGCGTGCAACTTGCTTCTCTGTGCAATTATAGTTTACTGTCCTTTAACCTCTAGTTCTTAAAATACTGCTTTGCTTGCTGTTATAATTTGGGCTGTTTCTTAAGCAAGGATTGAGTAATATTTCAATAATGCATGATCTCTTTGTGCCTTAAATAGCATAAATAAAACAAATAAGAATGCTTCTACATGCTTTTGAATTAGGAAACATGAATATGATTTCAAAGATTATTTATTAAAGCTGTCCATGGATCAAATTCACAGCTCATAAAATCACAATTTGCTGGTTTGCCAGCTGGTTACCTTTCAATTTCTTATTCAACCGTCATTAAATTATTCTCACTCTTTCAAACATAATATCAATTTTCCTCTAACGAACAAAACTCATTTTGCTACATGTGATGCTTTGGTGTATTACATTTGTCCTCATTTGCTCAAAAAGCAAGTGATAAAGGACAAAAATATAATACTCATTATACCTGTCCTGATTGTCATTTGTGGGTCAAGATTCACAGTTTGGAATTATTTGGAAAAGTATTGTCTTCAATATTTTGAGTGTAAAATACTTTTATACTATACCCTTTTAAAGTTTAAATTATTATTTTTTTTATTATTCCTGAAGTATGCAGAATTTCAGAAATACTTCTTTCAAAAATTATATTTTTTCTCACTTTATATGTCTCGTTTTACCTGATGCTGCAAGCTAGTTTAACAAAACTTTGTGTTTCCAGCTTGAGGCATTATTAAATGGGCATGTTTTTCAAAAAGTGCTATGTACTTACTATTTTGAACGTTTAGAGTTTGATGTCACTCCCCCTCAGGAACATTGCATGTAACTATATTGAATTGTCTATTTTGCTTCTCAAACCTCTCAGTATCTTATGTTCTCTGGAAATGGAGCTGATAAAACGCATCCCTAATTGAAAGGGCAGGAAAAGGAAATGTTTTGTGCAGTTTATCAATGATATTTGAATACTTGCCTATAGGCTTGAGAACTTGTATGGAATTTTTCTTAACCTTCCTTGTAAACTTGTAGTTTAAACTACAGTCAAATTCTCCATGCCTTAATCCTGAGAATGTATTTACTGAGGTTCTTTTTTGTGTCAGGCTATTACACAACAAAATTGTTTTCCTGAACAATAAGCTGTTTGCCTCATGTGGTACATAACTTGTTTAGCTATTTTTATAACTTTTTGTCTATGATAGAAAAGACATAGCAACCCACCTGACTCTTAGCTGAATGTATTAGGCTTATTGCTATATTATATACCCACAGTTAATGACTGTCATTGATTACAGCCTCATCTGGACTGAGAAGACTAAGTAATGCAAGCTGGTTTACAGTTCCTGAACAGAGTCTGCTTAATGAGAAAATCAGGAGATTTCAAGGCTTAGTCTGTTTGGATTTACATGAAAGCAGTGACTACAGCTGAAATCTGGTGTTACTGACACTAACTTGTATACACATGGTAAATAACCACTACCTTTGTATTTAAATATTACCATTCTGTTCATTTATTAGTAAAGGAGCCTGGGGGGACAAAAGAACAATTTGTTCCTCTCCACAGCCTTTCAACCTTCCTTTTATCTCTGGTTCCATTTTCTCTCTGGATTTTCTGCACAACTCCAGAGAACTAGAGTGGTACTCAGTGCTCTGGGGGAATTTTCAGCAGATAAAAGTTCACAGCTCTAGAGGGCCTGGAAATTTTTCTGAATGTTTGCAGTCCTTGTGAGAACAGTCAGCTACTTAAATAAACAGAGTAACCAGATGCATAACATCATGTACACCTCTGTCAGCACAATGCCATCTTGCAGGTGTGTCTCTCCTAGAAATAACATCTCACTGCCAGGCTGTCTGCATTGCCAATAGCATATCAGAGGCTTCTGAGTTGTACTTCTGAGTTGTGCTGGCTAGTCGACAAGGTAGATAGGTAGCCAAATACCCTTTATTTAAGACAATTCAGTTCTTCTGAAGTTCATGTGCACTTAGTTAATCTCAGTTTATTTTGTGTATTAGAGACCATGAAAAAATACTAAATATTTTGGGCAACATTCACAACCCATTAAACCAGTTACAAAAAAAATAGTCAGTCCTGGAACTTGGTCATCTGGTGTGAGGACAGGGATTGCCATTCATGGGGACTGGGACTGGCAGGAGGAAGGGGCTGTCAGGACACCCGTGCATTTGGGACAGGAGCACTATGCAGCTGTGTCCCCGGCTGTGATGCTGGTGTGGCCAAGGGCAGATCTGGAGAAAAGGTCCTGAGTCCTTTCTGTCAATCAGCTGAGCAGGGCCAGAGATCCTGGAGACAAGGAAAAGCTTTTCCCCTCTAAGAATAGTGGGTCAGTAATGCCAGTGCAAGGAGAGGCAGTGCCGTCTCCCTTCTTGGAAGGTTCCAGCCCCCATAGGGGCCCCCTGAGCAACACGGTCTGGGGAGGGGGTTGGACCAGAGAACTCCCATGGTCTCCCATGGTCTGAAATATCCTAGGATCGATCCTACAGTCTTCTGATTAATTTAAACACGTGGAATCAATTTCTAGATTATTTTTTAATTACAGGGAAACAAAGACTTTTCCTCTGTTGGTGAGTCAAAATTTATGTTACCTTATGTAGAGAAGAAACATTTCATGAAAGGAATTTGTTGTAAATTCCATTGCAATTATGAATTAGGATCCCCTTGTTTCCTGCCAAATATGAGTAATTTTTTTTTTTGTTTTATTCTTCTTATTCTGAAGTATTTAGAAAGCTTTTTACAAGATACAGTGAAACAAATTGCCTTTGAAATGCACATTGCAACAAGGAGATCTTTGCTTTTCTGATTTTGTTGTGAAACACCACCTTCACTGAGTTGTTATTAGTACACAGGAAAGTGGAGCAGACTGAAAGTCAGAAATGAGCTTTGTTGATGGTGGAAAAAGATTTTGTTATTTGTCTTGAAATATGCGTAGAGCAACTCCTACTTATATTTGGTTGTACTGTTGCATATTTGACAGTGCTTTTTCATTTTCAACCTTTTAACAGCAAGGTGT
This sequence comes from Streptopelia decaocto, assembly GCF_964273445.1. Classification (NCBI taxonomy): domain Eukaryota; kingdom Metazoa; phylum Chordata; class Aves; order Columbiformes; family Columbidae; genus Streptopelia; species Streptopelia decaocto. The sequence continues at coordinate 12,354,259 of NC_138657.1, forward strand.
AATAACAGAATTCCTTTCAAGACCACTTTCTGGCTGAAAATTACATAAACCAATTACAGGATCAAATCCTAACATTTCTGCATAGCAAGCAGCCCTAGTGGCAGTGGCATTACATCGATTGTAGATCATCACGTGATCTTACACCTAATTTAATCTGGGAAGTGACTGAATTGAAACACTGGCATATCTTCCATCTAAGAATACAAGTCAAATTAGTCCTTCAATGAAAAAATACATATTTCTTATCTAACAGGTAGGATCAATGAAAATAAGTTTTTTTTGTTGTTGTTTGTTTGGGTTTTTTGTTTGTTTGTTTGTTTAGTTTACTTGATACATCATTGGCAAATAGAAATCTATAAAATTAATCTGCAAGTGAAAGAACAAGCAAGCTCTCTCTTCTAATCCTTCCCTGTCTGGTTTGGATTTTATGGTGCAAGAGGAAAAAAGCTTCAATATGTAGGCAATTTTTAATGTATATATTAATCTGTATTGTGGATTGCTAGTATAGCTCTTATGCTCAGAACAGCAGGCACTGTTGTCTTCTTCATCACTGCCAAGAAGTTGACTGCTGAGTGACTGGAAGGAATTATTCTCCAGACCTACAGTGTGATCACCAATACATACTCTTTTAGGATATGTACCAACATGTTCAAGTGATTAGTATTATCCATCCCTTCAAAAATAAAGAAAGCACTAAAAAATGTTACCAGCATTGCCAATATTATGCTTTTCCTCTCTTGTATTTAGAAAAGACACGACAACATATAGGTTTTGGTGTAAAACTTATTTGTATGGCTGTATTATATGCGTATCACTATTCAACAAGTCTTCAGTAACTAAGTGTATTAAATAAATAGTCATTAATTAAGTTCCCCTTAATTTAATGTTAAATGGAGGATAAAAACTAGCATCTATCCATCTAGATTCCATTGGTGTTATGTAGACACTAAGTGTTTCTATCTATTCTCAATTCTATAATTTTTCTTCAAGTATTTTTAGAGCAAACCCCCAAGAATAACAGATTCTTGCCTAGGTAACCATAAACATTAAGGCACATAGAAATTATTTAAGTCATGCAATCATGCAATAAGCCTATGAGTACATTTTGACAGTGTAACTTTCATTTGCTTTGCTGAAGACTATTAAGAGTTCTCTCTATTAAAGGCAAAAGAAAATGAGTTCATCTGCTTTCTGAGAAACCTTAATGTAGAAAGTAGACTTCTTTGGAACAAGGGTCTTGAGACAGCTAAGAGGGGTGTTTTCCAGAGAAACAAGACGAGTAAGCCCTTAGACAAAATTGAAAGAAGTAAAAAAATTGATCTTGCTTTTGTGAGGGATTTTTCACTGTCTGTACTGTGGTATGAAAGAACTATGAGAAAGAAACTCAGCGGCCCTCAGTGTGGAAGTCAAGGACTCAAGGACTCCTCACAGGCTCCAAAGATATCTGCCTGAAAAATCTCTTAATCCCTCTGGTTGTTGATAAAGCCATTGTCTAAGCAATGTATTGAATTCACCAGCGTCTTCGCTAGCAGAGATCATAGAAGAAATGTTTTCTAAAGCATCTTTGGAGTATGACTTCTTATTCTTTGCAGAATCTCATTTGCAGGTTGACTATACCTAAACCACATCACAGTCTCTGAGACTGGAGGAAAAGAGGAGGGAATAGAGTGGCCTGATGAGCTAGTGCACATTCTAAGAAATCACAAATCTGTTGTTGGTAGTATCAAGTCAAACAATAACAAAACAACAACAACAACAAAAAAAACCCAACCAAACAAAAAAAATCAAAATATTTAAACTGTTTTTGTGGGATTTTGAAAAATGAGTTTTATTACTCAACTATGCTCAGACCTGTAGATCTTTATGCAGGGCTTTAAGTGTGTGTCATTCACCTTGGTTACCAAACTCTTATATTTAGGGTGCTATTTGATGTTTGCAACACATTGGTCATACCAATAGCACTGAAATACTCCTGTGAGAATCACTTCTGTGTTCTGAAAGATATCTAAATGTAAAACTGTCTTTGTTTTGCAGCTTTAAAGAAAATGCAAGCAAGTTATCTGGAAAGACTATAGATTGGAGAAGAAAAAGGCAAAGGCGGGAAACACAGTACTGATGATCTTGGTGAATCTTCCTCTCTCTATATCTTCATATATAATCAGTGTAAATATAATTTGCATACATACATATTTATATATAAACATATATTGCTGACACTTCTAAAGGTCATGTGCCTTTCTTTTAGATCAGGGTGTCAAACTCACTTTGCAAATGCAGGAGTAGTTACATTTGCACAGTCCTAAAATTACATTCAGCCCTTAGAAGGCAACTGCGAGGCTCATGTGGCACCTGGTGAAAATGAGTTTGACACCCCTGTCTTAGATAGTTTGGAGCTCTGAGACGTATAGAAGACAATATGATAAGTAGCCAGAGGAAGGAAGAAAGGTAACAGATATCAAAATTTTTCCTAGAACATACCTTAATATATTCTTTTTTAAATCTTGCAAGCACTTCTGGAGGATGCTACAATTGAGGTACACAGATGACAAAGGAAGAATATGAAACAGCATGGCTGAAACCTTGAAAAAGGGCAGAAATGTTCATGAGAAAGAACATCATTGGCATAGGTGATGCAGGAATGAACTGTCTATCCATGAAGGTAAAAGGGTTGACAAGTCTCCACTACTAAGTGAGATGGGAATAGAGAAATAAAGGGAAATGAGATACTGTGACTGCTTTCCTTCCCTTTTTTCAGCTCCAGAAACTTTTTAAGCTGAGTGTTTTATTGATGAATCTAATAAGCTTCATTCTTCAGAAAAGTCTCTTTGCTTGGGTGCAAGGCTTTTTCAGTCTTCTCTACTTTTATATACAAATTACATATTGATTGAGAAGGGCAGAAAAAAATAAAATGCTACTGGGAGGTTTTTCTCTTGTTTGGATTTCCATCTTTTGCCTGAAAAGGCAAGAAAATTTAACAGCCTGAAAAAGATGTAAAAAAGCACTTGAACTTCAGAGCATTTGTATTTATCTGGGCCTACTGTGGGTTAACAAACTCAGACCATTACTCCATCTTCCAGTTCTTAAGAGTACAATTGCTCTAACAGGAATCAAAGCTTTAATCATTTTACCTTGCTATGCCTTGTTGTATTTTTCATATTTATGGCATTACAGAGCTTCTTATCAAATTCCCTCAAAAAATACGTGAGCACGTAAGGCAGTGCCTTTTATTCTGAAGACCTAGAGAATTCCAGAAAAAAAGGAAAGGTTTTGCACACCACTTATATAGAGGCACTCTCTGGGGAAAAGAACTTTATGACATATCTTTTTAAAAGCCTAAATAAATTATGTTCCTATTCAGCAACTTGAGTACTTTAAATAGATGAAAAAGAATTATCCAGGAAATATAACTTTCATTCTTTGTGTTCATACAAGAAACTTTATTTAATTCATATTCTGTATGCGCTCTGCTCAGTTCAGAAAACTAGCTCGAACTCTCAGAGTCTCATTTTCCAGCAGCTTGCTTAATTGTAGGTTTTTAAATGTCAGGATTTTTGAATAGGATTGTACACAAAGTACTGTAGCCATATCAACAACTTGGGTGAGTTTGTAGACTCTGCCGTGCACACTGAGAAAATGGTCTATTTTGTAAGTCTGTATCCAACACATATGGTTTGCTAATTTTTTGGTATTGCCTATTTCATTCCTTACTCTTTTTTGTGTCTTCTGCACACAGCTGCACACAGCTGTTGTAATGTGAACACTTTTATCTTCAGAGGAAAAAGGGACTGATGAGCATCAGTCTATTGCTATTTATGATTTATGGCATGATGTGAGAAGAAATAGTGCAGAAATCTGTACTTGCGCTTTGACTGCATGAAGTCTGCCCAAGAAGCGAGACATTTTTCTGATCTGCTAGACCCCTTGTTGCAAGGATGACAGTGGAATTTTAAAGGCCATTTCTGAATCACTGCACGTGCTGAAGTGCTGTTCTGCAAGGTGTTCAGTGTCCTTAGTTTCCTTCAATAAACCAAGGATTAATGGAGAATGTGTTTATTCCAGACACTGTGAAAAGAGGTGGTGGGTTTTGTAATGGTAACTTACGACTGAGTGACACTTCCATCATCCTTCTTATAAACTTGATGTTTTCAGTAAAACAGGAGAGAGTCGATACAAATAAAAATTTCAATATGCACTGCAGCTGATATTCACAAGATTATCTAGCTATTAAAACAACTCAATCATGGAAACAGTGTCATGCAAAAACCAATAAGACAACACAATTACTTTTTGGAAATATTCCATAATGGAAATAGAGAGATCCTTCGTGTTTAGATTATTGCTTTTACCGGGTTCAAATATATAAATAAGTAAGTAAGTAAGTAAGTAAATAAATAAATAAATAAATAAGTGTGTATATATGTATAAGGCACGAAAATAAGCATAATCAGCTGTGAACTTCCTAACATATGTTTTCTTGTATGGTAAGTGTTCCACTAAGTTTCTTTTTACCTCATGATTGTTCTTAAATAGTCCATTTGTACTAGTGTTTATTGTGTGTATGCACAAGAGGAGCACAGGTACCGGAATAGAAGGATTGCATTAGGTGAAGAGTATGTAAGTTTGCAGAGGTAAATATAGTGGATATGTTTCTGAACTATCTTTGACTAAACCACTGCTGACACTAACAGTTGCATTAAGCCTATATTCAAAGACTTTATTCAGTCAGTCCAGCACTCTAAGGGCTACTGATCATGAGGAGCTCTGCCTTGTATCAGCTGAGGCTGCAGAGGTTCCCCCTCTACTCACAGCATGTGTGAGTCTAAGAAACAAACTGGAAAGTTGAGAAGGTTGAAGAAAGACTTAAAAGAAACACTGCATTTGACTTTTTTCATTCATAACTGACCCATGTGTTTTCTGTTTAGAGGACCAATTGAACTTTTGGAAATTTTGTGCCTGTGTAAAGGCACGCAAACACATGTTAATGTGTTTTAATTAGAGTTCTGAACCATAACCTCTTATCTTCAAGGTGTTTTCTCTCTCTTTCTCTCTCTCTTTCTTGACCAACTCCTGTAATAGTTGCAGGAGTAACACAGTTCTATGTATACAACTTCAAGTCCCCAGTTCTGTAGGATCATAATTACAAACCACTTTACTCCATCTAAGGTCGCTTTAATAGCAATTCTTTTGGAATGGAAATTTGTTGGAACATTCTTTTCAGATGTGAATAGAAAAAATGGGTCTTAACAGAAGTCTTGTACCACTTTGCTGTTAGAGATGGGCAAATTAGTGTATCGAGCTGTAGAAGCACCTTCAATTAAAAAACAAAACCAAAAACCAAAACGAAACAAACAACAAAACAAAAGAAGTGGGAGCTCTTATTACATTAGTCCAGGATGAGACACTTTTGCGTACATAGCACGTCATTTATTTTTAACTCGTTCCAATACTTTTTATCACTTACTTTTTTAGGATAAGTTGCAACAACCCTTCACAATATCTTACGTAGTTTTCTATTAAAATTATCCAATGGCTTTTTTGTTATAGCTGTTAAAGCATGTAAAAATGTTGAAAGGAACAATATTTTGTAACAAATTTTGAAATTAGGTAAGCGGTTTTCATTGTGTGGTACAAAAATGCAGCTCCTTACATATTTTGGAAAAGGATGTGAAGAGACAGGGTATAAACCAGAAAGCATAAGATATCCTTACAAAGATAGTTGGTTAAGAAACTCACATGAGATCAGTGCAAAGCAAACTCTGAATGGAACAGACACAATACTTAATCCTAAATTGCTTGTATTTCAAGTATAATCTTAAATACCAGCTGCTGATAGCTCTGCACTCTTTCTCACTCACTTGCAAAACCTTTCCAACTGAAAAACAATTATTTTTCTTTAATTTTAAATATTTTCTTTTAAATGTAATAGAATTTTCATTTTGAGAACTTCATAAGAAACATTTTCTTGACTGTAAAAATATGTGTTGTGTGTTTCACATTTTTCCTTTTTTATTTTCTGTTAGTTTTTTTTCTCCTTTATATAATAAAATATTCAAGAGTCTTCTGCAAGACTGTCTTCCACTCTTATGCACATACTCATTTTATTTTTTTCTGTGCTTGATTTTTGACATTTTGGAAGGTATTTCATATAGTTTTACTTTGTGAAGCTGGAGAGTGTTGTGAGTATGATTTCAGATGGAGAGAAAAAAACTTCAGTAGGCATTTATCAGATGTATTTCAGAAACCAAGGGAGAAAAGTGAAGTAAAGTAAGTGGAAAATAATTAGATCCTGATTTTATTAAAAATTTCTAGATACTGCCTGTGCCTTTTGCTGTGTAGTGATATAAATAAAATGGCAGAGAGTGTAAAGCAATCCTCACCTAAGAACCTATCAGTGTATTTGTCAGCCAGTATTTGTATTTATTGTTTGTACTGATATGTGAATTTAATGTAGGACATAAGAATTATTTCTGAGGTACATACATAAAACTAATTTATTTCCCTATACCCCATATTTATGTCAAGACAATTTTTAAAAGGCTGCAGATCAAATCTAAGAAGTTTATCAAAGTTACAGGAAAATGCACAAGAAATGGGGTTAAGGGAAAAGATAATGTGAGAGGACTAAATAACAGAACACAAGCACCCATCAGCTGAAATAGTACATAGAAAGAAAAAATCAGATTAGAAAAGCAGGAGAAAAAACAGCTTTGAGAGAAGATATAGTGTTTTTTTTTTTTTTTTTCTCAGAGCAACCTTGAAAGAATCCAACCAGTTTTTCTGGCCATTACCTCAGAACCAGGCAGTGTAGCTTTATGTTTTTTGAGCAAAAGCCAGAAAAGCCCACCTTGACTAAGGTGGCCAGACCATATTGCATATTGCTCCCAGAGTTGGTCATCCAGTGGAAGTTAATGAGACCGAAGGATCACTTTTAGAAGTAGAGTGATGAAAATCTAATCTAATAAGCTAAATTCTGCTCCTGCAGTCTTCAGCGCAACCTTAATGGAGCCATTAACAGAACTGGTCTAAAATGCCTCAGTAATATGCTCAAAGGGGAAGTCACATCCCATTATTGTTAGAGGAGAGTTGGGTGAAGGCTACCTGCCAGAAACCTAATGCTTAATTCAAGCCCCACAGGGACCATTGGAAAAAATCCTCTTGGCCTCAGTGGGCTTTGCAACAGGTGCTGAACAACCTTGGTTCCTTTTGCCTCAAAGAGCTGGCACTGCAGAAATGCACAGTCAATGCAGCAGCAGCATTTTGTCACTGCATGGTCAGTGTAAGTTCAATTAAAACTGTTAGCAGTAGCTACATCAAGTCGTGTGCACTGTGAACAATGCTGGTGGAAATGTATGAGTAAAAATATTGTTCTAGCCAATGCAGACAGACTGTCTTGCTGTAAAGACTGTATGATACACAGAGTGCTGCAGACCATAACATCAGTGCAATCCTCCTTCTTTCTCTTTCCCTCTTCTATTAAGAAACATAATCTCTTTACAGATTTTTTAGCGCTTTTTTTTTTGTTGTTGTTGTTTGGTTGGTTTTTTTTCTCCTGCATTTTACTACGGAAACAATTACGATTGCTGATAACACAATATGGGTTTCAGTAATAACCAATAACTTTGGAGCTATTGCTACTTCAGCTACTGAATGTGACTCACTGTATCAAGTTATAAGATTGGTTATTAAGTGGACCAGATGTTTTGCAGCCATTACTTACTTGTAAATGGGCTGCCAATCTGAAATGTGCATGGTTCTTTTGTCTAAAGAGAATTGCACTGTGGAATCTAAAATGGCAGTGGCAATTTGTTCTCATCTCTGTTCAAAGCCAAGTACAATGGAAAACTGACCTTGGATGAGACATTTGTGGGATACAAACATATGGTCAGACCAGGAGATTCATAAGAAGTAATGGGAAGTGTTTTGAGGAAATGAACCAACTGAAGTCTCCAAGGCAAACTGAAGAAGGAAAGTACAGACTAATCTTACATGGAGATGTTTTTATCAATTATATTATTTCTACCTTTAATTGTTAGAGATTATTAAGAGACATTTGATGATTTCACACCTGGACCTCTCGCAGTGCTTGCCACTTTAGTCTTAGGAGCAGAAGCTCAAACTAAACTCTTTATTTGAAAACACAGTCACAAATGACTCGGCTTTTGGTATATAGGTAACACTTGCATAAATGCCAAACCACATCACTTTCTGCTACTAAATGAAGAAAAGGAATTTTGGTTTTGAATAATAGTATTAGTTTCGTAAAAATTGGTGGAATTACATAGATGAATAATAGGAGGTATCTCTATCATTAGAGTAGTTCTTAGTTGTATGTTATCTTGATGAATACTTATTTGTATTTAATTATTATGCATTAATTGTATTGCTAATGCATGAGAGTATCTGAACATCCTATACTTGATAGAAACAGGGTGTTATGCATTCAGCAGAAATGTTCCTTTTGAGCAATCACTCTGTCAATTGGAGTCACTAAGTACACATTATGCTCATATTGCATGTATAAATGTATGTGTTTGCTTTTAAGCGCATGTGTTATTTAGAAGCACTCAGGATGAGTTGGTCTGACTGGTGCAATGACACTGAAAATGACAGCACCCTTTGCACTTGAAGGTTTGAATTAGAGCTGAGTAAAAATGGATACGTTCATCCCCATGGGAAATTTTACTACTGAACTGTCCAGAAAACCTTGCAAGCGTTTGTTCAGCGGACTGTGCTGCAATATTCTCATCATCTTCCAATGATCTACATGTACTACAAAACAGGTCTGGGCAATGCAGAAGAGCTCAAGCTGCCATGCATCCTTTTCCAACTGCCAGACTAAAGAACTATACCTAAAGCAGGACACGAGGTGGGCTATGTGATCCTAGTTCCAGAGGGAACAAGAGGTGTAGTAATAATAAGTCCATTGAGCTAAGATACTACTGCCGAGTTAGAATATTTACAACACTTATGTTTTATTTATTTCTTACATTTTTTTAATTTTAATGATTTATTTAACATTATAAAAAATGATTTTTTTTTTTTAAATTTTCAGAAGCATAGTTTTGAATAAGAAAAAACAATTGTCGGTAGCATGTATACTTCTGCTGTCTGCTGGATAGGATATAGACTTGTGTGTGTGTGTGTGATCTGGGAGTGCATTGATGGTAATTTTCTCAACACAGACAGTCAATGAGCCGACCGGGGCAGATTCTTTTCTGACTTTTGTCACGAGCAAGGAAGAAATGGTTGCATATGTGGTGGCCAAGGGTGGTCTTGACTTCAATCACCATGAAACTGTGGAGTTAGGATCCTAAGAAAAGCTCAGAAGATGGATAACAAAGACAGTTGTGGGCATCAGGACAGAAGATTTCAGCTTGTTCTGGGATGCTCTCAGGAGGATCCCACAGGAAGCTGCTCTGGAGAGTAAAAGTGACCACGAGAGCTGGTAAACTTCAAGAACAACTCCTCAAATCACAACAGTAGTGTTTTCCAAGAGACAGAGAACCAGGTCACAAGAATACGGAGGTCCTGAGTGAGCTCAGAGGGGAACAGGAGGCATTCAGAAAAGGAAATGGAGGTGGACTGCCTGGGAGGAGCACAGAGATATTGTCTGAACATGAAGAAGTTAAACAGTCCAGTCCTCAGCCAGAATAGAAAACACTGAGAGATGTGAATGATGACAAGAGAGGCTTCCTCCCAAAAGAAAGGCTAAGGCTAATGTGGGTCTGCTGCTCAAGAGGCAGTCTCATGACCAAGAGTGTCAAAAAGTCGAAGTCCTCAATATATGATTTGTCCCAGATTTCGCTTGTAAGATCTGCCTCCGGGCTCTCAGGACACCATGGAAGCTGTGAGCTCCTGGGGTTGTGACAGCAGTCTCCCCAGCCCCAGCTGGGGAGAAGGGCAGGCTGGTGGGCAGCTGTGACAGTCCTGAGCAATGGGCAGCTGGCTGCCTGGGAAGGGACAGGAATTGTTTAAGAAACATGTGGTTTGGAAAGTTTTAGGTCACCTTGAAACCTAGCCTTGAATATTAGTGTAGCCACACTATGTTGTGTTTTGCTCAGGATTTAGTAGATTCTATTCTTTAGGATAAAAATGCTTTTTGGAGCAAGCAAAGTTTTGAATATTCTATGTCTGTTAAGCTGGATGATTTTCTGGACTATTTCTGTAGCTGATTATTGCCAAAAATAAGTGCTTGTTAAGAAAAATCAAAAAGTGTGAACTCAAACCAGGTTAATCAGCTGCCATTTAATATACTGGACAGAAATATGTAATGAAGCAATTTCACATGAAAGCCTTTCAGGTAAAATCATATATACAGTGATCTCTACAAACCACAGATGTACATAATGCTATTTGCTGGGTTCTTCTATATATCAGTGAGACAAAATCTAGAAAGCATTGCCATGTCATTTTGAAGAATATAGCTGTCGAAAAAGGTCCTTGAAACTCTCTTCCCCCAGTAACATCTCAATTGAACAAAATAAAACCTTAAACCTTATGCTAGTCAGCAACTACCTCTTTTTTTTTTTCTTTGCATATGGAGTGAATAATTTGATCAGAATAAAAATATGCACTATTATTCCTACATGGATATCGCATAGTGATTGATATTGACCTGACACTTGCATGAGAGGATGACTCATTTTTGCTTCGCCATGGGCATTAGCTGGCAGTTACAATAGTTCTCCAATTCAATGTGGTGTTCATATCTTTTTAGTCTGTAGGTACAGTGCCTTGCACACCGGGGTACATGCTAGTATAAAAACTTAAATAGGTCCTGCAATTTTTCACCCAAAAGTTAAAGAAAACTAGACAGAAACAGTAAATGACTCATTTGAGGAGCTGAAATATAAAACATGGAGGAGGCTGCAGTTGAAGAGAGAGAAAATGAAGGAATGTATATAGGCAAACCAGTGTTTTAAATAGTTGTTTATATACTCAGAGAAAGGCTTGTAAACAGAGTGTGGGTACTACATAGCTTTTCACCAAAGGTCACTTGCCTCTCTCTGAGTGAAAGGATTACCTGAATCCTCTCGAAGTTACTGGATTATGCATCCATTTGGAAGACAGAAACTGCTTCCATGCATAGTCACATATGTGACCTTTGATACCTTAATGGAACTGTTTCTGCAATAATTCCTGGTATTCAAAGGTAAATAGGGAAGTAAAGTGACAGGGGCTCATATTTAGATTACGTTTCAGAAAGGCATTTAATGGTTCTTGCATTTATTTACAATTTTATTTTCAACAATGTTGTCATGCCTGTAGGAGAGACACTGCTTGTTTTTCACAGTGAAAAGGTAAAAAAAAAAAACAGAGAACTTACTTAAGGAGTCACAGCATTGCAGAGACTTTACATCTACCAGTGGTCATGGATAGTTTATTTGTTAGATATCTAGAAACATTAAAAAAGACTTGGAGAAACAGGGATATAATAAAAATTAATTATTTTGCTGAATTGTTTATAGTGTTTATTTGTTTATAGTGTATCAAGCTGCATAAACTTGTATAGTAACTCTTAGTTGTGTTATTCAGTCTGTGACAACCACCTGTTTATAATGACCTTTTTTTTTTTTAATCTCATTCAGTCTCACAGAAATTAAAATATTGACAGGAACACTTTCTATGGGGCACACAAGTTTACAGAAGAGCTGATGTTACATAGCATTTTTTGGATTAAACATTGTACAGTAACACACATATAATCCTGAATTAAGTAGAATTTTTACATAAATATGGACATAAAATAAGAACTAAATAAAGATTTCAACACCCCCAATATTTTAGATTCCCAGAAACAAAACTTATATTTTACTTTCATTGAGTAAAATGCAACAGGTAACTTGTAAGAAAATACAAGGTAATTACTGACTTTTGCTTTCATTCTCACTGTGGCATTTCTTTTTGTTTGGTTCCTTTCAATTAGATAATTATTAGTGTTTTTTTTCCTTTACTGGGAAGATACTGATGCTCTGGCATTTTTCAGTAGAATAACTTCTGAAACTTGAGGAATTACTAGTGGCTCCATCTGCTCCAGCTTAGGGAATTGCTGAGGACATTCAAATCTTTTCATGTCTAAATTTTTGGTTTAAATCCACAGTGAGAAAAGAATGATTTAAAGTAATTTCATACGATGTCTGCTTCATGACAGAAAGATGTGGTTTCAGTTCAGTTCTAAACATGCAGATGTCCATGTTATAAAACCATCACCCCAATTTACTGTAATTGGCACCCTGATAGGTGTCATGCCACTGAGCTGATGGTTGCACAGCTGTGCTGGGGATACCCTAGTAGGACAAATATTTCAGTCACTCTGGAGTGTGGAAATTAAGTGCTTTTGAGGTGGCCCATGGAAATTCATATTAGCACAGTACAGGGTCTCCAAAGTCATCATGATGTCACCTTTCTATCTTTTTTACAGACTTGCATTATTTTCACTAACAATAGCAGTTAGTTCTAGAACAAGATCACTTTATTATGAAGAAAGAGAAGAAGAAACATCTATGACAAAGTTTGACATTTGCTTTCCCCAAAAGTAAATGAAAGCATCCAGTAGCAACACAGCTTGGAACAAAACATTTTTGCTAAACACTCTATGCATGTAGACCTTAGTTATTTTCCTAAGTCCATGGTTTAAGGAGCTGGTGTAATGAGTTCAGGAACTTAGGTACATTTTGTGCATAAATTATTTTTTTGTTTGTTTTTCTGATGACAACAAGCTTTCATTGTCACTTGCATATATTTAAACCAAAATATTCTAAAAGTAATAAGAACCTGAAATAGAGACATAATACATCGTATATGAAATTCTGGGTGACCAATCTGTAAACATCCCTCTTTCAGTCTGAAGTGACAAGAATTGCAATTCATGTTCAGAAGGAGAAAAATACAGTATGTAATTTTTAAGCATTTCTGAATTTTGAAAGTTAGTGTGTTAAGATGAAAACCACAAAACCATAAGTATTGGGATACCCTGTTGCTTGTGAGGCACACCAGATGTCTGCCTGAAGAAGGAATCCAGGAGCAGGCATTCAAATCCATATTCAACTTTGAGTTGAAAAGCTATCACTAGGAATGAAAGGAAGTGATTCACCTTTCCAGAGAGTTGCCTGTCATGAAAGTTGGTATTTCACACCAGACAGAGCAACAGGAAGAGCCTCAGTAGGCATATTACTGATCTGGAAAGTGCTTACTGTTTACAGGCGGTTGCCACTACTGCCAGATTATGAAAGCTGAAGAAAAATTCTTGTTTGCCAAATGCTGGCTCAAATGGTCATTGCCACTGGCAGAGGAAGGAGTTCCAAACAAAAGATACTTCCATCCTCTCTTGCCAAGAGTGAGGGGTGAGCTGCTTACCAAAGCCTCTTAAAACTCGAAAGCTTTTTTGGATGTCAGGTAAGAGCAAAGCTGCTGATCAGTGTTAGATACATCTTAGCTATCTCCTGCCTCCCAACTTCCATTAACACATTTACTAGCATTTTGTATGTTTTCACATCTGTTTTTAATGTATGTTTTCTTCTGCGTTGTTTCCAAGTTGGCTTCAGCTAATTCTGGAAATGTACCATTAACCCAGCCAAAACATAAACTACAAAAGTAATTTTGCTGCTTTCTGAAGTAACTTTCAGCCTAAGCTATACATTCTACATAGTGTGAGAAAATGAAATTCAGAGAATTTATGAGAAAGTAAATTCAGTTCTGGTCTTCAAAATGCAAAATGTAAAGAAATTAACCTTTTTTTTTTTTAATATATATTGTCAAATATGTAAATACCACTGTGTTTTTTTACCAACATTTCAGTTTAGGGTTGAATGGATAATTTATACCATGAACTGAATCAAGATTACAAAGTCGCTGCAATTCTGTTTGGGATGCTCTACACTATCACTGAATTATCAGTCAAGATGTTCATTCGAAATCCAATATGTGCATATTTCTTGATCATGTTCTTCTGTTAAATTAGAGAAAATGGGGAATGTCTTCAGTTCATAAAATCTTTCTGCATGCTTCTTTTTGACTCCAAGATTTTTCCATTTCTAGGTATACACTTACTTCAAACAGCTATCCTTCCTCAAGATTAGGTCATTATCACAGACCATGAAAGGAAAAATATGGAGCATACTAGTCTGTATCCTAGCATTGTAAGTGCTAATGTTTTAAGCTTATTTCATAGATGCTGAGAGCACATTTGACTGAAAACACTAAATTTACATCTGAGATTATGTGAAATCACCACAGAGTGTTTTATATTTCTGATCTTCTAATTATTTATTGCCTGAATGATAGAAGGCTCTAAGGATCTCAATAAGGGTCAGAATTTAATTGTCCCCAGCATTTCACAAATGGCACAACACAACCCTTACACTAGGGACTTCAGCCTAAACTTAGTCATCATGCACCAGGTGGCTAAGGCTGGATGGATGAGAGGAAAAAGCATTTATAAAAACAGGTGCATTCACAAAAGTTTGTAGCCATGGGTGGCCATCAGCCTAACTTGTGTAAGGTGGTATATCACACAGAATCACAGAATCGACTGGGTTGGAAAAGACCTCAGAGATCATTGAGTCCAACCCTTGGTCCAACTCTAGTCCATTTATTAGATCATGGCACTAAGTGCCATGTCCAATCTGAGTTTAAAAACCTCCAGGGATGGCGAGTCCACCACCTCCATGGGCAGGCCATTCCAATGCCTGACCACTCTCTCTGTAAAGAATTTCTTTCTAATATCCAGCCTCAGTTTCCCCTGGCAGAGTTTAAGCCCATGCCCCCTTGTCCTATTGCTGACTGCCTGGGAGAAGAGACCAATCCCCACCTGGCTATAACTTCCCTTCAGGTAGTTATAGAGAGTGATGAGGTCACCTCTAAGCCTCCTCTTCTCTAGACTAAAAAACCCCAGCTCCCTCAGCCTCTCCCCATAGGTCTTATGTTCAAGTCCCTTCACCAGTCGTGTTGCTCTTCTCTGGACCCGCTCCAGCACTTCAATATCTTTCCTGAACTGAGGGGCCCAGAACTGAACACAATACTCCAGGTGTGGCCTCCCCAATGCAGAGTACAGGGGAAGGATCACTTCCCTTGTCCTGCTGACCACGCTATTTTTGATACAGGACAGGATACCATTGGCCTTCTTGGCCACCTGGGCACACTGATGGCTCATGTTGAGCTTCCTGTCAATTAGTACCCCCAGGTCCCTTTCTGTCTGACTGCTCTCCAGCCACTCTGCGCCCAGCCTGTAGCACTGCAGGGGGTTGTTGTGACCAAAGTGCAGCACCCGGCACTTGACCTTATTGAACTTCATCCCATTGGAATCAGCCCATTTTTCCAGTCTATCGAGATCCCTCTGCAGAGCCCTCCTGCCTTCCAGCAGGTCGACACTCCCTCCCAACTCAGTGTCATCAGCAAATTTGCTGATGATGGTCTCAATCCCCTCATCTAAATCATCAATAAAGATGTTAAACAGGACTGGACCCAACACTGACCCCTGGGGAACACCACTAGTGACTGGCCGCCAGCTAGATGCAGCCCCATTCACCAGCACTCTCTGGGCCCGGCCCTCCAGCCAGTTCTTAACCCAGCGTAGAGTACACTTGTCCAAGCCATGGGCTACCAGCTTTTGCAGGAGTATATTATGGGAGACAGTGTCGAAGGCCTTGCTGAAGTCCATATAGACCACATCCACAGCTTTCCCCTCATCCACCAGGTGAGTCACCTGATCATAAAAGGAGATCAGGTTGGTCAGACAGGACCTGCCCCTCCTAAACCCGTGCTGGCTGGGTCTGATCCCTTGTCCATCCTGAAGGTGCTGTGTGATTCCATTCAGGATGATCTGCTCCATAACCCTGCCAGGCACTGAGGTCAGGCTGACAGGCCTGTAGTTGCCAGTAGTTGCAGCCCTTTTTGTGGACTGGGGTAACATTGGCCAATTTCCAATCATATGGGACCTCCCCAGTGAGCCAGGACTGTTGGAAGATGATGGAGAGCGGCTTGGCAAGTTCTTCTGCTAGCTCCCTCATCACCCTAGGATGGATTCCATCTGGTCCCATAGACCTGTGAGGATCCAGATGGCTCAGTAAGTCACCAACTATTTCCTCCTGGAATACAAGGGGCCTATTTGGCTTCCTATCTCTGTCAACCACCTCCAGAGATGAGTTGTCCTGAGGGCCACCTGTCTTACTGGTAAAAACTGAGGCAAAGTAGGTATTAAGTACCTCAGCTTTCTCCTCATCTTTGTTAACTATATTTCCCTCAGAGTCCAACAGAGAATGGAGGTTTTCCTTGCCCCTCCTTTTGTTGTTAACATATTTGAAGAAGGACTTTTTATTATCCCTGACAGAATTGGCCAAATTAACTTCAAATTGCACTTTTGTTTCCCTGATTTTTTTTCTGCATGATCTAGCTATTTCCATAAATTCTTCATAAGTAGCTAGGCCTTTTTTCCACAGTTGGTAAAGTCTCTTTTTATTTCTGATTTCATTCAGAATCTCCCTGTTTAGCCAAGCCGGTTGTCTTCCCTGCCGGCTAGCCTTTCGGCACACTGGTATAGCCTGTTCCTGTGCACTCAAAACCTCCCGCTTGAAGCATGTCCAACCCTCCTGAGCCCCCTTGTTTTTAAGCATTGTTTCCCAGGGTATGCTCTGAACTAGACTTCTGAATAGGCAAAAATCTGCCCTCCGAAAGTCCAGCGTAGAGGTTTTGTTAATGGTTCTCCCTGCATCTCTGAGTATTGAGAATTCTATTATTTCATGGTCGCTATGCCCCAGGCGGCCTCCAACCACTACATCTCCCACCAGCCCTTCTCTGTTTGTAAACAGTAGGTCTAGCGGAGTCTTGCCCCTGATAGGCTCATTTACCAGCTGATGAAGGAAATTGTCCTCTATACACTCTAGGAACTTCCTAGACTGCCTCTTCTGTGCAGTATTGAGCTCCCAGCAGATATCCGGCAGGTTAAAGTCAACCACAAGAACAAGGGCCGTCGATTTTGAGACATCTGCCAGCTGCTTGTAGAATAATTCATCTCCTTCATTGTCCTGGTTGGGTGGTCTATAACAGACACCCGCGAGGATGTCAGCCTTGTTAACTTCCCTCTGATTCTGGTCCACAGGCACTCAACCTTGTCACTGCTGACCTCAAGTTTAACAGAGTCAAGTGACTCTCTAACATACAAAGCCACCCCTCCACCTCTCCTACCCTGCCTATCTTTTCTGAAGAGCTTGTAGCCACACATAGCAGCACTCCAGTCATGAGAGTCATCCCACCATGTTTCTGTGATGGCAATCATGTCATATTGTAATTTGCATGGCAATTACAACTTCTTGTTTTGTTCCTAAAAGAAATAAATAATATGATTTGCTTAAGGGCTGAACTGAGCTATTTTTAATGAATTGAGTTTATAATAAAAGAGATTTTTTTGTTATTAATATTAAACTTGATTTTGAAAAGTCGGTTAAACTGTAACATGTTGTTCAGATGTTGTTCAGATTTCAATTCTGAGCCTATGAATGAACCTACCCGGCTTCTATAGTTATTTTTATGTAAAAGACTAATTTTGGCATGGTTTAGGAATCTGCTGTGGGAAGAGGTATGGGAACAAAAAAAAAGGATGAAAAGTGGCAGAATTTATTTTATCTTCAACAAAATAGAAAGCAAATAGTCCGTGCCACTTTTTGCCATTCTGTTATGGACCATTGAGAAACTTGTCTTGGCTGCTGTCTTGATCATTGCAAAAGTGACTGGTCAACTTTCAATAACCATCTAGAAATGAGAAGATGATTTGGTGTAATAATTACCTACACAGGTTCTGTGAATAAACCCTTAGGTTTATTCATTAGGGGAAGAGTTCCTTACCTCATTCATAAGAAAATCCAGCAAGATATTTTGTAGATTGGAAACTATAAAAAAATCATTTTGTATAACTTTTATGATTAATTTGAGAGAAAAAAAATATATATATAACAGAATACTCTTTTTTCTTGTTCTTTTCATACAATATCCACACCTATACTATTTTTACAGGGTGATTGTATTCTCCTAATCTTCTAAAATCTTTGATTTGTTACGGTTCTATAAACAGCATAAGATCATGTCATTCAGAAGCTACACTGAACGAATACTTTTTATTTCTTAAATATATGATGTCTGTGATTATATGTACACAGAGAAATCAAGTCATGTCAGTGATTGAGTAAGATTATCAATGTTCTGCAGATCCAGTATCACTTATAAACCTGTCTTTAGTTTTGATCTCTTTTCAGGATTGTTGCTTTTCCTATGCTTTCTGTGATGTATGTGTTGACGAATACCATACTTATATAACAGTATAGAGTATAGTTTTCTTCCTCCAAAATTCTTCCTTTCAGCTTATCAGTTTATTTGGCCATCACAAGAAACATTTTTTCTAGTTAATCATTTATTCTGATAGCAGAGCCAAACAGATATCCTTGACTTTCTGTACTTTGACTAGTGTATGTAAAAACATACCTCTTCCCAGAAAATGTTAGTAGCTGGAATGAGCTCAAGAGGCTTAGAGATTGGCAACATTTATTGGCCAGCTTACTTTTATTAGTGCACATAAATAGTGCATTTTGGGTTAGCCAAAAACACTGAGGAAGAAAGAATATATTTCTTGTTGACTATTAATGATTGATAGATCAGAAAAGAAGGATAAATCAGACACCTCATGTTCACTAGACAATTCAGTAAACTTTAATAGTCATTAGTACATAATAACCTTAAATTGCAAATTATGTTGCTAATACCAAGGTTTCATTCTGGCTAGGTGGCATTTTGTATAAACAGCAAAACCCCTTTGCTAACTTCCATCATGAGTCTTGTTGGAAAAGCTGGGTAAGGTCTGGTGAGAGCTTTGGTATAGTTGGTAGCAAGTTGAATCATAAAATCCGTGCCTCTTTTTGCCAATAATGTAGCTCTGATTTGGTTCATAGTGTTACTTTTGCAGATATGCATTCTTCCACTGGGAAGCATTCAGTTAGAAGAAAATCCTTGTCATTATTTACAGAAATTAGGGAAGAAACTATCATGGAGCTGCAATTTGAGTACAATTCCATGTGTTGAAATCATGGTGGAAGTCCCTAAATTAATATTTACAAGAAAATACAAATTCCTACTTAGAAATTTACAATAATCCGTCGTTCACTAGATTCTACCAGTCAGGCATTTAAAAGGAAAACCAGTGTACATCCTTTAGTAATCTCTATCTACTATTTTGTCTGTTATAATATTAATGAAGGCCTACAATAAATAGCAAATGCCTGAAAACAGACAGTTGTGCAAAAAAGCAAACAAGCAACAAGAAAAAACCCTGCCATAAAACCAAAATGAAGATACTATGTTTAACATATACATAATGACCAAACCAATAATTGTCTTAGAACACTCTTTCACACTATTTTTTTAACTCTACTTACTTTTCTGCCAGTGTGTTTAAACAGATTTTTTAAATCTAGAGGAAAATATTTTACTTCTGCTTGTTTTCCAGTTGTCTTTTGTTGAAATCAATGAATTCAAAATCATTGTGTACTCCTTATGTCACAGGAGGTCTAGTCCACAAATTGAATCATCTCATTCTTTTTGTAACAAGGAATCAACGTCCCACAATCTGAAATGCTTGCAGTCTGATATATGGAAAAAGATAACCTATGTGATCAAAATACATTCAAGTAGGAGCTTTACTGCAAAGAGTTAGGTGTTAGCCTAGGGATATTTGGGCTGACTACATCTGAAATGCTTTGCCAGTGTTGCTAAACTGGTTTAGTGCACTAAAAAAAACACTTGGATGTAACTTACAGAAATTGAGATTTTTTGCCAGCAGAGTATGTTCCACATTTCCCTGAATGAAATAGCTTATAGCAGAAAATGTGTTTAAGTTGTTGTTATGAGATGAAGTGATGCTAAGACTTTTGCCAGACAATCTGTCAGTCCTATCTTTTACCTCACAGTTTTTTTAATTAACAAAGACATATCCCCATTTTTCTGTGCTGACCTGGCTTAGCTTTTCTGAATAAAACTATGAATTTCTCAGCCTGCGATTTCTTTCAGGTAATAGCTTTGTTACCACAGCATTTAATAGCTCCATGACTGCTATGTCAAAAAGTCCCTTCAGGCACCTGTAAATTCTAGGGCAGATTCAGTTTTGCCTCACCTGCATGCATTCCTTTATGAAAATTGCAAATGACCCTAGATGTGATAGACTCAGTTCAAAATAATCAGTGTGAGGGGCTTTGGCTGTTTTCTTCACCATCTGTTAGCTAGTACTGGGATGCTTCATTATCACACTCTGACGGTCACGAGCTATAATGAATACTGGACACAAGTGGCTGCTTCCTCACCAGAGACATCTCTGCCACGTAAGTTGGACCACTATTGCCTTCCCTTTGCAGGAACTGTTTTGCAGGACCAAGGACTAGGCCAGTTACCCAAAAGTATGGAAAGAGGTTATTTCACCAGATTATGAGAAATGATCAAAAGGTTTTCATCAAAATATGTGAAGGGGAAAAAAATGAGTCACCTTGTGAGAAAGGACAGCCATCACAAAAACTGTATACTGCTATGTAGCAACCTTTCACTAGCTCAGAAATGGAAACTAATGACAAGCGGACACAGGTGATAAAGCCCAAAACAGTATGAATCTGTACTGGGCAAATCACACTTGCCGCTGACAGGTACCTGGGGGGTTTGTTTCTTTTGCAGTCTGGCTAAATTTATAAATATCATTATGCCTGTCAAGTCTGACTGTATTCTTTCCAAGCTGCTGTAGACAGTGATTTGATCCTTCACACCCTTGTGCAAACAGAAGTACTATATTTTGGGAAAAACCCAAAGCCATAATAAAGAACTCTTTTATCTTTGAATGTAAAGGGATTTTTAACAAAAAGGCTTTGAAAATATTCTTTGTACTGTGTGTTTGTTGCCTTCATGTTAGAATTAGAAACCCTGCATGCATCATTGCCTAAGAAATTGAAGAATCTCATTTATCAAAGTATTAATTTCACTGTATTTTTTACAGTTCTGTTTTTCTTTTTTTTTATTTCAACTGCCAGTTATAGGTGAATTTTGGTGCAGTGCACCTTTTCTGTAAGAGTTTATAGACAAACACAAACGAATATGAAGAACCAAATAGTACCTTTTAAAAGAGATATTGCTTTTCTATGGCAGAATATACTTCTGCTTTGTGTGAGACTCTTGTTTACTTAATACTGTAGATCAAACTTAATTCTTGTTGGGTCATCCCTCACAATAGAAGTTGGTTTGGGTTTGGTTTGGGTTTTATTTTATTTTTTAAAGACAGAGGTATTCTTACATTCACCCTTCCCCTTTCTTGTTGCTGAATACTGGGAGCAAACTATGACTTCTAAAAAATAGTACACATCATACACCTGACTTAAATTGCATACTTTGTGTAACTTATATGTTGAAGGATGGTGTGTCTAGTTTCATTTTACTACTTTTTAAAAATTGATTTATCCCATTTTGGTATTTATTGATGGTTGTTTTTTCTACTTATAGGGGGTCATGATGATTAAAAGACTAGAAATAGTGTGTGGGTATACATCTGCCCATTTCTCCACAGACCAGACCTTTGTGAGGAACACTATAGTATAGTGAAGATTTGACTCACAGGTCATCCTATACGTGACAAGTCAGTTCTTTACCTGCTTTGTGCTGGCTTCTGATGATGACAGATGGATTTGGTGTCAAATTTTACTGTCTTTATTTTATGACATGGAAATGAGGAAAAAATGAGTTCCCTATTAAAAATATTATGTGGAATCATTGGAATTTGAATCCTGAATTATCAGAATTGTGGGAGTAAGAAAAAATGTTGAATGTTGTTTAATAAGGTTATGGTACACTCACCTTCATGGGAAGATCTGTCCTCACTTGGAAGAGTAGCTACAGTAGGCTATTGTTCAAGTTTCAGCTGTTCTCAAACTCTGTAGACACTTGTTGAATACACAACTAAAGAAGAAAATATAGCTTGACCTGAAAATCTAATTATGAAAGGTGAGATTTTGCAAGCGAATAAAAAAGACTATGTTGCAAAGAAATGTTAGAAATTCCCCAGGAGTTCATGCTGGTGCTTGGTTTAACCTGGCAGTCTCCATCCAGTGGTGGCAGTGGTGTTGGTGGTCCTTTCATATCCCCCAACTCCCACAGCCATCCCAGAATAAAGTAGATTACCAAGTACCTACCAGCTTTATAGGTCTGTTTGAAGATCAGGTATCCATGAATCAGGCTAATCCTTTTTTGAATTTGCTAATGGTGTTTACTTTTGTAAATCTTTTATGACACCATATCCTAGAAGGTCACTATTTGCTGTGTATAAAAGGACTTACCTTTATTTTCAAAATGATGTCCTAATAGTTTTATCATGTACCTCATGGTTCCAGTGTTGCAGAATTTCCTGAGCAGCAGTTTTGCATTCATTTACCAATACAAACACAATTTTGCAAACCTTAATTAAATTCCTATGCAGCCCTTTCCTCTTCAAATTGAGAAAGAAGTCTGTCGTTTTTTATGTCCTTGTAAGGAAACTAGTGCCTCTTCCTAATATTTTATTAGCTCTTATATATTTTTAAACTACACTGTCTGCATCCTGGAGCTGTAGAGACTGGAATGGTGCTTGGTGGTCATCAAAAAGTGAAAACACTATATTAGAGGTCATTTTCACAGTATTAATTTGAAACACTGTTAATGGACAACACCATAGTTGTGTAATAACATCTGTGACACACTATGACTTACCACTAGGCAGATTTTGTCCCTCATGCTATAAGAAATTGTGGAGCATAAGCACAAATACTTCAAAAATATAAATATGGAGTTTGTTTTGTTGTCCATACTGTTGAGCCTTTTAAAACAGAACTTCAGTGATAATAACTCATCTCTAGTGCTGACTAGGTTATACAAGCAATGAAATATGGAAGAAGAACTTTTAGCTGATAGTCATGCTAGGTAATGGCTGTAGGCCAGAATCTTGCAGGAACAAGTAAGGAATAAAACAACCGATTTTCTGCCTTCTAAAGTTATAAACTTTAGACCATACTTTCATGCTGGGAAACTGTGAAGAGGAAAGCATGAGGTCTCTACTGTACTTAAGAAGTTCTTATCTGTAACAGGTATGGTCTTTGTTATATACAAAGTAATTAGATCTGGAAGAAAAGTAGAAGGGTAATGAAAAGAGATGGAGATATGTATGCTGGGAGAATATTGCATTTGCTACAGAAAAAACATGATAAGGACAGGAGACAGATGCTGTGGGGAAAACAGCTACAATTTACACTTGAATGCTCTCTAAAATCAGAAGAAAATAGGAATTTTTAGCCTTCTCTTCCACAAAATACACAGCATGATCATTAAAACAACTGTTCTGTAAAAGAAACTAACAACAAGCTTCCTGCCCAATAATATTTAAATAGATGCATTAGTAATGCTAAGCTTAACCGTGCTGATACCAACGTGTTCCCAGTCTTCGCCTATTAAAAAGAAGTACAGTGGTTTTGTAGATAAACCTGGAGGACTGGGTATTCTGTTGTCTCTGCAATGGTAATAAATCTGATCTGCTTCTCAGTGGCTAGATAAACACAGCCTCCAGCTGTTGACCTTCAAGGCTGGTCATTTTACCCAACTAGATAAAGGCTCAGGTGACTAAGATGGCCAGTTATAGGCTGTTTCTCTGTATGGCAGGTTCACAACCCACCAGTGGCAACGTTGAGTGTCACAGCCATTTGATTCATATTTTTAATATTTATACTAGTGTCTGGAGCATATCTGGAATGCTTTTAATAAGTCTGCTTAGATATAAATAAATATGACAACCTCACTGTTACGTAAGCTTCAGCCTGGCACTTTTAATGATAATGTCTTCACTGAGTGACTTCTGTAAAGAAACTGCAGCAAAAAGGCATCAGCATATGGGTAGAAAAGTAGAGATAAATTTATCTTCTGTCTGTGAGCCCTCTCTGTTTTTAGACTTACATTTTGCTCTTTCTTTCTCTTCTACTGTTTGAATTACTGGTCAGCGTGTGCTCATGGTATCTTGTTGGATGTCTTATTTTCACACCTCTTTCTGAAATAAAATCCAGTGGGGTATTATTAAATATACCATATACATGGAAAAAATATCTGGTGGAAAAATATTTTTTATATCTAACACAGGCACAAGTGCAGTATCACACCAATATAAGGTTAGGAAATGAAAGCCCCTAAATGTTATTTCAATAAGATGGCTGTTATTAGATTCAAATTTTAACATGACCTGCAGATGCAGATGAAACCAAACTTTTAGACCATGAAGCAAATGGCCCCTCAGGTCAGATGGCTGAATATTTCATCATTTTCCCACCAGGATTAGAGAAATTTTAGAGGTAAAAATTTCACCTTTGAAGACAATTAGCTGTGACAGATGCAAACAGTCCGAACTCATCCTTTACCATAAAGAGCATCCTATTTCCTCACCTTCTTGGAGGTTACATGAGGATGCCTTTCTTGGACTTCTTTACACTGTTCTTAAAGTAATGTTTTACACTACACATGAATTAAAATTAAAACCCACACATACTTGAAGAAACTAAATTGCTGCAGTTGGCAATGGATTAGCACCATTAGCCATAGCAGCTAGAGGGACTTCAGAGGTCTCTTGCAGAAAAGCCAATCATACTCTTGCCAATAGGCAGCAAGGCAGGTCACTATTCCAGATGTGTTCAGTGTCCAGTGGAAGTCTCCCTTTGCCTGGTACAACCATAGTTTGCTGTAGAGCAGCAGGTTCTTTTCATTCTGGTTTATTATTGTTTGACTGAGTCCCAGAGGAATGTTACAGAGCTATAGGTTTTATGAAATGAAGAGAATCACGACAGAAACCACAACAGAGACAAAAACAAAGTGAAAAATCAGCCTAGCCTTTTCATATGGAAACTGTCTATTTCTAAATATTCATAAGGGAAGGAGCCCATGTAAACCTCTGCTGACATGCTTGAATGCAACTCTTCCTCTGGGTATACTTTTATTTCTGCAGCCAGAATGTTAGCAATATGAAACTGAAAATGTCACAAAATGCCAAGACTGAAAATGTCAGTTAGGAGAGAAAGAAGAAAAAAAGAAGAAAAAAAGAGAGGAGAGGAGAGGGAAAGGGAAAGGGAAAGGGAAAGGGAAAGGGAAAGGGAAAGGGAAAGGGAAAGGGAAAGGGAAAGGGAAAGGGAAAGGGAAAGGGAAAGGGAAAGGGAAAGGGAAAGGGAAAGGGAAAGGGAAAGGGAAAGGGAAGGAAGGGAAGGGGAAGGGGAAGGGGAAGGGGAAGGGGAAGGGAAGGGAAGGGAAGGGAAGGGAAGGGAAGGGAAGGGAAGGGAAGGGAAGGGAAGGGAAGGGAAGGGAAGGGAAGGGAAGGGAAGGGAAGGGAAGGGAAGGGAAGGGAAGGGAAGGGAAGGGAAGGGAAGGGAAGGGAAGGGAAAGGAAAGGAAAGGAAAGGAAAGGAAAGGAAAGGAAAGGAAAGGAAAGGAAAGGAAAGGAAAGGAAAGGAAAGGAAAGGAAAGGAAAGGAAAGGAAAGGAAAGGAAAGGAAAGGAAAGGAAAGGAAAGGAAAGGAAAGGAAAGGAAAGGAAAGGAAAGGAAAGGAAAGGAAAGGAAAGGAAAGGAGGAGAAGAAGAAGAAGAGAAGAAGAAGAAAGAAAGAAAGAAAGAAAGAAAGAAAGAAAGAAAGAAAGAAAGAAAGAAAGAAAGAAAGAAAGAAAGAAAGAAAGAAAGAAAGAAAGAAAGAAAGAAAGAAAGAAAGAAAGAAAGAAAGAAAGAAAGAAAGAAAGAAAGAAAGAAGAAAAAGAGAGAAAGAAAGAAAGAAAAAGAGAGAAAGGCAGGAAAGAAGAAAGAGAAAGAAATAAAAAGATGTTATGATCTTACACTAAATGCAACTCAAATAAATATATTTCACTGGTAGTGAACAGTGGTTTCTTGGGGGATATGATTTTATACATTTTGTATCCTATTAATTTCCATGGCGTTGATGGAGAGATATTAAAACTGTGAGAGTGCTGAAGACAAATTAACTCATCAATTACATGTATGGGAGAGTGGAGACTGAGTTTATTTCACCATTTCCAATTGCAATAAAACTGTAATTACTAACTCGTGGAATCTTCATGGAAATCTGCATTCATTACCACTTAATTTGAAGTCAGTGACTGCTGTATATTTAACTTTTTGGCCACCTAATGCAGAGGACTAGCAGGCAGCTTAGAATAAAGCAGTATTCCTTTTCAATTCTCATAGCAGTTTTTTCTCTGCACTTGTCCAATCTAAGTATTGCCTATGACAGCAAAGAAATTGGTTTAGATTGAAAAAGTACAGAGAAATAAGAACAAATACACTTACTTAAGGACATTAAGGTCCCTGTTCTTCTTTAATTTTTCTTGTATGTGTAAATTTCTTTTACTTGAACACATACTAGGTTGCATTCCCTCAGGAATAGATTCTGCCATTTTTACACTGAATAATATCTTATTTCGAGAGCAGTCTCACAGAAATGGTAGATGATACTTCATGTGAACCAGTCTAGCATGTTATGGCTGCAGAGGGAGACTGACACCAACCTGTTTCTTGCATAGCTCTTTAATGTAGAAGAAGTAAAAAATTCTTTATTACTTTGTTTCTCAAAATAAAGGATAAAGGTAGAGGGAAGCATTTTCAAAAAAATATTGTGGTTTGACTTGTTTCCAAGGAAGGAAAATTTGTACTTACCATTTTTTTTTTCAAGGCACAGATGAGAGCAACCTGCTTCTCCTTGTTATCTGCAGTCTCCATAGCATGTGGGCCACCCACAAGTGACCTTCCTGAATTATTAGATCCTGAAGGGTAGCAAACCAAATCAACTGGTATTTTATATTTGGAATATATGTTTATTCATGTGTAGTGGTGTGCTAGAGGTAAACCAGAGGTCTAAATCAACCTTTACATGACTAATTCTAAAATGGTTATATAAGTTTAGATTTATAATTGGTGCAACTGCTTTCAGATGCAACAGTGTGGTATATTTAGCAATCCTTACAATGAAAGATCATATAATTGTTTTTAGTAGAAGGCAAAGGGCATAATATTTCTTATATTTCATCACTTCTATGGTAGTCAAATATTTAAATTGAAAAGTGTTAGATGTTACAATGTCTGAATAGCTTTTTTTTTTTTCTAAGATAAGTATTTTGGTAATGTTGACTGTTTTCATGAATTGTTTATTTTTTTTCAAAATGTGAATTCTGTTTTGACATTTACATATTTTGACAGAGAAAAAATAGAAAAAGAAAGAAAGAAGAAAGAAAGAAGAAAGAAAGAAAGAAAGAAAGAAAGAAAGAAAGAAAGAAAGAAAGAAAGAAAGAAAGAAAGAAAGAAAGAAAGAAAGAAGAAAAGAAGGAAGAAAGAAAAGAAAGAAAGAAAAGAAAGAAAGAAAAGAAAGAAAGAAAAGAAAGAAAGAAAAGAAAGAAAAGAAAGAAAAGAAAGAAAGAAAAGAAAGAAAGAAAGAGAGAAAGAGAGAAAGAGAGAAAGAGAGAAAGAGAGAAAGAGAGAAAGAGAGAAAGAGAGAAAGAGAGAAAGAAAGAGAGAAAGAAAGAGAGAAAGAAAGAGAGAAAGAAAGAGAGAAAGAGAGAAAGAGAGAAAGAGAGAAAGAGAGAAAGAAAGAGAGAAAGAAAGAGAGAGAGAAAGAGAGAGAGAAAGAAAGAAAGAAAGAAAGAAAGAAAGAAAGAAAGAAAGAAAGAAAGAAAGAAAGAAAGAAAGAAAGAAAGAAAGAAAGAAAGAAAGAAAGAAAGAAAGAAAGAAAGAAAGAAAGAAAGAAAGAAAGAAAGAAAGAAAGAAAGAAAGAAAGAAAGAAAGAAAGAAAGAAAGAAAGAAAGAAAGAAAGAAAAAGAAAGAAAGAAAGAAAGAAAACTGGAAAATTGAATGTCAATTATCTAAATATTAATCTGTTTTGATATCCTTTTGGGTTTTTTTTTGAAGAGTTAATCTTAAAAAAAAAAAAAGTTAATCTTCCAACCATTACAAAAGATTATTTTTTTTTTTTCACAGGAGATTTTGATTTTCAAGTGGTCTTAATTGTTAATTGTGAATAGCAAACCTTAAGTGAGTACAGAAAGACTTAAGAAAAAAAAGTTATGTCTGTAACTTCAGGACTGTCAATGATATTGCGGGACAGAGAGATAATTTATTATTTTAAATGTCATATTTTAAATAGTATTTTACAAAAATAACTATTTTGAATTCTATACTTAAGCTTACTGTAGTTTAAAGGTTCTTGGTTTTTCACTGCAATAAAGCAGGAACATGTCTATTCTTAGAAACAGTATTTAGTCTTCCTATGTATTTTCTGAATTTTATTTTCTTCATGTAAGACAGACACCCATTCTTGACATTTGGCAATACTTTCCAGTCCAATTCCAACTTTACTCCTCAAATATCTGGCTGCATTCAAATGAAAACCAGAAGATGAAAAATCACTCTGGGAGTAAATCTGCTCCTGATCTGCTTCAAGGAACAGCAAGTATACCACACTGATGACATTTCTATGGCAAGTTTAGACCTCAATTGGTGGGCAAGAAGCTAGCCATGAACCAACATGGTTATAAGAAAAGGTGCTAGAATGTCGACTAGGATGTAACGTAAACAGAGTATGTAAGACATGTTACATAGTTATTCTTTAAAAAAAATAAGTATTTATGATTAGTAAGGAGAAGGAGTAAGGGTAAGAAGTCACTGAGCTTCTGATGTAACTTGTGAAAATATTTTAATTCTTTAACTCAAAAAAACAGTTTTGATATGGTCGGTGTTAAAATATTCTGATAATATTTTGCTTTTTAAAATAATTTAGGATGGGAAAGTATGGATGAGGAGGGAAGAATTGAAAGTACTGATTAAATGTTATTTTGTTTCAAAACTTAGTATTTGATTTATTAATTTTATGGTACTTTTTATTAACTGAGCCTGCCTTTCTTTGTGTGAGTAATTTACAAACTGTAGTCGGCTTCTCTTAAAGTTTCTTGAAATTTTATTTATTTATTTATTTATTTATTTCCAGAGTGGGTGGCAGTAATCAAATAATTGATGTTCATGGCACTCACCTTAAGGTATAAGGATACAGTTGCCATAAGTGAAGCACATTTTAACCCCGTCCACTTACATTTGCTCGGAAGCAGAGGAATGACTTAAAAATTTGGGCTTTAAGTCCTGAGCCCTGCCAGTTCACACAAATTTTTTCTTTTGTTTTGAGTATGAAGCAGATGACTGCAAAATCTGACTGCAAAACCAGCTGTTGAGATCTTTCTGAGTTTTGAAAGAATATACATTATTCACAAATGGAATTCTTAAACTGCAGGTAATGCTTTTCTCTCCTGACATCCTTGATTCTCTGCGTGCTGTCAGTGGTATTCTGAGGCTGTTAATCCCTCATATTTGAGATGCTTTCGACCGGTTGTGATGTCAAACACTGTGATGTTAGAAGTGATACATGGTCTTTACAAGAAATTGGATTAGTTTAAAATCAATCATGGGCACCATCCAGAAACTTCATTAAAGTTGTAGAGTTGCTTCTTTTGGCAGAACCATTTGTTCCTGTCTAGAGGAAAACAATACATATACAATATAATGAGGAGAAACAACATAGAAAAGAACAATTAAATAAAAAGAAGGTTATACCTCCACTTAAGTTGAAGAATTGGGAAAGCACAGGATGTGAAAAAACTGTTAATGTAATAAATGTTGCATTATGGTTAAATGAAATGTGGTACACAGAATTAACAAAAGCAGAATTACAAAGTTAGATGTTCTATTTCTGTATTAATTTAATCACACCAAAGCATACCTTGCATATAAAAATCTGGTTAGAAATAGCTGTCTTATGGTCTGTATTTTCCTGAATTTATGTAGGGTAACTCTGCTTTTTTCTATCCCCAAAGCAAGGGAAGAAGAAGCAAAATGTGTAGCTTGATTCTTTTATTCTTATATATATTTTAGACACTTATATTCACAAGTTCAATTTGCATGTTCTGTACAATCTGTACAACGTTCTTTTGATGCTTCTGTCTTCATTTGATTCTTATGTAGTAAAAGTGGGAATTAATAGTGAAAAATTATGTAGCAGATATGAATTTATTTTTTTCTTTTTTTTTTTTTTTTTTTTCTTTTTCCCCCTTAACGTTACAGGTCGATTACACAGGCTTCCTGAATAGTTTCTTTCCCTACAGAATTTATCTCACTAACACTCACCTGGTTGTCCCCTTACTCACAGAACCTCTTTACCTTAGCATAGTCCAGGTGTTATTCATTTATTTCCTACCATTCTTCACTTGACATTCATCTGGTACTGCAGTTCATCCAGTTCATAGACACAGCAATCCTGTGTGTATTTCAGTAGGGTGAAGGGAGTAAATGTAATTTTGCACCATGTAAGCCTTTTGTCAGGAGCTTTTTAGTTTCATAAAACAAAATGAGGGAGGATAAGATAGAAAGAAGAAGGAATGAAGGATGGAAAGAAAATAACAAGCAGCTGAGAATCAGTTTTTCTTCCTTAATATTAGAAATGTCCATCTCTGCTGTAATGCCATGAAGTGGAAAAAATAGCTTTTAACTCTGAACAATTTTGCTGAGGATTTAGTAAACAACCTGTGTAGGAATCAAACAAGAGTCTGAAATGCTGCGAATAAGCTTGGACTGCATAGTCTCAGCAATGACAGACTCAGCAGACACTCGGTTTAGTGTACAAAAAGAATATCTTGCAGAAGCTCATGTGTACTATGGTATTAAAGATGGTTCAAGCCAAAACCAGTTGTTTGGAACAATCTAGTTTGTTCAAATACACCGAGAGCAAGTAAGGGATTAGGGCTCCTTTCTTGTGTTGTTGTTGAGCCCTCCCACTTTCTTGCAGGTTACGCTTGAAGCAAGGACTTTTCCTTTGCAAACTTTGGTTTCTACACCTGTAATGGCTATTTTTTTTTTTTTTCTATTATGGCTGCTTAAATGGATGTACAATCCTGGTTTATTTGGTCTAGTTGTGCAACCTCAATGAGAATCAGTCATTGATGTAACAGGTTCAAAAAACCTTTCAAAAAGTAATGTGTTGAAATCTTTCTCACACCAGATCAAAAATTTAGTTCATTTTTTGGTTTTAGGTCTTATGTTGATATTGTTGATATTTTTTAAAAAACCTACATGCATATATTCTTATTTTCCTTCAATACTTGACAATAAAATATAAGTAGTACTTGTTTTGTAGTCAGCAATAATGATATTTGAAATACCTTGGTTGCACTTTTTTTTTCAATTAATATTTCTATATTAATTCTCTAATCTGTTCTCATTTTTTCACTCAGGTTAAAAACTTCTGCAAGTGCATTAGTATGGTAATATCTCTACAATACTTTGTGAATTCCACTGGAGAAAGTTTTCTCTGGTTTAGAATAAATTTTTATAAATAAGTTATAGTGAAAAATTAATAATCTTGGCAAAAGATGAGATGACAAATTTGTGTGCTGTTGAGACTGTTTCATACTTCTTGCTCTATTACTTGATGGTAGTGCCATGAGTTCTGTTCTTACATTTAGATTAGGAAACATGCTATTTCAGTTCTAGGATTCTGTTTTGCCTTTTTATGTTAAATTCTCAAAGCTTTTACAGAGCCATTTGCCATTTGGTATGATTTGTAATTGAAATAATCCATTAGGTATAGTGTAGGTGAATCATTTTTCAAAACCTTGCTCAAAAAAATTAACTTTTTGTTCTAGGAGATGCCCATGGGCAATGGGCTGACTCAGCATGCAATTTTCATAATATTGCTGTGTCATGTGAGAATCAGTGACCTTTTGTTTTAAATGGTCTGAAGCCCAACTTTAACAACACAGTTTTATTTAGTTACTATGCATTTTAAAATATTTAGCAGCTAATTAGAATGGTATTGAGTTTGTGTTTTGCACACCACACTGATTCCTACTCTTTATACTGATTAGAGTAACTGCTGCTGTGTGAATGCATTTAATGAGAAATTTAGTGATAGATAGTAATATAACCATGATAACTACTGTAAATGCAGAAGCAAGTGCAAAACTACGTTTCTTCAATTTATGCAGTAGAAACATGTTTTCAAGATGGCATAAGACTACGTGCCACTCAGAGTTTCCCCATGTAATTTAAGCTTTGTGGCCGGGTGTCAGGATGTGGTCGAGGGAGGGCTGGCTTTAAGCTCTGGCAGAGGGAGCAGGATGCAAACTGCCTGCTGAGCTCATGCCATCAGGGTTGGAGGCTGCAGCAGCTCCTGCTTCCCCAACCACTGATTCTTCTTTCTGCCTGTAAAATCGTCTTTCTTACCCTCAGCAGAAGTAGACCTGAACACCAATATCTGTCTCACTTCTGTGTTTCTTTCACAACCCTTTTCTCTCACTGCAGGACGGCCTTTGGTTCCTTCACTCCTCACACAAAACAAGGAAAAGAGGAGTGGAGAGGATGACTGTGTGAAAGGACTTTTCACAAAAGGAGGAGACAGAGAAACTCCTGTCCCTTTACTCCTCAGCATACTAAAAAGCTCACCGATTCTTTCCATCTCTATCTAGGTGCAAGTCAAACCTTCCCAGTTTCTCTATGCAGCATGAAACTTCTCCAACAGCTAGCAACAGCTTTCTATTAGTTCTCAAATGTGATAGCACCAATGCCACAAACCAGAGTTTTGTTGACACTGTGAACCTTGAAATCGACAGGATTTTCTTCAAGCAGTTCAGTCATCATTGGACCATGTTGCTGATAATTTGTGGAGTATATTGCTTGATATAGCAATATAGGTACCGATCTTACTTTAGCTGCACATTGCAAGGGGACTCGACTTGGCTTTATTGTCAGTTTTGATCACACCTTAATTTTAGACTATCGTCCTCTTCTTCTTTACCATAATTTCTCAAGCTTTTATGTGAAGCCTCATTATATTTTTCCTTGTAAAGCATTATTTAGCCTTTCCAAAGTTTATTACCTTTTGAACTCAAAGACGTTTAGAAAAAGGCAATAAGAATGATCAAAGATATTAAATACTTTCCAAAAGAGGGACCAGTGGGTAGGTCTGCAAAGGACACATTTGAGGAGGATAACATAGATGTCTACGAAGACCTTGGAGAACTTGTTTGGGTATCCCTCCTCTGATATGGGAGCAGAGGGAAAGAAATGAAACCAGGTTCAGAAAAAAATTGAAAGCAGTGATTCAGCATGCAGTAGCTTAATGAGTTGTGGAAGTTTGGGCTCAGGGTGTATTGGACTCAAGGAGTGTGTGTTTTCCCTAGCTCAAGGTGAGCTAAAGCAAAAAGAAAACCATTGGCAGCTACTAAATACAGAGAAACCATAACCTTCCCCGGAAGGCACTGAAATGTAAACAATTGGAAGCTGAGCAAGTAATACCACCAATAATTTATCCCATATGGTTGACCTGGTTTTATTTCACTTATGGTGTAGGAGGAAGCAATAACTTCAGTTATAAGGACAAGCTATTAATATTTGAGCCAATCAGTACACCTTTATGTTTTTGTGACAAGTAATGATATTAGATAAGTGACAATAGCTACCTAGAATTTTTGCATCTCTTGGTTCTCTAATTCCAGCAAATTTGGTACATTCAACTAAAAATTCACTTCAAAAGATCTCTAATTCAACTGTTGAAGACAGTAAAATTCTCCAGCCAACAACTGTAACAGATATTTAGCAGTTACTAAATATCTAAATAGCTAAATAGCAGTATCTAGCAGATATTAGAAGACTATAGGATTAAAGATCTTGGCTAGCAACTCAGCTGCTTACAATTAGATGAAGTAAAGAGAAAGGTTTCATAGAATTTCTTAGTTGTAGCTTGTGTTTAGAGTATAACCAAATGTTCAGGAGTCAGCACGTAGTATTTGTTGGTTTACAGGTATAAATAGGATATAACTTGCTCTTCATTAAGCATTCTGATTATTTATTTCAGATTTCATTGCAAGCTTGAAGACAAGGCAAGACTAATACTAGCCAACTGTTGTGGATAAATCCTGGGTAGAACCAAGTCAACCACTTCTGTGCTAAATGATTTTCAGTAAAATAATGAAATACTTGTCATTATGCATTCAAGAAACTTATTAGCAATTAAATTGTGTTGTCAAGAATGAGATAATTAAAAACAAAATCTGCAGGGTAAACAATTACAAAACTGCCTATTAAACTCTTTTTAAAATTATGGTGTGAAAAAAAATCTATGCCTAAATTATTATTGATATACTTATGAAACTTTGAATCCTGGAAGATTCATATATCCTTAGTTATGGTAGTCTGTAATGTTTTAATGACTTTAGCCTTACTACAGTAACAACAGTTAAAGAATTACACATACAAAATTATTGTACTGAAAACAGAAACTTGGATTTACTTGTGGTTCACGAGCATCCATAAAGTTTGAAGTTTTCCAGATGCATGACCCAAATTAATATTGTTGGTAAAAAGTAACTTGCCTCCCTTTAAAGCAGCTGTAGTTGAAATTCTTGGAAGACTATGTGACAACAACTCATTCTCTGAAAGACGGTGATTTTTTGTAGCAATCTGCAGTTATTCATGTTGAACACCCAGCAGTGACATGAGAACCCATGAGACGCACGCTCTGTGTTTGAGCATGAACTTCTACTTTCACTTTGAGCAACTCACTTAATATTGACATATTTTTATCTTAAGTAGCTTAAGATGCTGATTGCAGTTGTCTGATATCCAAGTTGATCTCGAACATGCGATATTAAAGACTCTCCATACTGATGCAAATGGACACGACAAATAGAATGGAAACATTCAGGTAATTGTACACAAAAGAAGGCATTCAGTACTAAGAGTTAGGCATCTGAGTCACTTGTCTGCCTCCTTAGATCTTTAAATAACTTTGTTTATCTGGCCTTAATAACTGACCATGGTGGCAGTGGAAAAATCTGAACACTCTTGCTTTGAAAATATTCATTCCCAAATTGAAATGCAGCAAACTCTAGGACTGCTGCCTGGACAAATGACAGAGTCATACAGCAAATCAAAGTAATTCTGGAACACTTTTTTAAAAGGTCATAAAATGCTTGTAAAGGAAAATGTTTTCTCTGGAAAGCAAAATATGGCCAAAGGTGTTACCTATTGCTGCCTCCGCTAGTACTCTATGCATGGAGATTTTTAAATTAAAATACAAAATATTTGCTATATCTCAGTTTTCACACAGTGATAACTGTGTGGACAAATGTTGCCTTTTTGACAAATATTTCAGTCTGTTTGTTTTTATTTTGCATTGCTTTATGTATTCATTTGGTCTCCTTCCACTATTTTGGCATGCAATTCCTGCAAATAAATAAATAAACAAAAGATAAGTTCTATCACAGCCACATAAGACAAATGCTTCATAAGTTGTTTAAAAAATACCAAGCAAAAATATATTTTCTTGGAAGAAAATGCAAGGAAAGATCAACAGAATGGGAAAAAATGAAGAGACTGGAAAATAAAGTTGGTAAGGACCTCTACAAATAATTTCAGAAAATATTGCTGTTTTCCTTTTTATCAATGTTATGATTTTGAAGACGGTTTTTCTTCTGTGTTCTGGGAAGGAAATGAGATATCTTTGTATGAAATTAGACTCACAGTTCTAATAATTAATCCTTAAAAAGAAAAAGTGAATATAATTTTTGTGACTCTGTTCCAGCTGCTCTGAAGGGTGTTGTCAGACCAGCTGGAGGAAGTGTAGATCTTCTTTTTGTATCTACTTTCCTTCCTGGAGGGAAAAGAATAGTAAATCTATTGGATGGGTGTAATTCAGCAATGCTGATGTAATCTCAATCTACATATCTGAAAAAAATCTGCTTTTGCAACTAGAATTGTAGTCGCCTTCAGTTTTTCTTAGATAGTGCAGGTGCTTATTGTGAAAGTAAATGGGGAAAGCATTTCAAAGCAAGTTCCCTCTCCATCAAACGTTATTGGCCTAATTTAGCTCTGTTTTGTTTGTTTCTTTGTTTTAATCAGCTCAGCAAGACAGCCTGGTATGTTGACATGAATCTCTTTACACAACAATGCACAGAAGTCTTCGTCTCCTAAAAGAGGCCTCAGAGAAAATAAAACCCACATTTTGTTGTGACGAGCCCTGCAGTGCCTGAGCTGGCCTGCACCTCTAGCTCTCAGCTCCATTGGCAGGTCTCCGACTGGGCACTTGGTGAAATGCCGTACTTCAGACAATTGCAATGA
Source organism: Streptopelia decaocto (assembly GCF_964273445.1). NCBI lineage: Eukaryota > Metazoa > Chordata > Aves > Columbiformes > Columbidae > Streptopelia > Streptopelia decaocto. Next base: position 12,390,485 of record NC_138657.1, read on the forward strand.
AAAAAAAAAACCACAAAAGTGAAAAGGGAACGAGAGACACCTGCAAAACCAGTTGCTGCACAGCAGGAGGCAGGATGCCGGGGTCAGTGGGAGTGCAGCGTGCAGGCAGCTCATGGGCAGCGTGTGGGCAGCACGTGGGCAGCACATGGGCAGTGTGTGAGCAGCATGTGGGCAGCGTGTGGGCAGTGTGTGGGCAGCAAATGGGCAGTGTGTGGGCAGTGTGTGGGCAGCTCACGGGCAGCTCACGGGCAGCATGTGGGCAGCATGCCCACAGCCACCTCAGCCTCTGGGTGCACTGTACAAACACAGCACCACAAGCTGCCTGGTGAGCTCCAGAGGAGGATAGCTTTTCATGTGTAAATGAGAGATCTTTCATTTTTCAAGGTAGTGTGCAACATCCCCTTCTGTTAAGAGCAAACACAGGGAGTCAGCCAGCACTGAGTTAATTACATGAGAGCTTCAGCTCCTATTTTAACGAGACAAAGCTCTACCACTGCTTTGATGCAATTCCTCCCCCTCACTTCAGTGCCACAAGTTCATGTCCCAGCTGGGGACTTCATCTCTTGGTGAGACTGTTTTCTGGAACTTGGTGTTCTTGGTGCTAAAAGCAATTATTACAAAGTGGGAAATTCAATCAGGAAGGCAAAAACTGTAAGGGGAACCACTGTGTAGTGCCTGTTCACTGATTCATAACTAAGGATTGGAATTAAATAGTAGGTTGGTTTAGACTCTGCATTTCCCAGCGGCTTGCCTCTATGGCAGCTGTTGTGGTGTCTTGGGGGATGAATTAAACGGGAAAGGAAATGTGACAATAAAAGTAATAACAACAAAAAATATCATGGCTGATTTTTCTTTTAAGTGAATGTTGCTTCTTTTTCTTGGGTTGCATATATGTTTCAATTGCTTTTATTTTAATCATCTAAGTTTTAAATATCTGAGTAGCCACAGATTTTAATTTTAGTATTTTAAAGCTGGATTTAGTAAAAAATGGATAATGGAAAGGTATATGTCATACATATAAACCTAATAAACTTCATTTATTCCTATTTCTTCCTTTTGATAAGAGGTTAAGACTCTGATGTTTTTGAATACCAGCCATGAGTCAGAACACTTGCAGGATTGAAACTGCAGACATTTTCTCTTTGTGCATCGTGGATTATTGCAGCGGGAACCGCCTCTGAGGGAGAAATATGTTTGAATATGTCTGTATCTATATCTATATCTATATCTGTCTTCTAAAGGTTCTATTTTGTTTTAATAGAGAACCTTGGAGAAAAAAAAAAAAAAAAGGCCGAATCCACTGCTGGCCGGGGAGAGAGTGGTCTGTGTAGTTCTGCACTGTGTGTACCTATGTCCCGGACAACTTGTGAGGGCTAGTTAGGAACTGATAGAAGGGGAAAAGGAGAAATAGGAAAGACTTTGCAATAGCAAGTCCAATCTTGCATTATTGTTCTATAAACTCTTTTTGTACACCATTGAAGTCTTTCCCCCTTCCAATTGTCCCTACTCCTGTACAGCTTTACTCTCTCTTCTCAAAAACAGTAACATACTGGGACAAATTTTGCAAAGCCTTATAATATCTGAAGGTGAGGAAGTTTTTAAATTCTGTCCCTGGTTTACCATGACCATTCTGTTTATATTTGTAAGTAAATCAGCACTGTTGTTTAGTGTATTCTGTTGCTCTTCCATTTCAGGTGTTTTTTGATGGTGATCTCTTATCTTCTTTGATATTTCTAAGCTAAAAGAGTGAGTCTCTTTAATGCATTTTTCCTAGACAGGTGTCTCTCTTAGTTGTCTTTGCAGCCCTTCTTCTACTTTGCATTCCTCTTTTCTTTTTGGAGATGGGTAGCCTAAAAAGAAGTATAACTTATGTTTTGTGCAGTGGCACTTACTCCTTCTTAAACCTTCCTGAAGATAACTGATACAATACAGAAATGAGTTTACTTATTTGTAGCTGTTCTTCGCTAACAGCACACATTCAGCCTGTGCTTTATGAAAACTACATTTTTGTTCATTTCTAGAGCAATTTTCAAAGCATGAGCACCCAGTTCATTGCTTATTCCTCCTGTCCCAAGTTAGAAAGAAAGAAAATAAATCTTTGTACCCATCCCAAGGCCCCATCCCAAGTCCCTGCATTTTAGCTTGTTTCTACATCTCCAGTACTCCAGACCTCCTTTCTTTCCTTACTGAACTCTAATCCTTACCTATGTTTACAGTGACTCCCAGATTTACAATTCAGCTTTGTATGTCCCTGCAATTTGTGCAAAAATAATTAATGAAATTGTTCTTAATGAAAATAAGATTACTCCCACCATGAATTACTAAAGAACTTTACTGGTGACCTGGCTCAAGGCCAGCTGATCCATTTACAGTACAAAATATTGCCATATTTCATTTCATCATTTTCTTTTGCTGCTGTCTGTTCTCTGTTCTGCTACCAAGAGAAGCAACTGTTTTAATGGACACTATATCAAAATGTCCAACCAGATAGGAGCCACCGTGATTTCCTTTTTTCTAGAAAGTTTATCAGGAAAGATACTAATCTACTTACTCTTTTAAACTGTTACAAATATTTTCCCCAGTTCCATCTGAACCATAATTTTTTTTTTTCTTTCCTTTTTTCTTACATATACTATGTTTGCAAAGTTCTAGATGTAGTGTGCAGTCATTATCTTGAATCAGGAATCTTAATTATCAAGCCAAACACTTAAAATCAGAAAAGTAAATGATAGAAGGTATTTAAGAGATCAGGCAAATAAAAGCAGTAGTTTCAGAAATAAATATCTTTTGAAGACATGGCAAGGAAGAGCACTGTAGTAAAGTTGTCTAGTTGAAGATGTCCCTGCTCATTGCAGGAAGGGTTAGACAAGGTGGCCCTTAAAGGTCACTTCCAACCTAAAGCATTCTATGATTCTATGAAAGTATTCGTAGATACTGATGTTACAGAAAAGACATAGGGGCAAAGTGAAACAAGGGCCTAGGAATGAAGTGGAACAAAGATTGAAGTTTTGATTATAAACTGAGGACTATATTACTGACTTGAGTTTCAGGAGATCAGTGAAGCGGATTCTGCTCTTGGTGTGCTTGACTTGCTTTCTGGATGATTTTAAACAAATCACCATGCCTATTTCACTTTACTGAAATTGAGGATAACAGCATTTTCCAAATTTGTAAATCAGTGTTGGAAATATCCCTTTCATAATGCACTCTTTTGTAGGTGATTTAATTGACACTGTAGATAGGTATGCTACAGCAACATAAAAAGAGGAGTGAACTAATTTGGAACTTGTAGTTGTGAAAATACAAACTAAAAACACTCCTTAAAAATTAAACACACAAAGGTCTTTTTTTCTCTCCCCGCCCCGCCCCAATATTCAAATCTGACCTCAATATTAGTTCAGCTGGCTTTTGTGGAATAAATATACAGTTGACAAGAATATCAGTACAGATAGGGTTTTTCAGTCAACAGCTGCTACTACCATATGAGGATGCCTTTCATAAAGAAATTATTATCACAAGTCATTTGACATTGCAAGTTTTTACATTTTGTTTTGAACAAGTATTTTTCTTGTTGTTTTCTTAGGCCACCTGAAGCCCTAAATGAAAATCCTGCTAGAGGAGTTGAGAAATGTTTTTATGGCCCACAAGTTGCTAATGCTAACGATGGCTGTACCACATCCATAAATAGAATTAACTGTAGCTTTGCAATGGCCTACATATGCTGACAGTGCAAAGGCCATCTCCAGAATATCACTATGATCATGAGACACTGTGGAATTTCTTAAGAGCATGATACTTTTTTTAAGGAGTATGTACTACACGCAGAGTAATTCTTATATGATATCTTTTTCTTTGACTCATGTTAGACCAACATGTAACCTCATTTAGCTGATCAGGAAAGCTTTTAGCGATCACTGCCCTGAGTCACAAAGCAGGAACAAAATAAATCCAGTGAAGGAATAAACACAGTAACAGATTTGTAAAATCCTCCTCATTATAGCATTTTGAATATCACTGAATGAGTCAAATTTCATGCCATGCTGATTTTGTGCTTTAAGGCATACAGGACATTATTTTACATCAGCCATGGTGTATCCACAACCATGCTATATGTTCACACATTGTAGTTCAACTGTAGTTCAACTGATAGTGTACAGAAGCTTTCAGAATCACACATATTTACTGGCCTTTTGAAATGTAGGGAATGTGTCAAAAAATATTCGCAGTCAGTGACTTGTCAGCTGAGTGCCTGCCTGGAGTTGATTTCGGCCCTTTCCATTTGTTCTGCTTTCCTGCTATACATTTAAAGAATTAGATCACCAATCTAGAATATAATTTCTGTTAGTACAAACAGCCTTATATTCTACACTTGGGAATTATTAATTTCTTTCAATCAAATTTACTTAAGTGCTGCCAGCAGATCTGTCCTTAGCCTGCAGACATAGTTTGGTTCCCTTTAAAAGCCTACTTTGTCTTCTTATTGTGAAATGATCTCTTTTTCTGCTAGCATTCCACTGATTCTTCTTTATTACATGTCTTTGTGGATGTGTGTGCAGATTTTTCAAGATATTTTGCAGGAACACTGGGTTTTTTCTGCACGTTAGCTCTTTTTGGCATTGGACCGATGGGCAGAATGCAAAAAATGTTTCAGAGTTTCACATTATACACATGTGCACATACCTGCATGCAGTAGAATGAGAAACATATTGCATTGGCAGATCTGAACTCTTCTCTAAGATCTATTCAGTGAACTTGTCTCAAGATCTGCTTCAATGAATCAGTGTTTTGTGGTTAAAGACAACACATGAGATCTCTGTGAAAAATTTTGGGTAGTTTTGTAGGATCTTGAAAACATAACAGCCATTTTAAACCAACTGTTAGTTCACTTGGACAGAATTCCCCTTGATTAAACTCTGATGATTACCAATAAGAGGGAAGTATGTGACATTCCACTTTACTTTCTTGCATTGTGCTGCAGATGGTATTTTTAAGTGTGTTTTTTTGTTTTGTTTTGTTTTAACTATTATTTTTACTGTAATAAGAACAACCCTAGTATAGATCTTTTATGTGAAGGACCATGGAAATACAAAATTTGACTAAAATGTATTTTGCATATGCATAGGTCTTCACATACATCTGAATGGATTTAACATGGTAAAAAAAGTATTATTTTCAGCATTTTTAGAGCTTATATCCACACTTACTTTTCACTACTGAAATTACAAAATTCTATTTTTATCAAATAGGAAAATTTTGTATTACTAAAAAATTCAGCTTTAGGATGCTCAAGTTTTCTCATGTTTGCTATTTTCTTTGCCAAGCAAAGTTTTTTTGTTTTGTTTTGTTTTGTTTTGTTTTGTTTTGTTTTTCCAGAGAAACAGATTTTAAATAATTTCATTAGACTGCAGCACTTTGTTTCTGCCACTGCATGGTGCTGCACCAGGTTGCAAATGCACAGCAGGCCCTTGTGTGTCATTTGAAAAGTGTCTTTGTAGAATGAAGGCCTGTCTCCCAAATTCACAGCACAAGGAGAAAGAGCTGTTACCCTGAGACATAAGAACGTGCTTCAGCTCTGCTTCTCAATAACAGAGGATGAGCACAGGGAGCATTTCTGCAGCTTGTAATAGGACTGGTTCCTCCTCCTCCTAGCTTCTCCAGCCAGTGGCATACTTCATGTGAAAAATTAATGCTAGATGTCCACTGAGATACTATAAGCTCATTTTAGTAGAGTTTCAGAGTCATACTAAAAAGATGTAAGTGACCAGACAAGACAGCAGTTGCTGTCAGAGCAGATGCTAAATCATCCCTGGGTTTCCACACAGGGGGTCAGGAGGAAGCTGAAATACTAATCTCTGAGCTAAATTTAACTTTTCTTTTCCCTGGGTTGGATATTCTGCAACAGGAGGAGGATTCCTGCACCATCGACCAAAATATCCAAAGCCAAACAACATATGAAATATCACGGAAAGTTTCAGTTTTTATCAGTGATAACAGATTTAATGGAAATGAGGGAGGACACCAACAAGGATGGTTATTTCTCTTCTGGAAATAATAATAAGATTCACTTTATATGTTTCCTTATATAAACAGTGCCACAATAAAACCTTGTAGAACTGCTGTAAATACAAAGCACTCTGAAAGTGCAAATGCATCCGATGGTATAATAATAATATATAAAACAGTAGCACGAATGTAAAGTGCCACGAAAGATATTAAAAACTATGTTTTCCAAATTAAGGCTGTTAACCCTTTTAAGTCGCATGTGATGCTAAGATTAAAAAAAGGCTGAGAAAATCCAAGAAAATACTGATATTTTAACTGTAACTTACTGTATGTATTTTGTTTATATATCTCAGCAACACAAATCCGTTAAATATATTTTCCCAATTTTTCCCCTTTGTCAAGGCATCATTACTTAAAAAAAAAAAAAAAAAGATATGGCATATGTAACTAAATTAATTGAGCAGACTTTTTTACTTTTATAAGAATGATAAGCACGATGATTTTATTCTTATTGTGAATGTCTAGATATTTTGTCTTTCTACCTCATTTGATTTTCATCTTTTTTTTTTCCAGAAAATTTATATTCTGACAAAATCACATTTGTATTAAAAAAGAAGAAAGGTGGATTTGATTTAATTTAGTCCAATGAAAGCTGAATATTTTAAAAAACAGGTTTATATGGGAAGCCCTGTTAGAACCTGTAATATTTTCCTACATTTAAGCATATATAACTTTACGTGTTTTCATTGGTTTTGTCAATGTTTATATATGAATATGAATTCCTATATAAATTAAGAATATGAGCATGAATGTTAATGCTTCTATATTTTCCCTGTTTTCTAATTCTATTGAATCCATTTATTCTGTATCACTGCATTGCCTGTTAAAGTTGATTAACTTAAGATTGACACAACGCCATTTTAAGGAACGGAGAAGAAATCATAGCTCATTATGAATGCCTAAAGAAATTCCAAAATCTGTCTAAAAGTTTTATTTCATTCAGCAAATATGCTTTTGTAGGACAACAAACATCAACACCTGCATTTCCAGTACACATTTCAAAATAAAAGTATCATTCTGGTTTGAATACCTGAAATTTAAGGATGGATGGAAGAAAGTGCAGAATCAAAGATTTCTGGGTATTTCCAGATGTGGAAAATGTAAAAATGATTAAAATATTCCTATAATATTCTGTTAAAAAATAAAAAAAGAAGTATTTGTTAAAGCTCTCTATTCATTTCTGGCTGGGGATATGGAGGGGCAACCACTGGACAAAAAGAGCATTTCATCTATGAAGAATGATCTTTGTCTAAATTAGAGAACTAATCAGGTATATTTTAAAGCTGAGAAGGTTCTAAATAAGAACAAATTAAAAAAAAAAAAAGGAACCAAATATGGTGCCTTTAAATAATGTTAACTCGTTCTAATATTGAAGATGCAAGAAAATCTTTAGATTCTTAAATAATGATTGAATTGTAGGTCTCCTTGTCACTCTCACAAAATAATCCTTAAAAGCTAACAATTTCTTTCTTTATGTTTTATGTTTATGTTAACCTCTCAGATATGTTTACATTTGTAGGTGGATAATAAAAAAAAATATTGTTAAACGTTTTTTTTCTTTTTCTCCTGCAATATTTTCCTACTGTTCCCAGCAAAATTATATTGGAAACAGAGATGTCCTATCTTTTCATTTTAATGACAGTGAAGATGAATTAGATTACAAGAGAGAGAAAGATTTTCTTATGTGTTTAATAATATATTCTCAATCATTAATCATTCAGGAAAAAAAGTGTGAGTCATACTGCAGGAACGTGTGAAACAATAGCTGGAAGCTACAGCGTGTGATATGAAAAGCCTTCTAGTTTTCTTTATACAATTGTACAAGAACACACAAAATTAGGTTTATTTTAGAAAGTGTGCCTATCTGAGGAGTGACCTAAATTGATTTTGATGGTTATAGACTGGATTCTAAAAAATATTATTCCTCTTAATATGTCCATGTTACATATAGGGAGTTAGTAGGGAAATGTGAGTAGTGAATGAGTTGCTATTCAGCTGAAGCATTTAGGTCACTTTATTTTTGATATTGACATAAGATCAGAGAAACTTGATCAGAACTAATGATTAGGAATAGGAAAGACGCAACCTCCACCTTGAATATTTTCAAGACTCAAGTGTTTAGTTCTTCAGGTTTTAGAGCTGTACACTGGAGCTGATTTACAGAGCTGTTAAATGCCAAATATAGTGGTTGCAGTATGCGTAAAAGTTAATAGTAAGCATATCTGAAAAGGCTTGAAATCTTTACAAGTCTTCACATCGATTTCAGGATAGAGACAGTAGAAATAAGTAATCTTGTTGGCCTCAGTGAAACATCAGTTTCCCTCCCCTATGACATCTTCAAAGGCTAAAGCTGAGCAACTGGCTAGGTTACCAAGCTGAGGTGCTAGAGATCAAGTCAAGTCCTTATTGCTGTTGTTTGGTTATGGGATATTGTTTTGGTTTTGTTTTGTTGCATACCTCTAATGGAAGTAAGTGTTGGAGGAGACATAAATAACACTTTAAAAATAATCTAGTTTCCTAAATCAGCCTAAAAATCCTAGGAAGAAATAGTGTACTGAAAGGAGATATCTCCACATTCCCACAGTGCCTCATTTTTGTCTGGTCGCAGAAGAACCACAATTTCTAAATATTAAATGGATTTCAGCTGCAGGCTGATAATTATAACATTTTTTAAAGGGAGGCTATAAGTTACAGTCCTAAGGGAAAACAGGTAAAATCTAATGTTTAATGACCACCTTCCCTGTCATTCTACTGGTGTGTTTGTTTGCTGGTTGTTTTTTCCCCCCCACAAAATTACAACTACTTATAATTGCAGTCCACATACCTCATTTATTTTGCAAATTTTTGTTGCTCTTTTTACATTTAGGCATCCCTTCTCTTTGCTCTTCTTTCTCTTCTGGTTCACTTTTTGTTCTTCACCTGTTCAATTGATATTCACATTTTCAACATTTTTTTCTTGCTCACTGTTTTCCTGCATTACTAAAACTTCTTCCACTTGTAGTCATCACTTTGACTGCTTTTGACAGTTCTCCCTGCTGAATGTTTTTTTTTTTTTTTGTCCATTTCAGGGACAGGTCCTGTTACTGCTCCCTTTTATATAACCCTGTTCACCAATTCAGACATCTGGATTACCTTCTTTGTGTCTTTTGCTGCTTCCACATGCACTAACTTTTCTCTTTGTATTGGGAGTCACAGCAGACCTCAGAAGCACAAGAGTAGCAGATCATAAATAGGGCTAATGTGATTTCATATGATTTTCAGTTCCTTGAGGTTCCTTGTAAAGGTCCCACATTTTAGATCAGCTGTGTAGCCTGGAGGAGGTTCCTGGTTTGGTTTAAGAACATTGTGAATGACCTATAAAATCATCACCACATCTTTGAGAGAGGAATTCACAAAGTAAGTTTTTGAGAGGGCATTCAAAAGACTCAAGTAGTAACAGTCAAATTTAACTGCCTGCTTGGGCTCCTAGCATCATAAGAAGGCATTGCAGTGGAAGATTTTCAACAGAAGTCAGTAGAAATCATGAAGAGCAAGTATTTGTGAGAAATTATGTTTCGATATATGGTTGTAGATGCCCACAGTTACTTATTAAGTTTGGAAACCATGAATCATATGCTGTGTATATTAATTGAGAGCTCATTTCTTTGTTTAGTTATTTTTTCTCAGTTCTTGAGAGGCTAGTATCAAAACTAGACATTTTAAATAGATTATGTTAAATGTAATTATAATTTTTGATCTAGAAACAAGAATTCTTTCTGTTTCAAATCCATGATTTTGAATAACAAACTACATGTTTGTATCAAGAATATGTTGAACTATTCATAATTATTAACGTTACACTAAGACTTGATATTTCCTAAGTTTAACTTTTATTTGTATCTTATGTCCTGCTGTATTGCTTTATGTGAAAATACATTAGTTATGCACTTATCATAAGGTCATCTATGATAGTAAAGGATAGTGGATGGTTAGCATACTCTCTGTAGCTGATCAGAGCTTTGTCATCTTGGACATTTCTAGATATCTATGAAAGGTTTAAATTAATCTACTCAAGGGATAACAGGATGATATACATTCCCTTTGTTCTCCTTGCTCACAGAAAAATGGAACCTGAAGTGAGTAGGAATGAAAATCAGCCATAATAAAAATGGTTGGTACAAATACTTTGATTTTACTGATGTATCACATCAATCATGGAAGTGACTTTTGCCTCAATTTTGTTCTTTTTCTTTACCTGTTCAGGGGCTTTGTCATTGCCATATGAAGAAAAAAAAAAAAAAAAAAAAAAGAGTCAAGATCAAAACTTTAGTTTTCTATAGAGTTTGATTTCATTCTGTGTGTCAGACATCTCTCTCATTACTGCAAACAGGGTGTGGCAACATAGAACATGATGCTTTGGTGAAAATACATTTTAGAGGCCTGTTAAAAATCTAGCCATGTTAAATACGAGTTAGAGGAGTGCAGATAAGAAAGGCAAGGACTTTGGAGTAGCCCCTCAGAGAGGCTTAGCTAGCTTTGCAGCCAGATGAACTCATTGCAAGAAGTATATATTTAGAGATGATCCTTAAAAACTGGAATGAAAGGAGATAAACGAAACTAAATAAAATTAACAAATATTTCAAGAAAAAAAATGAAGCTTGATTTTTAAAATTTTTGTTATTATTATATTTTGTTTTCAATAGCATCAGTGATCCAGGCAACTTTTATCTGAAACGTTAGCCTGGCCCTGTAGGTGTCAGATTAGATATACATTACTCTATTATCTCTGTCTGATGCTCTGTATCAAGGGGACTGTGGAGATGAGACTCATGAGGGAGGAAGAATAAATAAAGGATATCTCTTTTTGGTTTTGGAATAGCACTTTTACCATTAAGAAAAATCAATAACTGGATTGACTGCATTCAGTAGGGAGTATTATTGTTTCCCATAATGTATCTAATGGATATCATTACCAAAGTAATCACATTATTATTTGCTTTTGCCTTCCTACTTGCTTGGCTAGACATAAACCCAGAACTATTTGTAATGGTGGTTTTTTTCCCTTCTTTTTCAAAATTGCTGCAAAATATATTTCTTCCCAATTCCTTTATTAGCCAATTGAACTGCACAGTACCTCTAAATTAAAATCAAATGTTTTTCCCTCTTGTCCATTTCTGTTTTACTCAGTTATCTGATTCAAAGCTATCATTAACTTGAATTTAACTCTTGCTTTTCTGTTTCATCTTCTGTCATAATGTCGTCTTATCTTGGATATATTATATTATCACGTACAATACCATGTGTTAGCAGAAAGAGATAGACAGTATATTCTTCATTCTAGCAGACTTCAAATATATTAAGAATCCCACAGTGAGGTGCTAGGGTTAGCAGAGCAATACTGTAACACTCAGAGAATTCAAAGTGAAAGGAACTTTTAGAAATGTCTGATAATGACTGAACAAATAGAAAAAAGACATTAAGGTGGTCACAGGAAATTGGTAATGGGGATTAAAGAAGAGAAGGAAAAAAAGGAGGAGAGAACTCTTTGAAGTACAGGAAGCAATTAGAGCTTGAGGAAAGCTTAGTGGTGAAATCAAACCGGGACCATTTACATTAAATGAGAAATGAGGATGTCATTTTGGTATTAATTCAAAGGCTTGGCCTGTGGCCTCCAGCCACTTGGAAGCCATTTTTGGCATCAAATTTTTTTCCAAAACTCAGGCAGTACAATGACTTTTTCTTTCCTGAATTTGCTGTTAACAGTTTCAGACTAAATTTCTGCAGTCAGAAATACTAATCCCTGCTAATAATTCTCTATGGATTATGATACAGACATGGACATCTTGTTTTGTAGGGGCTGCATTGCTTAACAGAGATCTGAACTTTGGCAATCAAACACCCATTACACTCAACTGGAAACGCTTTTGTTTTCACTATCATTTGCCCTTTATACCTTGGGAGGACGTTGAGCTTGAAACTTGACAGTAAATTAAGCTCAAAAACGTGTGTTGAATAGCTTCTTGTGGGGCCATTCAGCATACAGATGGGACTTACACGAACATATACATTCTTTTTTTCTCATGACATGGTAATCACAAATCTTCCAAAGACATCGTAGGGTGTACTAATGTCTGACAACACAGACATCGTTAATACAGAGTTGCATGAGACTGATGCATCATGATCCTGCCAAATTCTCAGCTGATACAAACCACCAGTACTTCACTGACTCCCGTGAGCATAGACTAATATACAGCTTCAGATGATCAGAATCAAAACTGCTGTAGTAACACAACGGAGCAGTCCTGAAAAGATCCTCAGTGCAATATACTACAGCAATAGTAGATGCAGTGCAACTGGTCTACAAAGAGTTGAATTTCTCTTACTTATAAAGTACTTGAGTTTCTTCAGTAAAAGACACACTTGATAACTAGTATTCTGTCATATCTGAAGTATAAACATAATTTAGTGGATAAATTGTAGAAAAAGATTTTCACTAAGACTGCTGTTTTTAAATAACTGAAAACAAATAAACCTTAAACCCAGGAATGACAAGAAATAAGGTTTTGGTAAAATAGTATTTTGTACATAAACATCCCAATGTAAAACCCATTTAACTTGAGTACAAAACATGAAGAAGACATGTGAAAGATGCTGGTTTATATACAGAGCTATTAATAAAAAGAGAGGAGTGTGAAACTTTAATGTGACTGGAGTTAGAGGGGTTTTCATGTTATTCACTGGGTCTCTCCATACTCCATAGATTTCAGAACGTTGCTTTCCTGTTCTGCTTTCTTTGAATTTTAGCCACCTCATAAATTCAACTTTTTATTTTGCCTCAATGGCCAATAAATTCTTAATCAAGTCTCATTCAAATCAGTAGATTTGCCATGTTTGTATTAGTTTCTATGCTATTTCCACACAAAAAGCACAAGTAAGCCCAAACATGTGGAACAGGGAAAGAAATTAGAAATACGATCTACTGGAAAACATATAAGATAGAGCTAGATTTTCAGTTTGGTTGCATTTACTCCATGTCAACATTGTATTTTTTTTGTAATGTGACTCAGTTCTATTATGTGAGGACTCTAAAAAAAAAAGACTAAAATGCTTGAGAGATGGTAAATCTTTAGCTGTGTAGTAAACATTCAACATGTGAAAAAATAAGGACAGAATTATGATTTGAAACTGTAAACCATGCCAATTTACAAAGATCTAGAGATTATGCATTGAATTTTGTACTATACATTGAAATTTGTATTTTTGAATTTGTTTTACTTATATATGCATATATATTGATAAAGATTTAAAATGTTTAACACAACCTATTTACCTGAAAAAAAAATATTGAGAACTGAGAAGAAGGTAAGAGCAAACACAATGAATAAATCTGAGCATGACAGAAGAGGAAGAATTTAGAGATGATTAAAATATGATATATTCCATTAATCACACAGTCTATGAAATAATACATTATGGTTGTTAGCTTGAAATATTGCTCCATTGAGCATGCAGAAAAACACTGTACAGACAAAGAAGGACACCTATGGATAATATCCTAACGGCTTTCAGATAAACTCACTTTTTAAAAAATTCTGCAGCATATTCAGTGTCTTAATGAAGTGGGTTGTAAGATAGGTCTTAGAGGAGAAGAAGAACCTACTTGCACTTGAATAAAATAAACTATTGTACAGAAGTTAACTGTTTTCTCCTTAAAACTATATCACACCAATATTTCATTCAATTTTAAAAGTGAGCTTGGAAGATGTAAGATAAAAAATTGCTCTAAAAGAAGACAAATCAATGCAACATTTCACAGACAGGTAATTATGTGAAAGCTATATATTTTCAATGACCAGGTTAAAATGTCATCAGGAATATTTAGCTGCTGGTATAGAGCTACTGTCTGACCTTGCTACTTTGGTGATATCACAAATGAAAACATCTACAGAAATGAAGCTGATGATATCTGATAGATATACCCTTTGACTTGCTTGGCCTGTCTATTTTTGTTGGTCCATCTGAAGTTAGAAGGGATGCAGAATGGTGTTAGTATTACAATAAACTACATGAGAAGTGTAGCTCTTTGTTTTTCGATATTTTTAATCCCTCTAACATAATTAGAAATTTGTACAAAGCATTGGTATGTGCTTTGTATGTGAAAGTGTGATTCTGTAGGTATACATTTATTTATCTGTTTATATATTCCACCAGACGAAATAGGTTGGAATAGCTGAAAACAAAAGTAATATTTTGTAGACCATATCCTATTTATGATAAACAGTAAATTAGGATGGAAGGTGCACAGCAGAAGCTAAATGCAAGTTTAACTGGGAGTATTAAAGCAAAACAGCCACATGTACATTAATAATAGCAGCTTTCTCTTTGTTTTAATTTTTCTTTTTCTTTACTTTTTTTTTTTTCCATTGTATAGGGGAGCTTCCACATGGTCTGCAAAATACATAAGAGAAAGAAGAAAGAACATAAAAGGCGATAAGCAACTCTCCTACATATGCACACAGAAAGATGATGCTGTAAAAGCTGTAAGGCAAAGCTGCAATTCTTATCATAAGATTCTTCATCTGAAGAAATTAATGTTGTTGATATAGTTTAATGTCATGAATACCACTGACAACATTGGAATACAGTATCTGCAGTATAAACAATGTTTAACAGATTTTCTACACTTCTTCAAGAAAATTTCTAATCCATAGAATAGTTTGGGTAGGAAGGAACCTTCAAAGCTCATCCAGTCCAACCCCCTGCAATGAGCAGGGACATCTTCAACCAGATCAGGTTGTTCAGAGCCCTGTCCAGCCTGGCCTGAGATGTCTCCAGGGATGTGGCATCCACCACCTCTCTGGGCAACCTGGGCCAGTGTTTCACCACTCTCAGTGTAAAAAATTTCTTCCTCGTGTCTAACCTGATTCTCTCATCTTTTAGTTTAAAACATTTACCCTTTGTCTTGTCTGACCTTGCCCTTCCAAACATGCCCTTCCAACATGCCCTTCCAAAAAAACTGTCCCCATCTTTATTATAGGCTGCTTTTAAGTACTGAGAGACCACAACCAAGTCTCCCCAGTACCTTATCTTCTCCAGGCTGAATAATCCCAACTCTCTCAACCTGTCCTCATAGGAGACATGCTCCCTTTCCTGTACCAAGGGCTCCAGAACTGGACGCAGGACTCCAGGTGGGGTCTTACCAGAGCAGAGCAGAGGGGCAGAATCACCTCCCTTGACCTGCTGGCCACATTCCTTTTGATGCAGCCTAAGATACAATTGGCTTTGTGGGCTGAAAGCACATATTGCAAACTCATGTCCAGTCTTTCATCCACCCATACCCCCAAGTCCTTCTTGGCAGGGCTGCTCTCTGTCCCTTCATCCCTCAGCCTGTATTGATAATACCAGGGGTTGCCTTTACCCAGGAGCAGGACTTTGCACTTGGCCTTCTTGAATCTCACAAGCTTCAAAGGAGCTCACTTCTCGAGCTTGTCCAGGTCCCTCTGGATGGCATCCTGTCCCTCAGGCATGTCAGCTGAGCTTGGTATCATCCACAAACTTGTTAAGGGTGCACTCGTTCCCACTCTGTGTTATTGATGAAGATGTGGAACAGTACTGGTTCCTGTATGGACCTCTGAGGGACACCACTTGATACTGGTGTCCATCCAGACTTTAAGCCATTGACCATTACTCTCTGGGTGCGACCATCAAGCCAGTTCCTTATCTATCAAAGTGTCAACCCATTAAGTCCATACCTCTCCAACATAGAGAGAAGGATGTTGTGGGGACCACATCAAAGACTTTATAGAAGTCCAGACAGACAGCATCCATAGCCCTTCCTTTACCCACTGATATAACCATCATAGAAGGCTGCTAGATTGGTCAGGCAGGACTTGTCCCTGGTGAGGCCATGCTGGCTGTCCTGAATCCCCACCCTGTCCTCCATGTGCCTTAGCACAACTTCTAGGAGGATCCACTCCATGATCTTCCCAGGCACAGAGGAGGGGCTGACAGTTTGGTAGTTCCCAGTCTTCTCCTTTCTATGCTTTTTAAAAATGGGTGTGATGTTTCCCTTTTTCCACTCACCAGCGACTTCACCTGACTGCCACAACTTCTCAAATATCATGGAGAATGGCTTGGCAACTACTTCAGCCAGTTCCCTCAGGACAATGGAATGCAGGTCCCATGGAAATATGCATGTTTATATTCCTTCGGTGGTCATGAACCTGATCCTCACTTACACTGGGAAGAACTTTGTTCCCCAGTCCCTGTCTTGCAGTTCATTTTCTTCTCCAGAAGTGTGGGAAGAGAGCTTACCTGTGAAGACTGAGTCAATGATACTGTTGAGTACCTCAGCCTTCTCCTCGTCCATTTTTACTAGTTTATCGCTCTTGATCATCGAGGGGGGTCAGGCTTTCACTGACCTTCCTTTTCTGGTTGACATACCTGTGGAAGCCCTTATTGCTGTTCTTTGCATTCCTCGCCAAGTTCAGCTCCAGCTGCCCCTTGGCCTTCCTGACCCATCTCTACACAACCGGTCAATGTCCCTGTACTCTTTCCAGGACACCTGCCCCTACTTCTACTGCCTGTGCATTTCCTTCTTGCCCTTCAGCTTGACCACCACGTCTCAGACTCTTGCCTTCCTTTCTTGATTTCTCACACCTGGGGTTTGAGAGCTCTTATTCTTGAATGAAAACTTCCTCAAAGGTGTGCCAGCTCTGTTCTGCTCCCTTGTACCTGAAGGCAGTTTCCCAGGGTTCCATTGTCTAACTCCTTGAAGAGCTGGAAGTTGGCTTTCTTAAAATTCAAGGTCCTGACCTTACTTTTCACGCATCCCATGTCCCTCAGGTTGTCGATGTGTTGGGTTTTATTCTTTTGAAAATTCAAAATAGTTATGCTAGAACTCACAATGTAATTTTGAGGGACAACATGATTCTGTGACAGTAGGAATGATACATTTGTTTTCCAATTTAAAAAAATAGTCTTTTTTTTTTTTTTTTTTTTTTTTTTTCCCCTCAAGGAATTGAATAACTTGCAACTTACACAAAACAAAATGTACAGGGAAGAAGAACGATGCTGTTAGCTACTCCAGGCACACAGAAACCAACATAATCAGGACAAAAATAAACACCATAGATAAGTTCTTGTCATTTAGTACTGTAGGTTTTAACACATGATTTTGCAAAATATTTAATGCAAACTTCTCAGATAGTGAACTAAATTGGATTAGAAGTGTTTAGTTAGAAGTGCAACGTACTTCAGTAATTTGGCATATATAGTCCAAGACATTACAGCTCAGTGTAAGAGATGTTTAGATTAGGCCTTTTTAACACACTGTATAGGAATGTAGTACATACTCTCCATTGTCTTGTAAACAAAATAAAATTCACCACACTTTTGTTGCTGTCCTTGAACACCTGCTATCTTTTCCGAATTAAGGTCTTAAAAGAGAACCAAAAGTTTGACATGATCAGAGAGATAGAGTAAGGGTAGTTCCAGAAGATATCTGAATCTGGCTTTCTGAACAGCATGTCCTTTGTTATTGTTACCTGCTAGAAAGTGCTGCCACAGCCCTGAAAGAGACCACTTGGATCTGTATAACACAATTTTTGAGCATAATCTGTATGGACAATTAATACATATCCATCTGTTTGTCTTGATATTTTTTCCCAATGGTTCTATGCAATTTTAGCACACAAGTTATTCTACATTGTGGTTATTTTTTTCTTCTTACCATAAATAATTAATATGCAACTGATCATTAAAATCTCATGTTCTTCAAATGGAACATGATAAAGTAGTTGAATCTACATGTTGGCAGTCTGCAGCAATATTATCAGTACATAGATAAGGCAGGATGATTTTCTGCATCTATAAGTTAATTCACCAAGTAGATTCTTTAAGTGTTTGCCTTTATTTGCATTTCAGTTTAAGTTTGAAATGGGATGTTGAATGATTATTTACACATAATATTTACACTTTAAAAGTACGGAATTACCTTAAGACCTTGTAGATGAGCCCACAGTTTAATTGGATGAAAACACATTTCTGATGGATTTTGTCTTAAAAACGTTTCAAGCCATTTAGAATAAAGAAAGACAGTGGTTGCTACAATACACTGAATATAACTGATGTTTGCTGCAGAGTACATAATGATAACACAATATATTTACAAGTGAGGATGCTCTTTGAATGTGAAATTTAACATTTGACAATAATTATAAATAATGAGATCAATTTTCCAGTCAGACTAATTTTTGCACAATACAGCAGGTTTTAGAACACAAGACATTTCTTTAGACTGGTGTGCTCCTCAGAAGCACCACATTTTAAATTATTTTGAGTTTTTAGAAAAGAGTCTGAAAGTAAGTCAAGAGTAACTCTTCTTGCCCCAGTTTCCAGATTCTTGAGAGTTATAGACGTATAATATTCTACAGTAGAGGTGACATAATCACTAGTTATTTCATGACACTCTTTTCTAAAAATGTCTAGATTTTCAATGCACTTACAGAAATGCCTAATTAGAGTCTTCATTCTCTTCTTATCTAAGTCCTAACCATAGCTGTGTTTATTTATCAAAACTGGAATCTGGGTATTTAGGTTACCATCTGATATTGCAAAGTGCTGAATGCCAGTAGTCTGATTTCCAGCCTAAACAACAGACTAGAAAGCCTTATTGTGATGGTATTAAAAAATACCTCTTGACAAGCTTTTTCCCATTCTAGCATTCTTCCTCTTTCCTCAAGTCCTTCTGTGCTCACAAATAACAAATAGTATAACCTAAACTGTACTTAATTAGTAAATTAGAATTTTGAAAAACTTTGAACTAGTTAAATTAACATAAGTATTTGGGGGAAACCAAAACACACTCATATAATGCTGCTACATATTAATTTCTCCTACTTCTGTCAAATATACTGCCTTCTTTCTCACACAGAAACACCTTGCCAATACTTTTCGCTATTCCTTGCATTTATTAATCTTCAAACAATGTTGTTGATCTTTATGTTGCATTCATTGAGGACTGAATATATATTTTTAGTGAAAGCAAACCTTACTAAAGTGTCATTATTCTCATAAAATATATGCTATATTCTATTTAAACTGTATTATAAAATAACTATAAGTGAACTTCAATTGATGAAATAAAGGAAGAAATTACAGTATATTATGAAGTAACTAAAATGCAAGTGCAATTGACAACAATGAAAAAGGAAATTACAATAGTTTCCTTGAAAAACTTACCACGTCTGCGTTTCCATTTACTTAGAATTTCAATAATTCATTCCTAACTGTTAGAACAGATGCTTTAAGTCTCTCTTACCACTACAGGTTTCATTTCAGGCAGAATGTGGAAAAAAAAAAAATGTATTTACTCACTTACTAGAATATTAAGTTGATGTCAACTAATGACATTTCCTTACTGAATCAATGTTATCCAAAGACATTTACAGAAGGGAGCTGACTTTTCTGGCCAATTAGAATTTTAAGTGTTGAAAGAAAAATGCAAGAAACTTGTATCATAAAATAAAAGGAAAATGCCATCCTTTGGTAAAGTTTGTGCAGTTAAGACAAGTAACAATTTCACATGATAAATCAGAATTGTTCATTTTAATTTATTCACTCCACAACATTCACCAAAGCATTGCAGTAAAGAGAATTTTACCTTTCTAATTGTTTATCATTATGGAAGATTAAAAGTTAGGGACTCTGCACCCTTATGTAGCGCATACTCACATATGAAGTGTTCACATTTTGAAGTGATTAATTTAGGGGTACCAGTAGTATTGCCAAGTTTTAAGTGGCATGGATTCAAATGGATTCAAAACAATGTCTTTGGATCTGCTAACTTTCTATCTAGAAAAAAGTTACAAGAAGGCATTTCTTCTCCAGCTTACCAGTAGCAGCCACATGAACAGCTATATGAATAGCGTAACACAGTACTTTCAAAAGCACTCCAATGAAAAAGCAGATATGAAGAGAAAAGAACAATATGAAATTAATTAAAAAAAGCAAGCACAAAAATAACATGTTTTGTTTAAACTGTCATGGACAGTGACATTAGAAAAAACAGATGGGTGCACTCTATTAACATGTGGCTCTGTGGCTGGTGTCACCACCACAATTTTGGCTTTTTTGATAATGGAGTGGCCTACACAGCACTGGTTTTCCTGGCGTCTCATGGAGGTCACCTTACGCATAAGGAGAAGAGGGTCTTTGCACACAAGCTAGCAGGGCTTTCTTATAGGCCTCTTTTAAGTATGATCACCTACAGCAGTCTGGCATATAAGGTGTATGACTTCTGTTCCTATACATGGGTTATAATTTCTCTGGCCCATTTATCTTTTGTTACTTAAAGTAAAAATATGTAAAATGGCCTTTATAATTCTGTTCAATGTGTAGAACTGTATGTTGTGCTTTGTTCTGCACTAATGCATCCATGATTTTCACTCATTTCAGAGGTCAGCAGCTTTATGCTATATATAGTATGTGAGATATGAACTTTGCAGGACTGGGATTCCAGATATTAAACGTGGAAAAGAAATTTGTCTGGCTTTCACCAGCTGAGAAGAAAAAAATATTTTCTTTTCCTGTGTTGAAGAAAATAACACATTATATAGCAAATTATTTTTAGTGATTCTGACATCTTTTGTTGTGCTTTTTTCATTTACAGGGCACGAAGGGGGACCCGGGTAACTATAGACCAGTCAGCCTCACCTCCATCCCTGGAGAGGTGGTGGAACAACTTATCCTTGGTGCCATTTCAAGGCATATCAAGCATAAGAGGTTCATTAGGGGCAGTCAACATGGCTTCACCAAGAAGAAGTCATGCTTCACCAACCTCATAGACTTTTATGAGGACATAATGAGGTGGATAGATGATGGCAGAGTGGTGGATGTTGTCTACCTTGACTTGAGTAAGGCATTCGACACAGTCTCCCACGACATCCTTACAGCTAAACTGAGGAAGTGAGGACTGGACGATCAGGTAGTGAGGTGGACTGTGAACTGGCTGAAGGAAAGAAGCCAGAGAGTCGTAGTCAATGGGGCAGAGTCTATTTGGAGGCCTGTATCTAGTGGAGTGCCTCAAGGGTGAGTACTGGGACCAGTACTATTCAATGTATTCATCAGTGACTTAGATGAGGGAATAGAGAGCACTGTCAGCAAGTTGCTGATGACACCAAACTGAGAGGAGTGGCTGACACACCAGAAGGCTGTGCTGCCATCCAGAGACCCAGACAGGCTGGAGAGCTGGGAAAAATGGAGGCAGGGAAAAATGTAATGAAATATAACAAGGGCGAGTGTAGAGTCTTACATCTGGGCAGGAACAACCCCAGGTTCCAGTATAAGTTGGGGAATGACCTACTAGAGATCAGTGTAGGGGAAAGGGACCTGGGGGTCCTGGTGAACAGCAGGATGACCATGAGCCAGCACTGTGCCCTGGTGGCCAAGAATGCCAATGGCATCCTGGGGTGTATTAGAAGGGTGGTGGTTAGTAGGTCGAGAGAGGTTCTCTTTCCACACTACTTTGCCCTGGTGAGACCCCATCTAGAATATTGTGTCCAGTTCTGGGCCCTTCAGTTCCAGAAGGACAGGGAAATGCTGGAGGGAGTCCAGCGTAGGGCAGCAAAGATGCTGAAGGGAGTGGAGCATCTCCTTTATGAGGAAAAGCTGAGGGAGCTGGGTTTCTTTAGCTTGGAGAAGAGGAAACTGAGGGGTGACCTTATTAATATTTACAGATATATAACAGGTGAGTGTCAAGAGGATGGAGCCAGGCTCTTCTCGGTGACAATCAATGATAGGACAAGGGGCAATGGGTACAAACTGGAACACAGGAGGTTCCACTTAAATTTGAGAAGAAACCTCTTCTAAGTGAGGGTAACAGAACAGCGGAACAGGCTGCCCAGAGGGCTTGTTGAGTCTCATTCTCTGGAGACATTCAAAACTCTCCTGGACACATTCCTCTGCAACCTCACCTAGGTGTTCCTGTTCCAGTGCGAGGATTGGACTAGCTGATCTTTCAAGGTCCCATTCAACCCCTAACATTGTCTGATTCTGGGATTCTGTGTATTCTTCCATAAAATGCTTTTCATCAAGAGGGTGCCCTAATGATTAACCTTCTGTAAATAATGATTCAAATAACATTCAGAATTTTTAAAATATCTCTATAGGTATTGATCACAAGATATAGCTTGTTTGAAAAGAAAGGCAGCATTTTAATTTGTATAAGTAAATATTGTAATTAAGTAATTAACCATACAGGCATCTATGGCTGGTAATTATAGTTGTTTAAACAAAGACAAATTACTTTCTTGGGAATATAATTTTGCTTGTGGCTTCTCTAATGCTCTTCAGTGAAGTATAGTGTATTGATAGTTACATATAAGGAGAGAACAAGATTGATTTACCATAATATTCCTAACTTAGATGTGATTCAACAAAAATGTTTGCCTTATTAACTTAAAAAGAAAAATCTTTCCAACAAAAAGATGAATATTTTCTTTACTAGACTTATTATCCTTTGGTAATGAACAGTGTTCTTGGAAAATAGGTATTTAATATGTAACTAATTAGTAAAAAAATTAAGTCAATTACCAAAAACATTTTCTGTGCTAAATGTTAATTAAATTCAGGGGTATTTTTAATAAGATTAATATGGAGAAAACAAATTAAGAAAAAAGGCAATTTAGCCTCAACTTAATCTATTAATCAAGAATAGTTTTTGATTCTGATAGACATATTTATAGCAACACTTATAATAAAGGTTAATTTTGCATTCAGAGGTTCACTTCATAACCAAAGGGTTTGAATATTCAGTTAAGCCTGCTGTTTATGTAGCTGAACAAAACTAAAAGATGTATTTCAATGCAAACATTAAAAATAAAACATCAGCAATACTCTGTTGGTCTTAACAAAAGTGCTGAGTTAAGCCTGACCCTGTATTGATTTATACTTTATGGCACTCTTGAATAAATATGCATCTTAAAATATGCAGTAGAAAGAACTTCATCTCTTCAAGGTACTGAATATAGGAAAGTTGAAAATGAAGCAGCAGGGACCTCAGTCTCTTTTCTTCTTAGTAGCTATGGGTTTTGGAGAAAATATAATTCAAAAAAAGGAATTTTATTTTAAGTGTGTGTAAAGTTTGATTTCTCAACCAGTTTTTCTATTCTAAATAAATGAATGACCAAATTATGCTCAATGTATTGGAAATTCCAAAATGAACTTTATTCCTTTAAGATGAAACAAAATGTATTTTGGATTTTTGTCTCACATAATCTAACAAAATTTAACCTGGAAGTCATTGTGATGTGGTATAGCAGTATGAAAAATTAATTCATGTATGAAATAAATTTTCTTTACATGGAGGCTTGAAGGTCAAGTTCTGGTTGGGGAGAGAAAGCTAGTTTTAGTGGTGGTGTTGGACTTTTTGATGAAAAAACCAAAACAAAGTTAAACAAAATGCAAAACTGTAAATGTTAAACTTTAGTTATCTTGTAAGATGCTACACAGAGAGAAAGAAATTGTAGTTTTTACCAAAATGTTTTTGGGTACAGGTATGTCCTATACTATGTACCTGAGGTTGTAAACCTTGCTTCATAATAGCATTGTGCTTCTCATAGTAAAACTGTCCCTTTCATCTTCTAAAAGCAGAATACCTTGACATATTTGTTGTCTTCTGGCAAAGACTCTCCTTTGTTTGCTACAACACAGCCTTGGCCCAGATTCACTAGGGAGCGCAGCACTTCCAGTCAATCTGCAGAATCTTCCTCGGTGTGGCTGAGGTTAAACCGCTGAGGTAAGGTGAAAGGAGGCAAAATACCTCTTCATAGCAGGTAGCTTCAAGAGTGCTTACGTCTGCTGAAGGCTTGCCATTTCCTTCCACTGAGATATTCTCACTAAAACGTTTCAAGACCTCTTCAAAAGGCCCGCTCAGTAGAGCAAAGAGATCTGACAATAGGAAAGCTGGAGATGAAGTGAGACAAAAGCCCAGCTTTTGAAATACAGGGTGTTTCAAAAAGATGGACCCAATGCAGAGATACAGTGACTTCAAATTGGGTCCATCTTATTGAATCACCCTCTAGATAGTAAAAGATGTTCAGACATTAGTATTCATTTGTGAGAAGCAGTGGAAACACTGAGGCAGGAGTGAAAGCACAGTGATGTAGCCATTTGTCCAGGATCACTTCTTGTTCCAGTTCCAAGGATGACTTTGGAAGCTGGTCCTTTCTCCTTGCCACTCTGTTTTCCTTAGTGCTCCTGAGTTAGGTATTGACTAAAAAGTAAATACTAGAGAACTGAGCAATTAACAGCACCAGTTACTAAAGGAACAGTAATCAATTTACTAATTTTAAATCAGATTACATCTTTGTAGATAAATTTACAACTTTGAGTATGATATCCCTGATTTCTTAAAGAGAAAGTAATGGTTTGGATATAATAATCACATTAAATATAATTTGAATAAGAAATAGTTTGTCCCAGCTTAGATCTTACAAAGACAAGGTAGAAGACCACTGTGACACACTGTATTCTTGGTTTGTTTAGCTCTTGTTTTGTGCTATGTTTCCATACGAAGAGGAGGGTGGGTGGATTATTGGGAGTGGGGTGGGAGAAGGAAAGAAGATTGCTGATTGTCTTGGGGAAAACAAACAACACTGACAGGAGAAAGAGAAGGATGTAGAGGGCAAAGAGAGAGAAAAAGAGAAAGTAACTTCTTAGAGCTAAGAAACTATGGATGGAGTGAGACATGTCAGCAAAGAGCAGGCACAAGGAGTCTAGCCTCCATGGATGAGTTAACAGAGAAAACAATTTTCAGAGGACTGGGTGGGAATGAGGAGTGTGTCACAGTGTAGAAAATGCCTGGGTGTAATGACATGGGCAGAGGAAAGGTTGTGTATGAACCCTTTTTTTTTTTCCTGCTCAGCCTGCCCTCACATCTTGGATTTTACTCCATGAAGAATGTTAAATACTCTATATCTAAGTTTTCTATAATTAATCTTTCTGACTATAAAAGTTTGTGTTAGGAGTTATTTAGCTTTGTCTGTGAAGATTTTGTATGAAAGACCCAGAAAAAAAGAGATCTCTATTTGATTGGTGGCCCTGTCATAATCATCCAGAGATTATTTACTAAAGAATACTTAGGTGGGCTGATACAGATATGTGTTTCTTAGCCAGATTTTGTGAGACATTAATGAAGTAGGATATCTGAAAATGTTACTAGTCAACTTAGCATCTGATAAACCATGGGTGCTGAAATAAATGAGAGGGGCAATCTAGTGGGGAACTTAAATAATTACAAAGGCACTGAGCATATATAGAAGAAAGACTGTAGAGCTATGGAATGGGTTTCAGATGATAAAAATATGCATCAATGGAAAAGTATTCAGAGATACAACCTAAATATCCCCACAGAACATGTATGATCTGTCAGATGTAGCCTTCAGATGGATCAACATTTAAAAGTAAACTTCCCCAGTGAGGAGGTGAGTCTTAGCAGAAATAGGTGGTGAGATAAGAGTATGTGAAATACTGACTAGATCAAAAAATTTGATTGAGTCCTTCTTCCCATCATGAATAAAGGACAAATTTCCTGATATACTCTGTGAAAAACAAAAACTTTCTGTAAATTTAAGGAAGATAGTTTGAGACATCACTGAGCTAACCTCTCTTTTTTGGTGGGAAAAGCGGGCTCTTGATTCTCCTGTGACAGGTCTGAACTTGCATCTTATGCACTCTGTGCATGAATCACCTCTCTGCTGTGTTTTAATTTCATACATTTGCATTTTCCCACATTTGGTCCCACCTGTGGCTACAGCTAGACAGCTTATCTGAGCCCTACCAAGAAGCTGGTGCCCGGGGTTTTGTGTAGGAGAGTCTGTGATGAGGCACAGCTGCTTAGGAACTACAAAAAGGGGTAAACACACCAATAACAGACTCACCCAGTGCTTTGTCCTCTGTTACAGGAGGGTTTTTACACAGTTCACCTTTTCCAACACAAAACCTCACAAGGCAAACAAACTCTGTTTTATGCACCTCACGTCAACAGAGACGTAACTTAAGAGGTCTGCTTAATGAATAGGCTACACAGACAACAGCAAGGTTAGCCACCTCTGCTTACCTGAAGTCCCCAAAACATCTTTGAATGGAAAACTTCAACTTACTTGAAGTTCACAGCCAGCTGCAGAGTAAATATAGGTACAGACTGGGTCATACTGTTAAATAAATGTTATTTTTCATTCTTCACTGATCATACCTACAGGATTTATAGCATGTGTCATGTGTCTGCAGGTGTTTATTTGGTGCAGTAGCATCTAGTCCTATACCTGTATTTCCCTTGAGTATGATCTTCCTATGCTTCCTTAGGCAAAAAGAAATGCCCATCTGCTGCTGTCTGTTCAGTGGAACAGAAAAAAGCATATGGGCCTTCCCCACAGTGTGGCTGATTAAAAATCATCTGTCTCTAGGGCTGCTGTTCCAACACCTTTCATAAACATTAATTTCAACCATAGGCATGTTTTAATACAACATTCTCAGCCACCTATATTTCTGGCTCTGTATTACATTGGTGCAGGTTTTACATTAAATATTCTCCTCTCTATTGTTTACTTTGGTATTTTATCCATGACAGAACCACGTGTGATGCATGCAGAGAAGATTACAGCATTCCCCAAAGAGTTTTCCTTCCTATAGCATGCATATTTTAACAAAGCATACACAACTGGGGAAGTTTAGCTTGTGAGTGCTGAAAAGATGGCTACAAATATCTGGGGGAGTGCAAAACCAGCAAGCTAGGTCTGTCTTTTTATTTGTTTGTGACTTCTTTCGCAATTTAAGGAGCTACGTTAGATATAAATATTCTAGTTATACATTATAACCTTGTGGATAGAGGCAGATCTTGAGCTGTGGATATGCCTGCAAGGTCTTCTTAGTGTGGAATGGAATTCAGTGTCCTCAGAGGTGCTGGCTTCTCAAGAGATGGCATGTAATTGTGCTGGAAGTAGTATGTGAGCAATTATCTAGGCATGTCTTGACACCTAAGGATACAGCTGCAGATACTTGGGGCTTTTTAACCCATTTTCTTGCATAAAAATGTAACATTGAAGCAAACTTAGAAGAAACATTTGTTTATTAGGCATTATTGAAGGTCTGGATTGTGTAATGAGATTTTACAACTTGTAATTTAATAGTATATGTTTAAGCAGCCCCCTTGAGTTTACAAGGTCCTTCCATATGAGGAAGCTTGTCAATCACTTCCAATTTCACCCACCTTACAGATGTTATTCAAGGGATACCTTCCACAGTAGTATGCTAATATAGGGAAGAAAAGGAGGAGACAGAAGATCTCCAGCTGTGCAGCTGGAAAACTATAGTCTGTTAGCTATCACTGAAATTTCATGGGGTGAGTCACATGACTGTAGCACTGCAATGAGTGGCTATAAGCTGTTTAAGAGGGACAGACAGGGGAGAAATGGGGGATTGCTCACTAAACGAAAAAAAATGGATTGATTTCACAGAGCTGTCTTTGAAAAAATGCGATGCACAAACTGTGGCTTACAGGTGAGTATTAGAGATGAACCCGACAAAGGAATTCTCGTGGTTCATCTTTGCTACAGGCCACCTGATCAAGGGAAAGATGTTGATAGAGAGCATCAAGCTCATGGGCTCTGATCTTGCTGGGTGACTTCAGTCCCCCTGAAATCTGCTGGAAATGCAGGGCAGCAAGCTGCAAGTAGTTTAGGAAACTCTTGGAGTGTATTGAAGATAAATTCCTAATCCAGGTGTTAGAAAGTCCAACCAGAGGAGATGTATTACTGGACCTGTTGCTCACCAAGGCAGAAGAACTTATTGGAGAGATCAAGACTAGTGGTAGCCTCACCTACAGTGGTCATGTTCTGTTGGAATTAATGATCTTGAGGGACACAGACAAGGTGAAAAGTGTAGTCAGGATCCTAAACCTCAGGAAAGTGAACCTTCAGTTTTTTGAAGACTAATGGATGGGACTACCTGGGAAACCACACTTAGGGATAAGGGATTAGAAGAGAGCTGGAAGCTACTTAAAGTCACTTTTCTTAGAGCATAAAAGCTCTTGATTACCCTGTGTAGAAATAAGACAAGGAAGGTGAGAGACCAGCATGACTGAGTAAGGACCTCCTGGTCAAAATGAAACATAAGAGGAAAATGTATAGGTAGTGGAAGTAGGACACACATCCATCTTGGGAAGAATACAGTGATACTGCCTGGGGGTGTAGGACAGAGATCAGGAAAGCTAAAGAACAGCTGGAGCTAAATTTGGCAATGGATGTGAAAAGTAGTAAGAAAGACTTCTAGAATTACATTAGTCAGAAAAGGAAGACAAAAAAAGATTATACTCCCTTATTAATGAAACAAGATCTCATGACAACAGACATGGAGAAGTCTGAATTACCAAAAATTTTTGTCTCAATCTTCACTAATGATTGCTCCTCCTACATATCTCAAGTGCCTTAATCTCAGGGTAGGAATGGGAGGAATGCAGGCCCACTCATCACAGGAGAAGATCAGGTTTGAGAACATTTGAGTAACATGAACATAGTCCATAGAACCCAATGAGATGCATCCCAGAGACCTGAGGTAACTGGCAGATATAGTTCTTAGGTCACTGTACGTCATATTTGAAAAGTCATGGCATTCCGATGGTGACTGGAATAAGGAAAACATCATGCTCATTTTTTTATTTTTTAAAAGGTGAAAAGTAGAACACTGGGATCTACCAGCTATTCAGCCTCACCTCTGTGGCCAGTAAGATCACACAATAGATCCTCCTGGAAGATAAGGCATATAGTTGATGGGAAGGTGATTAAAGACAGCCAGCATAGCTTCAACAGGGTAAATCAGGCCTGACTACTTTGATGGGGTTCTACAATGGACTGTGTTGGTGGATAGGGGAAGACTAACTTAAGTCAGTTACCTTGTCTTCTCTAAAACCTTTGGCATAGTCCCACATAACATTCGTGTCACTAAATTGGAGAGGTATCAGTTAGATGGATGGGCTATTTGATGGGTAAGGAATTGGCTGAGTGGCTGCATCCAAAGAGTTGTAGTCAATTGCTCAGTGTCCAAGTGGAAGCCAGTAACATGTGGTGTCCCTCAAGGGTCCATTTGGGGACCAATACTGTTCAATATCTTTATGAATAATGAAGAGTGTGGGATTAAGTGCACCAAGCTGAGAGGTGCAGTTGCCATACTTGAGGGAAGGGATGCCACCCAGAAGGACCTTGCCAGGCTTGAGGAGTGTGGCCATGTGAACCTTGTAAAGTTCAATGGGTTCAAGTGCAAGGTCTTGCAGAGAAGGACTTGGGGGTACCTGTGGTTGAAAATTTGAACATGAGCTAGCAATGTGTGCTTTACACCACACAAAGCAAATCATATCCTGGTTTACATGAAAAGAAGCATAGCCAGTAGATCGAGGGAGATGCTTCTTTCCATTTACTGCACTCTCATGAGACTCTACCTGCAGTCCTGTGTCTAGTTCTGGGATCATCAGCACAAGAAAGACACGGACCTGTTAGAGCAAGTCTAGAGGACAGCCACAAAAATGGTCAGAGGGCTGGAGCACCTCTGCTATGAAGACAGTCTGAAAGAGTTTTGGTTGTTCAGCCTGGAGAAGAGAAATCTCCAGGAGGACCATATTGTGGTCTTTCAGTACTTAAAAGGGGCTTGTAAGAGAGAGAGACTTTTTACCAGGGCCTGTAGTGACAGGAGAAGGAGTAATCGTTTTAAACTAAAAGATGGCAGATTTAGACTAGAGGTAAGGAAGAAGTTCTGTTGAGACAGTGTAAAAGCTTGCCCAAAGAAGTTGTGCATTCCCCATCCATGGAAATGTTTGACGTCATGTTGGACAGAGTTTTAACAACCTGATATAGTGGAAGATGTCCTTGCCCCTGGCAGGAGGGTTGAAGGAGGTAGCCATAAAATCATAGAATATCTCCAGTTGGAAGGGACCAATAAGGAACATGGAGTCCAGCTCCCTGCTCCTTGCAGGGCTGCCAGAAAGTAACCCTTATGTCTAGGAGTGCCATCCATATGCTCCTGGAACTCTGATAGGCTTGGTGCTGAGACCACTTCCATGCAGAGCCTTTTCCCATGCCTGACTACATTTTCAGTGAAGAGCCTTTTCCTAATATCTAATCTGAACTTCCCCTGACACAGCTTCATTCCATGTCCTCATGACTTACCACAGGTCATCAGAAAGAAGAGATCAGCATGTCTCCCTCTACTGCCCACCTTGAGGAATTTGTAGACTGCCATGAGGTCATTCCTCAGCCTTCTTTTCTCCAAGGTGAGTAAACTAAGTGACCTCAGCTGCTCCTTGTAAGTTTTGCCCTTGAGACGTTTCACCATCTTGGTCACGCTCCTCCATACACACTCCAATAGTTTGATGTCCTTCTTATACTGAAACCCCCAAAACTGCACACAGGACTTGAGATGGGGACTCAGCAATGCGGTGTGGAGTAGGACAATCATGTCCCTTGACTGACTGTCTATGCTGTGCTTGAT
Source organism: Streptopelia decaocto (assembly GCF_964273445.1). Classification (NCBI taxonomy): domain Eukaryota; kingdom Metazoa; phylum Chordata; class Aves; order Columbiformes; family Columbidae; genus Streptopelia; species Streptopelia decaocto. Next base: position 12,421,067 of record NC_138657.1, read on the forward strand.
GAACCCTGTTGGAGAATGGCTAAAAGAGAAAGGGCATGGGCCCAGAGACCCTCTCTATGAAGAAAGTCTCTTCTAGTTAACGTGAGTAGGCCTCAGTTAGCATGAGCTGAGCAAGGGCAAGTGGAAAAGTACTGACCGAGAGAGGCCTGGGTAAACAAAGATCAAGACGCAGCTCCGAGATAACGAGGGAGTCACATACCAGAGAAACCACAGAAGGGGATGGGCTCATTATGTATGCTATCAAATCGGTGTCTGACGAGTAGGCATAATTAACAGAATTGCTTTATAAAGGTCTGCTATAAATAGAATTGCTATAAATAGAACTGCTATAAAGGTCTGCTATAAATAGAATTGCTATAAATAGAACTGTTATAAAGGTCTGTGCCCTGCATTGCTATAAAAGTCGGTGCCTTGCATCAATAAACTGAAGTATGCTTATTGGGACGGCTGCATTTCTTCCTCCGTCGCCGCAGGCCAGAACCCATGTCGGGGTCTCGATCCCCGACAGCACCCCAGGACATGGTTTACCCTTTTGCCTGCCAGGGCACTCTGTTGACTCATATTCAACTTGTCGTCAATATAAACGTCCAGATTTCTTTCCATGGGGCTCCTCTCCAGCCTCTCATCCCCTGATTATTATATATAACCAGAATTATCCTGTCCCGGGTAGGAAATACGGCACTCGCTTTTGTTAAATTTCATATGGTTGGTGATTACTCAGCTCTCCGCTCTATCCAGATCTCTCTGTAAGGTCTCTCTGTTGTTGAGGGAGTTCACAACTTCTCCCACTTCAGTATCATAGGCAAACTCACTTACTGGACATTTGACTCTGGCGTCCAGATCATTTGTAAAAACATTAAATAGCAGTGACCCTAAAATTGATTCCTGGGAACCTCACTTATAACTGGTCACCAGCCTGAGATAACCACATTTACTACAACTTTCTCAGCCCAACCTGTCAGTCACTTGCTCCCCCAACATATTAGGGACTAGCAGTGTGCAGGACAATGGCCCTTGTACATTGTCTTTATTTGATTTCCCCTCATCCTTACTTAGAGACTCTCAAGTGTGTCATTGCCAGCTATAAGTGCCGTACAATCCAATTCCTCACATACAGGGCCATGCCCCTGCCTTGCCTGCCCTTCGTATACCTCCTGAAGGGCCCATAACCATTCATCATTGCACACCAGTCACACTAGCAGTGTGCAGGACAGCTTATCCAAAAGTATGGTGTGAGAGACAGTACCAAAACCTTTGCTAGAATCCCCAAACCACCACATTTACTGGCTTCCCTTGGTCAACTAGATGGGCGATCTTGTCATAAAAGGAAATTAAGTCAGTTAAGCAGGACTTTCCAATCATGAACTTGTGCTGCCTATGGCCAATGACTGCATTGTGTTTCAAGTGTTTTTCAATAGCTCCCAGAATAACCTTTGTCACAATTTTACCAGACACTGAAGTGAAACTGACAGGCCTGTGATTACAAGGGTCTTCCTTCTTACTCTTCTTGAAAATTGTGACAACATTTGCCAGATTCCAGTCAACTTGGACCTGTCCAGATTTCCAAGACTGTTGAAAAATAATGGAGAGAAGTCCTATGATAACAGTGGCCAGCTCTTTAATACCCTAGGATGAACTGCATTTGGCTCCATAAACTTTTGTGCATTCAGCTGGAGCAGCAATTCTTGAACAAATTCAGGGTAGATTGGGAATTTATCATCCCCGCAGTCATGGTCCTTCAACGCAGGGCTCTTGGAGTTCCATGACCCATCATCAGTTTCGAACACAGAGACAAAGAAGATGTTAAATGTTTCTGGTTTGTCTACATCTCTGTTTGTGAGGTGACTGACCTTGCCAAGCAACAAATAATATCTCTGATCCTCCTTTTGCTGTTAACATATTTTTAAAAGTCTTTTTTTTTGTTGTCCTTCACAGTGCTGGCCAGTTTGAAGTCTAATTGAGCTTTAACCATGTGAATTTTCTCCCTACATTGTTGAATGCACTTCTGTAGTCATATCATGTTGCCTGTCTTTGCTTCCAATGTCCATACACTTTCCCTTCCTAAGTTCTAGAATAAAGTCCCTGCTCAGAGAGGCTCCACTTGTGCTCCACTTGCTTGACGTCTGACACATTGGAATTGCCTACTCCTGCACTCATAAGAGATAGCTCTTGAAAAGTGACAAGCATTCACAGACCCAAACACTTTCAAATCAGATTCCCAGGTGATCTTACTAACCAGCTACTTCAGCACCGTGAAGTCTGCTGTCCTCATATTCAGGGCTGAAGTTTTGCTGATGTTTTTTCTCCTATCACCAATGATTTGAAACTCAACAACTTCATGGTCACTGTTACCAAGACAGCCACCAACCACCAATTTGCCGATTAGTCCCTCTCCATTTACAACAAATCTGGGAAGGCACCTTTCGTAGTTGGCTCCCTTAGTACCTGCACCAAGAAATTATCTTCAACATGCTTCAGAAATTTCCTTGACCTGTTTGTGTTCACTGTATGATATTCCCAGATGACATCTGGGCAGTTAAAATCACCCACAAGGACAAGGGCCATTGATCTAGAGGTATCCCTTAATTCCTTGCAAAATAATTTGTCAATGCCATTGTCCTAGCTGGGTGGCCGATAGTAGGCTCCCATAACAACATTGTCTTTATTTGATTTCCCCTCATCCTTACCTAGAGACTCTCAAGTGTGTCATTGCTAACTGTAAGTGCCATACAATCCAATCCCTCATATACAGGGCCACGCCCTGCCTTGTCTGCCCTTCGTATACCTCCTGAAGGGCCCATAACCATCCACCATTGCACACCAGTCACAGGACTCATCCAATAAGATTTAATTTACATCAATGGTGTAGTAGCTCTGGGACTGTGCCAAAGCTTCTAGATCCTCTTGTTTATTCTTCACGCTGCATGCATTACTATAAAGACATTGCAAATGCTCTCCAGTGTACTCAGCACATTGTGAAGCCGACTGAAGGACCTCACTAGCATACTGTCCCTCAAACACTGGCGTGATCCCCCTAGGCTTATCTCTATAAATCCTTCTTTTGTCCACTATCCCCTTCAAATCTTGTTTAAAGCTCTTTTGATGAGCCCTGCTAAGTCTTGTGCAAAGGTTTTTTCCCCTCTTTAATAGGGTATACCCCAACTGTCACTATGAGGCCTGGTGTCTTGTAGACCTTTAAAGATTCTTTGCAACTCAAGTCATTCTTTAGTTTTATAATTCTATGTTTCTATGACAGTTTCTATGATTCTCTGATTTGGAAGACCAAAGACATATTAACGTTTTCAAACAAAATAAAATATGACCTTATTTGCAACTGCCCACTGCAGCTGCCCAGCACAGCTTACTTTGCTCTTCCTTTGTCTACTACCTGTCCACTAGTCTTTTTAACATGACTGCCAACATAAATGAAGGGAAAGAGTTAGGTTTTGATAGAACTGGTGAAAAATCTTTGCCAATACCTGGGGCAAATGTTCTGTTTCTCCTTTGATTTCTACATGAGATGATGAGGTCATGACTTCAGTTTCAAATGGGCTTCTTACCAATACCAGGGTCATGCGGTATCTAATAAACTATCTTTGTAATCAGAGCTCTGCATACAGCAACAGTTTTGTGCATTCTTCAGGTGTCCATCTCATTTTTTAACAAGACCAGTCCAGATGTCTATGGCTTTTTGCACATAGTTATTTAAGTGGCAGAAGCTTGTAATTCGATCCTGATAGTAACCAGGTTTCAGCCAGCTACAGAGAAGTTGGTGTACACCTCTAGTACAGAGCATGTTTTCTTTAACAGTTTCAGAAAGGCTAATTTAGGATGGCACTTAAAAGGATGCAAAGGGCAGCTAGCCCTACCTGGTGAAATAAATAATTAACGAAGATGGGAATCCACTTAGATATAAAAGGCTTCCTGCTGAATATAGAGAAAGACACGCAGGCTGGGAACATCTCTAAAGTGGAAGGTGTTGTACCCTTTAGAGGGACTGAAAGACACTTTGGCCTGATTTGAAGGAGGGTAAAGTTATTTCCTTTTGTTGCTTTTTAAAAAGTGTAACAAAATATAGAAATATTCCTCTGTTTAATGGAAACTGCCAAGATGACATGAACTTTCACTTCTGGTTTGCTATGGCCTATTAGGTCCTTTCTAGGAGGAAAGGCAAACAGTTTATGAAGAAAACAAATTTTGGAAGGATCTCACAAACTTGTATGGTTTTGGATACTAACTCAATCATATTTCTTTAATTTAATGAATGTATAGATAAGTATGGAAATATGATACAGTTAAATTAAGCACTGCAGTATTCAATATCTAAGTTTAAAGTCCTGAATTAGTTTTTTGAAACACTACATGAAGACCACAGAACATAAAAATGTTCAGAAGCAAATGACTAGCTACGCTAGCACCTAAGTTCAGGGCTTAAATAAGAGGCAAAATGGTTGGGCAGGTGAATCAGCAGACATCATGTATGTCAGCTTCTGGAACACAGTGTGGAGAAGATTTTGTGACTTTATGCATTTAATATAAAATATAAACTTCTACACTGTTGGGAAGCTGGACATCCTAATACTCGTTAGGAAATATGTATGAAAATCATAAGCCAGAGAAGTCCAATTTTTGTATTGTATTCTGAAAGCATCACATTTATTTGTTTCTTGTTCTCAGTTTTGTGTGTGTGTGCTTGCAGAGTAAAGACTTTATAATTAAGCTCTTTGACTATAATATTTTACATTTATGTCTTCTTTATTTTGACTACTACATACAAAAACATTGTTTTTTCCTGTATGTCAAGCAACTTCAGCCTACTCCCTCAAATGCCTCATCACATCACACACCTTTTCATCTGCAGTACAATTCAAATTCCTGCTTTAGATCTGCTGGATGTATGATGTCAAAAAGCAACTAAGAACATATAAACTCAAACAGGATCTCACCTCTCTCTTTTTCTCCTATGTGCAATCCTTTCATTCAGCCTTCCTGTGGTGGTCTGCTCTGTGCTTTTCATTCTCATGACAGCACCCCTCAGTTTCCACTGAAACGTGTAACTTTTAAAATGGATTCAACACTTTTAAGAAAATAGTCGGAATCCTGAAAATTTTTACTGCATAATCTGCATTGATTCTATATGTAATATTTTCATGTTTGTTATAATATATTTTACAATTAAATTACTGTATTGAAACTGAGCAGTTCACAAGCTTTGTGTGGAGCTTCTACTTCTCTTTCCTGTGGAATGTACCACACAGAATACTGCAACTGAAATTTCACCTTGACCCTGCTGTTCTCCCTGGTTTTCTTGGCTTCAATACTTCATTACTTCTCTTTCCATTAGAATATACTTTTGCATGGCATGACCATTAAGCTGTACACTAGAGTCATGGCTCTTGTGCCCTGCTTCAGTGACATCAACATGACATGGTTAGTTTTTCTTCTAGCTGGTTCAAATAGCTAAGGAAATGGAATAATAAAGTGCTTTACTTCTTTTAGTATCTAGCCTAACATAACAATGAAAACTTCCCAAGATGAATCTGTTTAACAGATCTTTACAGTGATATGGTGTACTGGTTTTGACTGGGACAGTTAATTTCTTCATAGTTGCTTGCATGCAGCTATGTTTTGCGTTTGTGCTGGCAACAGCATACGTGGTTGTTTGTGTTATTTCTGAGTTGTGCTTAAACAGCATCAAAGCCTTTTCTGCTTTTCACACTATCCTGCCAACAAGTAGGCTGGGGCTGCACAAGCCAGGACAGCTGACCCCAACTGACCAAAAGGATGAACAGACTGTATGACGTCATGGTCAGGAAAAAAAAAAAAAAAAGTGGAGGGAAGAAGGAAAGTGGGACTTTCAGAGTGATGTCATTTGTCTTCTCAATAAAGCCCTGCTTTTCTGGAGATGGTTGAACACCCGCCCACTGATGAGAAGCAGTGAATGAATTTGCTATTCTGCTTTGCTGACATGTATAGCTTTTGTTTTACCTGTTAAACTGTCTGTATCTCAGCCCATGAGGTTTCTTACTTTCACCCTTCCAATTGTCTCCCCCATCCCACCAGTGGGGGGTGAGTGAGTGGCTGTTGGGTGCTTTATTGCCAACTGGGCTTAAACCATGACATCCATGACATATGGGAAAGGATTTCTTTTTTTTTTTTCTTTTTTTTTTTTTTTTCCCCAACACACAGCTTACTGTGCATTTCTTTAGAATATATCTAAGCACTCAATACTACCTAGACCCATGTAATTAAAATGGTACAAAATACATACTGTTAATACAATTCCACTGTGTATTTTCACCTGCAGCCTAATCAAATGATGTTGTTGGAGTAGAATCTCATTTGTGTTTCTCCTTCATTCCTCTCTCAAAAAAAAAAAAAAAAAAAAAAAAAAAAGAAAGGAGCAGTCAAGCTTTATTATCTTTGATTCCTGATTTTATGGGCAGCATAGGAGACATGCAAATGAAAATCCATTAAAACATCCACATCTTTAACAAACAATATACACTGCAGCTATATTTCCAGTGGTCAGCTTTACTTGTTCCTTTTTTCATTTCTGCAATATATTTTTACAGGAAAGCTATCACTGTAGCTGAAAATTAAAAAAAAAAAAAAAAATCAATACAACTTGAGTCTACTTTACACTGGGGCCTTATATTCATATGTTTTTTTCTTGGATTTTTGAGAAGCAGCTTTGTTCTGGTACTCTTCATCCACCTACATGCTCTGGTTAGATATTTTTAAATTCCAGTCGTCATACAGTCAGAATTTGCAGGCGGTTCTCAGAGAACTTTTTCCCCTCTAGCTAGCTGTGGAAAGGACAATGCAATTAATAACAGATGTTATAGAATGACCACGTCCTTGAAAGAATGCCTTATTGGCACCTCCTGCTAATTGTATCACGTATAACACAAGTAAAAGCATAATAAATCTGAACTGGGGGACATTTTATGCAAGAGCTCTTCTCTTTTTCCAGACTGTAAATTGCTCAGCTCTTGAAATATCTATAACCTTGTGATACCCAACTTGCATTAGCTTAATTGCCTCTTTTCTTCCTCCCTCCCCTTCCTCGCTCTCCCTCCCCTTTTTAGCTCCCTGGATCTGTAAGAACAGTATTTTTTTTGTTGATCTACCTGCTTTACTGTTGTAAGGAAAGGATCTATATTTGCTGTCTTGGACAGAATTTTCTCAGGTCTGTTCTGCAGACTTATTAGTAAAATGCCTGTTTAAAGAGCTTTAAAGCACTTTACTTGATACCAGAACATGACTAAATTCTGAAGGAGTTTAATAGAAAACTAGAAGAGCATTGTCATTAACTGTGAGATGGGGTGAGCTTCAGATGGATCAAAAGATATACTCTATTCTATTTCTGAATATGGCTGCCATGATAAAAAAAGTCCACATGTATCATGAATTTTTCTTTCTTACAGCAATAAATAAGCAACAAAGAAGTTTTGTGGAAAAGAAAAATTATGAAGGCTCAAATTTCCTCATACCTTGTCATGACATGGGGATGAAGAAGGGCTGCTTCAACAGTTTTCCTCTGTTGGCAGTGGGCGAAGCGGAAACTGCTTCTCATGAAAGTTCTGTTGGATTTTTTTTCATTTCCACCGATATAATTAATTTCAAGCCTGATTTTGATTTGAGAAGAAAATAACATAAGTGAACAGGAACATGCATATCAAGCTGTGTGCAGGGGATCCACTTTCATGCACAGAACTATGCAACAGCTGCACACAGTGAACAGCATCTGCAGTTGCAAGTGCCTTGTCAATGTGTAGCTGACTTTAAGCCTAAGGTACCTCCCTAGCCGTCCTAGTACCTGTATGGAGAAGGCAATTTGATAGAGAATTAGTCTTTGTGGAATATTTCAGTAAGATAGAACAAAGCCTGCAAATGATTGTTTGAACTCCATTTGTGTCTGTATCCAAGGCAGAGAAGGGTCAAGTTGCTATAATCCAATCCCTAAGCACCTATCATGCCCTTTGATGTCTCCTGTTCCATGCTGTGTGTTGGGGAGTGATCCGGGGAAAGGAGGTCCATCTTCCCTGGACAAACGTAAGACATAGCACATCAATGCAAGCCCCAGAGGAAGACATGCATTGGATTGGGAACAAGGACTTCCAAATCTAAGTCCCATTCCAGTTACCAACTTTCTGAACCATTATTTTGCAATTTACTTCATTTTCTGGTTTTGTTTCTGTTTGTAGGGGTTTTTGTTTGTTTGTTTTCCCCTGGTCCCTCTTCTGTTTTAAACAGAAAGCTCCTGAAAAGTGCCTATTCTGAGGACTCCTTGGTGCTATTGGACTACATATGAATATTAGCAACATAATGAACTACTTTAGTACATACTTTAAAAGCCATGTGTCTGTATCAAGACTACTTTAAGAAGAACATAAGAAATGCAAATGATATTCCTGAGAGACTGCTGAAATCTGAGCTAAAATTTATTCTTATGGTTTTGATTTTACACCTTGAAGTGTGCCCTAAATTATCTATGAGTTTGTTTTTTTGGCAAACTCATCTGACACTTTCTTGTTACACAGCTTAGAAGAGTGGTTAACTGAATTCTCTCATATGACGCTGTGAAGCCATCGTAGTCTGATTCTGCACTGACCTAAGTCAATAATAAGATTCCTACTGGTTTTCTGAAACAAGAAAATAAGCTTGAAAATGCATTTATTTTGGAGTATATGTATGCAAAAAAAGGAAGAAAAAACATTATGAATAAAATATTTTTTGGTGCCAAGAAGAAGGCCAAAGGTTGATGTCAAATAGGGAAAGAGTACACAGTATGAAAAATAACTGAATAAATGCACAAAAACTAGAATGACCTAGTTAATTACACAAGAACTGCTTAAGTCACCAACTTTTCCAATGTGATGCAGGTTTTGGAATTTTCCTATTTGCTTTATACATTTGCTATTTTATTTCATCTTGCTGGTATTACTACATTTTGAACCAGAGCTGTGCAATAAATTATGATAACCCTGGCATCATTTGCACATCTGAATATCAGCTTTCAAATTTAGAGAAACTCAAACCTGGAAAAATTCAGGAATCGATGCATAACATCAAGGATGCTATTTAGTCCCCTAAGAATAATTATGCTAATACTGTCTTTATATGAAGAGTAACAATTAAATGGACATAGTGAAATTTGTAGAAACTAATCAAAATATCTTGTGTGTCCAAATAGGTCAGACCTCATAATTACAGGTAAGTAATACATATACTTTACTAACCGTGACTGTTTACTCACATACATATAATGGAATCTATTTTCAGGTGTTTATCTCCATACAGAGCATCAAACAGATACATGGGGAAGTACATTCATCCCCCAACTGGCAGAATGTTGGTCCTAATGAATGATAGTTTTCTAATTAAATCAAAAGACTGAAAATCCAGAAAACTATGCTCTCTCCCTCATTACAAAGGATAATTTGCATGTCACATTAAAAAGGATTTATTTACCATATGTTGAATTTGCTGTCTGTACTATTAAGTTGATAATATTTATGTGCTGTTACACCAGTTTCCTTCAGATCCTAACATGCTTTGTTTTTCTGACCAGAATACCATAAGCTTACACACCCGTGGCTCTATCCAATCCAGCATTTCACCACTGCTGATATGAGAAGGACCTGCTCTAGCCTCATGGAGAGAGGCCCTGGCTTCATACTCCAGCCTCTTTTCAGGCCGTGCCTGGCAACTGATAAATCCTGTTTTCAAGCAGTTCAGCTGCTGAACCTGAGGAAAACCAAACTAAAAAAATGTGAACAGGACTTTTTTTAAGAACGTGTGTTGGGGGTTGAATTTAATGATCTGAGAGAAGACTGGAAGAAAGTCAAAGCCAAATGAGGAAGCAGGAACATGTAATGATGAAGGCATGGGTTAGGAGAGAGGAGGGAATCATACCTCTCTTTTATTCACAGCAAGATCCTAGATTGTCTCAGCTGCAAAATGTAGTCACCCTAATAGCCGGCATGTATGCAGCTGTGTTACCATGCTGATAGTGTGTTATGCATGTTGTACAACTATATTTATCATTCCATAATTTTCTGCATATTTAAGTTTGAGGGAAATACATACTAATTGTCACCACTAAAAGGCTACCTCTTCCTATACACCAAATGCTATGACATTTCCATAGCTAAAAAACAGTTTGACATGTGTAACACAGTGTGGAAGAGGATCATTTGAGGTGGTTGTATTAATAGATGCAATGCAGCTGAATGATTGAACTTGTATTTAGATATTAAAACTGATGTTATATTCTTATATATCAAAGCTGGCAATTCACTCATACTTTAATATTGTTGTAGATATGGCGTTATCTTTGACAATTCTGTCATTTCCTGTGCTTCATGTCTTTGTTTTTCCGATTTATGCTGCAGACTTAGAAATGAAATGTGCTTTCCTTCTAGGTCACATCACTTGCTTTGGTAAGTGCACAGTTTGGGTTGGTGGATCTGATCGAGACATAAATAATGGTGTGTACAGATTATGATACGAGAAAGCTGTCATTTTATTTATTTTAACTGTTAGGAATTTTCTGAGTGTCTTCCTCCTCCCCTTCTTCCTGCCATGACTCAAAGATGAGTACAAAGCAAAAAGAACACAGGCTTACAGGAGACACAGGAGACGCTTAAAAAACTTCTTTTTTTTTTCCTAGAAACATGCTATATGTCATTTTCTTTTTTTTAACACAGAGCAGTGCTGCACACTCTCTACTTTTTTTGATTTTTAACTTTTATTTTAACTTCTACAGGAAGGGTCAGAAGGAGGATCTGGGAAACTACAGACTAGTCAGTCTAACTTTGGTGCTAGTGAAGGTCATGGAGCAGAACATCCTGAGTGGTATCACACAGCACATAAAAGAAAATCATGCAACTGGGCTCAGTCAACATGGGGTTATGAAAGACAGGTTCTGTTTGACCAACCAGATCTCCTTCTATGACAAGGTGACCCACCTAGTAGATGAGGGAAAGGCTGTGGATGTTATGTACCTAGACTTCAGTAAAGTCTTTGACACCATATCCCACAGCATTCTCCTGGAGAAGCTGGCAGCTCATGGCCTGGATGGGTGGACTCTGCGATGGATAAAGATGGAGGGCCAGGCCCAAGGAGTTGTGGTGAATGGAGCCAAATCCAATTGGGAGCTGATCATGAATGGTGTTCCCCAGGGCTCAGTATTGGGGACTGTTTAATCTGTTTATTCTGTTTAATCTCCTTATCAATGATCTGGATGAGGGGACTGAGTGCATTCTCAGTAAATTTGCAGATGACACCAAGTTAGGTGGGATTGTTGATCTGCTGGAGGGTAAGAAGACCATACAGAGGGATCTGGGTCAGCTGGATCATTGGATTGAGGCCAATTGCATGAGGTTTAACAAGGCCAAGTGCTGAGTCCTGCACTTAGTTCACAAAAACCCCAAGTGGCACTACAGGCTTGGGGAAGAGTGGCTGGAAGGCTGCCTGGCAGAAAGGGATCTGAGTGTTTTAGTTGACAGCTGCTGAACATAAGACAGCAGTGTGCCCAGGTGGCCAAAAAGGCCAACAGCATCCTGGGTTGTATCAGGAATAGTGTGACCAGCAGGACTAGGGAAGTGATTGTCACCTGTACTGAGCACTGGTGAGGTCACACCTTGAATACTGTATTCGATTTTGTGGTCACGGAGAGAGTTCAGAGAAGGGCAAGAAAGCTGGTTAAGGGTGTGGAGCACAAGTCTGATGAGGAGTGGCTGAGGGATCTGAGGCTGTTTAGCCTGGAGAAAAGGAGGCTGAGGGGGACCTTATCGTTGTCTGCAACTACCTGGAAGGAGGTTGTAGCATGGACGGTGTTGGTCTCTTCTCCCAAGGAGCAAGTGATAGGACAAGAGAAAGTGGCCTCAAGATGCACCGGGGGGGTTTAGATTGGATATTAGCAAAAAAATTTTCATGAAAGGGGTTGTCAGGCATTGGAACAGGCTGCCCAGGGAAGTGATGGAGTCACCATTGCTGGAAGTGTTTCAAAGGCATATAGATGAGGGTCTTAGGGACATAGTTTAGTGCTAAAGTAAGGTTGTGGTTGAAGTCGATGATCCTGAGCGTCTCTTCCAACCAAAATGATTCTATGATTCTATGATTTTCATAAGCATACCCAGCCCTTGCAGCAAATACTCATCAAAGTATTGTTTTATCTTGCTAGATAGGACTTGTCACCTATTATTGTTCAAATATTCTGAACTTTTCTTCAGACCTTCTTAAAATTTACTCATTTTTCAAGGTGAAATCCCTTTACTTCCTCAAAAAGAACAAAAGAAAAGTGTAATTTAGACCATGTTCACTGCCTCTGATGGCTTTGTTCCATTTTGGGGCAATATTTTGTTGTCCTTCCACCTACAAGGTAGTGGATGGGAAATGTAAGAATATGTGAGTGCTTCGGTATAGCATAGTGCCCAAAACTTAACTGCAAAATAAAGCGGGTAATGTTTTCTCATTCTATGATACTAAAAATTATAGCAGGACATAAGAATGTGCACACTATTTTTTTTGGTGATATCTAGGAAGAAGCATAAAAAAACAAGTTAGGGATAAATTCAATGCATTGCAAAGTGTGGTATTGCAGTGTCAGGTAATCAGCAAAATCCTTAGATGTCTTGTAAGCTACAAGTTGTACTTGTATTTTTGAAGCACTTTGAGGTACCTCTTTTCCATGCATTAATTTGTTTAACCCACTATTTTAATCCAGTTTGTACTTCTGTTACCCAAAACATCTTATCACTGAAAATCCAAGCAGGGAGCTGTGCCATGCTGTGATGACACTAGCCAGAAGTACCAAGGAAGACTAGTGACCATAGTAAGTAGAATATACAAAACTGTAATGCCATAGGTTCAGCATAGGTTTAGGTCTCCAGGCAAAATCCACATCTGTTTTCCAAATTCAGCCTCTTGCTAAATACACTGTGTAACCCAGCCATCTTTCAGGCATGGCAAATAATCTTACAGGGACTATGAAAACATATTCAACTGTGTAAGTACTAAGTCTTTACTTGTAAATACATTCTTAACCTCAATTTATAATAGTGATTGTATCAAACACAGTATTGATATAATTGTAAAGCTGCACATGGAATAGACTCCAAAGTCATCAAGTAGGACTGTGAATGAAAATCTGAGTAAATAAGGTTTTCTGACCATTACTCCTGGGAATCTTACTAATTTATGTTCATCCTTCTTTCCATTCTGAGATGTTAATCTAGTGAATCAATAACGATGGTGCATTTTCAAGCCAAGATTTGTCATGTGTCTAGCAACCACACTTCTCGTTAGGACAATTATGAATTGATTTGAAACAGAGAGCACATCACAAGAGAAGATGACTACTTATCTGTCTGCAGTTCAGAAAGTAAGCATTGAGAGAAGCAAGAACTGGCATACAACCTGACTCTATCTGAAGCAAAATTAATCCACAGAAAGAAAATATTGTCTGTGAAATACGAGAAAGAATAAAAGCTCTTTAGTCATTCTTACGCCCTTTACCTTTCTTTGCATTTTACTGTTTCTGAAGAGTGCATATTCACTGTAGTTAAAGGTTAGGGAAATTTCATCAACAAAAACAGATTGCTATACCAAACAGAAGTTTGATTTGTAGAAGGAGAACACAGCTTATTCTACATATAATTGTTTTTTTTTAACCTGTCTTAGTAACTTAACAGATCAAATTTCAGTAACAAGGATCATTGAATACCCAATTCTGAAAAAAATGCATCATTATAATAGAAGAAAACTATTTAGAGAACTGCTTGTTAGTTTCTTTGCCTTTATTTCTCTTTCTTAGTACTGTAATATTCAATATCCAATTTAGAAATCATCCTGTCTGACCTCCTGCATCATACACACTGTTTCTGCTTACGCTAAGGATTAACAACCTTTTTTAGATAACATATATATAAAACAATTTAAACAAAATAACACCAAGTCTCAAATAAGGTTTAACTATAAAAATCAAAGTTAATTCTGAAAAGCTCTGTAAATAAGAAACATGAGCAATGAATTTGCAACAACTGCACATAATGGGTTGAATAGTAGTAATACATTACTAATGGTATGAAAGAAAGTGAAAATAAAGAGCACAGAAAGTAATCCAACATATGTTGATGTACAGCGAGCATATTATTGCATTTGGCAAAACCAAATGATACTTAACCAATGGTCACACAAACATCATTATGGAAATGCCTATATTGGACACAGTATAGTGAAGTTTTATGGCAGCAGTAGGTTTAGGTATTTTGTATGAAATGGAAGGAAACTTTAAAAATGTTCTTTTTTTAATATTTGGAGGACTCCTGGGCCAATTCACAGCTACAATGAGTTTTCTTTGAATTCTTTCCTCTGTACAAGTTTCGTCCCATTATATCCAGAGAACTCTGCTTTTCTGGAAGTCTTCACAATTATTATTGTCCTTATTGTTGTTATTAATACAGAACTTTTTAAAGATACCAACCCATTCAGAGTCTTTAATATATGTATTTGAGAAAAGGTTGTATTTGAGTATAATTTTCAATACTAACCAATGTAATAATCAATCAAGTAATCAACATGTTTTATCCTGTGGTATTCTGCATGTGTTTTGGAAATAGTCAGAGTGCAGTTATAAATAGTATAAGTAATGGTACGATAGATTGCTTTGATGAAAAACACATAATATAGAGTTACAGCTTATACTCTTTACATATAACTGCCTGACCTGATTTCTATTGACAGAAATGGACACCAGCAAGTGACATACAAGGCCGTAACTGCAATTTTAAGATTTTCTATTTTAAATACTTTGTTATTTGCAATTGTTCTTACTTTGTAGATAAACTAGCACATGCTTTGCATTGATTTCAACTGAGTTTTCATTTAATTAGCCTTACTATACTAAAAAATACTGACTTGCATCTTGGTTACATTATGGTGAAGGTTGTGCTAACAAGATTTATTTCGTGTCACTTAAATGATATAGTTTCCTTATGTTATATAGCTTTTCAGTTTTAAAGAAAGAATAACTTCCTAGCTCAGAAAATATACAGTCTGTAAACTTTAAGGTGTATCAGACGTTTTTCAGATACCAACAGAGCTGTCCCTTTCCAGATTTATCATTAGAATACAGGCAACATTTAACAGTAAGAAAGGTGGGCAAAACCAGTTACCTGTTTTTTTATTTTTTTTATATGCTAGTCTTGGTATATCCTTCAAGCTCTGTAAACCTTGTCAGTATGCCAGCTGTCAAGCATATCAGATCTTGTACATCAAGAGTAGGCCAAAATACTTTATACAGTTCAGATATTCTGTTGTGGGGAAAAAAAAAAAAAAAAAAAAGAAAGAAAATATTTTAATAAGAAGCCAGTCTCAATTATTTTCTCTTTATAGGCTAACTTTGTTATTTCTCTCTTAGTATTACTTAAATCCCACCAGCTATGAAACATTTTTAGATGTTTTCTTTTGCAGATATAGAAGAGAGCTAAAAGTTGTGAGGTACCCTGCAGATTTACATAGAGTATATTTCTCTCTGCAAATCTGTCTTTTAAATACATAATATCCTGTCATTAATACTTAAGAACAGGATGATTAGATAAGGTGAATTTTTGTAAGATGCTATCTGCTAGACATTTTTCATTTGGTTATCTCAGGGTTTTTTTTTTACTTTTTATTCACGTCTTGTTTGGTTTGGTTCATGAGAATAGGTCAAAATCTTTAATGTGTTTATTACTAGAATTCACCATAAGGAAAAACATAAGAGGTGAAATGTAGCTTAAATGTCTGTAAAGATAGTTGCATGGGGGTATATAGAAGAACATCTGTTGTATAAGGCTAACTCTTAATTTTGACCCAAAATCAACTTTCACAGCACATAGGATGAGAAGAACAGCTCATTCAAATAACCTTTTCTGCTCTAGTAAAACTTGATATTCCTATTGGTGAAGAAATAGTTAACAGATTTTTAATATTAAGATATATAATAAATAAAGCCATTTAAAACCTCTAGCATTCAGTGTGTTTTGTAGTATGAACTCTATTCCATGGGAAATCACTTACTTTCAGAAATGAAGAAATAAGCTTTAGAGTCAGTTTACTGGAAAGAGAGTTCAAGCTTGTGGACTATGATCAAGCTATGAGCTGCTAACTCTAGCTAGAGAATGATAGGAAAAAAACCTCCTGAGTTTTCCTCTAGAGATGCTATATTGGGTGTTAAACAAGTTATTAACCTTTAGATATGTCTGAGTTTAATTTAAATGTGTAGAAGACGAATTTTCAGGAAAGAAGGTAAGCTTTCAGAAAGTACGTTTATTAAACCAGATACAAGTCAGTTTCAAATTTAGTATTTGCAGTAACTCGTTTTTCTATATTGCAGTGACAACTGCAAATGCCTCTCACTGTGTGAATAATTTCATTAAATACCCTTCTTTTCATACTTGCAGAGTGCTATAGAAGATATTATCAGAAACAGAAGTGATTTGGGGAGTGAAGGCTGATACTGATGCAATATCTTTCATCCATAATCTGTCCTACACTTTGACAGGCTAAATTTTTTACATACCTGGTTTTCATTCGTGTCTTCAGTTTAATTCCTCACACTTCTAATAATTTTAAAGTGAACTTTCTCATTATTTGAAATTCAGTTAATTTCACTAATGTCTTGCATTTATGGCTTGTTCTGTACAAGTAGCTGTAATAACATCATTTTTGGTAGTAGATCTAAAAATCATTGTTCAGTGTTTTCAAAGCACAGTAAAAGGTTTAGAGATCATCAGTTACCATGATTCTTGCAATATATATCTGTGATTTTACAAGGGTATCTGTAAGAAAATCTCTCCATGATAGTTTAAAATACACACTTTGACATTTGCATTTTAGAAAGTTACAGAAAAGCAAATGACTAATTCAACAGTATGGCCTTTGTTCAATTCCTTCTCAAAATCTCCATGGCTGTGTTGGTTTATTTGGAACATCTTCTTTCTTACGGAAGCTGAAAGAATTTATGTATTATTCACCTCAACTTAAATAATAGTTCAGAATATTATTTATTTATTTCTTCTCTGCAGATTAACTATTCCATTTATTTTTCCCTTCGGTTTATCTGTTATCACAGAATCACAGAATGTCACGGATTGGAAGGGACCTCGAAAGATCATCCAGTTCAATCTCTCTGCCAGAGCAAGAACACCTAGATGGTGTTACACAGGAAGGTGTCCAGGCAGGTTTTGAATGCCTTCAGAGTAGGAGACTCCACAACCCCCCTGGGCAGCCTGTTCCAGTGTCTGTCACCCTCATTGTGAAGAATTTTCTTCTCAAATTTAAATGGGACCTCTTATGTTCCAGTTTATACCCATTGCCACTTGTCTTACAGAGAGAGAAGAGCCTGGCTCCATCCTCATGACGCTCACCATTTACCTATTTAGAAACACTGATGATGTCACCACTCAGTTTCCTCTTCTCCAGACTTAAGAGACCCAGCTCCCTCAGCTTTTCCTCATAAGGGAGATGCTCCACTCCCTTAATCACCTTTGTGGCTCTAATCATATAACTGCCTACAAATCCTCATGTCACATATTCTTCTGTTCCTTGATCTTGACAAATATTCTGTTTTAAACTACTGAAAAAGATAAAATCTCCAATACTATGTGGATGCTGCAGGACCCAGGAGTACATCCCAACTAATTCCTCAGATGAGGGCTTTGACCACGTTCTATTTCTGTGCTAAAAGTGAGGTGAGGACTGGGATCCAGGTCTGCTTCCCATCCCACCATCCTTATATGTTCTTTTTGATGGGAGGGACACCACTGGCCAGGAACCAGAAAACAACTCCTCACATAATTTTAAATGCTCGAAACTATCCTGCAAGTGCTAGTCTTATCCCATAAACCCTAGGCTCCTGGGGCTTCTATCTGAAGCAGTGCTGTGCTATTTTGCCACAGAGGGAATCATTATTTCTTTGATCATTCTTGAGTTCGGTTTTACGGTATCTGCTGTGCTGTCAGTATCTACTGTAGGTGAAATATTCAGAATTAACTATATACCTGTACATAAGACAGCATCATACTATGCCTTAATTTAAGACACTGTTTATCTGAGTATTCAAGGTAGCTGAGAGAAGTTAAAAACAACAGTCTAGCAACTAATCTACAGAGACTGACTTCCTTCTGTTAGAGCGAGATAAGGACTTAGCAAAACCAGTCGATTCAATGTGAATCACGCTAAGCCATTTATTACAGAAACAAGTCTCCTTATATACGTAACTATATTCTAATCACGCGTCCACGCTCCAAGCATGGATTCGCTAAATGAGTATCGTGGGCTGTCCGTGCTCTGGAGTCTCACTGATGATACGTCCGATGATTCACGCCACGCCAGGACCCCGGTGATTGAGGAACGCCCCTCTTTCTCACAGCAGACTCTGATCTCAGCTTCTCGAAGAGGCCTTGAGATTCCTTTGAGCCTGACTAATTCAGCAACAGGTCTTTATCTATCAAGACCCCTCCACACTTCCCCCTTTCTTTTCCTGAATTAGTCAGGCCCCTTAAACCGCACGGTGCATCATTTTTGAAATATACTGCAACATAGAACACGTGATTAACAACATAATTACATATAATGCAGTTAAACCTTACTTAATAAGATCAAACTACTACCTGCCTATTCTTAAAACCTTAATTCCATTATAACAACCTTATCAACACACTATTTTAATAGATTCAAAATAACCAGACAAGTTAATACAATATATTCTCTTAAATTCCTAAAAGATTTATAACTGCGCAGTTTATAGGGTAACATACTTAATATCATCAGCATATATTAATAATTGAATTAATATCTTAAAAGTTATCTTAACCTATTTAAAAGATCAATAGCTTAACCTTAATATCCCTTCTAAAACTTTATCAGTTGCTAAACTTAGATTACTATGGTAGAGATATCTCATAATTTTACCTTATCTATGCATTAACTATCTAATCATAATATCACCCTTTTGGATCTCCTGCTGATTGTTCAAATTGCCATTCTCCACAGAAGGTACACCACCTGCTTGCTAATAGGCTTCTAGACCATCAGGTCTGCGAGCATCTGTAACACTGAATTAGGATCCATGGTTTACATCTGAAACAGTCCTCACAACTTATCTCCCTCCTGTGCATCCGTTGAATCTTTGTTGAATCCACTTCAATCCTCGGCCTGTAATGACACAAACATAACCTTTTCCCCAGGTTATCAATTGATGTGGCCTTTTTAATTGACTAGTGATTTGACCATAACTAATGTAGGTTCTTTCTGATTTAGCATGGTTTTGGGTCATACTTGCAAAGTATTTCATCACATACGATGCTTTTGACAATTGGTTTTGTGGTGTTTCCCCTACTTCCCCCCTTCTTTTTTTAAAATAAACAAACAAACAAAAAAGGTTCAGAACCAGATACGTGTGTTAGATCTTGACTACGTACTCAAAGTCACAAATCAAATTTAGAGGTTCCTCCTTAAAAAGCTCTAAGTAATTTAAAGCTGTGCCAAGTTCTACTAATTGGGTTGAACCTGCAATAATTTTTACAGAATGATGCCAATTGTTATCTTTATGCCAAATCACTACAGCTTTATGAGACTTCCCAGAATCATCAACAAAAACTTTGCAAGTATGTAAGATCAGACCAAATACAAGTATGGCCTATGACCTGATGTTAAAGACTTGCAGGTTCTGCAGCAATTTACATTTAGGCATGCCAAAAGCTGTGCTTTTAAGAAAACCAGCTAGTGCAATTTATAAAGACATAGATTACAAATAAAAAAAAATCAGAATTAAATTTCACAAATGGTACATATATGACAAAAGGATCATGGCCTATTAAGACTGAAATTAGTTTCCTGCATTTTCTTGATCAGAGTGACAATTGGTATATAACAGTCGGTATATCAGTTTGCTAGCAATCTCATCATACTGTCCCACAATAGCCACAGGTTGTTTCTATGTTGTAGCTATAGACAAATCTGCAAGTCCAATCGAATGCAGTCAGCCTGTAAGGTTGTCATAAATTCATTCCTCAAAGTTTCTAACTCCATTTTGGCTGTCATATTTATTGGATATTGTTTTCCCTTACCGGATCGAAGTCCTGTTTCAGTTCTATCAGTGTAGAATTTGCTTTATCGAAACATTGGCTGTTAATACTAGTGGAAATACAGCATTTGAAATTTCCTTGGAGATTTCTCACTTGCAGCAAGCAGATCTGCACCATCCCAGCAGCTTCTTGTAGGCCATGCAACTAAACAGAATTCTCAGAAAACGTTATTTGAGCTTAATTTACTTAACAAATCTTAACCTAAGAGAGGTACAGGACTTTCTGGCAACTATAAGAATTCATGTATTAAATCTTAGTTCCAAATTTGGCATTCCATTGGTCTCAAAAAATGGCCTTTCTTTCGTTCTTTCTCATGACCTCAAAAACTAGCATGGTGAATTTACTAAGAAGTCTCTTACAACTAATTACCACAGAATAAGTCTATCAACAAATTTTTGGTTTAATTTTCCAGTTTCATTAGAACTATGGGTCTGCTAAGGATGCCTTTAAACTTCACCCTTGGACTGCTCCATTCAGTATTACATCGCTGCAGTAGGGGGGAGAGAAAACCCCCCTTTCACTGCTTTAAAAGCAGGCAGCCAGGTTTTTCCATTTTTGTTTTTCTTTCTCTTCGTGCTGCAGTTTAGAGATAACCAAGGTCACGCAGCTGGCATAATGGCTGGTACGAAGTGGGAGGCTCTGGGAAACATCTCAGTTACAATGAGCTGCACACAGGCCTGGGATGTTTTGGTCTTTTGTTTTCCCATTTCATTCCAGCCATAATACATTTTATATGCAATTTCAAGTAGCTCAACAATAGTTACATTCCTTAGCTCCATTTACCTTTTACAATTTAGAGATGTCAAAAAACAGTATAAACCAGTATAATAAACATCAATCCATTATTCTATTTTCTTAAATCTAAATCAGTTAATATTCTAGCAACTTTTAAATACAACCTCTTCTAAATTCACATTTATCATAGCATTTTAACAATTTAAATGCTTTTCTAACAATATAAGCAGTTACTCTAATGTGTAAGGATGCATCCTAATGGGGAGCAAGGTGGAATTTTAGCAGTGGAACTGGTTCCCATTTTGGAATTATCTCCCCAGAAAAGATTCTTTTGGTACCAAATATGAATATGCAAACCAAAATACTGAGCTCAGATGTGAAAACCAAATACCCAGTTCAAATATGCAGATGGATCACAGTCACACTAATTTAAGACAATATCTCAATTTTTGCATTGCACCTCTGGGCCGCTCACTGCTCAGCCAGGTGGAGGTACCTCTGGGTCTCCCTGACAAAAAGAGTCAGCGCGCGCTGAAGCTCCATCAGCCCCCCCGCCGGACTGAGCAAGGCCATCTTTTTTGCTTTGTTTTGTTTTCAGTGTCTCATCTGGTGCGCTACAACTGTTATTCCAAAACCTGGATTCTTTACTTGATGTGCATACGAAAAAGCCAAATTTAGTGCACCGACATGAGAGACAGCCTGTCACAGAGTTGCGCAAGTCTGAATGCTGGAATAAAGCTAGCATGCTGGAGAGAAAAATAACAGCTACCACACGCAAAATTTTACGATCACATTCACGCAGTAAAGAACTAAATTACTCATGATCTTCTGAATTATCACAAAATGCACATATTGAGTGAACGGATTCTCATGATTTAACAGGCTGTGAACTTATCGTACCATATAGCACAGACCTACCAAAATTGCAACATACTTAAACAGATACCCACAAAGAAAACAGGTTAATAAGGAAAGCATCTTGCAGACTCTAACAAGTTTGCTGTGACCTGTGTGTTATCAGTTAACTCTCTCAGCTTGTTGAAGTTCAAATCGCCCTGCCTGTAAAACTGTCTGAAATGATTTAATGATTTCTTGTAGAGATTTATTTTGTCCTGCTCTGCTGGCCTCAAAAACAACATTAATTGCAACAAGGTGTTATACTTTAAGATTCTATTCCCCGGACACTATTCCCAACCATTTAACTTATGCTGCAACCACCACTAATTACAATGTTTTACAAGATCTTCCTTCCTTATAATTCCGAGTGCTTTCCCAAGTTTTAAAACACCTCCCAATACTGATTTTTTAGGAACACAACTGAAAACAATTATTCCTGACCCCATCTTGCAAGTAAAAACCTTGAAAATAGGGAGGGAGGGAGGGGGAGAGAGGGGAAGGGGGGGGAATGCACAGGTCTGCTTGAAAACAATTAACTCACATTCCTGACAAGCTGCTTGATTTTCAGAGAGGCAATACACAGGAGCACATAATATGTACTGTAAAACTCACAAATAACATGTTGATAGCAAACATTAGCATTCTCTACTGCTAATTTAAACACCCGTGCTTCCTTAGCTTCTAAGTTTTCAACCTGCTTACTGATGGCCTCTTGAAGATAGTCAATAAATTGCATGTAATTCTCATTGGGACACTGATTAACAGTTGCAAATTATTTGGCTGTTTTGTTGGTTTCAGACACCTCTCTCATAGCTTGATATGCAAGATCTGCTGACTGCCTCAGGATTTCAGAAACTAATCGTGCCTGTAATTGTGGTGTGCCAATTAGTGTCTCTTCCAAGAGTTGTGGGATACCTGCCCCTTTCAAAGAATCCGCATTGTTCTGTCCTAAATGATCTATAGCTGTTACCTTTCACAGAGTTTTTTTTGCCCAGTTCTCATCCGGCGACTCCTTCTGCTCTTTTGTAGAAGTTAGAGGGTTGAAAGACAGTAAAAGCAGATTGGTAAAAGGACTGATAGTACACTTGTTTACGACTTTAGCATTCTCATCTGTCACAGGTTCTTTGAGCAAGTTGTCTGACTCCAATCCTCTGGATTTGCTGTTCTCACCAGGGTTAGATGACGGTACAGGAGGCCACCCGCTCGGCATTTTTCCTCCCCCCGCCCCAGACTGCTGTATCATCGGGGGGACGGCACAACGGGGGATGGAGTGGGGGGGGGGTCAAAAAACACGATCCGGGTAAACTTCACAGTCATTTTTAGGTTTGTTATCAGGCTGCAACGCTGGAAAAATTCTGGCAACGGTAGCCCGCTCGGCCTTAAAGTCTTTTAAGGTGGAAATTTTAAGCTTCTATGTAGTCACTAATGATTTAGTTTCTTTATCATCTCCATTGCTGACCTTATTCCATAATTTCTGCCCTTTATCATCCCAAAGTTAACATTTATAAGCCTTCTCGTTTTCTCCCGGGTAGCCATTAATTCTGTACCGAATTAATAGTCTACATATGTTACTTTCTTCTTATTAAAGTCCTCTCATAGAGAGAATAGGCAGGAGGAGTTTAACTATAACTTCTTCCTTGAGGATATATTTTGCTCCATAACTTCATTCTCCCCTCCTCCCGCTCCCAGCCGCTCACCCTTTTACGGTGACTTCTTCAATTAACGCGGAGCGTCCGTACACTCCGCCCGGTTTTCAGTCCAGCTGATCCGCCTCCGGCTGGGCCTGCTCTAGGCTTTTCCCCAACTTCAGTGGTACGCCGTTCAGAGTATCACGTCGGGGTCACCATTTGTTAGAGCGAGATAAGGACTTAGCAAAACCAGTCGATTCAATGTGAATCACGCTAAGCCATTTATTACAGAAACAAGTCTCCTTATATACGTAACTATATTCTAATCACGCGTCCACGCTCCAAGCATGGATTCGCTAAATGAGTATCGTGGGCTGTCCGTGCTCTGGAGTCTCACTGATGATACGTCCGATGATTCACGCCACGCCAGGACCCCGGTGATTGAGGAACGCCCCTCTTTCTCACAGCAGACTCTGATCTCAGCTTCTCGAAGAGGCCTTGAGATTCCTTTGAGCCTGACTAATTCAGCAACAGGTCTTTATCTATCAAGACCCCTC
This sequence comes from Streptopelia decaocto, assembly GCF_964273445.1. Taxonomy (NCBI): domain Eukaryota; kingdom Metazoa; phylum Chordata; class Aves; order Columbiformes; family Columbidae; genus Streptopelia; species Streptopelia decaocto. The sequence continues at coordinate 12,445,025 of NC_138657.1, forward strand.
CACATCCTTCAGAGAAATATTAATATCATAGCTCTTCCTTCTTTGAACACATGTGTAAAATTACAGTCTCATGTCCTGTTTGTTAATAACTTGGCTTAGAAAATATTAAGTGTACTGTAACAGATTTTGACTGTTTCCATGTATGTGAATTTACACTGGTCTTCAATTAAATTTGTATGTGTGTAAACTCAAAAATGGGGAATATTACAGGGCTTCATGGTCATTAATGTAAGCATACAATTGGCTGTGCTTAGTTTCCAAATGCCACTCATAGATCCTCCAACTTTTTTTTTCCTTAGTGTGTTAACAATTGTAGAAGATACAGATCTCTCTTCCATCCATCCTGAAAGCAGCAGATATAGTTCAGTGCAGATTTTTTCCAGATATGATGATAAGAAATAATATATTCATAGTGCTGTGTTGAAGAGTATTAGCTTTGTCTAGTTTACAAAATACCACAGAAATCATGCTGGCTTGGAAAGGTTTACCCAGTGCAGTTTCTCTAGAAGGTTGATCTGGTATTCATCGAGATTTCAGATGAACTCAGTGTTAGCTGTTGGTATCAAGTAAGGCCTGCTGACTATATGATGACTATATTCATCAACAAGACAAAAAATGAAGAATTTGTATTGGCAGTTGAATTTATTGAGAAAATTAAGAATGATACAGAAGAATTAGAAAAATTGAAAAATTAATTTCAGGAGAGGCTAAAATGTCGATGGCACTAGAATAACACCATGAAAAATTATAAAAGAGAGGACAAAAAGATGCAAATGTGAATGTGAGGTTGCAGACTAACCATGAATATATAGAAATTTGTTACTAGAATAGGTTGCTGTAAAATTACATTTTATGCTAGAAAAATGTTAACTTCTGATTACAAAACAATAATAATGCGAAACAGGAATTATAGGTTACATAGTACTGAAAAGAAATTGTTGAAATAGAGGGAATAATAAGGTCTGTATCTCTAATTGAACTGCTAGATAGTTTTGTAACTGGATTCACAGCTTCAGTGATATTTGGTGAGGGATAAAATTCAGAATAATATATAAATTTGAAAGATAGTCTGTCTGAAGAGGCTTTTTTGTTTGTTGTGGATTGTTTTTTTGTGTTTTGTTTTATTTTGTTTTTGTAAGGACAGTAGGACAAGATGAGAAGAACAGAGCATGAAGCTAAACTCAAGGAAAATATCACGGATGGGAAATTTAGTTTTGATCTGGCAAGATTTTTTTTTTTTTTGTCCATCAGATATTTTTTCACTAAAGAAAACATGGGTCCTAAACTGGCAAAAATTCACACACAACAAAAATTATATTTCTTGTCTGCTGTATATAACTGGAAAATATTTTTAAACTGATAGAATTATGTTGTAACATGTCTGGATCCTGTATTGTAATGGATTATTAAGAATAAAACTCAAATTCTCCATTGATTGAGTCAAGGTGTTTTTATTTTTATGTTGTATGTGTAGCAGGCTAAAGTTCATAAATCATATTATGATATGTATTAAATATGTACAATGTATAGGATACCAGATATATAAGGTAGATGAGATAGAATATATCCAATAAATGTTAAATATGTGCATCTGTATGTATCTATACATGAATTATATAAAAATAGGTGTAAGTATACAAGAATCAACATTAGATAATCTATTAAATGGCCACCAAGACCAAGGTTTTACTGTGTGTGTTGCCAATCCCTGACAACATATGAAATCTTATCTTTGAATCTGAACAGGCAAAGCAGTGAAAAGTATGAATGGAAACAGTAGCATGAAGAGATGATGATGGATATTTGATATACAGTCCCAACATAAAATTAATGGTAGTTCTTCCTAGGTTGTCTTGTAATGGATACATAAAATCATATTGCATACAGTAGGTATACAGTCTTACTTCAAAAGCTAAAATCCATTTTAAAAGTAATGGCTTAGCTGTTTCAAAATATTAAGCCAAGATTTGTGCCATCTCTTGCTTTGTTGTCCTAATGCCAGACCTTTTACAGGTGACCTCAACAAAGCCACAGATCTATATATTTCAATACTTTTAGCTTAAACTGCATTTATTTCACAAACATACCACAATTTTGGTCACCAAAATTTGCACACCATAAGGAAAGGAGTAATTGCTTTAATGATTATCATTTATCTTGGAGCAACTCCATGCAACTAACACTACATGCAAATCCTTAGTAGAAACACAGCCACCATGCTCCTGACAGATGCATCCAGCATGTGAAAAACTTTGTGAAGAATCTGTAATCTTGGACCATAAGAACTACAGCTCCACTTATTCATTTATGCTGTACAAGGTGTTTACATCAATGTCCTCTAATGTCTTTATAGACTGTGCATGTCTTAGGGAGGTAAACTGCAGTGGAAGTTCAGGTCTGACACAGCACCAACTCACCAGTTTTCTTGTACAGCAGCCTAAATAAACATTTCCATTGAAATCGGTATACGACTACCACTGTTCTTAAGACTTCACAGCCTCATTCAAGGCCAGAGTTTTGTAATGAAGACTTTCTACTGAGAAATAATCGGTTTGGCCATTAAACAGTAGACTGGAAAAGGTAATACATACCACTATTCAAATACTTGCCCAAGTGCATCTGAAAGACAAACTTAGAGCTGAAGCTATTTTCTTGTGTTTTATACATTTGTTTATTTCATGAAGTTTCACTGCTGAGACTTGACCATTAAAGTAAATTCTATGTGCTTTATACAAAGCAACTTCCCAAACGTGCATTGTCTTCCTGTTTCTACTTCCATATGCCTCTGTGTCTCTTGCTGAGAAGATATCAGGCAAAGGTAAAGCAACTGTGGAACTCATGTGAGTTTACAGTCCTGAACTCTCAGATGGCTGTTGCAGAACTCCTGTTTCTCACAACCTTCTCTTTGTACAAAGCACAGTCTTTCCTACAAATGTAGTTTTATATACTTAAAGCTATCAGACTTCCACAGACTTACTATGGGATAACTACATATAATTCCTAAAGAGCCTGATGTTTTGTATCTATTTACCTCTATAATTTTATAATTCATGTGATAGCAGAACAAATTAGTCAAAATCTCAGATTTTGGTGCACATTATGCTGAGACATGCCCACACTAATATGCTCTCTGATAAATCAAATGCTTACTCTGTCAGAGCACAAATCTTATTTTGTGTCTAGTAATGTCAAAGGAGAGAGAGCTGAGCCTGCGATAGGACTGCTTACTCAGGAAGAATTGGAAATTTATTAGCAGATTTCATTAAATATATAGAGGGACCCCAGCATTCAAAGTTGTAAAAATAAGATGCAAGAGATAAACAATATGTACAAAGCAAAACAGTTATCGTGACATATAATAGTATCACACAGATCCATGCCTATGAAAACTGTGGATCTGTACAATTTCTAAGCACAAATTTATTCTAGAATCCCGACTCTATCATTTGTTTAATGTGGTCGGCTCTTTCCTAAAGGCACTTTCAGCTTGACACTGATGGGCAGCACAGTGATGTGATCAGTGACACAAAGGGCTCATGTTGCACTGGATGTGACAAGAAGCACTTTGCTTTGATTATAACTGGTAACTCTGTTAATGGGAAAGAAATAATTACACTTCACTTTCACTTCTGGTCCATCATCTATCACTCTAAATCTAATGTCAGAGAAAAATACAGATTTACTTGTCTCAAATTTTGATCAGATATTGGAACAGGTGGAATTATTAACTGGCCAAATGGTGACAAATGCCCTCAGGTTTTATTACAAGAGCGAGGGAGAGTTGGCTGCGAATGTTCTCTGTATACTAGATGTTAGGTAAGTATTTATTGAATATTTTAATAAATAATCTTCCAATGCTACATTCATTCTAACAAATATTTTTAATTGTGTTCTCAATAGTGTTTAATGTTTCTTTATTCATGACTATTCTTTGACATATTACAGATACTATAATTACAAACAACCTAAATTTTTCTGTCATTATGTGTACTTGAAAAATTAACTAAGCATAAATAAGAATTGTGAAGGAAATGAGTGAGATTTTTGATTATGGTATCTTGCTCCTGATTTACAATGGCAGATGTATAAGCTATAAATGAAGATAAGACTGAACTATAATGACTCTGCAAACAACTGCCAGACAGCACAGCTGTTAAACCAAGAAAGTGTGTCTATCTACAACTTGACAGAGGAAATTAAGCAAAAAAAAAGAAAGGTTACAAAATACCACTGAATGTGAAGCAAAATGCCAAAAGCGTCCTTTAGTAACAGTAAAAACACAAAAGTCATAAGAGTTTTTAATGTTAAATCCCAATATCATCTTCTTAGAGGTGCAGTGGGAATGAATATTTTAGGCTCATCACTGTATTAATACAATTTAGTGTCTCTTCTTAATATAGGGAAGATACAGCAAATGACAACATTCGCAAAAGCAATGGTGGTTTTCTCTCCATAACTTCACAACATATAAGCTCCTGTATTGTCCTGATCAAAATAGACGGTAGCTCATTCTCCTTCCACCAGGAAGGAGCAATGACAAAGTTTTGGACACCTGTCTAGCCTGCACATAACATTTCCAGGGATGAGATTGAACAGAATTGCCTGGCAGGTTGTAAAATCTCCTGTACTCAGCTCCCCTTAACTTGATAAAAGTTTTATTTATACACCTGTTTTGACCTCATCCATTGAAATTTAAGCCTATTGTATTTTGTTGTGCACCCTGCAGTCATAGGGAACAGGTGATTCTTCCTGGTTTTGAGGCAGGTCACCCTCTGAGCTGAGGTCTGTAACCCCATCTTCCTCAGTTTTCTCTGGTATGAGATTAGACAATGGTGACTTTTTTAATCTTTTGCCATAAACCTTATTAACATGTTGTCCAGTAATTTTCTTTGTTCTCTTCTGTAATTTCTCCAGGCCTCTCAGGCATCAGATATGACAAGGCTAGGAAATAATATGTTTTATGTGAATACATCTACTCATTTTAAGAAAATAACTAATTATGTCATATATTTTGCTGATACAATCCTACTTCCTGGTTTAATTTTTTAGAAGCTGTTTCTCATTCCTGTAAAATCCAGCAATTATTTTAATCAGGATGGAAAACTGAAATGAAAGTGAAGTTGAGTGGCACAGGAGAAAGATAAGCACTTAAAAAAAAATTCTTGTGAAATATTATTTTCCACTTAAAAATATTTTTTGTTTCATAGTCCATAATTTGTTATCTACTTACTGGAAAAACTAAACTGAAATGAAAATGGTGAAGAATCTCTCATTTTTAGCAATGTTTGTATTTCTTTCACAATATCTATAAACATTCACTTCAACTTACCCTGAAGATTATTAGTGGACTTTTAGTGCAGGACAGAGATGAAAAGACTGAAAAGTCCAACACAAATAATCACCTAAAAAAGACTGCACCTTTAACCAAAGCCTAGTGCTAAGCTTGCAGAAGCGATAAAGACAATAATGAGCATTAAGAATACAAGAATGGATTGAAAAAAATGAGTATTTTTGCATTTCCAGACAAGCTGAAAACATATTGTCCATTATTACAGATCAGAAAATTAAGATCTGCAGGTGAAATAAAGCTTAAAATGACTTATTTTTATTACCTCCATGCATCTCTGATTTTGTCTTCTGAATGCAATTTGGTACAATGCATATGCATGTTAAATGTATATATGTAATTACAACATGTATAACACTCATCAGTACAAGAGGTCAATAATTTCTTTCACTTTAAAAAATTTCCAAGTAAATCATTACTCAGAAATTAGAAGCAAACAAGTGAATTAAGTATGTAGTGTTATGAATAGAAAGGGTATTTTATCAAAAATAGCATTGAGCATCAGATTTTTTTGAAGGATCCAGAGGATAGTGTCATACAAAAGTTTATACAGTAAAATAAAGTCTGAATTTTCTAATAAATAGAATTTCCTGAAACCTATGATAGAATCTGACATAGAAATAGCTGAATGCACTAATGTGTCCTCCACTGTATTATTTGGGATAATCACTAATTCACAACATGTTTTACAAAGACCTGAATCCACTCTGATAAGCAGTGAGGAAAAGCAGTCTTGTCTTTGTCCTATCATGATGAGATAAACAAACAATCAAACAAACAAAACCCCTAACGAATGCAACAATTAGATTCACTGCTCTTAGATGTTTTCTTAAACACAAAAAAAGATTGTGTGAGTTTTTTTTTTTCTTTATTTAATAGTGTCAGGAGTGACATGGGGGCTTTACATATCTGTTAGTACACCTATTTTTAATTTACTGCTGAGTTTTTAATAAATTCCTCTACCTAGTAGCAAGCTGAATAAGTAAATTGTGTAAATGTGAAATTTCTGTCAGTCAGAATCTGTCAAACCAAGGGTCAGATTAGTATTCTTGTTTCCTATTCCGCTCTATAGGCTCCTATTTGAAAGTCAACACCAAAACTTTGTGATTATATTATTTTTTTCAAGCACTCAACAGGTTAATATCAATGCTACACCTTGCAAAAAAGCAATAAGACTTTTTCTCATCTTATTTTATGGTTGGATATTACTTGACATTTCCTTATCAATGCCACCTTTAAACTTGCATTCAATGTAGGGTGAGGTTCAGTGTTCTTTTTGTGTTTAATGTCTGGATTAAAAAAAAAATAGTAGTTACACGCTCAGCAGAATTGTTGCACACAATGTCATTTTTTATGAAGTTTCCATCAAAATCATGATTAGTCTGTATGTTTCAGAGGGCTTGGCCAAGGTACTTTATAAAAAGCTACACTCTACCTACCAAAACTATTCTCTTGAATTTTTAACTGTGTGCAGTAGCTTTTCTCACTGTTAGCCTGGGCATTGTGCTGATGCTTTCTAAATAGTTATTCTCTTTTATTCCAAGAGAGGTTTCCGGTACTGTGTTAATTGACACTTTCCTTGTACAGATACCCATACGTATTTCTTCAGTGATATGCAGTCAGAGAGAACATTGAAACAGCAGCAGACTGAAAATACCAACACATTCAAGATGGTGGAGAAAATAACAAGATGTAAACACTGGTGTCACCACACAGGATTGTGAGAAATTTGTACCACATTGTACTTAAATAAGCTAATTCCATGTCTTCCATAAATTTATAGTAACTCCTTATACCTTACAAAGCTCAGCTCATTGAGGGAAAAAAAAAAAAAAAAAAAAGTGAATACAACAGCAAATAATATTCTTAGGCTTTTTTTTTTTTTTGTCTTGGTCCTTAAGTTTGCTATTCCACCCTTCAGAAAAGGGCAGGAGTACCATGCTTGTTGCTGACTATTTGACAACATGACAAATGAAAAACAAAAGAACCCACTTACCAGCCTTGAGAGATGACTATACTATACTGCTCTGTCGTTTGACAGATGACCTGACCATTGCCATGGGAACCAGCAGGAAGCAAAGTGCCACATGATAGAAAGCTGCTACAGAGTGGTAAAGGCTAAAAACATGAAATAAATGAAGGGGTTTAAAGGTTAGGAAAATTCTGGTAGTTCCCATGTGTAGTCTGACTATGAAAATATATTTCAGTCTTCAACAAGCTGTGGTAGAAAGAGCAGGGGGGTTAAAGGATGAAAAATAGTATTTAGATCTCCACCCTTAAAATTTACAGGTTTATCCTTCATGCATGTGCTTAGCATCTAGCAGTAGAATGTAGAGTTAAGGATTGGCATTAAACGCTTTAAAAATGCAACAGAAAAAGTAGAGTAAAATCAATAGTGGTGTGAGGAATGACTTGAGCAGCTTGTGTTTCTCAGTGGTAATCAAAAAGTAATTTCATATCTAATAATTTGTATTGATTGTTTGTGAAACTGTAATGCATTATACTAACTTACCTCATTGTCTGGTTATAAATATGTGTACCGTTTTGTTGGGCTTTTTCTTTTCTTATCGAGTTTCATTTTTCTCCAAGACAATTTTTATTTTGTGTCTTTAATACACAGGAGCAAAACAGCAGGCTATGAATATTATTTGAGCTAACAGTTGCAACTTACTATGTTCTCTCACCTCTGCCTGGAAGAGAACAAAGGCGCGCATGGCATAACAGAGCCCTTGAACTAACACCATTTACAGGTGATTCACTTCACAGTTGTCAAGTGTTTTCTTCTTTCAGCTGCCCATGAATTGCTCAAAGAATCAGTTCACACACAATTGTATTTGCTTTTGAATGTAAAAATCTTCCATTATGATACGATATGAGAAAAATGCAGAAAATCCATCATAAAGACACTGCAAATGGAGCAATGGAGCAGACCTCGTTTTGTCAAGACCTTCATTTAAAGATGGTTCTGGAGTCTCATGAACCCAAAGATGTGGCAGACACTAAGGGCATAAGTGGTTACTGTTGACTATTCAAATACATCATGAAAGTTTCAAGCAGAGCTCCCATTTTATATCCTAAGTTACTCTGTCATATTTACTATTTTTCTTTCAAAATATATTTTGACTGAAAATTCCCAGAATTTGGATGTGTTTTATTAGGATGTTTTAGTAATATATTCTCCAAGATAACTTACAGTATCAAACCACCACAAATTCTGGTTTGTTTTTTTTTTTTTTTTTTTGCTGCTTCTGATATTTATGGAGGCTCAGAGAATGCAACTCACCCCATGGTGTCCAAAAACTTCATATGAAAAAAATGAAAGTTACTTTGAAAACCCTATTTCATACAGTGACTATTGAAAGAGATACACTGCATTAAAAAAAATAAAATCTATCTGTCTGTCTATCTATCTATCTATCTATCTATCTATCTATCTATCTATCTATCTATCATCTATCTATGTAACTGTCTATCTATCTATCTATGCATCAATCTAAAATTCTTACTTCATCTGTTATTCACTGGGCAGTTTATACTGAAAAGGATAACCAGTTGCAGAATGTAACTTTGAGCCATGTTGCCAGGCTCTCTTTCTAAGGTGGTAATTTTAAACTCAGTCTAATGAAACACATAGCCTCCTGGCTGCATAAACTCTGTGAAAGGTGCAACAGAGCTTACAGAAGGGTGTCAGTGGTACCTTGCATCGAGAGTAAAACAGAGCATTGCAGTGCTCTGCCCACAGCTAGCAGAAACATGGAGTGTCTCTTTGGTGAAAAATCTGATTCTTTTACACTTGTTTTTGTCACTTATCAATCAGTTGAAATAATTATTTTTTCATAGGACAAAAATTTTTAGTTGTTTTACTTCGTGAAGTCTAAACAAATATATTTATGGATCAGTGAGGTGTTTATCTCTGTTACACTTCTGTGCATTATTGGAACTGTAGTTTGTAAGCATTCAATATATATATATGATCTGTATTTTCTGTTAAGCCACACTTACTTGCCCTTATACCTGAAATATATCTACCAGGAGACAATATTGTCATGAGAATGCTATGTTGTACCCTAGGCTTGTTTTCCCCACAGAGATGTCTTTCTAGAGAGCACTAATCGGAGGACTCTGAAGCTGTCACACCATGAACCTCACTAGGCTCATTACCAGTTCAGCAGATAGTTTTTAGGTCAAAACAGTATGTAATGAAGATTTAAGATATATTCAGAAAACTAAGGCACTTTGGTTCCATTTGTGCACATGAAAAGTGAAATATTTTGGTATGATTCTCCTGACTGAATGGGCGAAGGAAATAAGTTTTTTTGCACATGTAGATATTTTATTACCATATATGTGTATTTTGAGACTCAAAAATGTTATTTTATGATTTATGTCTTGTATTCAGAAACAAAGAGTGAGGACTTTGGCACTGTAAGCTAAAGGTCAAACATACAATTCATATTGATATGTATATTTTCAGCCTATATATTTATTATTACTTAACAATTCTGAATTCAGTAGAAGAGAATTATTTCCATCTCTTTTTATTATATTTGATTCGCTATTTTAAGGAAAGCAAACAAAAAAAACCCCAATATAAATACATTTTTTTCATTAACTATATTAATGCCATCCTCAGCACTTCTGCAGTACTCACCTAGTTAGTAGAGTGACTTTTTTTAAAATTTTTATTGTTATTTTTATATTATTATTATTATCATTATTATTATCATTATTATTATTATCATTAAATTAAATTAACCATAGATTTTGTATTTAGTTTGCATCTCTTACACAGTTATGTTGTACTCATATGCTATTTATAAATAATACTTATAGATGATTATTTGTAAATAATCAAAAATTTTCATCAATTTGTTACTCTGCCAGAAAAAAAAAAAAAAAAAAGAAAAAGGAAGAAATCTGATGTATCTTGCTTCTGGTCAGATGGAAAACCACATCAAGATAACAGTCTTACTGCTGTTATTTCCTCCTAGCAAATTTAAGAATTACCTTTGTTCCTTTTGGAATCAGAGAACTCAGATGAAGATTGAAAATAAAAACTATTCTGTAGGGCCACCCACTAGCAATCTGAGTTAGCTGAAATTAAGCGGACCCCAGCTTTTTTCTGGCAGTGGTTGGTTCATATTTCATCTGTGCTGTTTCATCTCTTAGGTGAAAAAAGCAGCAACTTTTCAATTTGAAGTACAGTATTGAAGAGAAGATGGGTACCACAAGTGCTGCTCCACCCTTCAGACACAGTTGCATTTTTCAGTCAAGCCTTGTCTTTTTTTTTTTTCTGAATATTCTTAACATGTTCGAGATTTAAAGACTTTTCAAAATATGTCTGCATGTATTTTAGAAGATTCAGGTTAATTAGGTATTGTATATACTGATTAAAATAACTTTTACAAAATCTTGTTCCTTATTGGAGGAATATGAAACAATTTTCCATTTTCATTCCTCTTTTTTGTACCAAAAGATACTCCTGTTAGACAAACAGTACAGAGCAGAATAGTAGTACAACTTTGTGCAGTACAAATAAAGCAGTTTCAGGAACAAAACGGAATTCCTTTGAGAATAAATTTTTGAAACATTAAAATTCATTGAACCAATGCATTAATTCAGTCCTTCTATGATATACATTTTTATATCATTCAAAGGTTTTAAGGTCAGAATATATTTTTATAATTTATTTGTTTGAATCCATGCTTAATATAGGTCATACAATTGCTTCTTATACTTTGTGTATGATGGCAACCTTGTACAATTGGGCTGCAGAACAATTTTTCAGAAGTTATCATGGTTTGAGACACTTCAGTGAGTTTGAACTCCACCCACCACAGACTTACACCTGTTGGTTCAATCATTAATTGCCGTCTCATTCTTTTTTAAGCTACTCATCACATTTTATTATGCAAACTATCTTTGAAGCTACCTTTGATATATGTAGAAGAATAAAATAATGCTTGTGATTACATTTCAAAATCACAAAATAATTTGCAACTATGTGTCAAACCAATCTTTTTCAAATCCAGAGAAAATTACCCAGAAACACTTCAGAACAAAGCACCTCCTTTGGCATAAATGACAAGTGAAAACTACATAACAAAACATTGTAAATTTGAGACAAGTGCTTGAAAAATGCTAGGTCTGTTACTTCTCACTGCTTAAATAACTTTATTTAGTGCTAAACCAATTAGTCATGAGAAGCTTCTGACTTAACATGGTATCCCCCACACAGCTGCAGGGTGATTTGCAGAATAAGGTTCAGAAGGTGGAACTGCATGTGCAGGAGTATTAGCATCTATATCCAAACTTTGCTTCTGCTCAGCAGATAAAGCTGCTGTAAAGGCACTTAAACTTCAGTTCAGCCCACACAATGTTTTAAGGCCAGATAACTATATTTTCTCTGTTAAAATGTTTTGTAGTGACATGACGATTTTACTGCCATCAAACATAAGCTGTTTGGTTTGATACAATTTAGGTACCTCTATTTTTTATTGGAATAAAAATTTCACTTGTTTCTTTGTTTTTTGAGTTACTTAGGGACTTAAATGCTAAATGTTATCTGAGTATTAAAGAGTTATTAAAGCAATATATAAAACATAGCTGGATATAATAAAAAGCGACTGGAATTCAAGTGACATGTAAAATTGATGATGTCTGGACTCCATGGTTTCTCCTTGCAAACATATCCTTCCTCACCAAGTCAAGATCTCCCATAGCAGTGAAATGTTTAGGAGAATCCTCTGGAGAATATTTCAGAACACCTAAGAATTGTCTTCTTGTTGTTCCTGCAAAAGTCATCTCTGCTGACCACAGAATAAGCCTAGCCTCCTCAAGCCATAATTGTCTCAGCTACTCTGTGCCTAAATCACTTTAGCAACTAGAATATATGCTCTTATGAAAATTAAGAACTTACTAAATTAACATATGGATCGAATTCCAAAATTATGCATGATGTAAACTGTTCAGTGGAAATTATTCCAAAGCTATGAAATAAAAGTATCCTAAGCTTCATTTGTTCTATTTGGAAAACATTGTTCTTACTTAGCTTCAAATATAAGAAAACTGCATTACAGTAATTATATTTCTGCTGTTTTTCTGGAAAATGGAGGCAGTCCTTTATTGGCTTCCTCATCCTCCTGTGGAAATACAACAGCACACATAAAGATAAAAATAACACCAAACAAGATATACAGACAGGGAATTTTTATTCCCTGTTTTTGTTTGCCTAATTCTTAAGACTTGTTATTTTAAACTTGTGCATGTCAGAGTTCCTTATGATAATGAGAGAATGTTTTTATTGTCATTCCACCTATGGGGAGATTGGATCATGGAGGGAGATTTAACTTGGTTAGGATGTCCCAGTGATGAAATCTAGGAGGGACATTATCCTTGTACAGAGGAGGTTTGCCGTCTTGTCATATTGACTCTTATCATATTAGCAACAATATTTTTAGTGGTCTATGTTGTATTAATTAAGGTATTATAAATTATTAGGCAGAAATATATATCCCTGTGTTGGATTATACCCTTTGCTTGCTCTTAATCAGACTGTAAGATGATATTCCAAAAGACAGAATACAATATTCTTCACTCAAGAACTTTATACATGTCCAAATACAGTGTTTCATAAAGATCCACATTTTCACTGCTCAAGTAGAATGTATGTAAGGATGTCTTTTGCCTGACACTAACGTATTCAGGCTTCAGTTTGTTTTCATGGCATTTTGAGCTGCCTGTTCCAATAAAAAATTACACAGATATCTCAAGTAACAGGAAAGACTGAAATGTCCCTGAGTTAGACTGAAAAGTCCAATCTGTATTTTCAACATTCCTGTGTTAAATTGAATACAAATGCTTCTGAAGACTAAGATGGTGGAAAACAACACAGATGTCCCTTTTTGTTACCTCTGACCATTCATTAAAATGTTCTTATGTTGTGAATTGAGATGGGCTATGTGTAATGGTGGACCCAAATAATTCTTCGGAATGTTCTTGTTTATGCTCAAATCTTTGCTGTTACAAAAGGGGTCTCTATTGATAAGACTTCAAACAGCACCTGAGGTTGAATAAGTTAGTTAAGGAGAAAGGTAATTAGGAAACATGTGCCTAATAGCTGATTAATAGAAATCTTCAGATTCAAAATTGTGCCTTGATATTTCACTTATGTCTTCAGAAATAATTGTTACTGGCAACTTTCAATGATTTGTAAGCAGTCAGTTACAATTCATTACTCTTCTTTCCCCTCATGGCTGTGTCTTCCCAGAAATAAAATAAGCATATTGATTCATCTCTCTTATGTTTAGGGAACAAGGTTAGAATAAACTGTTTAGTGAATATGTTACACTGATAACAATATTCCTACCTGAGTTACAGCTAATAAAAGATGTGAAGCCTAGAAAATGGCACAACATAAACAATGCCAATGACCTTTAAGAGCAATGCATCCCAATGCTTCCATCACTCTTTTAGATATTTGTTATTTGCCTTTTTTTTTTTTTTTTAAGAGGCTTTCATTTATTCTCTTTTCAGAATCTTTCTGGAGAAAAAAATAATTCTTTTTTAAAACCAAGATTCAGCACAAAGGAAGACATACAAAAGTAAGTGTCTATTTTCTTTAACACTAAAATTCTGTAATATCTTTGTATCACATGTATTACTAATATAATACTAGATTTCATACGTGGATAAATCCTTTCTTACATGGAATTTTTAATTTCATATACATTAAACATTTAGGGGTTTTATGTCATTATACTGTTCTAATTCCACAGTATCTTTGAAAATAGTAAGAAAATTGCTCTAAGAAACATAGGTAAAACCAAGATCACAAAAAATAATGTGCCCTTGTAAACAGAAAGTATACAACACATTGTTCTCAAACCATATTAATTACACATATTGGGTAACAAAAACCACGTTGAATCCTGAAACCATTATCTTTCTGTTGAAAAATACTGAGATATCCTCCACATTTTTTAGATGAGAGCCAGAATTAAAATATTTTGAAAAGTTCCTGCTCTTTGAAGTTACTAGTTGAAAAAAATGCAGCAATAAATCATTAGTTATAGCTCATATAGCTTCAAAAAAACTAAAACCTGTTTTCTATTTCCATCAATTTGGTTTATGTTGTTGTCTGAACAGAATAGAGAATATCTGTGTTTAATAGATCAGAAAATTAAAGAAAGGTAAAGGGCCAACACTAAGATGAAATGATCAATCATAGAAACACAGGATGGCTTGGGTTGAAATGGACGTTTAGAGATGATCTTGTCCAACCCTTCTGCCATGGGCAGGGACTTCTTCTATTAGATCAGGTTGCTAAAACCCTGTCCAACACAAACTCAAACAGTTCCAGTGATGGAAAATGCACAGCTTCTCTGGGCAACTTGTTACGCTGCCTCAACACTCACCCAGTAAAGGATATCTTGCTTACCTTTCATCTAAATCTACCCTGTTTGAGTTTAAAACCATTACTTCTTGTCCTGTCATTACAGGGCTGGTAAAAAGTCTCTCTCCATATTACTTATAAGCCTTCCTTAAATATTGAAAGGTTGCAATAAGGTGTCCCCAGAGCCTTCTCTTCTCCAGGCTGAACAACCTCAACTCTCTCAGTCTTTCCTCACGGGAGAGGTGCTCCAGTCCTCTGACAATTTTTGTGGCCTCTGTTGGACAGTCTCCAACAGGTCCATGTCTTTCATCTACTGAGGACCCCAGAACTATACACAGTATTGCAGGTGGGGTCTCACAATAGTGTGGTAGAGGGGGAGAATCACCTACCTCAACCTGCTGGCCATGTGGACCAGGATATGATTGGCCTTCTGGGCAGCAAGTGCACATTGCCAGCTCATGCCCAAATCTTTATCTACCAGTACCCATAAAGTCATTCTCTGCAGGGCTGCTTTGATAGTATTCATTGCCCAGTTAATAATGATACTGGGGATTGCCCAAACCTTTGCACTTGAACTCCTTGAACTTTGTAAGTTTAAAAGGCCGCACTCCTCAAGCCTGGCAACTTCTGGGTGGCATCCCTTCCCTCAAGTATGGCAACTGCACCACTCAGCTTGATGCACTTAATCCCACACGCTCTGTTATTCATAAAGATATTGAACATAAAGATATTGGTCCCCATATGGACCCTTGAGGGACCCCACATGTTGCTGGCTTCCACTGGGACAGTGAGCCATTGACTGCAACTCTTTGTATTTGGCCACCTGTATCCATCAACACAGTCCATTGTAGAAGACCACCAGATTAGTCAGGCCTGATTTATCCTTGGTGAAGCCATGCTGGCTGTCTTTAATCACTTTCTTGTCATCCATATGCCTTGACATAGCTTCCAGGATGATCTATTGTGTGATCTTACTGGGGACAGCAGTGAGGCTGAATCATTCCTAGTGTTCTACTTTTCACCTTTTTTAAAAAAATGGATGTGGTATTTCCCTTAATCCGATCACTGGGGACTTCACCTGACTGACATGACTTTTCAAATATGATGTAGAGTAACTTAGGAACTACATCTACTAGTTCCCGCAGGACTCTGGGATGCATCTTGTTGGGTCCCACGGACTTATGCGGACATGTTCCAGCATTGAATCACCAAGACAGAGGAGAAAGAAAAATCTCATTTTTTTAAGTATAGCCTCCACTCATCACTGCTGCAGACAATGGAATGAAATCAAGGACAGCATAGTCTATATTTTATTCCTATTCATACAGCAATTAGTAGAGAATTAATGGGTACTGACACCAACCTAATGGTCTGGCTTAACTGAGCAGTACTATGATAAAGATGAGGAGTGCATCAAACTAGGATCATGTAAGAAGACAAGACATCTGGATATTCCTGTACCCTCCTTCTTCAAAGGTCCATAGCATGAAAAGATATATTGCATGCTTTTCACAATCACATGTTCCTATTGAACACTTACCAGGGTTCCTGCATGAGTTCCATAGACTTTCACTTTATATAATATTTGGTATATTGAAGTTTTTAGCATATACATTTCATGTATATGTATTTCCTTGGTTTATTTTGTTTTACTTCCAAATATATTACAACATTTAGGACTTAATTTGTATTGAAAAGCCCACAAACTCTAAAGTACAATGTTTAGATTAATTTATTTAGTTTTGCTTCATTTTCAAACATCTTTCTTCTTCATTCCTTTTTTTTCTTAAGTATTTTTTTTATTTTAGACAGAAATCTCAGAAAGTCTACCTCTTTTATACAATTCCCAGTGTAATACAGATGTATGAAGAAGAAATTATGCCCTAGTTTTAATGAAGGAAGTAAGAATTTTGTTATTGATTTCAATAGGATCAAGACTGGACCTAAATCTGTACCTGGCCAGTTATAGTATTTTATCTATGTTTTTAATTAAGTGGAAGGTTCTTTATAGTTTTTTGTTGTATTTTTTTTTGTTGTTTTTGTTTGTTTGTTTATTTGTTTGTTTTAATTTTCAGTGTATTATCAGACTTCAGCTGGAAGGAATTATTATGTTTTTACTCTTTCTGTTCAAAGACCTTTCCTAATCATTGTTTTTGGAAGGAATTTGGTCCTTCATACTATGGGAATCAGCTATCAAATACTTTGGAATTGAAATTGAATTCAAGAAGTTCAAGTAATAGAGACAAGAAGTTCAGAACAGTGGTGCTTCCTGCACTTTTTAGTATATTGCTGCTGGCAGATTTTCCATTATGCCTTTCCTATTTCCGTTTCTTAATCTTTTCTTACTATGTTTTCTTACATAGTTGTTAGCGTACCGCTAAACTACAGCAATAGATATTATAAAAAAAGTTCTAGGACAGTTCATTAAATCCTTCTCATTCCATTTCTTCTCCTCTGAGATAGCTTCACAGAAAGAGATTTCTGGAGTTTTTCATCTCAGACTTGTTTGAGGAACACTGAAACATTCATGATACTGTATCTTTGTTTCCTTCTATTATTATCACTAGGGAAAAAATAGTGTCAAAACCCTATGATCGAAAGATTTCTAAAATACACTACTTCACATTCTTTTCCTTTTCTCTTGAAACTTACACTGTTCATTTAAGAAGGTACTGAAGAATATGTCTTATTGAGGCAGTGTCTCAGAATAGCTTGATAGGGCTAGAAAAGACTCAGGAGATCATCTGTTCTTCTACCCCAGAGCTGAAACAACTACAGTTTTATCACTCATGACAGGGATGGTGTAGGCCACTTTTAAAGACCTCCAGTGCTGAAGGCCCCAGTAAGTCTATACCAGTACTTCACACACTGTGGGAAATTTTTTCTCATTTATAACCTAAATCTACCTAACCTAACCTAAATCTTAATGGCTGAATCACTTTTTAAAGTGCAGGAGAAAACAAAAATGACAATGTTGTATAGAAGTTACAGTCTAGTTCCAAATTAATTTACCCATTTTTATAGCACAGTAAAGGCTATTAAATACCTTCTTTATTAAAAAAATGCCTTACCATTATCTAAAGAAAGAAACAAAACTTCTTCAGAATTCTTATTTTTATACACTTTGACCTAGGGATATAGAATGTATGTGGACATCTTGACATATTCTCAGGTCTTTTTGAAAAATGACATAATGGTGTTGGAGATGACCTGAAAGTGAACTATATGCTGGAAATTCGTAGGTTCATATTAATAGTCTGAAACCTATCCTGATGTAGTGTTTGTATCAGAAGTCAGTAACCCTTTTTTTTTTTTTACAATATCTGTGAAATCTTGTATTTCTTAATATCTGCCTAGATAGGATAATTCTTTATCTGTCATTTACTATTCACTTCATTTATTTGTAGGATAACTTACTAATTAACTCAGTTTCTCTGCTCCCTTTAGTTAATGAACACTTGAATGCAATGTCTAGATTGTGCAGAGAAAAGCTGGAATATAATATCTGATTTAGCAAAATCCAGTGCTGCAGTTAAACAGACATCTCCATATTCCTCTAACAATTGAACAAAAAGGCTATTCTTCATGAAAACTAGAACCACACATCATGCTTTGAAAAAAGCCAAAAAGACACCAACCTTGAGAAAATAAACTCTGGGAGTCTCTGATTATATGGAAAGATAAAGAAGACTCAATAATGCATTTCCTAGGATGGCAGTTAGTGGTATCTTCAAATGGTCCTCACTGGAAGAAAGAAAACAACACACTGCTTTAATCAATACACCAGTAGTCTGCAATGTAAAGATTAAGATCAGAATATTTTAAAATTTAATACTTTTGTCTCTCTGTATAGCACTTTGGAAGTCAATATCTTTACAAACCCAGTCCATTTCCCTGCTTTGAAAGCATTATATATTTAAGGTTTCTAAATAATTCATCCAGTCCATGTGATTAAAAATGTAAAAAGTAAGTCCATCCATTATCTTCTGCAGCTGCTGCCTGGATATTAGTTCTTTTTTTTTTTTTTTTTTTTTTCCTTTCTTTTAAACTGCTCAGTATTCTTTTCCTTATTGCTGAATGAAGACTTCAGTGGCTACATTAGAAGAAAGGAGTATTAGCCCCACCCAGCTGCTAGAAAAATGCCTGCTCTTCATCAGATAGCAAATGTACAAATACATGGGTGTTCGTGCACATGTGCATCCTTCCCTGATATTTACTTTCAAAACATTCTGTGAAATAAGGTTAGTTCATTACCAAAAGCTAAGTTGATGTGATCAGAAGAGGGAAAGAATGGTCAAAACAGATGACAGTACTATGACATGTTGCATAATTCATCATTATCACCTCTGGAAAAATGGAAGTATTACTACATAAGTAGGATAATGTCCTGCTTAGATTAATTAATGCAAGGGCAAGGGTAAGGGGGGAAGAAGGGAAAGGAAGGTCACTGTCATGGTAAGTAAATAAACATGTTTTAGAAAACAGGGAAATATGCTTATTTTTGTGTAATGAGTTTGCACATGGAAGAATTACAATTATTAAAAAAAGGAATATTACAATGGTATTTATTAAATACTTAATTTACTATGCTTGTCTGACATTTGCTGTACTTTTAATGAGCCCTTTACAATTTAGTTGCAAAGTTGTTAAAGCAATTTAAATATTTTATGCATATATGTATGACAAATATATACTTGAACTTAACCAGTTTTACGTTAACAGTAAGAAAAATTTAGCCGTTCTTAATTTCCTAACCAAATGCATACTTGCATTATTGCTTTTTGTAAATAAATAAATTGCTTCCATTATAAAAAAGAAAAGTAACAACAGAAAAAAAATTGTAAAATTTGCTAACTCTGCACATGATAACCGTTACTTATCAAATCTAGAAGAGGCACTTAGAATTAGGTGACACTTCTGTTTAGATTTCTAGTTTTAAAGTACAATGCTTAGAACTGTGTGGAAAAATCACTTCTAAACTCCTTTTTTAAAAATGAAAGGCATAATTCTGTTTTGGAAAGCATACAAAACATTTCTGATTTTCAATGAGTATGATAGTAAATACGTGGCTATTGTAATCTATGATCTGGATAAGTTACTTCTGTATTTCACGACTCTCATGTATCAGTCTAGTAAGCATTGCATCAAAAATCTCAGAGTGACACTGAAGTCCACTAACTGTGTTTTCTAAAAAACGAAACAAAATAAAACATTTTTTTCAAGGAACATGCTGGTCTTTACATTCTTCGGAATATTTTTAATAAATTCCAGAAGTTGCTTAAAATTTTATATAAGGCATTGTAATTGTGCAGTGAAGAAATGGGAGGTCCATATCCTCAAAATTGTGTAGGCTTTTACATTCCTTTCCCACTGCATCCTGGAGTTTGAATGTTTTATAACTAGCTACCTAAGAAAACTGTCATTTTTCTGTATAGACCTCCAGCATTTTAACTCAGTTGACAGAAACTGAGCTCAGGGATTTTTTTGAATAGAAGATGCTGGCAGGAGGTAAAAGCTTCTTGGCCTTGGCAGTTTGTTTATCTCCATCCTCAAGCCCATACAGGCTGTTAGTTTCAGAGAAGTAATATCAGAAGTATAAATGTTGATAAAGTTATAGTATGTGTTTCATCACCAAATATCCAGAAAAAAGTAGGCATCCAATGGACTGTAAGGAAATGCACACCCCATTTTTTATTGTCTCAGGTAAAAATAAAAATATTTGAGTGATTTCTGTTGTAAGTTTTAAGAAATATTTCAATTTTACCTGAAAAGTTTTTTGTTGTTCTTTTCTAATATACTGTGCAGGGTGTTGGAGAGGTGAATGAGCATCTTTAAACAAACTTTAAATCTTTAAACAAACTAGCTATGAAAACAGTGAACTGCTTAGGATCAGTTCACCAAGAAAAACAAATCACATACTTTAAATCAGCAAACGTTGTCAAAGAAATATTTGCTTCAGTAATTCCAGAGGCGTAAAGCCTGTTAGCAGGAAGTATTTGCTGTGAATTATTTGCTCCATTCTAATAAATAATATAGTAACTACCCTTTGCTCTAGCCATAATTTGTTTGTTGTGTTCATTGTCTTCTCTACATACTCTAAATCATGTGACCTAAGGAGTCCGATTTGCTGCCCCGTGGGAGGTAAGTTAGGGCTACAAAGCCATGAATGCTTTCCCAAACAGCTTGAAAATTTCATTCTTCCCCCATTCTTGTCACAAATGCCTCTCTCTCTTTGTACTGGCTAAATATGTTTGACTTTAACTTGTACAGTAACCAGAATATCTGGTTTGTCCTTCAAAATAATAATGAAATAGAATCTGACATATTCTGCAGCTGTGGCATGTATTTTAAATCAATTAGTCTCTATAAAATAGGATCAAAGCTTTGAACTACCTCAAGGATCTTTTACCCTTAACCTACCTGGACTTGATGTATGTAGTGACTGAGTTAAGTCAAATACTATATATTGTTTTAACATTTTCAGTTTTGTCCTCTGGAGAAATGTGTTCAGTTTTGGTATTGCCTGCTTCTCACTCGATAGGGGAAAAAGTCAGAAGTTGGTCTTCTAATCTATCCAAGTCCCTGATCTGAAAAGATCAAGAGTAGGGAACTACCTCAAAAAAATCTGCCTTAGCACTGTGTGTTTTTCCATTAAAACATAATCAGTCACCTTTCTGCTTCACTAAAGCAGCTTTTTTGTGCATGCCTGAATACATAAACAGTTTTGAAGATTTTGCCTCATACCATTCTATACTTCAGTTTCCCTGTTTATACATTCATACATGTCAGAGCCGAGCAGAACCATGGAATCATGCTGTCTCTTCCCCTGCTTAGTTCAGGCCAGCCACTTCCATCGGTTATTTCATCCCAGAGGGAGCACAATAACTAGTTTGTCTGCATAAAGGTGATTATAACAATGCACGGCTTTTTCACTGAATTTTAGAACACTAGTTATGTGACATTAACCCTTTTAAGGCATTTTGAAATTGGCCAAAGAAATTTAATCGAAGAAGTATATGCCACACCAAAGACCAATATTTGGTGACTTTGGGTAGTATCTAATGTTAGAATCATAATGAATAATCATTACTTCTCTGTTTTCAAAATTAGTAATGTAAAATGTTAGTTGCCTTTGATTAGATGCAAGAAAAGTACTTGACAAAAATAATATGATCACACCAATTAAAAACATAGTAGTAATTTTACCATCTTCTCTCTGAACTGAGTTTAATTCACGGTCATCCTAAATTTGTTAAATCTGCAGGTCTCAATGAACCCACGCACAGATTAACCCTGAGTGAATCCTCTTTTGATTAAGAAAGATTTATAAAGCTCCAAAACAGGTGAGTTCTGTCTCTTAGTGAGTGCTGCTGCCATGGGCCAATGACTGTTGCTGTAATGACACAGGGATAAGCATAGAATCAGAAAATTAGATGTCTTGTTGAAAGAACGATTAAAATGTTGAACTAAAACCATAATATTTCCACAGAATAAAATAATTTTCTTCTGACACACTGTCCACTACTAATCTTTGTTGTTTATTTTCATCTCCTTCTGATATGGAAGTAGATGGTGTCACTTCCTGTGTAACTGTCATAATCCAGTCTGAAGTACTTCAGACTGCCTGTAGCAGTAAGTTGTACATACCATAGTGATTTGTCAAAATATATGTCAGTATTAATTAAAAATATTTGTCTTTTCAGAGGATATATACTTTATCTTAACAACTAACTGTTCAAAGAACCCAGTTTAATTTCACTGTATATAGGTATGTTATGCTGATCTCTGTAAGAATGTTTTTATGAGGTCTACAAAGCATCGAGCTGTACTCTTTCTATTAATTTGTTCCATATTTTGAGATGGCTAACAGGCTTTATTGTAATTGGTAAAAATTTTGTATTTGTTCCTGAAAACAGAGGGTGCATCTCAGAATCACTATTTCTAATATTTCTTGACCTCTCTCTCTCAGGCAGGGGGAGAAGAAGGAGAGAAAAAAATCTAAATTAACAAATACTGATTTTTAGAAGAATTTATTTAAATAACTATCCCTTATAGATGCAGGGTGTTATACGCAAGGTCCAGGCCGTAACCTAATCTGAAGCACACTGAAGAACAATAGAAGAGCAGTGAGTAGCATTATTTGTAGGACTAACACATGAAATATTTGGTCATCTGCAGCTCATTGTGACCCTTCAAGCAAAAGAATTTGTTGGCTGGCTAAGTGCAGAGTTTTCTGTGTGATGAAGAGTCATTCTAGCAACTCCCCACTTCACCTGTCCTCCTTAACTGTAACACAATAAACAATAAAGAGGCATGCAGTGGCGACAATCAGCCTCCCAAAATGACAAAAAAAACCCACATTTATTTCAAAGAGAAAAGGAAAAATAGCAAACAAACAGGAAAGGAGTGTTGTTAATATTAGAAACAAGATACAAGTCACACTTTTTGGAAGTAAATAGTGTAAAAAACTTGATCTCCAGTACTTTTCCAGCAAGTAAAAATATGCTTTATTTTCCTTTTTATGTCTCAAATTATTTTTAAGAATTACTTTTGCCAAAAAACTTTTTTTTTTTTTTAATGTGTTCCCAAGAACATGAAAAACTAGGGTTTCCTTTAGACTGAAAAAACAAAAGCAAACTTCTTGGGATGTTTTATCCAACTATCCTATGCTAGAAATTGTAATTCATGGGCATGGGTATTCATATCACAGGAGCACTAGTCCTAGCCACTTAGACCTCATTTTGTAAGAACTGGACTAATACAGAAGAAAGTGTGAATCCGTGATAAGAAGCAGAGATGGCCCAAGCAGCACAAAGAAAGCATATTCTCATTTTGATGGAGCAGCTAACCCTGGACACAATTTTCAAGCACATTAAGGATAAGATAAACATCAGAAGTAGTCATCATGGCTTCACCCAGGGGAAGACATGCTTGACCAACTTCAGTGATGAAATGACTGGTCTGTTAGAAGAGGAAGAGCAGCGTGTAAGTCTTTGACACTCTCATAAGATCCTCAAAGCTGCTTAAGTAGCAGTTTGGATGAGCAGTGAAGTGAATTGAAAACTGACTGGATGGCTGAGCCGAAAGGGTGAACATCAGTGACACAAAGTCTAACTGAAGCCTGGTAACTCACAGTGTAACCCAGGGATCAATACCATGTCCAGTCCTTTTTAGTATCTTCATTAATGATCCGGATGAAGGGACATAGTGCACCCTCAGCAAGTTTGCTGATGACAAAAACCTGGGGGAGCAGCTGATAGGCCAGAGGCCTGTGCTGCCATTCAGAGGGACTTTGACAAGCTAAAGAAATGGGCTCACAGGAACCTCATGAGGTTCAGCTATTGGAATCCCAAAGTCCTGCACCTGGGGAGGAAAATTCTGACAAAAGGCCAGGAAGATGATTGGGGTACTGGGAAATCTCCCATATGAGGAAGGGCTCTGAGAGCCAGAACTGTTCAGCTTGGAGATGAAGGCTGTATGTATATATGTGTATGTATACACACACACACACACACACATATATGCATGTAAATACCTGCAGGCAGGGTATAAATCAGATGGATTTGGGCTCTTTCCAGTGATGCCTAGTAAGAGAGTAACAGACTAACCAGAGACACTGGGTACAAAATGGTACACAGAAGGTTGCCTTTGAACATTAGGTAACACTTTTTTACTCTAAGGCTGGCTGAGCACTAGAACAGGTTCCCTAGGCAGGTTGTGGAGCCTCCATACTTTGAGTTATTCAGAAGTCACCTGGATACAGCCCTGGACAACAGAGTTTAGCTGACCCTGCTGGAGCAGCCAAGCTGGAGCAGCCAAGCTGGACCAGGCAACAAGAGTTCCCCTTCAACTTCAGTCATTCTGTGGCCCCGTGATTCCATGATTTTGTTTTTAAAAGCCATGTTCAGTGTTTACATGCAAGTTTATCCTCTGCTCTGTGAGTCCTCCTGAGGTGAGTGACCTGAAAAACAGTAAAAATCAGTGGTTTACCAGGCATCCCATGGTTTATATGTCTTCTACATCATATTGTGTGGATAATACACAAAACATTGTCATCTCTATGTTTTATCTCTGTTGAAATCTATTTACTCTGTTTCCATATATTGTAAAGATTAAAATTAAAACAGAAAACTGATTGTTCAGTTTTTCTTCATATTAGATATTGAGGGAATTTTTGAGTAGCTGGTAAATTCCTATATGTAGAGCTCTCACTTTATAAATCTGTTAGCAAGATGACATCATACTGACAGAACAGCAATACTAGTTAATAAAGCACATGTAAAATTACTACCCTTACCCATGAAAAAATAACATTTCAGTCTTTTATAGCCTTTTTAATTCTACAGTCTGAATTTTCTTATTGGGAGAATATGAAATGAGAAGCAACGAAATTAGTTGTCCAAGCTTATATAAAAGTTCAATAGCAAAGCTTAAATAAAAAGTAGACATCCTTAGTCCTAGCTTAATGGTTCTGCTATTAATACTGTCATGCAGCAAGATATGAAATATCTTCAAGACAGTGCTAAGACCAGTGAAATAACTGGTTTCCCCCTTGCAATTCTACCCTTTGATTCTACCTCCACAATGATATAAAACCCATAACATAAATTACCAATACAGCAGGGATTTGGCAATTTTTCTGTTGAAATTGTAGCTATATTGATGGACTTAACAAAAACTGACTTCAGTTCAGCCTGCTTAGTCACCAGCAAGAATTCACTTGGTGAAAGGGACTTTCTGAAAAGCACTCATTTTCCAAATGCACTCTTCTATTTCCTGATCACTACAGTACAAAATACTTGGAAAATCAGATGTTCTGGAGCAGAATCAAGTACTCCTTTGCTTAGTAGCAAAGAAGGGCTGTGAGTTTTCCCAAACATTGCAGAACACCTATTGCTGAGACTGTACAAGTCACTTCTGGAGAGGACAACCCTTCTCAGGAATCCACTTTAGAGACACTTCTTTCCAGCTGTACTATGTTGGGTGTTTTTTGTATCATCAGATGAAGTATATTATTTAGGCTGTGAGGACATGATGTCTTAACAGGTTTCTAGGTTCACCTGGCAACATACCCACATATAACTGCATATGCTTTTGGAAATGTAACCTTTTCCTACTTCCATTTGGGAAGTATTTTTTTTTTTTTTTGTTGCCATAGGCTGGGGACAGAATATATTTAAAGTGTGTCTACTGAAGTGTGATTCACTTTAGAGAATATTTTAAAGTGTTGATATCACTGACTTTAGAAATCCTTGCAGGCCATCTACTTTTTAACCTCGTTCAAAAGGCTTGTTCCGGAAAGCAGACCCCTCACTCTGGCAGAGTGAATTAGCATCATATATTTAGCAGCGACTACATGAGTTATTAAGTCCGGTCCTCTGCAATTCAATGTGATGAAATGATGCACAGAAACCCCACCACATCTAAATATCACATCCCAGTCTTCCAAGTATCATGGTAAAAGAGTAAAAAATACAATTATGAAATACCAATGAAAAAGCTGGGGAGAAATCAGAGACCTTACCAGCATCCAAGATTTCAGAACAAAAGAGAAATCAATGGGTAACATCTGTACAAAGTTAGGGACATAAAGCCCTAGCTCAATTTTGTACCTATAAGAATTTTCCTGTCACAGTATCACACAGTATTTCATAAACTTCTCAGCTGCTATCCTTAAATAGCTTAGTTTCCTTGAAGTACTAAAGTCTTTCATACTTACTTGTTAAGGTGTAGAACAGAATAATGACAGACTTTTAGATCCCTACGAAGAATTTATAATATCGTTACTACCGTGCATCTGCAGGCCTCTCTAACTGCATGTATTGCTTGGATGGTGATCCTTGTTCCCATAACATTATTTTGTCTCTTAAATTCTACTGAGACACTAATCATTAGTAACATTGCTAATTGCATATTTTGTTCTAATTCAGTTACATCAGTATCTTGTTCCTTCTTGGTATTTCCCAATACAGAGACAGGCAGCAATTGGAAAACTTGAGACTCAGTGCATTGAAAAATTAGATGTTTGTACTCTAAGAAAAACAACAATGGGTACATAATTCATGATACATAAATGATTTTTCTTATGTCTAGTTCAATTAAACATCTCATAACAGGTCAAAATATGTAGTCAGAGTACATACAGACACCTCTGATTCTCCTGAAATTAACCTCTGCATCTCTGTATTGAATTCTCTCAGCAGGATTTATCCTTTCAAAATATGTGTTGGAGACTGGAACTTTTTCCCATGTTCTCCTATAGAACCTTTCTGAAATTTCCATTTCATCCTCCTAATCATATGAAGCATAGTGTTTAATGATTTTCCAGGATTTTCATTGAGAGCAATATCATTTGTATTAATTAAGGTGTTTAAAATCCATTTATACGAGGTTCTTAGGGACATCGTCTTGTGCTAGAGTTAGGTTATGGCTGAATTCAATGATCCTGAGGGTCTGTTCCAACTGAAATGATTCCACGATTTTATGATGCTATAACACTTTGTTCAGGTCCAAATTTTCTTTATATTAAAGACCCCTAGAAAAATACTGTGTATAATTTAAATAGGAAAAAATAAGTTTTGATATTTTGGGTTTGAGGTTCTTTTTCCATTGTGAATCAAGGCAGTGGAGGAACAAAAGGGCTTCTTTATTTGTAGAGAAGATTTAATGGACAGTGAGGTGCTAGAGTGCACTACTTGCACCAATGTAGTCCAGAGAACCTCTGATGAGAAACAGGAAGCAGAAACATTGTGAAAATTGCTTAGGATATCACCTTATCACCGCATGGCAGGCATACATATAGAGGTATTACCCCGAGAGCTTTCCATGCTGTATAGTAAATGAGAAGTCACTTTTGGGTAAGTTTGGGCTGGTCATATGAACTGCAAAGTGAAAGCAGTAGGTAGTAATGCAGAAGAGCACTGCAGGCCTTGGTGACAAGCTGTCTGTCTCTTCTACACCTCCACCTACCACAGCCCAAGAAAAAACTCTCTAAACAGAAAAAATTGCCACAGCCTAAAGATGAAGAGAGTCATGCATTTTCCTTTGTAAGTAGGGTGTCATAGAGGCTTAGTTGATTGTCTTTTATGGGGTACTAGACCTTGAGATGTAGGTGCAGATAAGAAACCAATTCTATGGATGGCAAAGAAACACAAAGAGATAAAAGTCTGAAAACTCAACCTAGAGATAGTTAAACTTGGTGTCTTCTTACTGGATATTACAGTATAATGTTTTACTATAATGACTGTACAGATAATGATCCTAAAAATAAATCTTTTTAAAAAATATTCAGATATGAAAATACAAAAAGAAATTCCATAGAAACTAATAAAGATATATAATAAAATACTCATTTGCCTATGTTTCTAGTCCCACAACTTTGAATAGATCAGTTAAGTCTTCTAATTTTGAGTGACATTCAAGGTGATCTTTAAGCTTCTAAATAATTTTGGCTAAATGATTTGAGGCATGATGCTGGTTATCAATCTTAAATGGCTGACTAGACTCATCAGGTTTAACCGTAAGTCTATACAGACAGTCTTCATACAAAACCTTGTATACACATAGTATGCTATTTGTTTATCTTGGCTCATATTCATGTAATATTTGCAATTACAAGGACTGTGGGGAACAGGAAAAAAAACTGAGAAACTGCAGAGGACTGCAAGTATCTGAGAAAGAAACAAAGCAAGCACATGACTGTCACACGTCATGTGTGGCTGAAAGGATGCAGTAACAATGACTGCCTGTGTGCAGCAAAAACTGGATGCTGGAGAAGGCATATGAGTCATGTGTTGTTTACGTAGACAGTAAAACTGAGAGTTCAAAGCTAGTCTCTGCTTATTAGGAAATAAATGACATAAGGAAAATGTCTTACAAATAGTTGTTGGGGAAGGCATTGTTTAGTTTGTGCCTCTTAAGATGAGAGAATAGCACAGCACAACATAGCATAGTGTAGCAAAGGATAGTGTAGAGTAGAAGGAGACTGGTTTAGTTCCAATTGGAAGGGACTTACAATGATCATCTAGTCCAATTGTCTAACCACCTCAGTGCTGACCTAAAGTTAAACCATGTTATTCAGGGCATTGTCCAAATGTGTCTTGAACACTGACAGGCAAGGGGCATCAACCACCTCCCTAGGAATGCTGTTTCAGTGTTCGTCCACCCTCCTGGTAAAGCAATGTCTCTAAATGTCAAGTCTAAACCCCCCTGATACAGCTTTGAGCCATTCCTGTGCATCCTGTCACTGGTACCAGGGAGAAGAGCTCAGCATCTCCATCTTCAGTTCCCCTCCTCAGGAACCTGTGGAGAGCACTGAGGTTGCCCCTCAGCCTCTTTTTCTCCCAACTAGAGAAACCCAGAGTCCTCAGCTGCTCCCAACTTTTCACCAGCTGTGTTGCCCGCCTCTGGACATATTCAAGTACCTTAACAATATGAGTGGATCTCATTAATCCTGGAGAAAAGCCATCTCTCTTTAAAAGTAGAAAGTTTGGGTGAAAATTGGGAAGTGGCATGGTTACTTTCAGTCTCATGATTTCAATAGCAAGATTTGTGATATTTGGGGCTTACAATACTTGTACGCATTTCAAACACTTTGTGTTTTAATCTTTTTGGCTTTGGTGAAATTTAAATGAATAGTTATTATTAGGTCTGTCTCTAATATTGGTTGTCCTAAATTGAAACACTGTTCTGAAAGACCCTATGTGTTTTCAATAAGTTATTTTTATGCCTACTCAGAAATTCATTTCACATAAACAAAAGGAATTGCATTTTATTCTATGAATTTCACTGCAAAATTATTTGAATTTCCACCTCTTTGAAACTGATGAAATAACAAACTGTTTCAAAGTACCTAAAAAAATTAAAATATTTGCATGTTTGGTGTTTTGTTTTGTTTTATTGTGTTGTGTTGTGTTTTGATTTGTTTTGTTTTGTTTTCCTTCTCAATCTATTTCAGCATATTTTAAGTGAACTATAGTTGTCTCTTAAATAACATCACTGATCACCGTAGAAATGAATCGCTAAAGAGCAATTCATTTCTACGGTGATCAGTAATGTTATTTAAGTTTGCAGTTTTTATTTTGGCTGAAAGGAATATTATGTCTTGAAGAACTCCCGTAGAGTGATAGAACACCTTGACCCTGATCAATACACATTGGCTAGTCAGCTGTCACTACTTTAGGCTGAATTACTTCTCTGTTTCAACCTTTTTTTAATTTTTTTTCTGACACTGACATTGATTTAGAGTGTGTAAAAAGACCAAACTCTATCTTAAAGATGTAAAATCTAGAGTTTCTTGCTCCTGTTGTACTGCCTTCCAATGTGTTTTTCTTTTATTTTGTACATGTGAGGAAAAGGTACATAGACCCCACCAGGGGGAGACCCGTAGTCAGGTGGTTTATATCTGGAAAAGCAGACAAAAATGTTTCCTTTAAGTCAACTTTAAGCTGTCCTCCTTTTGGTGAAACAGCTGAAATGTAATCCAGACTTTTCTCCTGGAACAGTCAAATTTTCCTCAGCTGGCAGAACTAAGTGACATGCATGAGAACTGATGTCCCTGATGAATAGTGGCCCAGGTGGAATGTCTCTTCATTTCTCAAAGACCTGCTTGACCAAGCCTGTGGTGTGCTCTTCTAAATATGAGTGCATATACAGGAGAAAAAAGAGGTAAGAATTTTTTCAATACTGTTGCTGGGATGCAACTAATGAATTAACTGCTGTCATCACTGAATAAATTTATAGCTGAAAGTTTCCTGTCTTAGAAACAGAAATTTAAGAGCAAAAAAAGATAGACATTTGCTTGTGTTTGGAGCATAACCATATCTTGTAAGATAGAAGTCAGGATGAATATGTATTGAGAATTATCTTTTTCAGTGTGTATTTTAAATTCTTCATTCTCTTATTGATTTCTTATAAATAACAAGATTTTAGCTATGTCTACTTAGTTAATAAAAATCATGCAGAAGATGATACAAGCATGATATCTTGAGCTGTATTAAATACTACCTTAGCCTATAGTAGAAAGCCTATTAGAACTATTGAGCTTTCAAAATATACATATAAATATATTATTAGATTAGAAAAAATAAAAGAAACAAGAAAAGAAATTTCAGTGTTCACAGTTTTAAGAACTAAGGTTAGATGTCTCAAAAGTTTACAAAAATCAAGAAGCATGGAGTGCTTATCTTCCCTTTACAGCTACAATTTTAATCCTAGCACATCTAAGCTACTCACATGGGGTTTTTTTTAGTTGCTTGTATGGTTTATTGTGGTTGTGATAAAAATACCATACCTTGCAGGCTCATTACGAGAGTTGTCACTCTCAGATTTGCAGATAAATATGCAGGAGAAGGTATTTCCTACAGTGTCTGAGACAGAATGAACTGAGTTCATAGAATCATAGAATGTCCTGAGCTGGAAGGAACCCACAAGGATCACCGAGTCCAACTCGGGTCCCTGCATAGGACAGACCCACAGTGCACACACATTGTCCAGTCTCTTCTTAAACACTGTCAGGCTTGGGTCTGTGACACCTCCCTGGGAAGCCTGTTCCAATGTGTCACCACCCTCTGGGTGAAGAACCTTTTCCTATTGTCCAACCTAAACTTCCCCTGGCACATCTTCCTGCTATTCTCTCGGTTTCTCTCATTGGTCACCAGAGAGAAAAGATTGGCACCTGCCCCTCATTCTCCCTTTGTGATGAAGCTGTAGACCATTCAAGCAAGCCAGATCTTCAGCCAGTGGCATTAGTCATCACATTGTTGGTTTGTCCTAATTTCAAAGTATCTGATATTCTTGATTAATACTTAACTGGCAAGACAACAGAATGAGCAAATTATGAGTCAGGAAGACCACCTAGTGAGCAATAAAGGTAAGATAAAAGTACATATAAGGAAAGATTGACCAGATAACCATTAATAAAATTCTTCAGTATTACCTGAAAGTAGAGTACCAAAGAGAAGATATCAAACTGGTAGTAGATCTGGAAGTCCAAAAGATGAGATCTACAGAAAACCAGGGGTCGTCAGCATAGCTGTGCTGTTAGTGACCTTGCTGAAGGGGTATAATTTTTTCTTTCATAATTGTAAATGCTTTTCATAACAGTAAGTATTACTAACTAAAAAAGCTGAAAAGAAAGGTCTTTATAAGACTGAATTAATTTTAATTGTCCTTACTGCTTCATATATAATTCATCATTTCATATTTAATTCATTCCACTGTAGTTACTGAGAAATTATAATTTTGCTACATAGAACTTAGTGAAAACTGTACTTTGGGAACATCAGCTATATGAGATGTTTACCAAGTAATACCAGTCTTGTGCTGCTGTTACACATCAAGGACCGATGGCAACATTGTCGACTCAGTTTTGGTCACACCCCTTGCAAGACAAAGGAGATGAACTCTAATGTCTCAGACTGGTTTCTACTGACAGGGGTTTTTTTTTCCTATATTCCAGTTAAGGAAGCTGGGTATAAAAATCAATCTGGTGTCACTAAATGTCAGCTAAATGGTGCCATCTGTGCTATAAAGATTAAAAGTACATTTTATTAGTCTTGTTCCTAGCTTTGAGGAAGGTCTGCAGTGGCTTTCAAAATCCCCCAAAACTGCCATGTTCAGACCTTAGAATCAGATCCATGTGCTTTACTTCTCTTTTGGAGCTGCGTAAGATCTCTTTGTCGTGTCTTCTCTGACTGCTCTCTCTTTTGAGAGCCACTGGTCACACTCTTACACTATGATGACCTTCCAAAATCCTACTTCATTTCAGTCTGCTAAATACTTTGATTTAAAAAGGTAGCACTTAGAAAAATACAGAGTTTGAAAACAGATTTACAGGTAAATTCACAGAGAAGCCAGAGTCTCAGGGATGGCAACTGTTACACACTAAGGAGATGTGTTGTTTTTCTCCATTCAGTGGTTGGTCCCTCTCCAACACGTCCATGTCCTGCACTGAGTGCTCCAGAGCTGGATCCAGTACTCTAGATGGGGTCTCACCAGAGGGGAGCAGAGGGGCAGAATCACCTCCCTCGACCTGTTGGCCAACTTCTTTTGATGCAGTCCAAGGTACAATTGGCCTTCTGGGCTGCAAGTGCACATTGCTAGCTCATGTCCAATTTCTCATCCATCAGCACCCTCAAGTCTTTCTCAGCAGGGCTGCTCTCAATCCCTTCATCCCCCAGCCTGTATTGATGCTGGGGGTTGCCCTAACCCAGGTGCAAGACCTTGCACTTGGCCTTCTTGAACTGAGGTTTGCATGGCCCTGCTTCTCAAGCTTCGCCAGGTCCTTCTGGGTGACATCCCATCCCTCAGGCATGTCAACTGCACCACTCCGCTTGGTAGTATTGGGTACCAGGATACTGAATTGAAAATAACAGTACTGCTAAAGAATCATATACATATGAACACAACCTAAAACTGTTTTCTCATTGTTTTTGTTATATAGCTAAGATGCCTTTCACACAGTGACATTTCACAAGTACTTTTCATGCAGGACTAAGAAATGCAACAGTTAACTCTTCATATAAGCACCAACAAACACATGTTTTAATCTATTTGTTTTTTTCAGTGTTTATACTTGTGCAGCTGAATGAATCCAGGGATGTTCTGGTCACTGAAAATTTTGGGTTTAATCAAAGCTCCTGTTCAAAGCAAGTGAATATTAATTTTTGACATCTGTAAGTCACTTTTAAAACTATTGCTGGTCTCAATATGTTTCTTTGAGAAATAAGGTGGGTGCTTATTATAGCACAGAGTTAATGTAATCCTTGGATCCTTGCTCGATGTACACTTCTGAAGTGAGTTTGTAAAATTTTTGCCTCCAGTGGATTTCTGTATTATCAGCAGCATTTCCTGCAGAAGTCTTTTCTGGAAAACGAACTTCAGTGATTAATGGC
This sequence comes from Streptopelia decaocto, assembly GCF_964273445.1. Lineage (NCBI taxonomy): Eukaryota > Metazoa > Chordata > Aves > Columbiformes > Columbidae > Streptopelia > Streptopelia decaocto. The sequence continues at coordinate 12,478,659 of NC_138657.1, forward strand.
TTGCAGGCTTCTGAAGGGGGGGTTATTGATAAAGAGCTATTTTTTTCTGAGACACCAGATGAATGTTTTAAACTACTTATTTAATTTTAGAATTTCTTGTATTTCTTAGTGTCTTCTTGTATTTAGTTTGCTTTCTTCAGATTGCCTCTCCAATTCTTTTATGTTGTATTCCAATATTCACTTAAAAGCAAATTAATGATTCCCAAGGCTCACAACATGAGCTATACCCATTAGAAGATTTCTTCATAATTGTTTGATGTACTAGTTTCAGATAATCAAGTAAATGTCCTGAATTTGATTAATATAAGTTGCATGGAGAAGGGGGCAGCCAGACTTCTGATGGCCCTATGTGTTACTGGAGGCTACTAGAGGCTACAGAAAATCTGGATGCCTAAGGCAAAAGGCAGGTGATAATTGGGCATTATTCCTTTTTTTCTTTGTGTTTTTTGTTCGTTTGTTTGGTACTGTGTTTTGAAGAATTATCATATGTGGACTGAGAAGGATCACTTTGTTGAGCTGCTCAGTGATGGTTAGGAAGGATGCAAGCTAACAAACTTTCAAGTGCATTATAAGATGCTGTCAAAGTGTAGGTGTGTCATTTATGCTTTGTGGTTTCCCTCCAGTGGTGACACTCAGATTTCTCTGACTTATGGCATAGTCTGACTCTGATTTAGGGGAATTCAAATGAGAAGATTGCAATGTGTCAGCAGGATAATGGTGACATGGTATTCTAAGAGATTCCTTCACTTTGTAAGAATTCACTGTTATGGACAATATTTTTTTTTTCTTGTTTGTTTCATGGCCAAGTACTAACACTCTGAAAACATCACACCACCACACATAATGATACATATGCAGGGTTTGTAGTGATAGAGAGAAAAGGAATATAATATTTTTAAATTAGTTTAACACTTCCACAGGAAAAAAAAAAATACATTACACAAAATGAAGTAAGCTTTAGCTAGAGGACTCAATTTTTTGTTAACATCTTTCCTAAGGAAATTTACTTGCCCTTCCCCCCCATTATGCTTTCATAATAGTAGACTTCAAATTGTCAAATAATTTAAGTACAGCTATAGGCAGCTTCATTGCTCCAATGCAGCTGTTAGAGAAATTACTATCAGTTCTAGGGTACCCTAACACTATCAGTGTGAGTTTACTCCATAAGGAAAAAAAGAAAAACCAGTCAAGACTATATGTTAAATATACTTTTCCTATGTGAAACACTGTGATACTTCTAAATTGAGTTACTAAGCCATCAGCAGACAATCTTTACTTGATGAAAAAGTCTAAAAATAATCTACAGTGTTTTGGCAGCTTTTTTTTTTTTTTTTTTAAAAAAAAAAGCCATTTGAAAACATAATTTTGAACAAAAGCAAGGAAAACTGAATGACCTCTTTCTCTGCCAAGAATGCTCAGCTGTGCTCAAAACCAGCTTGTAGTTCTCCTCTTCAGGATCCACGCCTGTCAGAAGGTCTTCTAGACATTTGCCTCATAATTGAACCAATAAAATGACAAACATGTTCCTCTGTGGACTGTTAACAATGTGCAACATTATTCAGTGACTCTTGGCTGCAAAAAATCAAAGTTGTTCAAATCAGCTGATTGAATTATCATTGTATTGAGAACTCCAAATATACCTTGGATGCAAGGATTTTATATAAATTGCTATTAGCAACATTTCATGTATTTCATTACAACTAAAACCATAAGAACAATGAGAGATCATTACAAAGGTATACTGTAAAATACACCAGTTCAAATGTTAATGCAGAAAAGAGGCTGATCAAGCCCATTCTGCTAATAAAGTAATGCAGAGAATGATGAGCCCGGGGATCTGTGTGATGAGGTCATCAAAAGTGACATAAAGAGACTGCACCTTTAATGTGCCATTGATTTCACCATTTCACTACCCTACTCAAATTTAGCTGAAGGATTTTCTTTTGGTATAGCTACTAATTTAAGTTCTGAGCAAAAATATAACATTTTTATAGGCTATGTATCTTGTATTATGGTACAAGTTGCTAGGGTTTAAGATAGGAAAATGGAGATAAAAAAATGTTAAGACTTTTTCCTAAAACCTCAAAATACTGAAGTAAAAAGTTTAATTTAGAATTTCATTCTTGTCTAAACCTCTTATCAGTTTTACAAACAGAGAGTATAGTATTATAGGCAATGGAAAACCAAAAGTACTGCAACTGTTTTGGCAATTTCACAAAATATTTTAAGTGATTTCCTGCTTTTAAAAAATGTCAGGAATATATTGAATTTATCTATGCTTATTTTCTGAATGAACTACATTACTTATTTTAACAGTCATTTTTTAAACTGTGGAGTTAAATTCCTATTTTAGTTTTTGTATGAATTTTGGTTATACCTATTTTGACTGTTTTCCCCAATTTTGAATTTTGGATTTGTTTTCATGTAAGTAGCTGGGCATTTTTTTCAGGCAAGGAAAGAAAATCAGGCATGGGGGGAAGGTGACTCTAAAACAATCTCAAAAAAGAATTGAAAGTAACATTAAAATGCTATTCATGACAGATGAGTAACTATTTTTTGTTATTATGGCACCCAGTCTGGGGACTGCAAATGTCCATGTGAATTGTATTTTCAATTACACTTCAAACATCTTATATGACTGAAATAATATAAATATAATTTAAGGTCACAGTGGGGTATACATGTTTTGGTTTTACATTCACTTCCTTTCAATGTTTCAAGCCTATCCCATCAGTTGAACTTCAAATGAAATTTTCATGTAATTTCCAACTACATTCCATAACTCGTTTATTTTCTGCTTTCACTACCGACCAGTTTTCTTTCTGCCTTCTACCTGGTCCTGCTTTTTGCTCTGTAAAAAAAGTGGCTTTTTGCTCTGCATCTCATCTATGTCAAATTCTGACTTTTTTCCCTCAGCTTTGCCTTGTATTTCCTGCATTTCCATCAGGTTATGTCTTTTTAAGTGCAGGTGGTTCAGCTGCCTTTTTTATTACATCCAGGGAATACTGAGGTGACATTCAAACATGATGTGTTCCAACCCAACTCAGGTCACGTTCTGTAATTCAAAATTATTATTATCATTATTTTTTTTTTCCATGAAGCCACCAAGTCTTTCCCAGTAATCTGTAGTGTGGAAATTGTTTTAATGTAAAAAGATATTACTTTGATTTAGCAATAGAGCGGCTATTCAGTTGCTAACTGGAACTTTATAACTTCTACTAAAAACTAAAGAACTGTAATTATGGCCAATATTACTATTATTATTGGAAAAAAAGTCTTAATAATATTATTACACATCCCTATGGTAGCTTTAACTTTGATTTGGTCTTTTCACCTGTTATACCTCTTCCACTAAAGATCAAGAGTAGAATATTGGCACTCTGGAGTGAGGGACAATGGTTTAAAACAAATAGCATTGTACAGAGTAAAACATTGCAGATTAGCTGTACCCACTACATTCTATGAAGGTGAGATTTCTCATTATTCCTTCTTTCTATTGTCTGAATGTGTTTAGCAAAATAAACAAGAAAGGTGTGAGAGGATTAAGACCTGAGTTTTCAGCTCCACAGCACATGCGATGCCATAGCTCTGCAAGTGTCAGAATAAGGTTTTCAAAGGCTCTTGCAGCTATCTCTTAACCTCTCATATCCCTGAATCCTGCATGGATACATAATAATAATGGAAATTATATATGGGCATTGGAATTTAGTACATTTTTTTCTTTAGCTAAGTCTGTGATCAGAAGTTTTCAAACTTGCAGACTTCTCGTACATTGTTGGGGGTAAGAAGATAATGCAAGTAAGAATGACATCGCTGCTCTCTCTCTCCCTCCTCACCCTTCAAGTGATGAAGAAAGAGCAAAGGAGGACTAAAAACAAGAAAATTTGATGGCCAAGGTAAATATTGTTTAATGAGTGAAGAAGAAGTGAGAAACAAAACAAGTTATGCAAAGGCAATCACCAACCACCTCCCTGGCCAGACTGATGCCTGGCCAATTAGTCCCGTGGATGCAATTTTTCTCTGTGTGATCTATGGCTAGCAAACTCAACATGGCATTTGTCATTCCCCTGATTGTTGCTCACCTTCTGGCTACAGAGTGGTACCTTCCAATTAACACCTTGCTTGTAGGAACTTGGAGAAGGAAACAGAGCAGACTGAAAAATGAGAAACTCTTTGCTTCCCTGTGACTACAGAAAGGAAAAGTTCTCTTAGCTTCCCAAAGGAAGGTGTCTCAGGATTCCTTCAGGGTTTTATGATGAAACAGGTAAAGACAAACCTAAGTCATGGGCAGAACTCTTTTATGACACAGGAGGTGGGTGGATACATTGAGTAGTAAATTCAATTTCCAGTAGATTTGCAACCAATTTTATTCTATAATTAATTGTACACTTATTTAAAAGCTGCTATCCAAAACTATTTGATTTTCACTTGCAATGGAATTTGGAGGAACCATGTAATACAGATGTAAAATGTACAAATATAAAAATTTGATATGCAAACTGCAAATTTTAAAAAGTCACCATAGCACAGAAAACTTGATGTATGGAGTGTGTTTAGCTCTTCTCTAACCTGTATTTATGTGAGACAGAGATGGCTGCATAAATGACAATGGATTTACATTCTTATGAAAATTAGAAGAAAATAAGAGTCATAACTGAATTTACAGATGAGCACATTTATTTCCTTTGACAAAAGCATTATGTGACAAAACTGCATTCTAGTTTTTCCTTAGTCAGGAACTGACAGCTTGGTAAATACATTAGTTATGCACATGTCTTTTTAAATAAAATATAATTGCCTTAAGGTTTTTTCAAGTATAAGTAAATTTAAAATTTGTTCTACTTTTTGAAAAACTCAAGCATGTTCAAGCTAGCTGACTTTAAGTGTACCTGTCCACCAATGTGGTTATCCTTGTCTAATTAGTTTTGCTACATTGCTACAATAATTTTACTTGACATGACATTGAATTGGGGCTCAGAAGGCAATCAGCAACCAACAATCATAATGGCCTTTAATTACACTTGCTGATTGAGCAATTAGTAACTGATTATGCCACTTCGTTTTTGTATAATACGCCCTAGTCTTTCTTGCACTCTTCTCTTTTTTTTTTTTTCATTATAATACTTCTGGACACATGATGCATGCACATTGGAAATCACATGCAAAGTTCATCTCAAATTTTTACTGCATTTAGAAAGGAAATTTGTAAAAACATGAAGTGACAAAAACATGAAGTGGCAGAAACATGAAATAAACAGTAACAAGAAAATGGTGTATTGCTCTACTAATTCGGATTCAGGCATCCTCTCTCTGCAAAAATTATTATTGCACTCTATTTCGATAGAAGCCACCTTGCAGATAGATGTGCAAAAGTATGGCAATAACTCTGGTGAAATGTAGATGTAGATCGAGACGCACACATATATTTGGACATTCCGTTATTGATCCATAAATGGTTGAATTGCTGATATTGTGTTGCTGAACTGATAAGATGGATGGAGCATATGTGTGCATCTTTTGACAGAGGAACAATTCTCAGAAAATTACATATATCAGTAAAATACTACACAGCTGCCTGTCTCCATTTAAAAAATGAAATTAAGTGAAACAGCTGTACTGAGAAATTCCTGATATGCACAACGCCAAGAAACCATTGTGTGGACAAACCATTTGGATTGAGGCAAAGGACTCGTAGGGGAAAAAAAAAATGTATGGTCATAATGTAAAGGAGTGGTAGTATTTGGTAAATCTAGCACAGGTATACATAGCATAGTGCACAGAACACAAACTGGTCAATTCTTTCTTAATCTTTTCTTATAAACCATGTTTCCAATTCCATTTCTGATTTTTAAGCACTTTAAGCATTTTCAGTTTAACTTTTGTTTTCCCAAAGTTCCTAAATGCTTCCACAGTTGCAGTATTAGCTCACGACTCAGCTTCCTCAGAAAATGTCCATGAAATAGACAATTGATTTTTTTTGCATATGATTTGTCTTAACTATGCACACAGAATATCTACCGCACTTTGGTTCATACCCATCCACTTTCTCCTAGCAGACATGCTTATTTCTGCTAGCAACAATGCAAAAATGGTGATGCACCTTTCACAGCGACACTCTGTTTAGATAACATACACCAGTCTCTTCACTTTGAACAGATTTTTTCTGGCAGAACATGACAGCATGTTCAGGAATAATCAGATATGCAACTTCATTTTACCATGTCCAGCTTAGCTTAGCTCTACATGACTACAACAACAGTTAACATGAAAGAATATTTCTTTATTCTGCTGTTCATAAGAATAATAACTCTTCTCTGGCTTTAAATTTCTACGGCAAAAGATAGATAGCATTTTTTTATAGAATCTTAGTGCAAGAGACTGGAAAAAAAATTAGATCTTTGTTGCTGTTGCAGCATCTTAACTTAGAAAATGCCTAGCAGGCCAGAGTTACAGATCCAGTTTTATACTGGAGGTTTTTCCATCAAATCTAGAGAAACAGTTTACATGTAAATGTAAAGAATAACTAGCTATTGTTAGATAGACAAAAGCTTGAAAAATGGTTGCTCTATGCCAGGGGCACTGACTGGAGGAATCACATTCTTGAAAACAGAAAATGCATGTTTTATAAAGGAAGAATGATAATTTACAACAACAGACTAATAACTATTCAAAGATCTGAGAATATATTTTTTCTGTTTTTAAAAGTGAAATCAAATGTTTGCACAACAGTGAAATCAACAGAGTTGCAAATGTTCTTGCAGGGAGGAAGGAAATAAAAGCAAATTCAAAAGTAAAAACAAAAGTGGCTTGTAGTAAAAGGGGATCTCAGTAATCTAGGAATTTACTGGAAGTTCTTTAATGTTTTTAGCAAACATTTTGCTATGCTAGATGTATTTATAGTACAAAGTCTCAGTTTCTAGGAAAACTTTATTTAGATTTTAGTTTAAATTCACTTATTAACACAAGGATCTGTTTCATCTTGTATTTATTTAATTTTATTCTTAAAGCCAGAGTCCATTCTTTCATTAATGCTTTTTATACCACTTCAGAGGGAAATAATTTTTGTAGGAAAAAAAAAATATTTTAACCAGAGAAAGAATAAAACTATCAGGTAACAGTTGCTCTTAAAAGTTCACAATATTCCTTTTAAAGTTAATTTAAAGACACATTGGATAACGATAAAACCACCACTGTTCCTCACTACTAGCTTTATCTTTTTGATTTCACTGATAAACTGCTACCATTCTTCAACCAAATAATTCAGGATCCTCTCATTCCTATTTGTTATCATAAATATAGCATTTTTAATGACTTATCCTGCAACTTTTATCTCTCAGACTCTTATACACTGAAAAAATGACAAGAGTCTACACTTCATTTCTCATCAGCTTTCTTTGCTGAATGTTCCTCAGATCTGCTCTCATTTTTATCAATGGGTCAGGCTGGTAATGTAGGTAGGACTGAAAAAAAAAGGGTAGGAGATTTATAATGTGGAATGATATTCCAGAAATTATATTTGTTCCCTGGGGACAGAATCTGATCTGCTTTAGGACTTGCCTCTGCTCCAAATGTGGAATTGTGTTTAGAAATGTAGTATGTGGAAAAAGATATTGCATTGTTTCTGTGCCAAACTCAGTGTGAACTGGGCCTGCGTAGGACCTTAACGCCAAGTCACTGCCTTTTTTTTTTTTCCCCCAGGTCATCTATACTAAGAAGTTAATTTTAGTCAGAATTGTCCTCCTGTAGAGTTGGGAAGGATTCATGGGACTTTCTAGTGAGATAATCACTATTCTTCCTACAAGCTGTCGTCAAAAGCTCCCACTACCTCACTAGTTCTAACGTAACATATAATCTTTACCAAAATGATAAAAATATTTTTTTTGCCAATCTATAACACCTCAGTACAGCCAACAGTTTTTCAAGAATGTTAAATGACAGACAAAACTTTTAGCAAAAAAAAAGCTTATCTTTTTACTACATATTCATATGTCAACATACCTCAACTAGTCAACATATTGAGATATTTTTCCTTCGCTTCATCAGCTATTCAAGTATAGCTGACACATTTCTATATCTGAGCAGTCACTCACCTAAGTCACTGAACAAAAATAATCCACAGTTAGCTACTTTGGTTTCACCAATTACAAACGTATGAAATTTACTGAAGCTGTCTTGTAGTGACAGTATTAGTTACTGATTCCCATAGTTAACTTTATCATGCACAAAAGTCCAATTTAGAACTTGGAGTTCGGTAACCCCACACTTAAACCTTCCATATCTCAATATTTTATGAGAATTATTCACATTTCATTGCAGCAATATGCAGTATATTTTGCATATATTACATTTTGTTTAATGTATTTCATATTTTGTACTGTTCATACTCTAAAGTAAGCATTATACTTCTTTCACAGGATGAACAAAAGTCACATGGCATTTTTTTATGTAATCACAGTTAGGCATGTAAATAGAAGTTACATTAAGTTGTATAATGTCCACACTTTTAAATATTGTATTAAACATACTTAGACATGTAAATAAAATGTATTCAAGAATAGAGCATCAGGAGAGGAATATGAGTACCTTATAAGACCTTGCTTAACAACTGGCAGGACTAGAATATTAGATAAAGTGGGTATCAGATGTTCCTGTAAATTTAATTTTCTCTAATCTGTGTCCTATACCTATTCTGTTTAGCTCTTCAGCTTTGTTGTATGGCTGTTTGAGAGAGAGGAGAGAAAAAAAAATTCTAGTTATTGAATGTAATAAAACTCTCTAATTTTCAACAATTTGACAAGACTTCTTAATTTTTAATCCTTTTCTGCTTTTTAGTGTCTTATGAATAGACATGCCCGGGTTCCATCAGAACAATACCCTTTTTTTGAGAAAAAATTTGTCCTAACTGGCATGCTCTGCATTCTCTCTGCTTTCTGAAATTTATAAACAATTGCTTAGTTTGGTGCAGTGAGACATGATACAACAGCAGAGATCAGGTTTTAAACTGCATTTGCAGTAAATAAAATTTCATAGCTCGTTTAAGTTTATAAATATTTTAGAAGAAACAGAAAAAGCAAGCTGAAGACAGATAAGAAAACAAATCTCAAGGAGATTTTGAAATGGTAGTGGAGATATGTGGTGAATATTTTGTGACAGGTGGCTTACCCTTCACATGATTTCGAAACGTACCTTCTTTCTGTACACTCAAATATCTGATGGGCATAATTTAATTATTGTTTTTATTAAAAATATTTATTTGTTTAACATAAAGTTAATGTTAGTAGAGATTAGATCCTAGTGTTCTGGATCCATAAGCATCTCTAATATGTCCGTAAGAAGTTCCATTTTAACAAAAAAATGAAGAACAAGCTCATTACAGGACAGATTATGAAGCAGGATGTCTGACAAACGAGGTACTGTGCTTTTGAACAAACTTGCCTAAAGAATCCTTTTGAAACCCAGTGACATTTTGCACTTCTGGAAATCTCTTTGAATACCATCTGAATTTTCCACCGCGTGTCCTTGATTTATTTTGGCACAATTCATGTGGATTTTTAAACAGATCAGATGTTATTGAAGCTCCTTATACCAGTTCTGAAGCCCCAGACAAAGAAAGGGGTATTTTGCATGTCCACTATGCCCTCCTTCTCTTAGTATCCATAAAATGTTAAAATTCACAGCATTAAAGAAGATACACTCACTATCAGGCACACACACGCACATGCAAACTGTTTCAGAGAAGTTACAAAGGTCTCAGCTAGAAGTTGCTGTTCAAGTTAGCTGCAACCCATTTGAGATTGCAGATCAAGTATCAGATGCTATATAAGGTGCAGAAGCAGCTGCTGCATCTCAGAAGAAATATTTCTCAGAGCTAATAACCAGTCAGACGGTTTAGGGAACATGAAATTACATAACTGGCTAGAGCAGAAATAAATTCTAATTGTTTACCTTCCTTTGTTGTGAAGAAGGGAGAGCTATCTGACATTCATTCTTGCCTCTTTTCTAAATAGCTCTTAATTTAGCAATTTTCCATTCACAAAATACTTTGCATAGCACCAAATTCATTCTGGTAAAGAAAAAGAAAGCTCATAAACATAATGTATATGTTGTGATATGTGATACTTTGTAAACTCTGAAGACCATTGGCAGTTGTGCAGGACTTTCCTGAAAATCCTAGTGCATGATAAACATAAATAAGAAAAGTGTCTTCTCTGCAGATGTTTAAATGTTTCATACCAAAGCTGCCAGGTAAATGTCTGCTAAAAGTGACACTTTGGAATTGCTGGAAGTACAACAATATCTACTCTTCTCTAGTTCATATGCAGACACTGAAGATCTCACTGCTGTTAGCAAAGAAACTGCTGGTTAATATCACAATACAGTCCTCAGTTCTTGTGCAGGGTTAGAGAATCTTTGAAAATGGGTATTCATGATCAAAGTACCACCCTCTTTAAAAGTATCTTCAATAAATAATCAAAGAGCTTCGCTGCTGTTTTCTTTAGGATGTAGGGCTCCTTTCATAATTATTGTTTTCCAAGTTAACTTTTCAGGAGAAGGGTGGCAGGTAGAAATGAAAAATTGGTTGATTAAAACATGTTTCGGTTCTCACCACTACATTTTAGTATAATGGGAAACCTTGTTACAAACATTGTCTGGTTAAATTCTTTGGCAATGAAGTGTGAAATCTGTTGTCCTTTAATATTTCATCCAGCCTTTTTTTCTGCTCATGAGGCAGGAGGATACTTTGAACAGTTAAAGTATGACTTAGTTTCCAACTTTTTAAAAATAAAGAAAAATCTTTGCCTGCAGTTTCCCATGCTGAGTCCCACATAAAGCATTCAAGACTGGAGGCAAAAGAAGTTTAAAAATCAGGAAACAGACCACAGGGACAGCCAGGGCTTATTAGCATCCATGAACAAGGCTTATCTGAAAGTTGTGAACTTCTTTCCTTGAACAGTACTGCCTGATAATAAAAAATAGAGACTGAAATGACAGTGAAACCCATGTTTGTGAGTTGTACATCCTGCAGTAAATGCTAGTGACAGAGAATCTGTGAACCTATGCACAAAAAAAATAGAAAGCAATTTCACCTTCATATCAAGTAAGTAACCCCCCAAAAAGTCCTCCATGAGAAGCTCGTTCATTCTTACATTGGATGCAAAGAACTTAACCAGACTGTGAAACACCTGGAATAGTTCTTTCATTCAGAGTTTCGTGGTTGTGTCTCTGTCAGCAAGACCTTCTTAACCGACACTGTGGGGAGAATGTCAGATTACAGTACTTGTTGACCAGGAAGAATAAAATAGCTTTTTAACAAGACACTGTTTGTTCGCTATAGTAACACTCAATTTTTCCTGAATGACAGAAGCTAATTAAGAAGAGAAGAGGGCTTTGGAGATAGGATTATCTTGACAATGAGAGAAGTCTGGGAAGACCTGTTCAAAGAAAAGTGGATCTCTCCTGTTTGCCTTCATAGGAAACATATACTTACATGACATCTATAACAGAATTTGGCTTGAGAGCTAAATGCGCAATGTGTTTAGCTGATTGATTGAAACACTTCAGTTCCAAACCTATAATTTTCTGCAATGGTCCTTTATTGGCAGGGATTATTGAAATGAACTGGAACTTGCACGGGAATTTTATGGCTGAACTGCAATATTGTTCTCAGCCTCTAACTCAGTAAGAAGAGTGTTCAAGATGCAACTTGTAGAAATGTAACATTATTAACAATTTTCATGATAACCTGAAAACAATTACTAGAAATTAAGTAGATTGAGAAGTTTGAAATAGGTACTTTTACTGATATTTGGTTAGTATTCTAAATAATTATCATCATGCTTGGAGCACATCTGAAAGTAAAGAACAGTTAAGAACAGGAACACAGAAGTAAATAGAGAAAAGGAAGAAATACAATTTCAACTTGCCTTTACCTGAAAAAGTTTGTTTAAATGTCAAACTTCTTCAAGAAGAAGGTGAAAAATGGCAACATGATTACAGTACTACCCCATTTCTCTTGCTGGTTTTCTGGTGCTTAGAACAATTACATTCAATTTATGATGTGGTTTTAGATAGAGTCCCATACCGGCTTAATTGTCAGTTAACTAGTGACATGCTTGACAAAGACCTTAGTCATTAATAAAAACATCTAGCACTTGTTTATACAAGTTTCTCTCCTGCACAGGCAAATATTCATGTTCTAAAATAATAGTAATGCAAAAATCTTCCTGAATCATTGAAATCCCAAGGGAGCTCTCACATCTTTTGCTTTGAAAACAGACACACACCTCTGCTTAGACATTTATGATGAAATACGTTAGATGTGATTATTTTAGCTGCCTACTTATCTAATGACTTTACACAACCATTTCAGGTCCACTGGTTCCAAGCAGTTTCATTCCAACACTATATGATTCTTTAAATACTCTGAAAATTTATTGCTTACTATAGCAAAGTAAAAATGTCTCACTCTTTTCTGGAAAACACAGCATAGGAGTTGGTTGTGTTAAGATCTTGGTAGCAGCATATTTTGAGAAGCAATACAATAAGAAATTTTGTTAGAACAGGGCAGGAATTCATACTACTGATACAAACAAAACAGGAGTGTGGGAGAGAGAAAATTTTTGCAATGAGTACAGTACATTATGTTATTAACTGTCCTAAAAAACAACATGGAAACTAGCAAGACTTCATACCTGTTCTGTCCAGTGTGCCAGAAGGATCATCAAAAACACATGGGCAATGTTTTGCTGTCAGTATTACCACTTGACACATTAATGACCCTTGGTCACACTGAAGTCTGTAGCTCTATCTATGATGCTATCATAACTGTCTATGATAGGAGCTGGGCCACTGTTCAGACATATGCTGTTGCTCATTTCATATATTTGTAGCAAAAATATGCCTCAACTGCTTCATGAATATAGCAGCAAGGGTATCATGGTACACATATGCTCTCTTGACAGATAAACTCCAATTTTTAGTCTAGGCTCTGAACAAAAATTAGCCTTGAACTTGCTAATTTTTGTGGTAATGGAATAGCATTAATATTCTTCCTAGAAGCGGGTATAGTGCTGTGGTTTGGATTTAGTATGAGAATGATGATGATAATACACTGATGTTTTACTTGTTGCTTGTTAGTCAAGGACTTTTTCAGCTTCCTATGCTCTGCCAGGTGCGCCAGAAACTGGAAGGGAGTGAAGCCAGGACAGCCGAATCAAACTGGTCAAAGGGATATTCGATATCATGTTCAGTATATAAACTGGAGTTGGCAAATACTGCAGTTCAGGACCAGATAGGATATTGTTTTTACGGGTGGTGCGGGAATGCATTGTTCATCCCTTGTTTCGTATATTCTACTGTTATTATTACTACTTCTACAATTATTATTAGTTCTTCCTTTGCTGTCCTATTAAACTGTTCTTATCTTAACCCACAAGTTTTTTTTTTTTCCCTTTTGGCTTGCTCCATCATCCAGCCTGGGAGGGGGATATTAAGTGAGAGGCTGCATGGTCCTAGTTGTTGGCTGGACTTAAACCATGACAGTTCTTTTTGGTGACCAATGTGGTACATGAAGGGTTTAAGATAGTAACAGATTAATTAGAGTGAAATTAAAATTGATATCTATTAACACATCATTTTATTGATTCATCTGTTCTTGCCATTAATTTATTTCATCTGCACCTTGTTCTTGTTTTTTCAGTACCTGTTAAAGAGAGGTGTTGGCTTTTGCAGTTTGCTGTGCTCTTCAATGATCAGTGATGCTATGCCTGGGAAACTTGTTATTAAAACACTGACCTTGACCTTATTCTGTAATTTGACTTTGGTATTGAAGTTATTGCTGTACTTTGGATATCATCTCATGGTGACAATTAGTAATCATACTTTCTCTGAGAGTTTTGGTTTTTTTTTTAATGGAAGAAATACAGAATGACACCCTTGCTGCCTTATTCCATAATACTTCCTCCTTCATTACAATAACTTGTCAGTACCTTGAACACCCTTGGGTAGTAAAAATACTTCTGCTGGTATTTCCTGGGAATATTTTTTCAGTTTCATATAAGGTCAGCAAGAATATCATCCAGAGGTCTGACCCAAAGCTGAATAGTTATGAGTGGTAGAGTGTGTGGAATAGCATGGGCAAATACCCAGGATGATGGGCAACTCACAGAATCACAGAATCACAGAATGTCAGGGATTGGAAGGGACCTCAAAAGATCATCCAGTCCAATCCCCCTGCCAGAGCAGGAACACACAAATGAGGCTACACAGGAAGGCGTCCAAGCGGGCTTTGAATGTCTCCAGAGAAGGAGACTCCACAACCCCCCTGGGCAGCCTGTTCCAGTGTCTGTCACCCTCACTGAAAATAAGTTTCTTCTCAAATTTAAGTGGAACCTTTTGTGTTCCAGTTTGAACCCATTATCATTTGTCTTACCATTGGCTGTCACCGAGAAGAGCCTGGCTCCATCCTCCTGACACTCACCCTTTATATATTTGTAAACATTAATAAGGTCACCCCTCAGTCTCCTCCAAACTAAAGAGACCCACCCTCAGCCTTTCCTCGTAAAGGAGATGCTCCACTCCCTTCAACATCTTTGTTGCCCTGTGCTGGACTCTCTCCAGCAGTTTCCTGTCCTTCTGGAGGCCAGAACTGGACACAATATTCCAGATGTGGTCTCACCAGGGCAGAGTAGAGGGGAAGAAGAACCTCTCTCAACCTACTAACCACCCCCCTTGTAATACACCCAGGATGCCATTGGCCTTCCTGGCGACAAGGGCACAGTGCTGGCTCATGGTCATCCTGCTGTCCACCAGGACCCCCAGGTCCTTTTCCCCTACACTGCTCTCTAACAGGTCATTCCCCAACTTATACTGGCACCTGGGGTTGTCCCTACCCAGATGTAACACTCTACACTTGCCCTTGTAATCTTTCAGTAATTTTTTAAATTTTTTCCCCGCCCACACTGCAGTGTTTTCGAACTTCACCCCTCAACAAGCGCAGAATCCTGAAGAACTAATAGAGTATTTGGAAGAAGCATGCTGTCACCTTGACAATTCCAGGGAGAAAGGAACCACTGCAACTTATGTCTGTCCCATGTGTACTGAGCCCTGCTTAACATTATTCAGTACTCTCAAAGAGAAGAGAGGGACTCTGGATTGGACAGCAACATGACAAACACTGAGGCTACTCAAGCCCCAGTGACAGGCACGGTGGTTACTCAAAGCCTGGCCATAGGCACTGCAGATGGGCCAGAGGACCAACCTGCACTGATATCAGATGCCCCTAAAAAAGGAAGAAAGCTTGAAAGTGAAAGTCAGCTCGTTTAGTAATGAACAATGAAAAAACAGGACCATCCTGAGAAAGAGAGGAGTATTTTTATACTATTTTATGACAGTTTTATAGTATAGCCAAGCTGTGTAGCTCTCTGGTTTACTATAGAGTTAAAGAAAACTGCAGACCCTCTATAGAAGAACATCTAGTTTTATACAGAAGAAAATGCATAATATCACTGAAGAGGGAGACTGAAGAGCTTGCAAAACTCATGCTGCTGGAGAAGATGAACATGGTGGCAAAGCAGAAAAGTAGCCTGGATATCGAAAGTATCATTTACCACCCATGAAAGCACTTAACTAACTTGGTTTGAGAGATCTTCAACTCGAAGCATAAGAAAACTGCTCTGTACTTGCCTCTCAACCTTCACTG
This sequence comes from Streptopelia decaocto, assembly GCF_964273445.1. Lineage (NCBI taxonomy): Eukaryota > Metazoa > Chordata > Aves > Columbiformes > Columbidae > Streptopelia > Streptopelia decaocto. Next base: position 12,494,359 of record NC_138657.1, read on the forward strand.
CCTGTGCAGCAACAAGAGGAGTAAGAGGCTGTTTGTGTATTTTTCAAGATGTTACAGCATAATCTAGCAAAAAAAAATTGTTCAAGTTGATAAATTATTTTTAATGTTTCGCTTTCTACTTCCATTTCCAGGCTGAAATTAAATACACTCACCCTAATCAACCAGTTGCATATGTCTTGAAGGAATCAGTCTTAGATTACTGTTTAATTGCAAATATACTTTTAGCCTGTAAATTAAGGGGTGGCCAGTCCTCCTCTGAACCTGAGATTACTCCGGGATAAAGTTTGACTATTTAGACATGAAGACTAAGTGTCCTGTTCTTTGGATCTGGTCCTCTTCAAGATCTGCTTGGAAGAAGGCCTAAGCACACTAGTCTGAACGCAGCATTCACCCTTATTGAGTAGGAGACTGCACAGGAGCTCTGCAGAGGTTCCTTACA